>NC_090266.1:1208502762-1209127762 GCF_040414725.1 Anabrus simplex | reverse complement strand
TGAGACACGAGATATATACCGTAGAGTAAAACAGCTGTCAAACATACAAAAATATCGTTTATGGTCCATAGAAAATTCTAATGGTCATAGGACACATGATTTTGAAATTATATTGAATAGATGGAACCAGTTCTGTGGGGAGTTGTATAAAGAAGAGGCAGTACAGCCGATGATTGAATGGCGAGATTTTGAACAAGAACCAGACATCTTAATTCAGGAAACAAAAAGGGCAGTCACATCGTTGCGACCGCACAAAGCACCGGGTTCTGACAACATAACAGCTGAAGTACTGAAACAGACGAGCGATACTGGTGCTCAAATCATCACAGACATGTGGAATAAAATATGAAGAAATGGCAAATGGCCAGCTGACTGCGTTACATCCATGTTCATCACCTTGCATAAAAAGGGCTCAACAATGAAATGTGATGACTATAGGTCTTTATCTTTAATTTCACATGCTAGCAAGATCATGTTGTATATCTTGAAAGACAGACTCCAAAATTATGTTAGTTCACTGATTACCCCTGAACAAGCTGGTTTCCTCAAACGAAAAGGCACAAGAAAACAGCTGTTGAACATTCAACAACTAATCAAAAACGGCAGAGAATTCCAGCTTCCTATGATCATTTGCTTCATAGACTATAGGAAAGCCTTTGACTGTGTTCGATGGGAGAAACTTTGACAAGTGTTATTGGAAATGGGAGTTCCAAAACATCTTATCTGGTTGATAAAGAATCCACATAAGTCTAACACAGCAGTTGTCAGGATAAATGGCAAGATGTCTGAAATCTTCAGAACACAAAGGGGCGTTCGCCAGGGCTGTATATTGTTACCCCAGATTTTTAATAATCATGGCGAGTACATCATGAGAACTGCATTGGCTGGGTGGAGTGTTGGATTTCCTATTGGTGGCAGAAAGATATCGAATCTCCGATATGCAGATAACACTCTATTGATTGCCATGGATGAGGCAGAAATGACAGAGCTTTTAGACCGTGTCAGAGCTGAGAGCATCAGTTTGGGTTTGCAGATCAACGTGCACAAGACAAAAAATATGGTAGTTGATAGGCTTGGAGAGCTGAACGAACTCATTGCCTTCAGCGAATTGGAAATGGTTTCAGAAATGTTGTACCCGGGTGCCATTATAATTAGCAACAACAGATGTGAAATAGAGATCAGTAGAAGGATTGCCATGGCCAAGAACATCATGTCTCAGTTATCTCATATTTGGAAGGATCGCTCAATTTCTGTAAAGCTAAATATCAGACTAGTACAGACACTGGTATTCTCTATTTTTCTCTATGGTGTTGAAACGTGGACTTTACGAGCTTCAGATTTGAATAAGATCAACTCATTCGAGATGTGGTGCTGGAAAAAGAATGCTTCGCATTCTTTGGACAGCATTTCGAACCAACGAATCCATCCTCAAGGAGCTGAACATCAGTACGAGGTTATCGGCAAAATGTCAACAGAGGATTCTCCAAATCTTTGGTCATATTGTGCGTCGTGGTGAAGGAAGCACATAGGCCTAATCTTGAGAAACGCGCCTGGAAATAGGGAGCGTGGGCGAGCACCTATATGCTGGACAGATGGCATAAAACATGCAACAGAGACATCGTTCATACAATCTACCCGTATAGCAGAAGACCGTGGAGGATGGAAACGGGTACAAAGGAATATCTTAAGAGATCACGATCCTCAGGATTGAGGGACCTAGACAGACAGACAGACAGACAGACAGACAGACAGACAGACAGACAGACAGACAGACAGACAGACAGACAGACAGACAGACAGACAGACAGACAGACAGACAGACAGACATAATATAATATTTATACACAATTTGCGGCCACTTCTTGTGCAGTTATGAAGGACCTTTTAGCATCAACTAATGCATCTAGGGCGAAATAATACACACAAAAAAGTTAATTTTGAAACAAATTGTACTTGGGTACTGTTAACAAATGGCTATTAAATCAGTACAAAATTCCCTTACATTTCGTGATTTGCATGAATAACTGAGAATAGTCATCGGTTTATTGAAAGCCTAGGAATGTTTCAAAGATCGCACGGAGAGATCGAAATGAGAAAATTGCAGGTGGATAGAAGAGCCTTAGAAATGTCACACTGAGCTTCGCACGTACATTACATCAGAGGAAACAACGAACATCCGAGTAACGGCTACTCTAATCTTATCAAGGCAACACGCACGCCTACGGATATTGAAAATGAATTAAATACTGCCCATTATAGTTAGTTTTCTTAAAATTAAGGAGAACTGCAATGTTGATTGGCCCGAAGCCCGTCATTCAACTCTGAAGTATTCAACCTCTGCCGTATAGTTTTCTTAAGAAACAGGAGAATCAGAGAAGAATTCACACCCTTGTTACTACAGTAGATCAGTGTTAATTACGCTCTCATTCTCCTTTCACAGACTAACCTCGCCTGCACAAGTTGATGAAAGTGATTCCCTCTTAATAATAAGGAATTTAAAAGAAATTCAAGCAATTTTGCCTGTTCTATGTAAGTACGGTACGTACAGGCAGTGCACTCATCTTTTTAATTAAGGCTTAAACTCAACTCAATACGAAATTGCCTTCCCTCTCTCACTCACTCCATCTTCTCTGCTCTCCTTTGAAGCATGAGAACACCCAGTGAAATGGGAAGAAGAATGCTCTTCTATTAGAGAATGAACCGATTTCTACAGCAATTATTTATTCTCTTAATAAATAAAATCTTCGTAAGTTCCTTGCCATTGGCAGAAATCGGCATTTTGGAACCCTTGAAGCCTACTCTCTCGGATCCAGGCAAGCGTCAGTAAGACATTTCAGCGAAACCTGCACGTAGAGAAGGAAATGTCAATTGAGAATAAGGGGTCAGCATTAATCATAAACCTCATTAGGAAGCGAAATATTTGTGGTCTGTCATTAGCTCTGTTGCTAAGAGAGAATTCATAGCGAAAATGATCCTGGAAAGGAATATTCCACATCTTCACAAAACCAGCTACTGAGAAATCATTGAAATCATTGCTTATTTTGAGTGAATACACATTATCAAATGAACTAGGGCAACACCTATCTATAATTACTTATAATAAGGACTAGAGGGTAATATCTTTAATTACTCAATCAATTTTAATAGTTCGTTCACTACTAAAAAGGCTACGTCCTCTAAATTTTAAAGGACAATGTATAACAATGCTAGATTCTCAGGACAGCGGTTCATTTTAAAGGACATAGAGCAAGTTGGAATAATTGTGCGAACAGAACACATCATTTTTGGCAATGTTCTTTAAGTCCCACCGACACAGATAGGCGACGATAGGATAGGAAAAGTTTAGGAGTGAGAAGAAAGCCGCAGTAGCCTTAATTAAGGTACAACACAGGAATTTGCCTAGTGAGAAAATAGTTAACTACGGAAAAACCTATTCAGGGCTTCCGAAGTGAGGTTCAAATCTCCCGAATGCAAACTCATAGCTGCGCGACCCTAACCACACGGCTAACTCGTTCAGTTCAACAACACGTAAAAGTGAATATAGGACCTAATACCTAGACTGCCTGGTCTTATTACAGAATAGAGCCCATTAGGTATATTTAGTGTTCAATTTTTTAGAAAGATGTTCATACGCATTTGTTTTAACTTTTAATAGTTTTCAAGATAAAAATGTTTTTCTGCGTTTTGGCATAAGCCTTATGCGATAACATTCGAAATATCAGGTAAGCTCTTAAGCCTTTGAAACAAAGGAAGCGTACCCACATGGTGTAGAATTACTTTTTCCCACTTTGTTTATGTATCGTGTCCGAAGCGAGAAACGTAGTATTAAAGAGAGAATAATACATATATACATAAAATACATTTGATAAAAAGGAAAAGAGAACAAAGAAGAAAAGGGTGCAATTCAAAACTATATTGTTGCATTCAGGTATCCCCTGGGCAACGGACTAACTCTGCTCCTAGACGGCTAATTCTCTCACAACAGAAGCGCAACATCCTACAGATATACCTTTTTTCCTATAAGAATGTTCAAATGCATTATCACCGGAAATGTAACTGTTTTCTATAAAGTTGTACATTTATGTGTTCATTGAGCAACTCGAGCACGTGGCCCAGGATGCTCGCACATCCAGTGCTGAGTGTGAAAAGCTGATGGTAAAATTCATGGTCCAATATTGTTAAAACATCGATGATTTTCAGAAATATAACTGCACAGTAAGCAATAGAACCCAATAGCGGGTAATGTTATATGATGCAACATATATTTTTGATCAATAATATCACTTTAGGAAGTTTTTAAGAACACACGCTTCTTCTGTGGTAGATTCAGTTCACTTGCGTTCGGCTAAGTAGGATAGGAGAAGGGGGAGGTTTACCATACCTGAGAGAAGTAAATAATGGGGAAAGGTAATCCAGTAACACAAGGTTTGAACTTCGTTATATTTCTCTGCATATGCGTTGCTCCTGCCAGTTACACCCATGGTAACATATTGCACATACTATCCGCATTTAACGCTGAAGCATTGCCATTGTCTCGCGGGAGAGCAGATGCTGACTCTGTTGGTTGAAATTCATCTCAAACTGGAAGGACTTCCACGCATGCTATGTTATCGGTAAATGCTGGTAATAACAAGAAGGAAAAATATTATAACATTCAGCGGTACCACAAAGTTAAATGTTTGGTCTTCATTACTCATGAATAGTATTTCAGGTTTCCCTTTCCGAGTCCCAAGCAGGCATGTACATACACTAGAATACAACCATTATAGAAACTCCGCACATCAAACATGGCAAGTAAAGCGGACTGACATTCTAATAAGAAATCATGTTGACTAGATGTGTAGCTCATTTGAGGAGACACTCATCTCAGATGATAAAGTTCTTTTGGTTAGAATTACGGTACAGCAGAAATGCAAACGACAGGAATCAGTTGAGTAACGAAAAATATTAAATAATACACTTTCAGGACAAGACGGAGGTAGTCCAGTTTCCTTGAAGGGATGGTAAGCAAACATAAGAAGAAGAAGAAGAAGAAGAAGAAGAAGAAGAAGAAGAAGAAGAAGAAGTGTGTCGGCGATTTTAATCGAGTTTTCTTAATTCCTCTGACTCGGAATCAGTGTGTGTGTAACTGTCCCAGAACTGCCTTCCTCATGTACACAACCCCAATACACCACGAACTACTAGAGAAAAACGCAATAGTGAACACATTCCTCCGAATGAGGTTGGAGCCCGGAGTCGAAGCAATCCGAAAAATAAAACAAATCCACATATAGGACACAGTTCGTACCCACGAACTCACCAGGGTGCAAAAAATGTGGTTGGAGAAATACATAAAAACTGCATCGGCAGCAGCAACTAATCATACGAATTATTCCAATGTTATTACGTGCACTCTAGGCTACATGATACAAGTCCGACTTCTTGGCTGAAAGGTCAGCGCTGAGGCCTTCGGTTCAGAGGATCCCGGGTTCGATTCCTGGCCGGGTCGGGGATTGTAATCGCGTGTGATTAATTATTCTGGTTCGGGGACTGGCTGCATGTGTTTGTCTGAACACTCTCCTCTTCATATTCACACAACACACTACACTACCAACCACCACAGAAGCACGCAATAGTGATTACATCCCTCCACATAGGGTTGGCGTCAGGAAGGGCATCCAGTCGTAAAACAGGGCCAAACCCACATGTGCGACACAGTTCGCATCCGCGACTCCACGAGGCGTGGGAATAGCGGTACAAGAAGAAGAAGAAGAAGAAGGCAACATGATACAACTAGCGATTGTTGGTGGGCAATTAAATGATATATCTCGAGTGTTTGAAATAATAATAATAATAACAAGAAGAAGAAGAATAGTCCGACTCCTTGGCTGAATGGCCAGTGGTGAGGCCTTCGGTTCACAGGGTCCCGGATTCGATTCCTGGCGTGGTCGGGATTTTAATCGCGTCTGGTTAATTTTCTGGTTCGGGAAATGGGTGTTTGTGCTTGTCCCAATAATTTTCTACTCATATTCAGACAACACACCACACTACCAATAACCAGAACACACAATAGGGATTAAATCCCCCCACATAGGACTGACGTCAGGAAGGGCATCCAGTCGTAAAACAGTACCAAATAAACATGTGCAACACAGTACACAGCCGCGACCCCACAAGTGTGTGGGAAATACAGTATAATAATAATAATAATAATAATAATAATAATAATAATAATAATAATAATAATAATAATACAGCTTATGGTACACCAATGACAATTAATACACGGTTTGTAGTAGATAACGCAGTAATGAACTCTGGATGATTCCTGCCTTTTGAATTAAAACTAACAACTTAGATTTTCTGTGTCATTCATGTCAGGCATGGCTTTCAAGGTAGATAGAACTGCAGGCTTATTTGATTTGCTATCGCAGTAACAATTATGAGCGATTCATGTTAGGTCAGTAACACTTTAAGCTGGGAATAACGAAGTATTAAGGTCATTTAACAGCAGGCTAGAACGATACCTCATGCTTTAATACTGATTCTGCATACGCATTTGTGAAGTTATTTATCAGATGTAATCATTCACATGAAAGACTATTGGTGAAAGATTATCGCTGATATCTTTATAGAAGTACTGAAGTTATGCTAAAAAAATTACGAAGGTAATCCGTTCAGAAATAAGGCAGGTTATAAATGGAGCTTTATGATTGGATTCTCTGTAGTGGAAACGATCTAGCGATCTAGGTGCGTTGTGCAAAACTCGTTATTGATTACTGTCCACTGTGTAATTAGGTCTCATTTACGGAAATTGTATTCAATTATAAATTTTGTTTATTCTGTTTAATGACCTAATCAAGTTTTAATTAGTCTCTATTACAATGATATAGTAAGGAAATCCATAACAACACGAGTTAACTGAAATACTGTTTTCAGTTCCCAAAATATTAGTACCTACTGACAGCACAGTGCAATAGGAGAACACAGTCTTGTCTTTGATTTCAATGTATTCATATGTCTAGAGCATTTTTGTATTCCAAACACCACTCTAATCTGAGTTGACAACGTTGGATTGTACAAGTATTGCCGAGTCTTCAAAATTATGGATTCCTTATCAACATTATCGTATCTTTTAGTAAAAAGCAATTTTAATGAAGAGAAGAATAAAACATTGCAACCTTCAAGTTGTTTTACGTAAACATGTTAACGTAACGCAGTGTGAACACAAAATGCCGTCTTTGAAGGCCAGAACGTAAGAGAGCACATCAAAAAATTAAGAAACAAGATACGAACTAACAAACTACCATGGAGTTTTCCCAGATGTCAATGGGGTAAGTATTAATTCCGTGGCTGATTCACAATGGTAAAAAATTATTCCATCAAAGCGATTCGTCGAGCGCCTCTTCTCGCTCGAAAATACTGAATAAATACAGAAAAATTGGGAATTAAGTCGAAGTTATTCACGGGTTTATGCACCGAATGTAACATCCCTATGTCCTCACCGATCATCCCAAACTTCATAATACCGGGCGAGTTGGCCGTACGGTTAGGGGCGCGCAGCTGTGAGCTGACATCCAGGAGATAGTGGGTTCGAACTCCACTGTCGGCAGCCGTGAATATGGTTTTCCGTAGTTTCCCATTTTCACATCAGGCAAATGATGGGGATGTTCCTTAATTAAGGCCACGGCCGCTTCCTTCCCACTCCTAGGCCTTTCCTGTCCCATCGTCGCCATAAAACCTATCTGTGTCGTTACGGCGTAAAGCACATTGCAAAAAAAAACCACTTCATAATCGCTGTTATATGGTTCTTGCAATTTCGTGGTTGACGATTGGCACGCTTTTGAAGCCTAGGTGGCTGGTTGAATTTACATTCCCTGTCCATGAAGTACCATGATTTCCCCAACTCGAGACACAGCGTTGTCAACTCTCTGTTTTAACTACTTAGACTCTGAGAGCGAGCAGCGAGACTGGACAGAACTGGGTGCGGCTGTGCAACACTGGGGCCTAACAAACAAGTCGGCTTCAGGACGGCACGCTTTTGAAGTACTCCACGTGGACTATCACTGACAAAGCAAGCGTGCTATTGGTCAATAGCCATTTGCTATTGGTCACAACAGAGGCGACTTTAAATAGTCGTAAAACTGGTTACTGTCGAAGGGCTGTAGTGCTTAATGTTTGAGTCGCCGGACTTTAACGAGGAAACAGAGAACTATACGTCGCGACGGTGCGGGTGCTTGAAGCGCGCAGTGCGGCCCATACGTTGTCCGGTGTGACGAAACAGCAGTTAAGAAGTGTGGTATGATCAACGACGACATGGGATGTTACAAACGATGCTTAAACGCCCTGGACTTCGAAGGCGCCATTTTATATTCACCCTATATAAAAGTTTACATTTAAGAGAAATTCTTTCATACCATATTGAAAATATTTGCCCTTGTTTAAATCCTTTCATTTTTTGAAACTCGTATCTTGATAACTTACTCAAAACTTACAAGATTTGGTCTTGTTCATTTAGTTTTTGAAGGAATTGTGCGCGATAATAACGATAGGAGTAGGCCACGCTCATTGGCTGAATGGTCAGCGTCGGAGCCTTCGGTTCAGAGGGAACTTGGCTTGATTTGCGGAGGGCTAGAGGATTATTAACCCGCCTGGTTGATTCTCATGATTCGGGGCATGGGTGCTTGTATTTGTCCCAGTACACTTCTCTTCATGTATATAACCAACAGACCACACTACCAACCACTATAGAAGTGCACAATATTGAGTACATTCTTTCACACAGGGTTGGCGTCAGGGAGGGAAACCGGCCGTAAAACAGGATCAAGTCGACATGTACGACAGATTTCGCAACCGCGATCCCACCAGAATATAGGAAAAGTAGAAGAACAAGATACGAAATTCCAGCCATAGCCACACCCACTTGGTTTACTATGTGCGCCACACGAGTGGTTGCACCCCCAACTTTGTAGACCGCTGGCTTAAACGAATGATAGAATAATGACCCATATACTGTTCTATTATTGCTTTATACAAATAACATCAGGTCATACTTCACCGTAATATAATATTATTAATAACATATAAATTATAATAATATTATGAAGAGCCTTCGTGGCTCAGGCGGCAGCGCGTCGGCCTCTCACCGCTGGATACCGTAGTTCAAATCCCGGTCACTCCATGTGAGATTTGTGCTGGACAAAGCGGAGGCGGGACAGGTTTTTCTCCGGGTATTCCGGTTTTCCCTCTCATCTTTCATTCCAGCTACGCTCTCCATTGTCATTTCATAGCATTTATCAGTCATTAATAATCACCTTGGGAGTGGCGACCCCATTGTATAAATAGCCCATATCTGGTTCATTCATTACATCCCTGACCCGGTCAAGGATTGGAAAACAGGTTGTAGGTTTACATTTTTAGTATTATGAAGAACAAAGACTGGACGAAAGTGCCAAGACTATGTCATGTAATCACCATAACAGGCAGTAAAACCGGACTGAATGGTTCAGACGGTATGACACTGGCTTTCTGAGCCTAAGCTGCAGGTACGACCCTGGCTTAGTCCGGTGGTATTTGGTGGTGCTCAAATACGTCCACCCCGTGTCGGTAGATTTACCGGCGCGTAAAAGAACTCATCAGGG
This sequence comes from Anabrus simplex, assembly GCF_040414725.1. Classification (NCBI taxonomy): domain Eukaryota; kingdom Metazoa; phylum Arthropoda; class Insecta; order Orthoptera; family Tettigoniidae; genus Anabrus; species Anabrus simplex. Next base: position 1,209,118,142 of record NC_090266.1, on the reverse strand, counting down.
ACAAACTTCCGGTACCTCGGTGTCTCCAAAAACCGTAAATGTACTCAAAGAGACGTAATATGAATAACAGTATTATTATCAAATGCAGTAAAGAAGTCTGTATTATCCGTTTATCATCACTATGTAAATAACGAAGAACGTAATAAAAATTCCCTATGAAAGTGAGACTAATGTCTGGTCATGCTAAAATAATGTGGAAGCTGTACGTTGCTCGAAGTTCTTGCTACAAATGTACCAGGAATCATAACATACCGAGTGCATCTGTAGCAGTCCTATTTACTGTAACGTGGAGGGGGACATACAGTGTATTCAGTTTGTTTTCTCAGAATAAGGGTCCAATGCAAATTAGCAAGAGAAGCACAAACGTGAGATAAAATGAAGCTGAGAGTACAATGCCTCTGCTAGGGCCAGGGAGGGAGAAACGAGCGAGAGCCATGTAATTCCAGAATGTCTGCTGAAGATTTGCTGATGTCCTTAATCCCAAGATTCTTTACGGAAATTCTAGTACAATTTAAGGCACTGCAGTCTCGACTTCTTAAATTAGCTTCCTTCTAGTCTCTTAGAAATTTATTCGAATTTGTTTGCTCCCATGCAAGCACAGGGTGAGGACTGGATATAATAATAATAATAATAATAATAATAATAATAATAATAATAATAATAATAATAATAATAATAATAATAATTTACTCCACAACACGCTAGTTTTGCCAAAATAATATAAGAAGTAAACACGCCGGTGATAAAACATTGTACGTCGCAAGAAGTGTGCACTTTCACATGATGATAAAATATTTTGAACTGATGACACACTACGTCCGGTCCCGTCCGATTCCGAATTACAAGCCTAAGAATTTCAGTTCATAATTCCCAAGTACTTACACCAAGTTACGCAATTTAACAGTATCATTGTGATACCACTGAGCTACCATGACTTACATCCTTAGTTACAAAACAAACGAAAGGAAATTCCGAACCATTTTCATGAAGATCACAAGCATTCCTTCATGTTTCCCTTCTCATTTCCATAGTCATCGTCACTACTTTCATCACCATTGACCAAGGGACTGCTTCTAAAACTCAATAAGGAATCGATGATGCTTGTAGTCGAAACGGGTTCAAAGTCTAGGTCATCGGCCCCTCATAACGGTACTTATCGGTAGGAAAATAGAACCATTCTATTTATCATGTTGCGGTACTAAACAAAAGAAGCGTAGACTCGCGGTATTCCACACATTATAGTACTACTCACAGGTAATGAAATTCGCACATGGAACACAGACCTATGGTGTCGCACACTGCGGTGCTATTTACAGGCAACGCAAACCTATGGCGTTCCTCACATAAGTGGACTAACCACAGGGACCCGCACTATCCCGTGGTGTTCCTCACATATTGTGTACTAAGCATAGGCAAGGCAGAAAACCATGGTGTCCGTAATCCCATGACCCCCTGTGGGTTGGGGACACACATGTAGAATACACACGCGGTATCCCCTGCCTGTCGTAAAAGGTGACTAAAAGGGGCGACCTAGGCGCGGACATGGATTGCGGTTTGGTATGATGTGTTGGACCTCCTGTGGATGGGAGGGGGTGAATACATTCACAGAAAATCCCTGCCTGTCGTAGAAGGCGATTTAAAGAGTCATGTGGCCATTGTCCCCTCTTTATTTTTTATTATTTTTCCGAGGGTCAGTTGTACACCATTTCGAAAGTTTTGATGTGCGTGCTGCTCGGATATGGGCCTCTTACGTGTGCGGCTACGCCCAAAAGCCCGCATTTGACCACCCAGGAATCTTGTGGGTGGGAGCGCCATGTACCCTGGCAGTAGTATCCGCCTGACAACACAGGTCCCCGCACAGCCGAATGCCAGAAGGACGTGTTATTATTAATTATTTATTCTTTTTTCGCTATATTTAGTGGTCTGTACACGCTATGGGGTATATGCTATTGCGGGTGACTGGAGGAAGGGAGTCCTAGTGCTCATTGCCTCAGTCATCCCGTATTAGGCATCGTCCAACACAGGAAACCGTGCAGTACCTGCTATGACCAGGTGGGTATTGCCTTGGCTGTTTGGTTCGGCTACAGAGACCCCTGATCGGAGTGGATGGCATTCGGGGAGGATGATTTCGGGCATGGCTTCGAAACGAAGTCGCCCATCCCAAGGTGGTCCCCCACCGAAGTCTTTAAATTTGCTTCCCTGAGAGGTTCAACTCCCTAGGAACACGTGCAGCGTGAAGGAATGGGATCCAGCTTCCCCAGGTTTGTGGTCGCTACCAGAACCGATCGGCATGATCTTAAGCGATGTTATCAATGCCAGCGATTCGGACATACAGTATCTCGTTGTTCGAATCCGTCTCTATGTGGTACATGTTCACGAGTATCTCACGGCGCGGAGCAGTGCACAACTTCGTACAAGTGCACTAAATGCTCTGGTTTTCATTCTCCTCGGGATCGGAACTGTCCGACGTATCTGAGTGAGAAGAAGATCCAGGGGATCAAGACCCTGGATGGTCTTTCCTCCCAGGAAGCGCACCCTAAGTTTAATTCCACGGATACACCTGCCCGCACACTCGACTACAGCATGATAGCTCCGAGTCTTCCAGGTTCGTCATTCACGACATCGTCACCTGTGCTGATCGCTGCGCCTAAGGCTACTGTTGCTCCTCAGAGCAACGTCGTAAAGAGTAAAAGCTTGAAGGGGGGGATCACCCCACCTTCGACCAACCAGAAGTCTGTGCTGGCTGGCAGTTCTAAGCCGGCACAGCAAGGGGGGAAGGCTAAGTCTCCCCCCCGAAGAGGTCGGCGACAGCCGTGCCCCAGGCGGCGGAGGCGGCATAGTCGACCAGGGCTGGGAAACCAACTCCCAGTCCGTCTAAACTAGAAAAGAAGGCGGCGAAGGAGAACGCAAATACCAGGCGCTCTCGGACTTCCCCTACGAAAGAGAAATCATGCCCTCCATCTGGAGGGTGTGAGTCTGCGCCAGCAAGTACTCCTGCTCCAAAACCTGCGCCCACCCTCGTAGGGGAACATCCCGCCCCCTGAAAGCGTCGAAGTTCTGGGCGTCATCCTCGCCGTCTGTCGATGACGGGATGGACGTCGTGCTGTCACCTACATCTACGGATCTAGATGTTGATAGTGTTTAGGCTTACGAGCATCTTGTCGCTCATAACCTAACACTCCTTTTACAGTCCACACTATGACACTGTTACAGTGTAATTGTAAATGTTATGACAGGCATCTTGCTAAGCTACGTCAGCTCATTAGTGAGTACACAGCGAGTATAGTCTGTATTCAGGAGACAAACTTCAGACCAAGTCATCATACGGTCTTGAGAAATTTCAGAATATACTCGATAGAATGATATTATGCCCACCGGGCGTCTGGTGGCGCGGGTATTTTTGTCCGTTCTGATACTTATAGCGAGGAGGTTCCTCTAAGGACCCCACTGGAAGCAATTGCAGTGCGGGTACCTCTGCCTGTCGTAGCAACAGTGTGTAACGTTTATTTTCCACCAGGCCAGCCTCTTAACGTAAATTATGTCACTGATCTTATAGATCAGCTTCCACCTCCCTTCATCTTTTTGGGAGATTTTAACGCCCGTCACCCCATACGAGGCTCTGAGACGCCTTGCCCCCGGGGCCGAGAGCTGAAATGATTAGTAACAGAGTTGTATTTATGTATTTTGAACACACGGGAACCAACTTACTTTAGTGTACGTTATGGCACATATTCTCGCATAGACGTAAGTCTATGCAGCCGAACCTTGGTTCCCCTGTTTCGGTGGAATACACACGATGATCTCTGTGACAGTGACCATTTTTCCATCATCCTTACTTTGTTGAAACAAAAAATTGTCGAGGCTCCCCTTCGATGGATTCTTAAACATGCTGATTGGCCAAAGTACACATCACTAGCTGTCTTTAACAACGATATCAGGCTGACCGTCGGAGATGAAATAACTTACATCACCCAAATTATTCTTGCTGCTGCTGAGGAGTCCATTCCGTCCTTCTCTGCGACTCCTCGCCGAAAACTCGTTCCTTAGTGGATCGAAGAAATAGCAGCAGATATTAAAGAACGCCGTCGAGCTCATAAACTTTACCGTAGACAGCCTACTTTGGCCAACTTGGTAATATTTAAAAAACTCCGCGTTAAGGCGCGAGTTCTTATTCGCCAAAGTAAGAACGCTTCGTGGGAGAGATAAGTGTCGTCTATGACGTCACAAACTCCATCATCTCAAGTGTGGAATAAACTTCCACGTATATCGGGCATCAAAGGATCATCTTCTGTACCGGGAATTTCCATTGCAGGCAATATCGTCACTGACCCACTCTCGATTGTTAACCATCTAGCTAGCCATTTCGCAGATGTGTCTGGCTCCGGGAATTATCATCGTGATTTCCTCGCTCTGAAGTGGGAGGCAGAACGTCATCACCTTAGTTTTACCACTCAAGCTTCAGAGGACTATAACGTGCTTTCACGGGGTGGGAAATCCGCAGCGCCTTAGCGCTTTGCAGGGACACGTCTCCTTGACCAGACAATATCCATAACCAGATGTTGAAACACCTTAGTGAGGACAGTCTTCTATATCTCCTTCCTGTGTTAGACCGAATCAGGATGGAAGGTGATTTTCGATCGACTACTGACCACTTGGTACGCCTGGAGAGCTCTATCCAGGATGCGTTTCTCCACAAACAGCATTGGTAGCTTTTTCTTTCACTTATAGAAGGCATAAGACACTACATGACGATATGGTAATCCTTTGAGTCCTGCATCAATGGAGATTCCGAGGTAACTTGCCGGTATTTATTGCGAATTATTTGTCCCTCCGCCTATTCCTTGTCCGAATAGGCAGGACATATTTGCAATACACGTTCAAGAAAATGGAGTCCCACAGGGATCGGTTCGTAGTGTCACTCTTTTCGCGATTGCCATATTCGGTATTGTCGCTGCTGCTGGTTCAGCAGTAATACCGCCGCTTTATGTGGACGATTTTGTTCTGCACTATAGCTCGCGTAATATGGCAGTCACAGGGCGACAATTACAGCAAGCTATTAGGAGAGTGGAGCAATGGACCTTGGTTTTCCACCTCAAAGACCTTTTTCTTGCTATTGGCTTTACCTCGCACCGAGACAGATAGGTCTTATGGCGACGATGGGACAGGAAACGGCTAGGACTGGGAAGGAAGCGGTCGTGGCCTTAATTAAGATGCAGCCCCAGTATTTGCCTGGTGTGAAAATAGGAAACCACGGAAAACCATCTTCCGGGCTGCCGACAGTGGGGTTGGAACCCACTATCTCCCGAATACTGGATACTGGCCGCATTTAAGCGACTTCAGCTATCGAGCTCGGTGCAAAGACCTCTGTTGTCCACTTTTGTTGTCAACGTACTCTTCATCCACCTCCTGAACTTTATCTAGGAAATGTCGCTCTTCCTGTAGTTGACACTGACCGATTTCTTGAGCTCCTTTTCGACAGCAAATTACCGTGGGAGCTACACGTGCGGGAGCTAAAAGTGGAATACACCAAGAGGTTTAATCTCTTGAAGTTTCTTAGCAGCACTAATTGGGGATCTAAACGCGCGGTGCTTCTACGATGCTATAGGGCACATATTTTATCCAGGTTAGACTACGGCAGTGCAGCATATGGCTCAGTAAGACCAAGCGTCCATGCGAAGCTGAACAGCATCCACCACGGCGGGGTTAGGTTGGAAACGGGAGCTTTGCGTACAAGCCCCGTGGCTAGCCTGCTCGCTGAATCTGGTGTACCACCTTTACACTTGAGGCACCAGCTATCCTTGCGTATTCAGCAATGGGCACCGTCTACTGTACGCTGTTTGTCCTCGAGCAGCGCGGCCGGTTGGTATACGCTTTGATAGCAGTTACAGATTGTTTCACGGACCTTCGGTTCCTTGCCTTGTCAGACAACCAAGTGGGGTACCTCCGTGGGTAGTACGACGACCTGAAATAATCCTGGATCTGCACACAGGCCTGAAGGAAAACATGGACCCTTCGATTTATCGGAGGCTCTTCCTGTCCGTTGTTGGCCGATATCCAGGTTCAGCCGTCGTCTACACGGATGGTTCGAGGACAGAAACGTATGTGGGCTGTGCGTTCGTTGTCGACAATGATGGGTTTCTTTTTGCTCTCCCGGAAACCTGTAGTGTGTACACAGCAGAGCTCTATGCTGTCTGTGAAGCTCTGCGGTACGCACTGTCCAATGAGCACCGACACTTTCTTTTGTGTACTGCCTCCTTGAGCTCGCTACAGTCTATTGATTCTTGTTTCCCTCAGCACCCTCTGGTGCAGCGGGTTCAGGACCTGCTGGCTAAGGTTCGGATGCTGGCACCAGAATCACGTTTATGTGGCTCCCAAGCCACATGTGTGTAGAGGGAAATGAATTAGCAGATAAGGCTGCCAAGGAGGCAGTCACACTGCCGCCGTTACCTTACAAGGTTCCAGCAAGTGATATTCGCACTCATGTGATACATCTGGTTATGTCCCATTGGGAGATGGAGTGGCAGGCCATTCCAGTTCCAAATAAGCTGAGATAAAAGAAACAACGAAGGTATGGAGGACTTCCCTTCGGGCTTCGCGGATGGAAGCAGTGTTATTATGTCTTCTTCGGATCGGCCACGGTATCCTGACTCACTCCCATCTATTGAAAGGAGAACCCCCTCCGGTGTGTACTTGAGGCGATCATCTTACCGTGGTACATATCCTTACGGAGTGTATGGATCTGGTCGATCTGCGTCGTAATCTTAACCTCCCGAGTACAATCTTGCTTACCTTACGAGATGACGAGCAGTCAGCAGACCACGTCATCCGCTTTATGAGGGATAGTAGTCTTTTTTTATCGTGAGTAATGATGCCCTTTGTGCTAGTGTATTTGTGTCAGTTGCGCTTTTATCCCATTGACTTAATTTTAGTTTGTGTTGCGTAATTTAATGTGTTATTATAACGTATAACGTAAATTATGTATATATATCTGTACTACCAGGCAATGCCTTATTCCTTTGCTTCCTGTATTTTCTCTTATTTTGTTAGAATCATATATCATGTCGTCCATCTCGTTCCATTAGGGGGCGATGACCTTCGATTTTAGGCCCCTTAAAACAACAAGCATCATAATTATCATCATCGCTAATCCCATGGTGTTGTTCATGTAGGGGTACGAATCACAGGTACTGTAGAAGCCGGCACCGTACTCTATTGCTACTAATCACAAACCTATTTGGTACCTAACATAGTGGTTCTACGCGCAAGTAAAAGCGACCCGTGGTGTTCCCCGCATGCTGGTACTAATCACAAGTAGTCTCATGGTTCTAATTTGATCATCCCTTGGTACCCCTTTTAGTCATCTCTTACGACAGGCAGGGGATACCGTGGGTGTATTCATCGTCTGCGTCCCCCACCCACAGGGGGTTGTATGTTTGGTTCGCGAGAGGTACACTGACTGACAGAGCAAATGCAACACCAAGAAGGAGTGGTCAGAACTTTATGTCAACTGCAGGGTAGACTGACGTCACTGAGGTATGCTCATGATGTGAAATGCGCCGCTGTGCTGCGCACGTAGCGAACGATAAATGGGACACGGCGTTGGCGAATGGCCCACTTCGTACCTTGATTTCTCAGCCGACAGTCATTGTAGAACGTGTTGTCGTGTGCCACAGGACACGTGTATAGCTAAGAATGCCAGGCCGCCGTCAACGGAGGCATTTCCAGCAGACAGACGACTTTACGAGGGGTATGGTGATCGGGCTGAGAAGGGCAGGTTGGTCGCTTCGTCAAATCGCAGCCGATACCCATAGGGATGTGTCCACGGTGCAGCGCCTGTGGCGAAGATGGTTGGCGCAGGGACATGTGGCACGTGCGAGGGGTCCAGGCGCAGCCCGAGTGACGTCAGCACGCGAGGATCGGCGCATCCGCCGCCAAGCGGTGGCAGCCCCGCACGCCACGTCAACCGCCATTCTTCAGCATGTGCAAGACACCCTGGCTGTTCCAATATCGACCAGAACAATTTCCCGTCGATTGGTTGAAGGAGGCCTGCACTCCCGGCGTCCGCTCAGAAGACTACCATGGACTCCACAGCATAGACGTGCACGCCTGGCATGGTGCCGGGCTAGAGCGACTTGGATGAGGGAATAGCGGAACGTCGTGTTCTCCGATGAGTCACGCTTCTGTTCTGTCAGTGATAGTCACCGCGGTAGTGTTGGCTACTGAATGCATGATTCGAAGCAGTGTATCGATTCATTCAAGTGTCCGAGTGAATCGATTCACAGGAAAGGCGAGCTCACGGCACACGATTCAGCTTACTCCCAGTGGACAGTGCTGAGTGGCGCACTCACTGGACGTTGACGGGGAGCCGAGCTTCCGCTGCAGCGAGACAGTGTATCATGGCACATCGAAAGAATCGTGAACGAGCGCGGCTCAGTGAGACATATGATACACACGGCTCCTTATCGGCTCACTGGACACGCGGAGAGCCGAGCTTCCGCGGCAGCGAGGCATACAGTGAATCATGGCACATCGAAAGAATCGTGAACGAGCGCGGCTCAGTGAGACACATGATACACACGGCTCCTTATCGGCTCACTGGACACGCGGAGAGCCGAGCTTCCGCTGCAGCGAGACATACAGTGAGCCATGCTAGACTGAAAGAATCGTATGCTATAATGGACTCTCGAGCTCAGCTCATTTGAAAATAATACCCATTTGCATTCACTGTCCTCTTCTTACAGGGAGGTTTAAATAATAGATGGATTTATTTGCAGTGTTAAAAAGGTAGTCACAACATAATTCTGAAGTAGCTAGTAAGTAGGTAGGCTATTAGGTTATACTATTTATTAGTTTAATGAATCTTAGTATTATAACTTAGTTGACATTTGACAGTTAAACTCGACTCTAGCCTGCCCTATGACTATGAGTCATGCTTATGAGTCATGACCACTCAAAAGTACCTGTTTTATATTGGGAAGAACGGCTCAGTATTCTCTCAGTTCATATGTCACATCGTTGCACAAGACTTCAATCATATGTGGACAGACGCAATAACAGTATGTTGAATCAGAAAACCAGCGGGCTACTGTACATCTCGGGTAGCCTATACAAAATATGACGATTTAAAAAAATCCTCAGCTGATAGAAAAATACTTTAAAAAAAAAGACTGAGCGAGTTGTCGTGCGGTTAATATCGCGTGGCTATGCGCTTGCATTCGGGGGATGGTGGGTTTGAATCCCACCGTCAGCAGCCGTTAAGATGGTTTTTCCGTAGTTTCCCCATTTTCACACCAGGAAATGCTGGGACTGTACCTTAATTCAGGCCATGGCTGCTACCTTCCTAACCTTTCCCACCCTGCGTCGCCGGAAACCTTCGATGTATTAGAGTAACTAGCATTTTTTCTAAGAAAGGAGTTCATAGTATGAAGACCAGATGGCAGCTGCGAGCACTGAATGCTGTTGCTGCTGTCTTACTAGCACATACTACACAGATGCAGTAGGAGCGGTGACCAATGAGCCGTGAATCGGATCACTGTATCGATTCAGTAACGTGAACGGAATCAAATGAATCGATTCAGTAAAATGAATCGAATGTCCCATCACTACACCGCGGACGAGTGCGGCGTCGGCGTGGAGAAAGGTCAAATCCGGCAGTAACTGTGGAGCGCCCTACCGCCAGACAACGCGGCATCATGGTTTGGGACGCTATTGCGTATGATTCCACGTCACCTCTAGTGCGTATTCAAGGCACGTTAAATGCCCACCGCTACGTGCAGCATGTGCTGCGGCCGGTGGCACTCCCGTACCTTCAGGGGCTGCCCAATGCTCTGTTTCAGCAGGATAATGCCCGCCCACACACTGCTCGCATCTCCCAACAGGCTATACGAGGTGTACAGATGCTTCCGTGGCCAGCGTACTCTCCGGATCTCTCACCAATCGAACACGTGTGGGATCTCATTGGACGCCGTTTGCAAACTCTGCCCCAGCCTCGTACGGACGACCAACTGTGGCAAATGGTTGACAGAGGATGGAGAACCATCCCTCAGGACACCATCCGCACTCTTATTGACTCTGTACCTCGACGTGTTTCTGCGTGCATCGCCGCTCGCGGTGGTCCTACATCCTACTGAGTCGATGCCGTGCGCATTGTATAACCTGCATATCGGTTTGAAATAAACATCAATTATTCGTCCGTGCCGTCTCTGTTTTTTTTTCCCAACTTTCATCCCTTTCGAACCACTCCTTCTTGGTGTTGCATTTGCTCTGTCAGTCAGTGTATTTCATTTCCCGCAAGTCCGCCGGCAAGCCGGTTAGGACCCCGCTATCCGCCACGTGGGACACGCCACGTGAGAGTTTCACCCCTCTCCCTGCTACACCAGCGTAGTAGGTTTGTAGCCTTGAAGATGACAGACGTACTGTCGTACGTTACTCATTGAGGGGTCAAATTCTCCTATTTTTTTAATGCCATTGTGCGAAGGCTGGCTCAAATGTTAGCAGTCTCGACCATGTTTTTATTGTCAAATGGCTTCGCGTTCAACAATTGTAGGAAAGAATGGCCGTTATTTCCGTCAAGGTAGGCCCTATTCATTGTTTTACGTCGCACTGACACAGATAGGTCTTATGGGGACGATGGGACAGAACATGGCTGGGAGTGGAAAGGAATCGACCGTAGCCTTAAGTTAGGCACAGACCCAGCATTTGCTTGGTGTGAAAATGGGAAACCACGGTAAACCATCTTTAGGGCTGCCGACAGTGGGTTTCGAGCCCACCATCTCCTGAATAATGGATACTGGCCGCACTTAAGCGACTGCAGCTAGCGAGATAGGTGCCCTATTAAATTGATCTACATTAATCATTTTCCAAGAACTGTATAAAGATGAATTGATATATTTTTCACTAAATTATGCATGGATTTTAAATGTGAACTTGCCCCAGATGAGTGCGACAGGCCTAGGCAGCCGGCACAATACATATCCTCGCCGCAGGTTGGGGGCTTCATTGATTCCATCCCTGACCCATTAAGATGAAAGAAGATAACCTTCACTAAGAACTTAGTAAAGTGATTTGTGTTTCATTTAAAGACATACTCTTTTACTGAAATATCATACCATGCTTTTCCTTAATATACTGTAATTATTGGCGATGGGAGAGAAACGTATGAGGATAAAAGACGGAGACAATGTTTGCATTTATAAGATTTTTAAACGAAGAATATTTTTCACAATCAAAAAAGAAAATATTGATAGTGCACTGTAATAAATATAAATACGATGTTTTCGTTATATCGTAATAAAATGGCTTAAAGAAACAAAGGAGTGCATTTTTAAGACATAAAAGAATAAGTAAACTGAATGCTTCCTGCATACGAAAATAATGTGTCTGTATAAAGTAAAAAGTAGAGTGTAATCTTAAACAATGCACTAGTTTTCCTCAAAATGAATAAGTTTATAGCCATTCAAATGATTGAAAGAATCTAATCAGGGAAAAACGGAAACTGAATTGTTCTTCAGTACTTCGGTAATAGGAAAGGATTTTCATTTCTGACCTCTAAAATAACTTTCTTGCCCCCTATTTGTCTTCTCAAGTTGCCCCAATTTGCTGCGTGTTTTGAGGCCCTCCGCGTCCTCGTCTTGGTATCTACTTATCTAAAACCAAACTGCATCTTCAGAGTGACCGACCACTTCAGAAATATTTGATATCGGACGGCCACATTCCCACATACCTACAATGGGCCCCCTGTTCACCTCGAATGTATACGGTCGGTTGTGTTCGATTCTCCCACAACCCTTTCCCTTGCGCACAGACTGTGAAAAATACTAAAGCATTACAATGTCTGTGTGCAAATCCGATGTCTTAGCAGTTTGCTAACACAGAATTAAATGAGATAAGCGTATTCATGCGAGACTGAGCATGATTAGTATTGCAGTGGGTCACGAGGTGCTGTGTGCTATTGCTACATTGCCGTAACAATATTACAAATCCAGAAGTTATTCACAGGCGAAAACGTGCTAAGTAGGTTAATCATTTATTTTCTGTAGACGAACTGCCAAGTGAAATAAAAATATTCCTTAATAGATTGACCAATTTCCCACCATTTTAACGCGGTTGAATTTTAAATACCTGCTGAGTTTATGTGAATAATAATAATAATAATAATAATAATAATAATAATAATAATAATAATAATAATAATAATAATAATAATAATAATAATAATCATAATCATAATCATAATAATAATAATAATAATCTATCATCAACAATCAAATTAAAAATTGTCTGGCATTAAATACTTATAATCATCAGGGACGCAAGGGCGTTTGAAAAACCGTTCCTATGGAGTTATTATCAGTGCTGATAAAACACTTGCAGTAATTATTATACGTATTGGGACGGGATTACATCATGCACATTTCTTAACTCTGAAATTACAATTAATTAATTAATTAATTAATTAATTAATTAATTGTTGTCCTTGATTAGGAAAACCAGTATATCCAGAGTGCAAAACACACAGAGTGGTTTGATGAAAAAAGAAGAAAGGAAGGGGAAGGGAGTTAGGGAGGAGTAGGAACACAAAGCCATACCTCTTGAAAGAGGAAAACATATGACGCTTCCTGCCCTCCTCTCTTCTCCATCCTCAGAGTTGGCCAAAATGTACTTACAAACGTTACCTGGTTCCATTTCCAACGGGAATTTTCTGATCATGAGTTTAGCAGATGAAGATTGATGTAGCCTACTACTGCTCTGCAACCAGCGTGAATCACGAATGACTTTGTTGGACAGAGGTGTGATATATCGCAACCAAACTTTTCATCATTAATAGTAGCTTTTTATAAAATACCCTCATCTACATGAATTTACCAGGAAGATTTTCCACTGTTGTTAGGTTTGAACTCCGTGTATTGACATTTTAATGCTACAACATTACATTCGATCAATTTGAAAGCAACCGGGCGAGTTGGCCCTGTGGTTAGAGGCGCGCGGCTCCGAGCTTGTATCCGGGAGATAGTGGGTTCGAATCCCTCTGTCGGCAGCCATGCATATGGTTTCCTTGGTTTCCCATTTTCACACCATGCATATAATAACAATAATAATAATAATAATAATAATAGTATACCTTAATTAAGGCCATGGTCGTTTCCTTCCAATTCCCAGGCCTTTCCTATCCCATCGTCGCCATAAGACCTAACACTAGCAAAATAAGTATTGAAAGTAAACTGTAGAAATCTAATGACAAGTTTTGTAAACTGAATTTGTGATGTAGGTGAGCATTTTTATAACCAAATTGACATAATAATGCATCCAATGTTTCCGCACAGTGTGGGTAGAGGTCTAATATGGCAGATACAATCGCTAACTAATTTCTGTAAAAGAATATATATGTGATGAGATTTGAGAGTGAACTAGTCATGACTCCGGTATTATTCCCCGTAACGTAAATAAGTGTCAAATATAAGAGATCAGAAATTATACTTTTCACAATTTTAATGATATGCAGTGTTTATATATAGGGTAACGTTAATGGAGAAAACTGATATTTCTTGTTTTCCCTTAGCATTGCTATGACAATGTATACTAATACAACAGTGTATAACCTAAAGCACAAGCAGGCTATCCCAGAACTTCAACACTGTACAGAGTTTAAAGGAATAATGTTCAGTAAGTTTTCCGTGATGCTTAACAAACACACAAACAAACAAACAAACAAACAAACAGACGGAGAGAAAACTAAAAGTTGAACTAAACCTACTGTCGACATTCGCATATTAAAATCGTAACAAAAACGAAGTGACGCAAAAATTTGAAGTATACAGAAAACAATACATTTTTATGTACATGAAACAGAACCAAACTATGCGATAAACCCAACCCATTAAAGCTTTAGTCTACGCTGTCAGATACCATACAGATATTGTAATTTCACATGGTCAGCGTGAGGACTTATTATGCAGTACTGTTTCACTTTCGTGAGTATGTAGCTTTAACAGCAATTAAAGGAAATTATACCGTACATTTCCGGCAAAAATTTAAAATTCAAAAATTAACGTTTCTAGAAGGAAATCATAATTTAATTTCGTCGATTGCAAATGTTAAAGACAGTTAAGCTCTTAAGTCTTTGACGATTGAAGAAGCCTAAAGATTTAAGCGCTTAAATGTTTTTAACATTTGCAATCGTTGGAATTGAATTATGGTTTCCTTCGAGGAAGCTTATTTTTTTAATATAGGCCAAAGGCAGGAAACTATACAAGTGGAGGCACATGATTCCCCTAGTGCACCGTCACTGGATTGTGGTACATATGAGGCTTGCAGTGGTGTCCGAACTGTGCACTAGCATTCCAACTAATGGGTACACTGCTACACTACGTAAGGCGAAACGCTGGTAATTTCGTGATTGAAAAAGCCTAGAGACATAAGACCTTAAATGTAAAAATCTAGTTTGTAAGTGTTAAGGTTATTATTATTATTATTATTATTATTATTATTATTATTATTATTATTATTATTATTATTATTATTATTATTATTATTATTATTATTATTATATTCTGCAGTGTTATGTATCTTTTCTGTCATCCAGCTTTTTGTTACAAGTGTGTGCTAAATTGAATATCATCTGAAGCATGAACATGACAAAGACATTCAGTCCAGAAAGTTTGGAGGTTATCGGAGTAGCATTTCCGCTGTTCGGGCTGGTGGAGCTTAGGGATTTCCGCTAAGCTGCTGAGAGTTGAGGAATTGGAGGAAATTCTCTTAAGAGCCATACGTGAACTGTCAATGTAATGTTACCTAATGAGCTTAAACACGCCTCTCCTGTGGCTTCGTCCACTACGCACAGGCTGCGGTGACTTTACAAGTGAATTCCTGCCCGGTCGCTGCAGTACAGACTGTCTTGCTAGAAATGATAACCTACCGCACAAGTACAAAATTGAAAGATGTAAGAATGAGTTCATTGTTGGTTTGGATTAGTACAGTGTACTACCGGAATGGTTCAGCTTTGTAAAATAATACTCTTCCTCTTCTTCTTCTACTCATCATTATTACTATTATTCTCCATCTTCCTGTTATTTTACCAATTTATTGGGGTTGGTACATGAAGTGGATTTGGCAATGTTTTATGGGCAGGTGCCCTTCCTGACGCCAATCCATTGTAGAGGGATGTCTCCACTACTGCGGTTTTCTGCGGTGGCTGGTAATGGGATGAGTTGTATTTAAATGAAGAGACGTGTATTAATAAACACTCAGTTCCAGAAGGAAAGGAATTAACCATATGCAGTTATAATCCCCGGCCTGGCCGGAAGTCTAAACCGGATCCTTCTGACCCGAGAGCCAGTACGATGACCATTCAGCTAAACAGCCGGACAAGGAGTGAATATTATCATAGCTAGATAATCTTGACTCCATTTGCACACTGTTATGAACTGTATACGAGGGTGGGGGTAAAAGTAAGTTTCCTAATGTTCTAACTTATAAGTGAACAGATAAACGCGGGTCAAACTAAAGGACTCAGCTTTTTTTCGGAGTTACTCCTTTATTTTTCGATATAAACACGCAAATATTTGTCGTGGCGTACATGAGTGTCTTTTTACCTTGACGGTAGAAATTGGCGCCCTGGTTGTTTAATCAATCAATCAATCAATCAATCAATCAATCAATCAATCAATCAATCAATCAATCAATCAATCAATCAATCAATCAATCAATCAATCAATCAATCAATACTGATCTGCATTTAGGGCAGTCGCCCAGGTGGCAGATTCCCTATCTGTTGTTTTCCTAGCCTTTTCCTAAATGATTTCAAAGAAATTAGAAATTTATTGAACATCTCCCTTGGTAAGTTATTCCAATCCCTAACTCCCCTTCCTATAAATGAATATTTGCCCCAGTTTGCCCTCTTGAATTCCAACTTTATCATCATATTGTGATCTTTCCTACTTTGATAAACGCCACTCAAACTTATTCGTCTATTAATGTCATTCCACGCAATCTCTCCGCTGAAAGCTCGGAACATACCACTTAGTCGAGCAGCTCTTCTTCTTTCTCTCAATTCTTCCCAGCCCAAACTTTGCAACATTTTCGTAATGCCACTCTTTTTTCGGAAATCACCCAGAACAAATCAAGCTGCTTTTCTTTGGATTTTTCCAGTTCCTGAATCAGGTAATCCTGGTGAGGGTCCCATACAGAATTACCTGATTCAGGAACTGGAAAAAATGAACACCTCGAATGATTCAGCGTCGCTTGTCTCTTCTCCCGTGCCATTTCAGCAACAGCATTAAGGAATGAGTCTGATGTTTCTCGATGGACACTCTGCTCTTCATCTTTCAAAAGTCATTCAATCCTCTGGTAATTCACGGCAAAAGTTCCACTCCTATTGGACAGATATCAGTTTCTCTCCGTATACAGACATGACACTCCTGGGAATGTTGATAGGTTCAATGTTTCTACCCACAGGAAAAGGATCTCTGTACGAATGTCCTATCACCGTCACCCTTTCAGTAACTTCGGAATTTTGCAACCGACTGAAGTTTTACCGACTAGTGTACCGCTGCTCAATACATCGGTTTGACTACACACTACCACGTATATAAGTATCAAGGATTCTTTTAAAGGTTTCTTTTATATTTTTCTGTTTTACAGTCGAATTGGGGGTAAAATTTTTATTTCTAGTGAAGTGTAAAGTGATCCATTGTACAGCAAAATTATGAATCATGGAACCTACCTTCTTGCTCCTAGGAACGCGGGGAATATACATGGTAAAATCAGTAATTAAATATTTGAAATAGTTCTTTTTATTTTTTGCTAGTTGCTTTACGTCGCACCGATACAGATAGGTCTTATGGCGACGAAGGGATAGGAAAGTCCTAGGAGATGGAAGGAAGTGGCCGTGGCCTTAATTAAGGTACAGCCCCAGCATTTGCCTGGTGTGAAAGTGAGAAACCACGGAAAACCATCTTCAGGGCTGTCGACAGTGGGATTCAAACCCACTATCTCCCGGATGCAAGCTCACTGCCGCATGCCCCTGACCGCACGGCCAACTCGCCCAGTATTTTTTTTTTAAACTTAGATACCATTTACATTAAGATTTATACTGGATGACTGGCGTACCGGTACCACGAATGTACCATTTGACTGCAAGATGTATTCAGAGACGAATAGTTTTGTTCAGAGGCTGTAGTTTACTAATGGTGTGTGTGGGATGGGTGGGGGTGTTGTCATTACTATAATGTTTATTTATTTATTTATTTATTTATTTATTTATTTATTTATTTATTTATTTATTTATTTATTTATTTATTTATTTTAGAAACCAAAACAGTGAGAGGCCGAATTACAGTGTTCCGCAATGAAAAATCATTTATAAAGGATCAGCACAATGCAAACATTAAAAATTAAGGAGCAAGAAAGGAAAATCATCTAATGACAAAAGTAGCGGAGAAAATTAAAAACAAACAAAACAACAGTACAGACACTCCAATTAACGATAAAACATAAAGGCAAAAGAAAAGAACGAGGAAAATTAAAGATTGAAAGTAAAACGGAGATAAGAACTTGTAGCTAGGCACAGTAAGAAAAATACAGATATGACACATAAGTAATGGTACAGTAGAGTAAAATTAAATAAATATTCCACTGTGTACAATAGAGGGGACAACAGCAATGAGAAAAGAAAAAAGAAATGTGAAGGAATTGAGCTAGGTTAAGTTAAGGAAAAATCGTTTAAAGAAGTCATACGAAGAAGAAAACGTCCAAGTTCTTGTCAGAAGATAAAGAGTTAAGGAGGGTTGGAATGCGAATAAATAAAGCTCTTTGGGCAAGAGGGAGGTGGGAATACGGAAGATCTCATATCGGGAGCGTCCATACTGAGATGAGTCTCGTCGTTTTCCACCAACAACAGAACACGCTCTCTTTTATAGGGCTTTACAAATTTAATACTGGACGAGTTGGCCGTGCGGTTAGGAGCATGCAGCTGAGAGCTTGCATCCGGGAGATAGTGGGATGGAATCCCACTGTCGGCAGCCCTGAAGATGGTTTTCCGTGGTTTCCCATTTTCTCACCATGCAAATGCTGGGGCTTTACCTTAATTGAGGCCACGGCTGCTTCTTTCCCACTCCTAAGCCTTTCCTATCCCATCGTCGCCATAAAAACTATCTGTCTCGGTGCGATGTAAAGTAAATTTAAAAAGGAAAACTTGGTGTGATATTACGCGAAGTACAGCATACGCTTTGTTCATTTTGTATTTTACCATACATTACTTCAAGATTTTTCCTTTCTTGTACATTTCGGTGCAACAGTTTTCCTTGCTGTAATTGAAGTAGTCTACAGTAAATAAAGAACTGACATAATACATACTACATACATTATTTTGCTGTATTATTAAACAAATATTACAGTAAAGTATGCGATACACATCCGTAGAGGTATTACCATAAGGACGTATGATGCATTTGTCTAATGATGACAAGGTAAAGTTCGACAAAAGTAATCTTTGGTACTTTCAACTCTGCAACACAGACTGTTTTTTCAGGAAAATATATTTTTTTTCACCATCACTCAAGATAACTTATTCGAAAACGGGTTAATAAAGCGTACTTATCTAAAATATTTACATCCCAGTCTCTACATATTTCAAACCATGTGTTTAAAGCACTATAGGTACACACTATACAGTATTTTTGAACGTAGTGAGCAAAGAAATATGGTGTGCATGGGAGCATTTTCTAACCAAAATTCGTGGCGGTAGTATGCTGACGAGCAGAGAGAATGCAGACGTCAGGCACATAATTCCGACAGGAGGCTAAGAGAACCTAAGCTATGCTATAGGACAAGGGGCAGTGACACACAATCGATACCAACCAGACTACACCGACAACGGCTTCTCCAGCTTCCATGGAACTGCACAAGACCGGTAATACATGTTGGGACGAGTAGCTTTGTTTTCAAGACATGTGTTTGGTTATCAAAGAGTTCGCTTCGCCTTATTGAAAGTTATCTATCTCAGACCACAACGCTGAAAATGAATCATATCTCTAGCACTACCAACACCATGCTCTCCTCTGCACCTCCCCTTCAAAAGATCTGTTCCATGAATTGCACGAAGACAATTCATAATCTTGAAAAATACAGAAATTCATGGTGTTATTTAGTCAAAACACTTTTGTACATATTTAGTGACAATAAAAGTATGAAAATAATGTATTTATATATTTATGTTATTTATCTCTGTGAAAATACACAGGTAGTTGGCTCCAACAATATACCAATACTTGTAACATGTTAACATTAATACAAGGAATGTCGGCAAGAGGGGTTCAGACGGTAGAGCGCTGATCTTCTGACTCCAAATTGGCAGGTCAGTAGGCTTTGAAGGTGCTCAAATATGCTAGACTAGATCGGTAGATTTATTGGCACTAATAGAACTCCTGCGGGATCTCGGCTTCTCCGAAAACCGTTAAAGTAGTCAGTCAGTGGGACGTAAAATGAATATCTTATTATTGTTGCCATTGATGCTTTCACGGCCCGTACTTATAGTCATGGCACAGGCTTTTGGGCTCATGCCGTGTCAAGAATATAAGGTGAAATTCTTTACGTTTCGCAAAGAACTTTGCTCTGCGTCATCAGAAGAAAATCTCGACTGTCCACGAGAAAGGCTTCTAAAACATTAGAATAAACAACATACCAATACTTGCAATAAAGTGAACATTAATACACTAATAAAGTGGTATGAGGGCTGGAATGGGGTCCGCTTAGCCTCGAGACGTTAACTGAGTGTATGGGGGTTCCATTCCCTCCTTCTGAAACATTGTAGTAGTCATAGAAGACTTTCGATTTCGTGATCATAGCAAAGGGACTTCCAGTTTTACGTGAAATTCAAACCACAGGAATATGAATATTAATTTCAAAAATCCTACATGCATTGTTCGGGATTCTAACTGCGGCCGTTTTTTGTCAGAAGCCAGTGAAAATACCACTTGATACCACAACTAGCATAGAAATGAGATAAATGTGCGGGTGAGAAAATTTCTGCACATAAAGTATCGATTTGTTAATATGAGTGGTCAGTGCCCTAATTAGTCTTCAAAACCATGTACATAACATGCCATAACCTAAGACATGTACTGATGTAGTTTCTATCAACTGGCTTTGGGGCGTAATTGATCAGGTGCTGCTAGCCTTCTGAGCTCGAACTTATGGAATCGAATCCTTGCGGAGTCAGTTGGGATCTAAGTGTGCTTAAATATAGCATTTGATATACTACGACGTTAAGTGGGGGGAATATTAGAGAGACGTCCCAAGTAGGGAAATCGATCTCGGCCCTTATATCTAATCCCGGGATTTCGGGATTACACTTCGTTAGTCCCGGGATCCCGAGATCATCCCAGAATTGAAGGTTACAAGTAAACAATAAGAAAATCTTACAGAAATCAGCTGTTAAATCAGCATATCGAAATTTAGACAAAATATGGGATCTCTTTAAACTTACATATATTTAAAAAACCTCACGCAGCAAGCTATGCAAATAAACTTTGGAAATTAACAACAATCTCTCTGAACATATACTAAATAGACGACTTTCATGTAACAACATAATAAGTAGGTAGAAAGTTTCTTAACGAAAAGTATTTTAAAATAACATCAATCAGCAATATTTCACATTTCTCGTAAATATAAAGAAAACTAATTTAATAGGAACATTCTAGTTTGAATTGCGAAAATATGATCTGAGAAATAACAACGCGTCCAGTTTCTCATCACCGAGCCTGCTTCTCAATTTGTTGCACATATATGCAGCTGCTGAGAAAGCGCGTTCGGGTTCGATGGAAGTTGGAGGGATCGTAAGTAAATACTTACAAGCCTGCTCTAGGTTATAGCTCCGAGTAGAATTTGAAGACTCGTATAGATTCATTTCCTTCTTAACAATTCTGGAAGATTAATTTTCATTTAATGCTTCAGGAGACATAATTTTCATGCTGTTTTCTATTTCCAGCTGAAGCTTTTCTTTGAGCGTCAAATCACGTTTTCCTGCTCTGTATTTTGTAGGCTCGACTTGCATGTCTTGTTCTTCCCCTTTGTCACTTTTTACCATTTAATCTCTCAATTAAAGAAACAATCTGGCTTTTTATCAGGACTTTGCTCGGACTTGAAAATGTACGCTTTATTTAATCATCGAACGCCAACGCCAATTTGTCACTGAGGATATTGTTGGTAGCATTATACGCCACTAATCTCATTTCTTCGGCGATCTTTCATGCGCTTTTGTAAATGTATCTTGAATTTAGAAGCCAACTCGGAGCTATTGTCATTTAACTATTTAAAAAGAAACTTAATGGCAGCATCAGCTGTGCATAAATTTGCATCAGTGCGACAGAGTGCTTCTATAGTTAATTTGACTGGAGCCAAGACTTTCATGATTTCATCGATGAACTCTAAATCAGACTCTTCCAATTGCCTTGGATTATTCAAATCTATAAGCGCCTTTTTGACGCTAAATTTCAAGAAGGCAAAACGCTCGAGCATAGTGTAGAAGCTGTTCCATCCGGTTTTGCATTCAAGCAGTAAACGTACCTCTTTACCTTGTCCTTTGCATCATGTTCGGTAAAACATTCAGACATCTCACTCACACGGGAGAGGAAATGTACTAATGCACGCATTGTGGTCAGACTTTCACGCACTTAGGGGATGAACAATACAGTAATGTGCTTGACGAGAATAGGCATTTATACACCGAAAAGACACATAAAGAACGCACTGAGAGTTTCGCTTCACGCAGTCTATTTGCAAATTTTTATACATGAAGTCAATCCCTAAAATCCCAGAATCCGGGAAACTTAATCCCGAAAACTACGGGATTGAAAAGCGGTCGGGATCACGGAATTCCGGTTTTCGGGATCCCGGGATTGAATCCTCAGTTGACGTGTACGCTCCAAAGTTTAACGCAGGGGCGAATGCGAAATTCACCGTATATCAAATCCAGTAACTGATTGGCCTCTTTCTATTGATCACCTAAGCAATCTTAATGTTAATGGCGATGGCTTCTAATATGTATATTATGAGATTAGGAGTTACGGTGTTCTTGTTACTGAGATTTTCGAAACCTCCCTAATCATCAGCTCGATCTCATCGTATGAATTTTCATCCTGTAAGGTGGAAAGTACCGAGCAAGTGGCTGTGCGTTTTGGATCACGTTGCTATTAGCTTGCATTCGGAAGATGGTGGGTTCGAACCCCACTGTCGGCAACGCTGAAGATGGTTTCCCATGATTTCCCATTTTGCCATCAGTCAGATGCTGGGGCTGTACCTTAATTTATGGCACGGTCACTTCCTTCCCACTCCTAGCCCTTTCCTGTCCCATCGTCGCGATAAGAACTATCAGCAACGGTGCGATGTAAAGCAGATTGTGAAAAAAGGGGAAGTTTTAGTACCGCTCAATCAAATCTTACTGTCAACACACAACGATTCACAATGGTGTAATGACACCTGCGAACTACAGTATACTTATAGGTGTGAATTAAATGACCGTTTTATTGAGTTACTCTATATACTGTATGTTAAACTTCAGGCTCATGGTTTAACAATAAAGTATTGACGTCATATAATTCGCTAACAAGCAGTGTTTTTAAGCGCTTCGTAGAAGCACATGATGTTCCCGACGGCTCTCTTTCAGATGTTATATTGGGCCGATGACCTAAATGTTAGGCCCCTTAAAAGAACAAACATCATCATCATAATCATCATCATCAGATGCTATACCTACTGCAGCTCCTCTTGGCATTGTTGTGACTGTTGTTGTTATTATTGTTGTTGCTGCTGCGAAAGGTAAATGTACACAACAGCACATGTAGAGAGAACGTTCTCCATGACAATAAGTTTGCAACTGGTTATTAATTGAAGGCCTGACCTTAAGAGTAGAAGGGCGACTGGGCGAACAGGGACATGATGTCTTAGATGACCTTGTGAGACTAGGCCTCAGAAATTTCAGTGCATAAGGGGATTCTTGTGTAGGAGAAGGCAGGACCGATTGAACGCCATTGGAAGATATGCTTGGTACGCAGAGGGGTTGTGTGTGGTTTTGTTGTTTTGGCACATCTACACATGGATTTCCATTTTAAATGCATGTTATTAAAATAGAGTTAAATAGGCTATATTGAATTTTATCCAATTTTCACATGTTTATTTCAAAAAGATCGGTGTGCTGAGCGTTGTAGAGTTGGGTAATAGCATCTTCAGACCATACGCTCACAAGTGTGAACTGCCACATCTTAATTATTTGGCTAGTGGATTTTAGGTTACGTGAATTGTGGATATAGGAACGTATTTTAGAATCTTTCAGTTCATGAAATCTACGACAGTGGCGGCTCCCACCAGAGGAGGAGGGATAAATCTTCGCTGATATCAAGATGGCAGACAGACACAGTATGGATTCAGGTGAGTACATTTTTAATTCCGTCATTGTTAAAACATTCAAATATTTTTTCTCACAACTTCCTGCTTGTGGGTGCATTAAACACATACGCGTTTCAAAAATACATCCTAAGATATTATAATATAGTGTAAACTTTGGGTTTCACTCGCGTACATCATTTATCAGAACGGTCCTATTGACACTATAGCCGCTCTAATGCTAAATCTGAGTTATTTATACCATTACATATTGTGAAAGAAACGAATCATTATACACGTAATAAAAGTCGAAAGTGAGGTTTTACGTATGAGTTGATTTCTTTCTTTCTTTCTTTCTTTCTTTCTTTCTTTCTTTCTTTCTTTTTTATAGTCTGTTTTACGTCGCACCAGCACAGACTGACCTTATGACTATGAAGGGATAGGAATGGGCTAGGAGTGGGAAGGATGCGGCCGTGGTACAGCCCCAACATTTACCTAATGCGAAAATAGGAAACCACGGAAAACCATCTTCAGGTATTGCGACAGTGGAGTTTGAACCCACTATCTCCCGATTGCAAACACACAGTTGCGCGCCCCCAACCACATGGCTAAATCGCTCGGTAGTTAATATGTTTACGGCGATCTTTATTTTTTATATAAAATATCTTAAGATCATATCAAGGTTACGCTCAGTTCAGAATGTAACATTCAAACGGTCCACTAGATCCATGAAATAATCTATATAATTCAAAAATGTGTAGAGAGATGTACAGTATTGACTCTACTTACATGACGCAGTGGGCACAAATCAGGTAAATATTTAAGCAACAATTGTACATGTAATGAGAAAGGTTTCTGATGATTTGTTGGTAGAATTTGAATGTTGTAAGTAACTACAGGATAGTTAAGTTTAACTTTCCACTTAAATTTGAAGATCATAAACGTAAGAAGTTTGACACAATATGAATATTATTTTTGTTTTTCTTCATCTGGTCTTCGGTCTGAAAGGGGTGGACATAATATTGTTGGATCTAATGTAAGAGAATAAAATTAAATAAATACATCCATTTAACGAGGTGCCAGTAATGTGATGCCTTGTGTTCTGAGGTACTTCATGTGCTTTATGAGGTTCATTCATCTATTTTTCACGGAGGATGAAAACGAATGTTCGTGGAAGTACAAGAACTGTGATGATATTGACCTTAATCTAAACCTACGGTAACCTAATCGCCTACTGATCATTTTCAATTTTCTCGGGCTCCATCGACTTTGTAATCCATTAATAAGAGAAAATTTGTCAGTAAGGAGCCTAGCAGCTTAATGGGATACTGGCCCTTTTTGAGGACTTTTCATTGCAAGCCGAGGTATTGACAAGTGCAGTAGAGTGTCGAAAGAACCAATCAGGATACTGGAAATACGATATTCGCTTGGATTCAAGATGAGTTAACTAACCCCTGGACGGTTGAGTTAAGCTAATGAAAGACAGCCTTCCATTTAAGGATGGAGAGAACACCATATGGAGGTCTTGTATGAATATGCCAGACAACTTACCTCTGCAGCGAGACGTTTTGCAAAAGAATAAGCCAACATAAATAAATATACAACTTCAAAATATCAGGAGCGCTGATTATCCTAATGAAGAGGAAGAAGCTCATCAGTACCCAAATACTGATAATAGCCCAACTTACAGCGGAAGAAATCGAAATTCTTGTGTGTGTATTTAAACTGTAGTACAGCTTTGAACCTTTGAAAAATAGCGCTCTGTTTGCTCGGAAGGAACATATGGTGTCCAGAAATGCAGAGGCTGTGGCCGAAAGGCGCATTATATCTTCGACATGTTCTTTTAGATGACAAGGATCAGGTGTCAAGTTTAAGTGCAATCTTCATTTTATTTAGTGTGGCGAAAGCTAGTGAAGTACGCACATAGCCTAAATCGGACCCAAATACTAGGCAAAGAAAGGAAATGTCCTCCTACTTAACGTATTAACACATTACAGCTCAAGCTCTCATTCCTTATGCCAACAAGAGGAGTAACTGACTCCCGCAGTGTATTGACAGATGAGATGAAGATCCTACGAACACAGGACTGAGAATTGGACACTGAGGTAGCTTTATTCGAAGTCACAATTCACAGTATGTCCTAATGAACTTTTCCTATGGATAATTAATTACAACGTAATTCTAGATGTCATTTCAGTCTCCCATTTTGTAATAATGTAGCTCAATTCGAATTTCTAATTTTGTTTCTTTATAATTTGCATCATCTCAAAAGTATTTGTATAATGAGATATTAGTTCTTTCTAAGGCAGGTATCGAATAATTTAAGACTCTTTGAGAATTAATGCCGATTGTTAGACAAGTTATGGGAAGGTCTCTACTTTGAACTACGTTCCGTTCTTTTCTTTACCAGACTTTATCTGTATCAAACCGGTCTAACATTAGAAACGAATGCACATGCTACTAATAAACAGTAGCGAAGCGAGGATCGGCTGATAGGTGGTGGTGGGGGGGGGTTCCAGAACACAATGAAGATGCATGAATGACGTGTCATTATATGTCCCGCTCCATGGCTAAATGGTTAGCGCGTTGGCCTTTGGTTCAAGGGGCTCCGGGTTCGATTCCCGGCCGAGCCGGGGATTTTAACCTTAATTGGCTATTTCCAATGGCCCGGGGCTGAGTGTGTGTGTCGTCCCTAAAACACAAAACACAAGAAAAACAAAGAGAGAATAAGAAAAATATATCAGTAAAAAAACTCTCAAATATATTTAAAAACTACAAGGGCACCGATATAAGAGAATTGCAGATCTGTTGGTTCTACAGTTATGTATCTTATTGTTTATTTAGTTTATTGTCATTTTCTGTTTATTTCCCTTTTTCAAATAAATTTCATGGAGGTGTCTGAGCCAGTAAACCCCCCTGGCTAGGCTCATGCAAATAAACCTAAGTATAGAAGACTGCACCAGTTTTCAGCAACTGTCTCATATCTATTATGGTCGAGTTACCCTTCACCTCCATATTTTTGAATCATTCTACCCCTATGACAATAACATAAAAATGTTATTAATATTCTTTTAAAATGCCATCTCCTCTCTCCAGTCACCTCTTTCTGTCTAGGCCACCAAGAAACATCCCCTTGTAAATCCTTTCCCAGTTATATAAGAGTATCTTATTTTATTCTAAGTTTAGGAACAAATGCGTGCTACTAATGAACTTCTGTAATGAAAATTGGACCAGTTTTTAGCAACTACCACTAATGGAGACATCAAATGAGTCAATTCATGAGTTTGTGAACAAACGTTTCTCACCAGTAGTTAAAAATTCTGTCACGATATCGTTCTGAAAAATGTCTTGACTTCGACACAGAGAGTCATATAATCATAACTGCAGGGATGTTAAGGTTGTCTGAAGTGGATTTCTTCCTGCAAAGGCAGGTGGGAGAATTATCCAATTCAAATGAAGTACAGTCTAGGGAACGATTTTAGAGCTGGACTTGGCTTTCAACGCCTGAAATTTGCTCGAATGTAGCTTGTAATGTGATACCTGCCGTATTGTATAGTATGTCCAGACAAGGGAACAGTGCTCCCTGAACATGTTTATTTAATTCATATAATATAACACAACCAACTATTCAAAGGTGAAAGTTTAGAAACACATCGAAGTACTCTAACGCGTTTCCTTAACGCATCAGATTGCTCCTAGCAGTGCGATGATTTATAGAGCAAAACTTTTGCGTCTTAATTAGTGTGTGTGTTTTGCATATTTTTCTAATCATTTTATCATTTGGGAGGACCACCTCTCGGTCAAACACTTCAGTGTGATTAAGATCAGTATTGACATTTAACGCATGAATATAATAATTATCATCATCATCATCATCATCATCATCTGTTTACCCTCCAGGGTCGGCTTTTCCCTCGGACACAGCGAGGGATCCCACCTCTACCGCCTCAAGGGCAGTGTCCTGGAGCTTCAGACTCTTGATCGGGGATACAACTGGGGAGAATGACCAGTACCTCGCCCAGGCGGCCTCACCTGCTATGCTGAACGGGGGCCTTGTGGAGGGATGGGGAAGATTGGAAGGGATAGGCAAGGGAGAAGGAAGGAAGCGGCCGTGGCCTTATGTTAGGTACCATCCCGGCATTCGCCTGGAGAAGTGGGAAACCACGGAAAACCACTTCCAGGATGGCTAAGGTGGGAATCGAACCCACCTCTACTCAGTTGACCTCCCGAGGCTGAGTGGACCCCATTCCAGCCCTCATACCACTTTTCCAAATTTCGTGGCAGAGCCGGGAATCGAACCCGGGCCTCCGGGGGTGGCAGCTAATCACGCTAACCACTACACCACAGAGGCGGACTAAAATAATTATTCTGTGACACAATATAATGAGTAATGGTTATCTATTTTTGTCTATTTATAAACTATATTTTATTTGACATTTACTTCGTGAAAATATATTATTTCGATATTAAACCATAAAAAGAATTCAATAATGTTTTTTACATCCCACTAACTATACTTCACGGTTTTCGGAGACTCCTGGTGCCGGAGTTTAGTCCTTCAGGAGTTCTTTTATGTGCCAGTAAATCTACCGACAGGAGGCAGACGTATTTGAGCACCTTCAAATTCTTCCGGACTGAGCCAGGATCGAAGATGCCAAGTTGGGTTCAGAAGGCCAGCGCCTCAACCATCTGAGCCACTCAGCCTGACAAAACAGAAAACAAACAAAAACATTCGTGTTTATCCGTTATCTCCTTACAGTAAGTCATGCCATAAAAATCACTGCAACGGAGGCTATTAATACACTGTAATTTATATATTCCACTGAAGTATACGGTAGCTGTGTAGCCGAGAAAATGGTATGATGATGATGATGCTTGTTGTTTAAAGGGGCCTAATATCTAGGTCATCGGCCGCTAATGGTACGAAATGCAGTGACAATTCAAAAGTCAAAATTTAATCCACTGACCAGAAATTAAAACGTGATGATGACGAATGAATGGATGAAGATGAATTCAAAACAATCAGTTGATCAGACCCGCAATGCCTTATCTTCCCAGAAACTATATTACTGACCAAGGGACAGCCTCCAAAGCGCAATCCTGAATCGGTGACACTTGTTGTCTAAAGGGATACTATTCACAAGTATTGTACGTCGCACAGGTAAGGCAGACCTAAGGTGTTTCTCACATAATGGCCCCATTCGTAGGTAACGCAAACCCATGGTGTACCTCACATAGGTGTACTAAACACAGGGACTCGTACTATCCCATGGTGTTCCTCACATACTGCACACAAATCACAGGCAACGTAAGCCCCTGATGTTACTAATCACAGGTACTGCAAACCCACAGTGAACCGCTCTCTGCTGCTACTAATTACAAAGCTATTGTAACAAACATAGTGGTACTACTCGCAATTAAAGGCGACCCATGGTGTTACCCGCGTGATGGTACTAATCACAAGTGGTATCATAGTTCTAATGAGATCATCCCTTGGTCGCCCCTTTTAGTCGCCCCTTACGGCAGGAAGGGGATACTGTGGGTGTATTCTTCGTCTGCGTCCCCCACCCACAGGGTTTAGAGAAAGATAGAGAAGAAAGGAGGGATCCGTCACTAGGAAAAATGAAGTGACGAACGAAGAAAGGCAAGGGCCACGAAGGGCAGGAAAATGAAAGACTCCCAAGGCGTCGAATGCTCTAATACCATGGGGGTCGGAAAAGAACACGAGTTGACCAAGGGAAATCGGACAGGATAGATTAAAGTGAGAAACATGGCACAAGTATGTGGAAGCAATGCCAGGATTCAGGTTAGGTACCCCTTGGTCGCCAACCAACGATCGCAGGTTGAGAGCCCCTTGGGCCCCTTTTAGTGACCTCTTACGACAGGCAGATGATGCCGTGGGTGTATTCTTCATCTGCGTCCCCCACCCACAGGGAGTGAGAAAATAGTATAGTCGGCTAGCAATGAAGTTACACTTCGAGAATATCGAACGATATGTTCTTGTATCAATATTCTTCGTAATAGTTGTACATTATTGGATGTACTGTACTATGCTTTCGTCACTTTTTCACAATTCTTTCGTGAAATTAGCAGCCGCTCTTCCCTGTCTGTCTGTCTGTCTGTCTGTCTGTCTGTCTGTCTGTCTGTCTGTCTGTCCGTTTCACTCTATCTTCCTCACTCTTGCTCTGTCTCTATCTCTCTCTCTCTCTCTCTCTCACACACACACACATATCCACATATATCTGCCCACTCCTATTAACCGCAGAGAGAACTAATCAGCATCTCATCTCTGCTATGACGAAAAGGTCGTATGATTAACCAGGCAACTATAGAACACACGCTGTAGAGAGAGGTATAATTTAGTGTCAGTCTATTAGAGGCATAACACGCTGATCAAAATTTTAATCAGCAATGGCAAAACTTGAAGATGGAATATGTGTAAAAACAATGGAAGTAGCATAACTTCACATGCTCGTATATCATTTACATACAATATTTTATGAATTCTTAGGGCATGTATGGACCAACTTCGAACAATTTGACAGGCAAACTACAAACTCTGGGAACACTACGTACTTCGTAACGATTCGGTAGATGGTGGCACTAACGGACTATGAATACAATGGCGACTGCTAATGCTTAACAAAATGCTAATTAAGGCTTGTACGTATTTTAGACTATTTTACTTTCAATTACATTTCTTTTACATTTGCAAATATTTCGGTAAAACCTTGGTTTATTTAAGTCAAAACTACTTTCAATTGAATCGATAAAGGTTCGTCAGTCCAACGAGATCAGTAATTTGACCTGGCGCAGTTCATTTGTTAAACGTGTTGCTAGCACAAATAAATAGAAGAAAAAACAGCCAAGTATTTAGCTGCACCTCAGCTTAATATAATGTGCTCACCAACTGAAAAATATATGAATACGTCTACAACTGTACCGTGACACAGATGTTTTGAAAATTTATCATTTGACACTGGTATCTAGCATTATTTCTCATAAAAAGTCCCAGCTTTTCGTGGGATGCGCGCAGTATTTACTTTATATAAAGAACAAAAACATTTCCCACGTACTTGAAATCAGAAAATCAATTTTCCAGGAATTCGGTCTTAAGCAGTGCCGCATTAAACCGTAAATCCTGGGCAGTTGAGATCTTCCGAGTCCCCTTAAAAAGTACCTCATACCATGTATTGAATATCATCCCCCAAATTTTAGTAAAACAGCGAACAAAGCCGAACATTATCAAATCATGACGTTTTCATTAAAATTCTACTCACCGAGCTCGATAGCTGCAGTCGCTTAAGTGCGGCCAGTGTCCAGTATTCGGGAGATAGTACGTTCGAACCCCACTGTCGGCAGCCCTGAAGATGTTTTTCCGTGGTTTCCCATTTTTACACCAGGCAAATGCTGGGGCTGTACCTTAATTAAGGCCACGGCCGCTTCCTTCCCACTCCTAGGCCTTCCCTGTCCCATCGTCGCCATAAAACCTATCTGTGTCGGTGCGACGTAAAGCAACTAGCAAAAAACAATTCTACTCATTTCTGACGTAAAACAGTATGACATAACATAAACATGCTTAAGAAATTTAATAAAGCACTCCAAAACAGAAAAGAACATGTTAAATCTCATCGAAGGAACACCAGTTTAAACATTCACATTCCTGACTTTCTTTTTGCAGTGAAATCATTCAGATTATCACTAAAGTGGTTTTAATGACATATTCTGTTGTAACAACGGCAAGATAATTCAGTCGTTCTTGTGCCACTGAAGTTCGGTGAAAAACTCTTAAATAGTTTCAATTGAAAAGTGTTTGTTGTCATGAGACTCCTATAAATCCTCAGTGCTATCATGATATTTGGAACTATAGATTGTACCCTGTTTTAAAAAATGAGATTGTATGACACAGAAGAACATTTGGACACTAAAACTGGTCGCAGGGGACATCCTTATGTGTCAGCTATAGTAGCAGGTGCTGAGCTGCATGCTTCGCGAACTGCAGGAATAACAAGTGCTATTCGCACTACAAAGTTTATTTTAAAGAAACTCAGATCGCCATTGTAATTATGAAACTACTCGAAAATTTGTTCACAAACTTATAAGCATTTCACATAGCCACACTATTTACTACATGGGGGTCTAAATTTGATCTGCTATTTTGGCACCCCGTAGCAGCGCGGGGCCCATAGGCAACAGGCTACACTGCCTTTTGGGTAATCCGGCATAGGTCTTAAGATTCCCTAATAATGGAATATATTTAATAAGTTCATTATTCTCGTTTATATTTTTGGGTAGTTTCAAAGAGGGATGATGATAGAGTTGCCACTTGTAGCTGTCCACTGACCACTAGGTCTGTTTCGGTTTATGGCACGAAACAATAACTGATAAATGGACACTCTTGTAGTTTAAGTGAAGGCCAAGAACTTTTTTTACAATCTGCTTTACGTGGTACCGACACAGAGAGGTCTTATCGTGATGATGGGATAGGAAAGGAAGCGGCCGTGGCCCTAGTTAAGGTACCGGCATTTGCCTGATATAAAAGTGGGAAAACACGAAGAAAAATTTTCAGGGCTACCTACAATGAGATTCGAACCCACTATCTTGCGAATGCAAGCTCACAGCTGCGCGACCCTGACAGCACGGCCAACTCGCTCGGTGGGGCCAAGAACATCTCGTAGCCCGTGAGCCATCAAATGCCTTGTATGACTTAGTTTCAAAATTCCTATTTAAGAACAAATTAACTTGTAGAAAACCACATGTATGTGGAAAGAGATGACGTGTGTTACAAGGCGAGGGGAAATAAATAAATATCACTTTATGTTGATGATCTAGAAGATGAATTCTTGACACAGAAAACTCACATTCTGACATTCTGACTTTCCAATAATGTGCACAACACTGACCAATGAATAAATGCTGTGCTGTCACGTACCCTCTCTTCTGTGATATAAATGTAATGATATTGCTCCTTTGGAAGGAACATCCGTAACAATAAAGTCGGAGGCCTGTGAGCAATATCGAGATGTAGGAGTGCAATATGGCCCAACTCTGGCATGTGGCCGGCTTGCACTTGGTCGTTCACCATTTTATGACTTCGTAGTAAAACAGTCAAAGTTTAATTTGTTTACTTTAGGCAGTGAAATGAAGGATGTCAGCAAAGGAGATTGACAAGATTTTCGCAATTCTTACCACCAGTTTTTAAGTATATGGTTGTTTCAAAGAACACATGTCATTATTAACGACATCAGTATTTTAATGCCTAAAATACTTACATGCATCATCATATATGACTTCCATCACTCAGTCCGCAAGCCTTAGGAAATTAACTAAAAGCCTCCACAATTCTTTATTTGCAACCAAGTCTGTGATCTCGTTTAGTTCCACGCATGATATTATTCAAATATTCAAAACTGAGTGTAATCAATATCGTCGTCGTTTCCATCTAGTTATCCTACTATCATATCCTCCTCCGTTCCCCTCGCATGACTCCACCACTGAAGCCTGCTTTTGGGTACAAATTAGTCCATTCCTAATTTAGCCTTTGTCTCCACAGTGTGAGTGAATGCAACATCAGGATCCAACACCATCACACTTGTACGCGGGGTTCTCAGCCTTAAGGCTGGTTGTATCCCTAAACATAATTTACACTACCTGGTGTCACCGGGTGTCAATAGTAATTACATATATCAAACTACTGTATGTTTTCTCAAAATTCGCGAAATTCACCACCTCGAAATGTACCATTCTCCAATTCGAGCCCATGGTGTTTTTTGCTCTACTCGAAAGATAATTTAATTTTGTGTGGCTATTTCTAGCCGAGTGCAGCCCTTGAAAGGCAGACCCTCCGATGAGGGTGGGCTGCATCTGCCATGTATAGGTAACTGTGTGTTATTGTGGTGGAGAATAGTGTTATGCGTGGTGTGTGAGTTGCAGGAATGTTGGGGACAGCACAAACACCCAGTCCTCAGGCCACTGGAATTAACCAATGAAGGTTAAAATCCCCTACCCGGCCGGGAATCGAACCCGAGACCGTCTGAACCGAATGCCAGTACGCTGACCATTCAGCCAACGAGTCGGACACTCGAAAGGTATATCTCAGGTTTTAAGGTATCAAAATTGGTTTTGGAAAACGTCTGAAGAAAGAAATGTCCGAGTTATGAACAGTTACACTGATCAATTCGTCCTCTTCTTCTTCTTCAGATGCCTTCTCCTCATACAAAGTTCAACATGCTCATCAAAGAGTATTTCTTCCTATTTTGTGCTTCTCCGTATCAAAGTTGCCGTGTTGTGGGTGTTGAACTAACGTCGAAGTTTTTGTATTTAGGATATTCATCTCCACCGCATTACAGCGGTTCGCGAAGGACGTTAAAATGTCACGTTATTTCCCACGACGACTGAGTGCATCACCTTTGGAGCCGTAGTCCACCCGCGATACATTCATGAAGACTTGCTGTCGGTTCATTGACGACGCTTGTATTGTCCATTCTTCGGCACCGTTAAGCTGCATTGGTAAATCATAACACTTCGCAACACGCCAACGAATTTCGAATCACACGTCACCGTAAGTCAAAAGATGTTTTAATTTCAGAAAAATACTTCTTAAAATGCCAACATTGTGGTTTCCATCTCCAGTTCAATACATCCTACTCTTGAGTTGGCCAGCATCCTGAAGACTTGAATTTTGATTCCATTTCAATGGTATTTCTGTTGAAGTTGACAACAATGTTGGTGATTTTCTGCTTGTTAATGATAATATTGTTGTTTTGACGTCCCACTGACTACATTTGGCGGGTTACGGAGACGCCGAGATGTCAAAAATGTGTCCCGCAGCAGTTGTTCTAAGTTCCAGTAAATATATCGACACGAGACTGACGTATTTGAGCACCTTCAAGTACCACCGGACTGAGCCAGGAACGAACCTGACAAGTTGGGGTCAGATAGCCAGCGCCTCAACCATCTGAGCCACTCAACCCGGCATTTCTGCTTGCCAATTACCATGAATTCTCATCTCTAAATATTTATTTCAAGGTCAATCTTCTTGCTTACTTCATCGATATAGTTTAAAATGAATTGGGGGTCTCCTAGATGATCAGCAATTGCCACAGTGCCGTTGGGAGAATGAGTAGTGTTTATTTGTCTCCACTGTTTTAATTTTTACTTTGTTGCCAGTGGTTTAACGTCGCAATAATACATCGTAGGTTTGGGGTGATGCATAGACGGGAAAGGGCTAGGAATTGGAACGTAGAGGTCGTGGCCTTAATTAATTTGCCTGGTGTGAAAATGGTAAATTACGGAAAATCATCTTCAGGGCTTTCGACGGTAAGAATTCGAACCCATATCTCCCGAATGCAAGTTCACAGCTACGCTACCGTAACGGAACGGCTAACAAGCACTCTCCCCTTATTTCTATTACCATCTGCGAGATATACGACATGTATTGTTGATGAAAAAATATAAGAAAATTCATATCCAGATTAAGCATACATAAGTTCTTCTACTTTACTTTTAGTGGTTTTCTTAAAACATCGTCAAGAGCAGTATAGAGATTAGCTTCAGAGTGTAAGTTAAGAACGACTGTAGAATTGATATAACCTTGTCTAATACTTCTCTCACATTTTGTGTCTTATGATTAAGAGAGAGTATAGATCTTCCTTAGCTTACACCGAGTAACTCAAAATGAACAAAATACTCAAACGGAGATTTGGAAGTATTGTATCACCTGGCACTTGCGGCATTTTACATGTATTTTATGTGTAAATCGAGGGGTGATGGATAACGCTAGTAAACAACAAATAATTAATTATAATACATAATCCCCAGCAGTACGACGAAGGGCTCACTTCAGACGTAGTTGTTCCACAGAGGCAATTCCTACCAGGAATAACTGAAACGCCCCACCCGTAATGATCAATAACCATACAAGATCAGAGAGAACGTATAAATTATACAACACACAGAGCGTAATAATAGCCGTGGCTCCACAAAACAGAGCGACGCAAATACAATAAGAAAAGCTCACAGTCTACTAGTTAGGTGATAACACGCTACGTGCCTCAGTTATCATTATTCCATTATATGATTACGTGAGAGAACGAAAAGTTGAAACAGAAAAGTGGGTGAGGCTCTACAAAACTGGAATATATCTGCGGATGTGGAGTAAAAATACATAAGCCTCAGAACATTAATGTTCGGGAGAGAGCTTTAGACACTCAAATACTTGCAACAAATTAGGAATTGGCATTGCGAAGATAGTTGACGGAAATACGTGAACAGACATTCGTATCGCTGCGAAATGGGAGGTATGTTTTGTTGATAAAGAATATTATAAAAGTCCAAACCAAATTAAGTACGCATAAGTAGTTCAAATTTATTCATTAGTGGTTTTGTATTTTGGTTCCAATTAGTTTTGATCAATAGCAGTGAAACGTGCACATTACAAACTAACGGTTGCGTAATTATTTTACTATTTTAAAATTGGCTTGTGCGTAATTTTCTCTATAGAATGCACATAAAATGCTTTTAAAGTTATTTGTGTAAATATACTGTAGAATTCTCTAACGTGTATATGAAGCTACAAAGCACTCCAGAGTATTAAACATAATAAACCATATTGTTGTTGCGTTACAACATATTTATTTTAATTTTGGTAGAAAGTGGCAGGAAAAATAGCATTGGTAAGCTTGTGTGTATTTCTCCAACTGGAAAATGGAAAGATAAACAGAGAATCCCCTAATCGCCATCCACGTCTTCAGTTGTACACTCTAGTTGTGCAATGCATACTGGTAATATTCATTGCATATTACAGGAGTTTCAAGAATGATAAAAATGGCATTCACCGAGCTCGACAGTTGCAGTCACTTAAGTGCGACCAGTATCCAGCATTCGAGAGATAGTGGGGGTTCGAACCCCACTGTCGGTAGCCCTGAAGATCGTTTTTCCTGGTTTCTCCTTTTCACACCAGTCAAATATTGGCGCTGTACCTCAAAGCCATGACTGCTTCCTCCCCACTCCTAGCCCTTTCCTGTCCCATTGTCGCCAAAAGACCTGTATGTGTTGGTGCGACCTAAAGCAACTTGTAAACAAAATTACATTCAATTACGAGTTTTGGCTCTTCAAGAGAAGTGGCGTGTTTTCATCAAGGAATGGTGTGAATGTCCAAAGTACGAACAATGAAAGTACTGTACGTTAAATTTCGTCTAATTCAATGAATGTAGTGTATACTACATGTAGTGCAAACAATCTTTCAGTATACACGCATTCCATGAAATTATTGTCATATCCCTAACGTTTTCCATTTATTCTAACTTTTAATATCCAACTCATAAAATCCAGGTACTCGTAGAGGTTTCTTCATTCTAGTTATATCATAGAACATTCCTGTAGCATTATTTTGTATATGGAATATTGAAATACCTCTCCCCTACGTTTGGTTTCACCAACTCTGTCTTTCCCCTATGGAGTGAACAGGAAGAGGAGCTGATTTCCCGACCCGGTGCACTGGTGTCCTCTTCCCGTGTTTCAGTGTAAAAGTTTGTGATTTTCAACAGTCGACCATTTCAGAGCCTACTCCAGGGCCTCTCAGGGTGCATGCACTGTGCACGGTGCAAAAGACGACTTCGCTTGGTTGACCAGAATGCAGACCCCCACTCCTCGATTTAGAGCAATAGCGCTGTCTCTCTCTTTCCCCACAGCTGTCTCGCTCGCTCCCCCTGTCTCCCTCTTCCTCACTTGCTACGTAGCGCTCCAAAGCCGAGCTGAATTGAGCCGAGTTGAACCGAGCTTAGCCGAGCAGCCCAGAGACGAAGCGTTGGTCCGAGCCAAGCCGAGCCGAGTGGGACCAATGCACTGTGCACAGTAACTCTGCGCCGCTGTTTGCACGCGTGAGATTTTGGGCGTTTGAGAGGCCCTGCTCTACTGTATAGGAACTAAGCTTTAGGTTTAGAAGATAAGTCACTTTTGCTGTTGACAGTATTGATACACTAACTGCAGATTAGTAATGTCAATAACGTCAAACTCCTTGGCTGAAAGGTCAGCATTGTGGTCTTCGGTTCAGACAGCCCTGGATTCAATTCACGGTCGGGCCCTGGATTTTATCTTAAGTGATTAATTCTGTTGGCCCCGGGACTGGGTGTTAGAGCTGTCTTGGACTTCCCTTCAATTCACACACCACTATCCTCCCCCATATTGCATGCAATTTTATATTTACGTCAAATGCTACCCACCGCCGTCCCCGGTTGCACCAGGCTAGCAAAGACCACATGAATGTTAGTAGTATAATACAGGGATTCGGCCGCCACCTCCACCTCAGGCTCCCAGAGGCCACCTCCACCTCCACCTCAGCCAGAGGCCTCCCAGATGCCTCCTCCACCTCCACCTCAGCCAGAGGCCTCCCAGAGGTCTCCTCCACCTCCCGCGGGAAATTTGAATTTGTAAACAAATCCACGTGCTTTTTGA
The DNA here is from genome assembly GCF_040414725.1 of Anabrus simplex. Lineage (NCBI taxonomy): Eukaryota > Metazoa > Arthropoda > Insecta > Orthoptera > Tettigoniidae > Anabrus > Anabrus simplex. Next base: position 1,209,080,309 of record NC_090266.1, on the reverse strand, counting down.
CAGCTGTCATCGACAACAACGCATCGCTAACCTCAGTACTGCCATCTTGACGGGCCTAAACCTCAGTAGTGCCAACTTAACCTAACTAGCGCGTGGTAAACAAAGCCACGTGCTTTTTGACAGCCACGTGCTTTTTTGACAGCTCTCATCCGCCATCTTTAAACCACAAAGCACTGTGCCGCCCTCTATATCGCAGTAGCTGCAAAATTCGTCACCTGTAATCGGCAGTGCTGCCATCTTGATGGGTCTAAACCTTAGTGCTACCAACTTAACCTAACTAGCGCGAGTTAAACAAAGCCACGTGTTTTTTGACAGCTGTCATCCGCCATCTTTAATCCATAGAGCACAGTGCTGCCCTCTTTAGCTACTTACCTTTGAAATGTGGTGGCGGATAATTTGAAAAATGCTTTTTGACAGCAGCCATCTTGCATCGCAAACCTCAGTGCTGCCCTCTTTAGCTAGATACCTGTGGTAGCAGACAATTCCACGTGACAGCAGCCATCTTTAATCAAGAGAGCACCGTGCTGCCCTCTATGTGGTGGCGGCAAATTGAAAAATTCCACGTGCTCTTGTTTGGAAACAAACTCACGTGCTTTTTTGACAGCTGTCATCTGCCATCTTTAATCAACAGAGCACAGTGCTGCCTTCTTTAGTTTGAAATGTGGTGGCAGACAATTCTACGTGACAGCAGCCATCTTTAATCAAGAGAGCACCGTGCTGCCCTCTATGTGGTGGCGGCAAATTGAAAAATTCCACGTGCTCTTGTTTGGAAACAAACTCACGTGCTTTATTGACAGCTGTCATCTGCCATCTTTAATCTATAGAGCACAGTGCTGCCCTCTTTAGTTTGAAATGTGGTGGCGGCAAATTCCACGTGCTCTTGTTTGGAAACCAAGCCATGTGCTTTTTTGACAGCTGTCATCCGCCATCTTTAATCAACAGAGCACCGTGCTGCTATCATGCAGGCAATTTCATCACCTGTCATCCGCCATCTTTAATCCACAGAACACCGTGCTGCCCTCTTTATGGCTACTACCTTAAGCACGTAGTAGCGGGTAATTTGAAAAGTTCTGCTAGCTATCATCCACCATCTTTAATCAAGAGAGCACCGTGCTGCCATCTTTAGCTAGATACCTTTGAAATGTGGTGGCGGCAAATTGAAAAATTCCACGTGCTCTTGTTTGGAAACAAACTCACATGCTTTTTTGACAGCTACCATCCGCCATCTTTAATCAACAGAGCATAGTGCTGCCCTCTTTAGTTTGAAATGTGGTGGTGGCAAATTCCACGTGCTCTTGTTTGGTAAACATAGCCACGTGCAGCTGTCATCCGCCATCTTTGAGCACCGTGCTGCCCTCTTTAGATGTAAATTCGTCACCTGTCATCCGCAGTGCTGCCATCTTTAGCTAGATACCTTTGAAATGTGGTGGTGGATAATTTAAAAAGAGAAATTCTACAGCGGCCCTCTCTCGACGCTAATTGCATAAGATGGCGGCTATACGTGACTCCTTAAGGGTGCTTACGCAAGATGGCTGCTATACATAGACGCCCTTGGGATGCTTGCTCAAGATGGTAGTTATACATGGCTCCTTATGAGATGCCCTAGGGATGCTTGCTCAAGATAGCGACTGCTCTTATGGGACGGCTTAAGTGTCCTTGCACAAGATGGCTTGAGACGCCCTAAGGTTGCTTGCGCAAGATGGCGGACACAAGATGGCGGCTATACACGTCTCCTTATGAGACGCCTTAAGGGTGCTTGCGCAAGATGGCAGCTGCTCTTAGCTTAGAAGCTAACGTGTCGTGCTAGTTCGATTCATTAAATTTGGGGCTTAATTGCATAATGTTAAATATCTCGAAAACGGTGCATCGTAGAGCAAAACGGACAAAATTTTTCTGCCCTATACCTCGGTTCGCACTACGAGGAACATGATAGCATAAGTCTAATGATCAGATCGACGGTTCGGTTCCTACTTAGGCCCTTTGGCATTCACTCTGTTTTAGCTTGTATTGAAGCAAGTCTTCGTAACATGATCAGGTCTAGCTATGGTAGAGAGTATAACGTGCCGTGCAGGTTCGATTCATTAAATTTAGGGCTTAAATGCAAAATGTTAAATATCTCGAAAACGGTGCATCGTGGAGCAAAACGGATAAAATGTTTCCACCTGATACCTAGGTTTTCAGTATCAGGAACAAGAAAAAAACATAGTCTAATGATGAGATCGACGGTTCGATCCCTACTTAGGCCCTTTGGCATTGGCAGCTATCTAATTCTACAAGATGGCGGCTATACATAGCTTCTTATGAGACAGCTTAAGAGCGCTTGCACAAGATGGCTGCTGCTCTTATGAGACGCCCTAGGGGTGCTTGCGCAAGGTAGCAGCGACAAGACGGTGACTATACACAGCTGCTTATGATACGGCCTAGAGGTGCTCACACAAGATGGTGGCTGCTCTGATGAAGAAAGCTAGCTTTGCATCGTGCAGGTATCTTTACAGCACTAAACCTCATACCTTTGAAATGTGGTGGCGGGTAATTTGAAAAATTCGACGTGCTTTTTCATAAGCTGTTAAGGCCTCCTCTTATGTCAAGGCATAGCTCTATCGAACAAGTTTAAACCTGCATCGGGATAGCTAGAGTAAGCGCGTGCTGCAGTGATGACGTCATTATGCATGTTTAGACTTGCAAATCACAGAAGAAACGTAACAAGGCTGGAATCGTGACAGCTATCATCTTTAAACAAAGGCGACTATACATAGGCTGTTAAGGCCTTATCATTCTCCTCCTCCTCCTCCTCCTCCTCCTCCTCCTCCTCCTCCTTCTCTACCTCCTCCTCCGCCTCTTATGTCAAGGCATAGCTTTATATCGAACAAGTTTAAACCCGCATCGCGAAGGCAAGCGTGTGCAGCGATAACATTATTGTGCATGTTTAGACTTTCGAAACATAAGAAGAGTAGAATCAAACGCTGTACTCGATACGACATGTGATCAGAACATTGATTGATGCGTTCAGAAAACAAAATAAGTGATCAAGACTAGAATCGAACGATGTACTCAATACATCATGTGTTTAGAATATGTCAGGGGATACGCTTGTTCTAAGAAGATCAGATTGAAACATAACAAGACTAGAATAGAACACTGTAATCGATGTCGTTAACTTCAACATGTGATCAGAACATTGATTGATGTGTTCAGAACACAAAATAAGTGATCATGACTAGAATCGAACACTGTACTCGATACAACATGTGATCAGAACATTGATCGATGTGTTCAGAACACGAAATAAGTGATCAAGGCTAGAATCGAACACTGTACTCAATACAACATGTGTTTAGAACATGTTAGGGGGTACCCTTGTTCTAAGAAGATCAGAATGAAACATAACAAGACTAGAATCGAACACTGTAATCGATGTTGTTAACCTCAACATATGATCAGAACATTGTTTGATGTGTTCAGAGCAAAAGTACAATTTTGATGATTTGCTTAGTGTAAAATCAAAAACTATGGAAACACACTGTGCACATATCGCGTAGCTAACTCGCTCAGTAAGCAATATTGCAAAACTACAACTTCAATGATTTGCATAGTGTAAAAATCAAAAACACACTGTACCCATACTGCGCAGCTAACTCGCTCGGTAAACGATATAGCCAAAGTATAACTTCAAATTATTTACCTTCCATCATTCGTCTTGTGTGAAAATCAGTCGAACAAGTTATCGCATAAACATGGCTGAAAAAAAAAATCGTGATAGGGTATGGAACCCAGGGGTTACATCTTATCAGAAGGGCAAAAAGGATGAAAGGACTCTTCCTCCTCCTTACCGCACATTCCTTGTAGGGCTAATGGGCTAATAGGCAAAAGGGCTAATGGGCTAAAGGGCTAATGGGCTAAAGGGCTAAAGGGCTAAAGGAGCAACAACCTCATCGATCGCTATCAGCAAGAACGCTTGTACTTTGTTAAGTGTAGAAAATTAATCTTTATTGGTAAATGGTTTTATGTTCAGAACAAGGAATGGAACCTAGGGGTTACGTCTTACCTAATAAAATCCCCGAGGTGCGATGAGTTACGTTTTTCTAACTAGTGTTTGGAACACTGAACTTTTCAAGATGGCAAGAGTGAGGTTAGCAATGTTCTGTTGTTGGATTTTAAATTCCGCGCTACAACATGCATAAGGTGGTAGCCCTTGAGGTTTACCGCCGTAAAGATGGCAAGAGTGAGGTTAGCAATGTTCCGTTGTTGGATTTTAAATTCCGCGCTATAACATGCATAAGGTGGCAGCCTTGAGGTTTACCGCCGTAAAGATGGCAGCAGTGAGGTTAGCGACGCTCTATTGTCCTTCAAAGTGAGGTTAGGGTTCGTCAAGAAGACAGCTGTCAAAAAAGCACGTGGCTATGTTTACTAAACAAGAGCACGTGGCTGTGACGTCACGGTCACGTAATCAATCCTTAGCTCGACGTCGTTAAGAGCAGCATTAGGATTAGCTATGTTTAAAAATCTTGGGAACAGAGCAGCAATATGAATAGCCATGTTTCAAAGCGTGTACACATCACCTATCGATTTTACATGCATCGACCCTCGTACTAAACTTCTTCTTCTATGTTTACTAAACAAGAGCACGTGGCTGTGACGTCACGGTCACGTAGTATGCTGCTTCAGCATGCAAAGTTCAATGTCTACACCTACGTAGTAAACACTCTGCTATGTTCACAAAATTTTTACTCATAACTTTTTTTATGCTTTAAGTTCGTGCACATAGGTTATGTTAAGATAGCAGCACACTTACAAGCGATGGTCACGTGCTCTAGTAGAAGATGCATGCATTATCAAAAGATGATATGTACACGCTTTTAAACCTTGCTATTCTTACCGCTGCCATGTTCGCAAGATTTTCAAAGATCGCTATTCTTTATGCTTTAAGTTCGTTCGCATAGGTCATGCTAAAGTAGCAGAGCGAACACATGCGAACGTTGTACATTCTAGCGGGATGTGTTTAGTACGAGAGTTGATGCATGCAAAATCGATAGGTGTTGTGTACACACTTTGAAACTTAACTATTCATCGTGCTTTAAATCCGTGCACATAGGTTATGCTAAGATAGCAGCACACTCTTGCGGGAGAGGTTTTGTACTCTAGTTGATACGTGTATAATCGATATTCAATGCGTACATGCTTTTAAAACATTGCTATTCTTACTGCTGCTGCTGCTATGTTCACAAGATTTGTATACATCAGTATTCTTTATGCTTTAAGTTCATGCGTATAAGTTATACTAAGTTAGCATCATACTTATAAGGTTGTTGCACGCTCTAGTGGAAAAAGTTTAGTAAGAAAGACGATGCATGCAAAATCGATAGGTGATGTGTACACGCTTTGAACTTGGGTATTCTTTATGCTTTAACTTCATGCACATAGGTTATGTTAAGATTGCAGCACACACAAGCGATGATCGCACGCTGTTGTGGAAGAAGTTTAGTACAAGAGTTAATGCGTGCAAAATTGACTGGTGTTGTGTACACGCTATTCTTTGTGCTTTAAGTTCACACACATAGGTAGCAGCACACAATTGCGAACGTTGTACACTCTAGCGGTAGAAGTTTAGTACGATAGTCGATGCATGCAAAATCGATAGGTGATGTGTACACGCTTTGGAGCATAGCTATTCTTTGTGCTTTAACTTTATACACATACGTTAGCAATACACATATGCGATCGTTGTACACTCTGACGGTAAAAAATAGTCGATGCATGCAAAATCAATAGGTGATGTGTACACGCTGTTAAACATCGTTATTTGTTATGCTTTAAGTTCGCGCGTATAGGTTATGCTAAGATAGGAGTACAATCTAGCGGAAGAAGTTCAGGGTGATGTGTACACGCTTTGAAACATGGTTATTCTTTGTACTTTAAGTTCATGCACATAGGTTATGCTAAGGTAGCAGCACAATCTAGAGGAAGAAGTTTAGTACGAGAGTCGATGCTTGCAAAATCGATAAGTAATATGTACACGCTTTGAAACATGGCTATTCTTTGTACTTTAAGTTCATGTGTATAAGTTATACTAAGATAGCAGCACAATCTAGCGCAAGAAGTTTAGTACGATATTTGATGCATGCAAAATCGATAGGTGACGTGTACACGCTTTATAACATGGTTATTCTTCGTACTTTAAGTTCATGCGTACAGGTTAGGCTAAGATAGCAGCACAGTCTAACGTAAGAAGTTTAGTACGAGAGTCGATGAATGCGAAATCGATAGGTGATGTGTACACGCTTTGAAACATGGCTATTCTTTGTACTTTAAATTTATAGGTATAGGTTATGCTAAGATAGCAGCACAATCTAGCGGAAGAAGTTTAGTACGAGATTCGATGCATGCAAAATCGATAAGTAATGTGTACACGCTTTGAAACATGGCTATTCTTTGTACTTTAAGTTCATGCGTATAAGTTATGCTAAGATAGCAGCAGAATCTAGTGGATGAAGTTTAGTGCGATATTTGATGCATGTGAAATCGATAGGTAATGTGTACACGCTTTGAAACATGGCTATTCTTTGCACTGTAAGTTCATGTGTATAAAATTATGCTAAGATAGCAGCACAATCTAGCGGAAGAAGTTTAGTACGAGAGTCGATGCATGTAAAATCGATAGGTAATGTGTACACGCTTTGAAACATGGCTATTCTTTGTACTTTAAGGTCATGCGTATAGGTTATGCTAAGATAGCAGCACGATCTAGCGGAAGAAGTTTAGTACGAGAGTCGATGCATGTAAAATCGATAGGTAATGTGTACACGCTTTGAAACATGGCTATTCTTTGTACTTTAAGGTCATGCGTATAGGTTATGCTAAGATAGCAGCACGATCTAGCGGAAGAAGTTTAGTACGAGGGTCGATGCATGTAAAATCGATAGGTGATGTGTACACGCTTTGAAACATGGCTATTCTTTGTACTGTAAGTTCATGCGTATAAGTTATGCTAAGATAGCAGCACGATCTAGCGGAAGAAGATTAGTACGAGGGTCGATGCATGTAAAATCGATAGGTGATGTGTACACGCTTTGAAACATGGCTATTCATATTGCTGCTCTGTTCCCAAGATTTTTAAACATAGCTAATCCTAATGCTGCTCTTAACGACGTCGAGCTAAGGATTGATTACGTGACCGTGACGTCACAGCCACGTGCTCTTGTTTAGTAAACATAGCCACGTGCTTTTTTGACAGCTGTCTTCTTGACGAACCCTAACCTCACTTTGAAGGACAATAGAGCGTCGCTAACCTCACTGCTGCCATCTTTACGGCGGTAAACCTCAAGGTTGCCACCTTATGCATGTTATAGCGCGGAATTTAAAATCCAACAACGGAACATTGCTAACCTCACTCTTGCCATCTTTACGGCGGTAAACCTCAAGGGCTACCACCTTATGCATGTTGTAGCGCGGAATTTAAAATCCAACAACAGAACATTGCTAACCTCACTCTTGCCATCTTGAAAAGTTCAGTGTTCCAAACACTAGTTAGAAAAACGTAACTAATCGCACCTCGGGGATTTTATTAGGTAAGACGTAACCCCTAGGTTCCATTCCTTGTTCTGAACATAAAACCATTTACCAATAAAGATTAATTTTCTACACTTAACAAAGTACAAGCGTTCTTGCTGATAGCGATCGATGAGGTTGTTGCTCCTTTAGCCCTTTAGCCCTTTAGCCCATTAGCCCTTTAGCCCATTAGCCCTTTTGCCTATTAGCCCATTAGCCCTACAAGGAATGTGCGGTAAGGAGGAGGAAGAGTCCTTTCATCCTTTTTGCCCTTCTGATAAGATGTAACCCCTGGGTTCCATACCCTATCACGATTTTTTTTTTCAGCCATGTTTATGCGATAACTTGTTCGACTGATTTTCACACAAGACGAATGATGGAAGGTAAATAATTTGAAGTTATACTTTGGCTATATCGTTTACCGAGCGAGTTAGCTGCGCAGGATGGGTACAGTGTGTTTTTGATTTTTACACTATGCAAATCATTGAAGTTGTAGTTTTGCAATATTGCTTACTGAGCGAGTTAGCTACGCGATATGTGCACAGTGTGTTTCCATAGTTTTTGATTTTACACTAAGCAAATCATCAAAATTTTACTTTTGCTCTGAACACATCAAACAATGTTCTGATCATATGTTGAGGTTAACAACATCGATTACAGTGTTCGATTCTAGTCTTGTTATGTTTCATTCTGATCTTCTTAGAACAAGGGTACCCCCTAACATGTTCTAAACACATGTTGTATTGAGTACAGTGTTCGATTCTAGCCTTGATCACTTATTTCGTGTTCTGAACACATCGATCAATGTTCTGATCACATGTTGTATCGAGTACAGTGTTCGATTCTAGTCATGATCACTTATTTTGTGTTCTGAACACATCAATCCATGTTCTGATCACATGTTGAAGTTAACAACATCGATTACAGTGTTCTATTCTAGTCTTGTTATGTTTCAATCTGATCTTCTTAGAACAAGCGTATCCCCTGACATATTCTAAACACATGATGTATTGAGTACATCGTTCGATTCTAGTCTTGATCACTTATTTTGTTTTCTGAACGCATCAATCAATGTTCTGATCACATGTCGTATCGAGTACAGCGTTTGATTCTACTCTTCTTATGTTTCGAAAGTCTAAACATGCACAATAATGTTATCGCTGCACACGCTTGCCTTCGCGATGCGGGTTTAAACTTGTTCGATATAAAGCTATGCCTTGACATAAGAGGCGGAGGAGGAGGTAGAGAAGGAGGAGGAGGAGGAGGAGGAGGAGGAGGAGGAGGAGGAGAATGATAAGGCCTTAACAGCCTATGTATAGTCGCCTTTGTTTAAAGATGATAGCTGTCACGATTCCAGCCTTGTTACGTTTCTTCTGTGATTTGCAAGTCTAAACATGCATAATGACGTCATCACTGCAGCACGCGCTTACTCTAGCTATCCCGATGCAGGTTTAAACTTGTTCGATAGAGCTATGCCTTGACATAAGAGGAGGCCTTAACAGCTTATGAAAAAGCACGTCGCATTTTTCAAATTACCCGCCACCACATTTCAAAGGTATGAGGTTTAGTGCTGTAAAGATACCTGCACGATGCAAAGCTAGCTTTCTTCATCAGAGCAGCCACCATCTTGTGTGAGCACCTCTAGGCCGTATCATAAGCAGCTGTGTATAGTCACCGTCTTGTCGCTGCTACCTTGCGCAAGCACCCCTAGGGCGTCTCATAAGAGCAGCAGCCATCTTGTGCAAGCGCTCTTAAGCTGTCTCATAAGAAGCTATGTATAGCCGCCATCTTGTAGAATTAGATAGCTGCCAATGCCAAAGGGCCTAAGTAGGGATCGAACCGTCGATCTCATCATTAGACTATGTTTTTTTCTTGTTCCTGATACTGAAAACCTAGGTATCAGGTGGAAACATTTTATCCGTTTTGCTCCACGATGCACCGTTTTCGAGATATTTAACATTTTGCATTTAAGCCCTAAATTTAATGAATCGAACCTGCACGGCACGTTATACTCTCTACCATAGCTAGACCTGATCATGTTACGAAGACTTGCTTCAATACAAGCTAAAACAGAGTGAATGCCAAAGGGCCTAAGTAGGAACCGAACCGTCGATCTGATCATTAGACTTATGCTATCATGTTCCTCGTAGTGCGAACCGAGGTATAGGGCAGAAAAATTTTGTCCGTTTTGCTCTACGATGCACCGTTTTCGAGATATTTAACATTATGCATTTAAGCCCCAAATTTAATGAATCGAACTAGCACGACACGTTAGCCTCTAAGCTAAGAGCAGCAGCCATCTTGCGCAAGCACCCTTAAGGCGTCTCATAAGGAGACGTGTATAGCCGCCATCTTGTGTCCGCCATCTTGCGCAAGCAACCTTAGGGCGTCTCAAGCCATCTTGTGCAAGGACACTTAAGCCGTCCCATAAGAGCAGTCGCTATCTTGAGCAAGCATCCCTAGGGCATCTCATAAGGAGCCATGTACAACTACCATCTTGAGCAAGCATCCCAAGGGCGTCTATGTATAGCAGCCATCTTGCGTAAGCACCCTTAAGGAGTCACGTATAGCCGCCATCTTATGCAATTAGCGTCGAGAGAGGGCCGCTGTAGAATTTCTCTTTTTAAATTATCCACCACCACATTTCAAAGGTATCTAGCTAAAGATGGCAGCACTGCGGATGACAGGTGACGAATTTACATCTAAAGAGGGCAGCACGGTGCTCAAAGATGGCGGATGACAGCTGCACGTGGCTATGTTTACCAAACAAGAGCACGTGGAATTTGCCACCACCACATTTCAAACTAAAGAGGGCAGCACTATGCTCTGTTGATTAAGGATGGCGGATGGTAGCTGTCAAAAAAGCATGTGAGTTTGTTTCCAAACAAGAGCACGTGGAATTTTTCAATTTGCCGCCACCACATTTCAAAGGTATCTAGCTAAAGATGGCAGCACGGTGCTCTCTTGATTAAAGATGGTGGATGATAGCTAGCAGAACTTTTCAAATTACCCGCTACTACGTGCTTAAGGTAGTAGCCATAAAGAGGGCAGCACGGTGTTCTGTGGATTAAAGATGGCGGATGACAGGTGATGAAATTGCCTGCATGATAGCAGCACGGTGCTCTGTTGATTAAAGATGGCGGATGACAGCTGTCAAAAAAGCACATGGCTTGGTTTCCAAACAAGAGCACGTGGAATTTGCCGCCACCACATTTCAAACTAAAGAGGGCAGCACTGTGCTCTATAGATTAAAGATGGCAGATGACAGCTGTCAAAAAAGCACGTGAGTTTGTTTCCAAACAAGAGCACGTGGAATTTTTCGATTTGCCGCCACCACATAGAGGGCAGCACGGTGCTCTCTTGATTAAAGATGGCTGCTGTCACGTGGAATTGTCTGCCACCACATTTCAAACTAAAGAAGGCAGCACTGTGCTCTGTTGATTAAAGATGGCAGATGACAGCTGTCAAAAAAGCACGTGAGTTTGTTTCCAAACAAGAGCACGTGGAATTTTTCAATTTGCCGCCACCACATAGAGGGCAGCACGGTGCTCTCTTGATTAAAGATGGCTGCTGTCACGTGGAATTGTCTGCTACCACAGGTATCTAGCTAAAGAGGGCAGCACTGAGGTTTGCGATGCAAGATGGCTGCTGTCAAAAAGCATTTTTCAAATTATCCGCCACCACATTTCAAAGGTAAGTAGCTAAAGAGGGCAGCACTGTGCTCTATGGATTAAAGATGGCGGATGACAGCTGTCAAAAAACACGTGGCTTTGTTTACCTCGCTAATTAGGTTAAGTTGGTAGCACTAAGGTTTAGACCCATCAAGATGGCAGCACTGCCGATGACAGGTGACGAATTTTGCAGCTACTGCGATATAGAGGGCGGCACAGTGCTTTGTGGTTTAAAGATGGCGGATGACAGCTGTCAAAAAGCACGTGGCTTTGTTTACCACGCGCTAGTTAGGTTAAGTTGGCACTACTGAGGTTTAGGCCCGTCAAGATTGCAGTACTGAGGTTAGCGATGCGTTGTTGTCGATGACAGCTGTCAAAAAGCACGTGGCTTTGTTTACAAATTCAAATTTCCCGCGGGAGGTGGAGGAGACCTCTGGGAGGCCTCTGGCTGAGGTGGAGGTGGAGGAGGCATCTGGGAGGCCTCTGGCTGAGGTGGAGGTGGAGGTGGCCTCTGGGAGCCTGAGGTGGAGGTGGCGGCCGAATCCCTGTATTATACTACTAATGTTTTAATAACCTTAATCTAATTTAATCTCAAAAATGTTCAGTAATTTTCGAGCCTTTTAATTTAACTCTATATGTACTATTGATTGTAACGGAGACCCTCTCACCGCGATCCCTTATGTGTGTGACTGAGTGGGCACCCTTCCAAAAATTGACCACGTCAAATATTGTGACTCTGTGTTGTAGGCAGCGTCTAACTGGACCGATTTGGGGGCGCTCTCGTTGTCGCCTTGTGTTGCGTTCCCACACTGCCACTCGGCTCAAAATGGCTGCCAATGTTGATTTGCTGCTATAAGACCGTTGCATCACGACTATCTCGTAAGAATTAATAAGTTTGAAATGTTGTAGTCGCTTCCATTTTCTGCATATTTTCAGTGCGTCGTGATGAGACTGGTTATCTGCTGAAGGACCATTGTCATCAGGACTGATTGTGGAGCTATCTGTGGAGGTGTAATGGAGTTCTGATAAACTCGGTATGTATCGTGAGTGTTCCCTCTGTTTCCGTGTTTTAGTCAGATACTTTCTGATGCCACATTAATAAAATTCAGAATGTTAGGGATTTTTGACAGTACCATGTACTGCCCATATACGCTATAATAATGAAAGTTGGAATTTACAGTAAAATGAAACGCACTAATGTTGTGACAAAACAAAAATCGTATTCTATTGCCTTAATAATGTACTCCTGCTGATCCATGGTGTTAATAAATAAATATGCATTTGTCGTTCCACACTCCGTCTCTCGTTCAAGTTTCAATGATGAACTACTATAACACAGGTCTCAATGCAGTCGATATCTATCTCTCGAGTTCGATTGACATTCTCCAGGAGCGCATGCAGTGGTAAAGGTGCCACTGTGTGTCCTGGTGTACCCACCGTGAGATGTGTGGTGTCATATTAAGGCAAGCAGCGATGATTTGTCTGTGGAGGACCCGAAAGTTTTGTGGCCCGTTGAAACAGACCTGTGCTTTTAGGTGCCCTCATGTACGGAAATCCGTAGGTACAACGTCCGGTGAACGAGGTGTACCAGGAGATGCAGGCACTTACTTCCACATGTATCAAATAAGAAATGCAGACCGGTACTCAAGACTACGAAAACATACACTCTCTTCCTTGAAACCATACCTACTTGAGGACTATGATATGAGGTTGGTTGAAAACGAAACGACCCGGAGGCTATAAAATGAAAGCCGCTGAAAGGATCGTGAAGTCATTGACTGCGGAAGAAGGTGCGGTCTCTAGAAGAGCACTGAGGTCCCAAACTTGCCGCTTGTGGCACACGGGCGCACACCCATATGACGACAGTGTGGGCACGCCCATGCGTCGACCGTCCACTGCACTCATTCGTACTGAAAACAGTGAAGTGGAGACTTCAAAGGGGGAGAAAAGGGGTGTAATGCATTTCCTGACAGCGGAAGGAGTGCGAGAAATAGAAATCAATCGCCGAATGGCACATATGTACGGAGAGCACTGCATGTCCGTTGTAAGTACCAGGGCATAGCACAAACGATTCCGGGAAGGGAGGATGACGCTGGCCGATGATGCACGGTCTGAAACGCCATACCCCATTACCAATGTCATTCTGCAACAGGTGGATGTCCTCAATGTGCAAGACCGGTGAGTTATGGTAGCAGCCATTGCCGCAAAGGTCGAAGTGAACGTCGAAAACGTTCACGCCATCATTGAGGACGGATTGAAATTTTTCAAAAAGTGTGCCCATGAGTGCCTCGCAGTCTTCAACCAGCACAGAAAGCATGTCGAATAGGTCTCTCTCTCTTGAACATCTGCTGTGCTACGCCAGGGAAGGGAATGAGTTCCCGTCACGACTGGTTGCGGGAGACGAGACCTAGTGCCATTACTTCGAACCCGAGTCAAAACGACAAAGTCTCCAGTGGATGCATGCAGCGTCGCCGCCACCCAAAAAATCCAAGGCCGTCCGCAAAATTGTGGAAAAGGTTATGCTCAGCTTCCTCGTCGACCATAAAGGTACCCTTCTTATGGAATTTCTGCGGAATGAGACATCAGCGAATGCGCACCGACATTCAGAAAACTTGACCACGCTGCTGTGCAAAGCGATCAATTTGAAACGACCGTGATCATTCTGTTCCACGAAAATGCATGGCCCCATTACAGCAAACGCAGTCAAGGAACTTTTGCAGACGTTCAAATGGAAGGTCGTCAGTCACTCTCCATACAATCCGGACTAACCTCCCTGTGATTATGCCATTTTTGGTGAACTTATCAAGGCTCTGAGAGGACAAGGATTCACCTCGGACTGCGAAGTCTAGCTGTACGTTCGGAAATCTTTCACAACGCAGCCCCAGGTAATTTATGAGACAGCTATTCACCGCCTTGTGTCGCAGGTCGACAAATTCCTAAACAGAGCTGGGTAATACTTTCGAAATAACAGTACAAGATTTCATTTTATAGCTCTTTTTTACAATTTGCTTTACATCGCACCGATACAGATGTGTCTTAAGGCGACTATGGGAGAGGAAAGGCCTTTGAGTGGGAATGAATCGGCCGTGGCCTTGATTGAGGTACATCCCCAGTGTTTGCCTAGTGTGAAGTTGGGAAACCACAAAAGGGAATCTTCAATGCTGCCGACTCACAGATGCCCGCCCCTAACCGCACACCCAACTTGCCCGGTTCATTTTATAGCCTCCGGCTCATTTCTCTTTGAATGACCCTCGCAGAAAGTATGTCGCTGTAGTTAGACATGCATTGTACAATGAGAAAAACACAGTATGTGGCAGTGTCCTTCTTCTACGTGAACACTGGCATGAGCATAGCGGAATCACAATTCAGGCGTTAAGTATCAAATGCACGCCTTCATTCAACGTACAGTACTTGTTTATAAGTTTCCAACCATATACCAGGTACTCTATGATTCAGCTCGTTTTACTTTCATTTCAATGTATTCAAACTACCCAATTGGTCGTGTGTTGGAATCATTAAACAGATTTTATTAGCAGCCGGCCTGTATCAGCTATGTTATTCAATTGAACATGTCTGCTCCCTTAAAGTAAGGGATTTGGAATGCCATTCTCAATTCTCACTGCAGTACAGCCGCTTCAAACACATTATATGATGCAAATTGCGTAACTGCAATAACAAACTGGAGAAAAAGTAAATTATAACAACTCATCATAACTCTCAAGAAAGAATTTCGACGGTGCTCATTGGACACACATGTACCTTAACCCTTTAACGGGCAGTCACCAAAATTTTCTAGGAAAAATTTTTAAAAGCCATTTGAAAAAAATGAAGCAATATTATTTTATGTTCTAAAAATGTTTGTACACGAGGTGCCTCGACAGTTCGCAATACGGTGCTATGAATGCTATCAAAGGCACATCATGGAATGCACATTACCGAAAGAGAGCGGACTATTTGATGTGCTTGATCAATTTTTGAAGCTGGGGTTTATTTCAATACGGTTACACCAATAACCAACATCGACGATGTTGTGCGAAGGGGCAGATGACCACGATGTTCAGAACCTTTAATCAACAATCGTCATCAAAGAATATTTCATGAATTGAGGAACGTTAAATTCAGAACACTGCACGTCCCACACAGCGTCATTTAAATGTCAAGGAGAGGTTCCGACATTATGAATTTGTCGAGAGATCCTTCAGCACTGAAAATCGAAACCAGGCTACGCCAAAAATAAATCTCTCTCTGCCATATATTATAGGCGGTATACAATGCTAAAGGCCGAGGAAATCCACAGAACAAGCAGTACCAGTGCTTGCGTAAAATGGGACTGTATGGGAGAAGGCTTGCAGTGTACGTCATGCTTGGGCCAGGAAAGTGAAGTTCTCAGCAATGTTTTGCAGATTACTGCAAGAAGTGACTAATGATGGTTTTCTTGCAGCGAAATCAGATAAGAAGGTAGAATCTATCATCGATGAAAGTAACCAGTATGGAAGAGGTAGCATCTTCGTCTTCGGTAGAGTAGTTTTGGGCTCACGTAGACACATCAATATGTTTGATTTTCACTGTGTGTTAGTCCATGCATGAAGGAAGATAATTCCTAAACGCTATGTCTCGATTTTCATGGATACTGTGGGAACGTAGTTCCCTCTCAAGAATAATAATACTCAGTAACCGTGACCTATACCGAACATCACACGTTTGGACCGGTGGACCTGATCTCCTGACGGGTATGCCTGGGATATAACTGGACGTAATCAGGAGTGAGTTGGCTGTACTCCTGCACACATTTTTCAGTATTCTGAAGGTGTCACCGTTTGAACAGACCTCAGGTTGAAGGCATGACGTGAATCACTTCTGTTAAAGAGATGTTTTGTTGTGGCATACGGTTGTTATTGCAGAGCTCCACATTCTAAAGTGAACTATCTAACTAAATAAAATGACGTGTACTTTTTCCTTCGTCCATGCTGTATCCTATGGCGATGTCACTGCATAACCATACACTGCGACTAATTAGACCTTTTATAATTCTCTATGGGAGGGGGGGGGGGGTGAAACCCAGTGTCGGCGCATTGCCTACTCCTCTCGAATAACACCTAGATAACTGCTCGAGACTTAACGTCACCATCTAACGGACGAATCACTATTAACAGAGGCATGATCTTACTCCATAGAAGTAATGCGGAAAGGTTGGGAATTAACCCCGGCTTTTGCCACAGAATCTAGTGATTAGGAATTGTACACCACCACGTCTGCTACCCTGCTGGCTAATATTCAGGTACGATAGTGAAAATTATTTCCACCAACGGGACTCAAAGCGCCTAACCATCGGGTCAGACCGTGCAGACTTCACCCCATAATGATCATAGCCATCAGGCATGCTGATCTTATGGGGCACAGTATCAATTTAAAAAATCTGACGGTCTCGATAATCTACATAAGTTCGTCATACCAGTACACCACTCATTTTATGACGGACTAAGAGCAACATCTTAGGTAAGTGAATTACAGACCAAAGACTTAGTGACGGAAGAAAATATAGTTTACAGTAAACAATGACATTACGGTACATAATTAGGTAGTGCTATGAATTGTTTAATTTGTTCTGCTTCATCAGCAATCACTGATATTTTTCTTTGTATTTTGTAAGTACAATGTCGCAGTACGTAACTTTTACAATAACTGCAAATATAGAGATAAACTCATGTACATAAGTTAACGGATCTTCGAGATCGACGGAAAAACGTGGGGCACGATGATAACCTGTACACTGAAATGTACCCTGGCAACAATTTGACTCGTGACACATTGTTACTGATAACAGATTTACAGGAAAACCGGACATGGGCAGTGGGGGGCACTGACCGTATAAGGAGTCCCTCCGCCGGTGGCATACAGAAAGTCAGTACGGGGTATGAAGACCTCATATGGCAATACAGGATACATCATGGCTCCCCATACTCTGGATCAGGCCGTCAAGCATGGCTTGCGGTAAGGCATCCCTTTGCAGGACAAGCGAACTTTGGAGGCCAACAATGGACCGTGATGGCTGTGTTAGGCCTGCAATCCATCGGCCTAGATCTCCCCGTGCATGTTCAATCGGATTGAAGTCCGCGGAAGCAAGCTGAACACTTTACACGTATGATGCAGTTATGTTGCAGCTACTCTTCTATCACGCCAGCCTTATGTGGGCGTGCATTATTGTCTCTCAGATGGAATCCATGTCCACATGCACCAGGAGAAATCCATTCATACTGTTGCAGAATGTCATCCCTATAGGCAGCACCCGTCACAGTACCTCTAACATTCAGTCGGGTGCGTTCTCCTCACATGATGCTGCCAGACGAGGACACTGGTGCCGCCATTTCGGTCCCTTTCCACGATATTGCCAGGGTTGTAACGTTTCCGTGGGTTGCACCAGATGAATACACAGCGAGTGTTACTCTCCTGGTGAAACTGCGACTCATCCGTGAACAGGACACTGCCGCACTGTTCCTAAGGCCATTCACGATGAGCAAGACACCAAATTCGACTAGCCACACGGAGTCTTTGTGTGAGGGTAATGCAATTGGTGGGTCGCCGAACATACAGAGGAAACTGCCGAAGTCGACGATACACAGTCTGACAGTAGATGCATGACCCAGGGGTGCTGCATGGTTTCTAACCAGTGCTGTGTTGGTTGGACGACTTCGGACACTTAAGTCAACATAACGGTCTTGATGCTCTGTTGCAGCACGTGGTCGACCTTGCCCATAATACCGTTGAATGTTTCCTCCCTCCTAGAATCTTCTCTACAGTGGTAAAATTACGCTAAGAATGACATTCATCTCCTGGCTCACCTAGTGCTGACTGTGGTTGGCCCCTAATCTGCCGATGATCCGACAATGCGTAATGTCATCCAAAAGTATTATCTGTGCCATCCTGCTTCCCTACAACTCGAATACTGTATGCTAAACGCACACAACACGCAGGCAGAATCGCTGTACCCAAGACCTCTACCCACACGGGCTGTTTCAGGCCCACACATCGATCTCATACTGAACTGGCAGGTTTGCCACCTGATTTCGCGTTGTACAGCCATAGTTGTGTCCGCACATCATCGCCATGACGCTACAATTTCTCGTGAATCCTGAAGATCCCTTAACTTATGGACATGAGTGTATTATTGCATACTGTATTCTCAGAGGCATTGTATCCTTCGAGTTATATTGTTACATATCAAATTGTGGGTACGAAGTACTGGAGTTTAATAACATTAATCATAAAATAATTAATATCGAACATTACTTCCCTACTATTAGCAAAGTACATCCCAAGTCCTGTTGTGTAAGAGGTACATAAATATTTCTGTTACAAATACACCGTAGCAATGAGTTGAAACAATAAGTTGAAGGAAAGTGTCAAATGTTTCTCAGCTTTTGTGGAAATCATCTTAATATCACTTGGTTCTTTTTAGTGCAAGGCCATCCCATCAATACCTGCTCCACCAGGTACATGCCGCAGTACTTGGATGTACTGCTTTAAGTTATTTTAGAAAAACTAAAAGTTTAATATACATACATGTCTAAGGAAGCTCCTCCACGATTCATTCGTTCGGCCTTACCTGTAAAAAATGAAATACATTCATATTAGAAACATGTAACATAATCCAATGAAACGGCACTGAAATACACCTTACAATTTGCTGTAGGCCGCACCGACACAGACAGGTTTTATGGTGAATATTGGATAGGAAATGGCTAGGAGCGAGAAGGAAGCGACCGTGGCCTTAATGAAAATACAGCGTCCCCATCTTTTTCCTGGTGTAAAATGGGAAACCACGGAGAACCATGTTCAGGACTGCCGACAGTGCTTTTGAACCCACTAAAAATTAAATAAATTGAAGTTAGATACGATATATCATGGATCGAAAACTTCTCCGAATTTTCCCCATTGTACTGTATATGTGTGACAAATGATGAGTCGACGCCAAATGAGCTTTGCCAAATCTCCGTGAATTTTCACATAATTACGTGATCTTATTTAATGGACGTGCAAGTATGTAGCTACTGTATAATCATATTCAAAATATTAGTGATAAATGACATAGATGAATGCGGTCATGTGCAATTCCCCTTGTACGACACGCAGCATATTGGTGAGTAATACTGAAAAACATCGTACTTCGAAATCTGTGCGTGTACATAGTAAATTACCGTAACCCACCTCTACTACCCTTTGATGACATTTTGATTAATGTTAAACGGGTATGCTTGCTTGTTGTTTAAATGGGCCTAACATCTAGGTCATCGCCCTAAACCCTTTAGTCCCCACAAAAAGCGGATTTCCTATTTTGTTCAAATTTTCATTGATTTATGATGGTTAGGGTACAACAATTGGGAAAATATCACAGTCATTTCACACAAGAACTTACTTTACAAGATATTAGCTTATATCAAATTGTATCACTGGGCGGTTAAACTACTACTATTGTACAGAGTGGAATCAAATGTTAACATTGTTCCAAACGATTTTTTGTTACTGAAAAGCTGACAAGGACATTTTAATGTCTTCATTAGCTTCCCAGTACCTCCTCTTTGGAGGCAAAGGGTTGTACTCATTTATAATAAAAATATCAATAAGTCATCGCAGTTCTGGATGGTTATTTCAGGTTTGGTTTGATTTTGGTACTGTTCAAAACGATTGCTCTCTTAAGCAAGGTATTCTAGTGTTTCATCATCAGAAAACAATTCACATATATCAAAACTGGACATATTTGAAAATTTTGTGCAGGCAGGAGCAGGGGAGGGAATATCGACATGATTTAAGTCATCATCAATCTATTCATAAATAGCTGAGTTTGCTAATATTCCCAGAATCCACTGAGGAGTTTCTTTTTGAGGTTGTTGACGTTTTTGTTGTTGTTAACTTTTCTCCGTAGGCTGCATGGCTGGTGACAAGGTCCCAGAGGGAATTCCAGGGGATTCATAATCTCCTCAGTACGTTTCTTGTTTGCTCACCGTATTTCAGATGCAGCGTGCAACTGATGTCCAGTTAGATTATAAATAATGCCTCTATCATCTTCGTTTGCTGAATCTTCATCTGTGTTAACATTACTATCCAGTGGTTCAATTGAATATATCCTCAGTTTGATCTAACTCATCGTCTACTTCTAATATATCCAAAACTTCTGATAAAGTCAATAATAAAAGAGAAATAAATAAACAAATAGGCCTGTGTAACGAAATACATTTACCACATATGTAGTCTTTGAGTGTACAATATAACATATCAGGTGTAATATTTAAAAAAGTGCTTCATCAATGGCTTGATATCGTACTGTACGGTTTAATGCACTTAGGTGCGTTCCTGTGTTAACACAATTAACATAGTTGAAACTCAAATGTTACGCAAGGTTCCTTTAATTCATTGTTAAAATTGTAGGATATTGATTAGAAAGAAATACAACGTAATATGGGCAATATTATACATACACATATCGAATGTTCGTGATATTCACTCCTGAGAATCACAGCTGAATTCGCGCGACCTATCCAGCCAAGATACCACTCGTAAGTGTTGTAAGTAAGCTTCCTCAGGCGCATGCGTCACTTCAAGCCGAAGCACGCACAAAATCCCAACTAAACCCCACTTGCAACTCACGCTAGTACCAGCTCAGTTGTCCGACTCGTTGGCTGAACGGTCAGCGTACTGGCCTTCGGTTCAGAGGGTCACGGGTTCGATTCCCGGCCGGGTCGGGGATATTAACCTTAATTAGTTAATTCCAATGGCACGGAGGCTGGGTGTATGTGTTGCCTTCATCATCATTTCATCCTCATCACGACGCGCAGGTCGCCTACAGCGTCCAAAATAAAGACCTGCACCTGCAGAGCCGAACCCGTCCTTGGATATCCCGGCACTGAAAGCCATACGACATTTCATTTTTTTACCAGCTCAGTTGAACTTCTACTATATACTCTGATATGATATTGTATCAGTGGAAAAATGTATGAATATTACATTCGTATTTTCGGCAGTGAAACTAAGAAATACCGGCCACACTTCTGTAAGGTAAGATCTTGTGCCGAATGTACATAAGCGGTTTCTTTTAATTTACGGTATTTTAGAAATTCCATAATTTTATAGTAGCCGGGCTGAGTGGCTCAGACGATTGAGGCGCTGGCCTTCTTACCCAACTTGATAGGTTCGATCCTGGCTCAGTCCGGTAGTATTCGAAGTTGCTCAAATACATCGGCCTCGTGTCGGTAGATTTACTGGCACGTAAAAGAACTCCTGCGGGACAAAATTCCGGCACCTCGGCGTCTCCGAAAGCCGTAAAAGTAGATAGTGGGATATAAAGCCAATAACATTATTATTATTATTATTAATTTTGTAGTAAATGAAATTGCGTATGGCTTTTAGTGCCGGGAGTGTCCGAGGACATGTTCGGCTCGCCAGGTGCAGGCCTTTATTTGACGCCCGTAGTAGACCTGCGCGTCATGATGAGGATGAAATGATGATGAAGACGACACATACACCCTGTCCCCGTGCTAGCGAAATTAACCAATGATGGATGAATTTCCCGAATCTACCGGGAATCGAACCCGGGATCCTTGTCACCAAAGGCCAGCACGCTAACCATTTAGCCATGTGGACGGACAATTTTTTAGTAATGCTAATTCTCAGCCTGTTCACGATATCAAACTGAAACTTTCAGCGGTAAACTTAAAGTAAGTCGTTCATCAGACAGAAAATGTCTCCGAAAGCTGCATTGTGTCATCTTTAAATGATGAGGATTATAAATACTTTACTGTTAAATTAAGCGATATTAGTCCTACATACCGGAAGATTTTTTTTTAACTTCAATAAAATAGTTCACGTGAAATTTTAAAAATGCGGTTCGCAAGTAAAGCATCTTCTTAAATGAAAAATATTTACTTCACATGAGTGGAACTCGGCGAAATTTGAGCATTACTAGAAAGTTAAGCATCTCTATTGTATGTAAGTATGTGTGTCGTTTTCTTTCGAAAATATTCAGCAACAGGTGTATTTAGTGGGTTTATGTTATAAGTGTTGCTCATTGAATTCAAATTATAAAACGCTCCTTAAATATAATCCTTATCCAAAGTATGTTCGAATGACACATGACCACACAGGAAGTCTTGAAATCTAGAATTAGAGCTGAGAACACCCAATAATATTCTACTTAAATTGTGTGGGGTGCCTAAGCAGGCACGCTGCGACGTTCCACTCTTGGTCTTGTCTACTCGGCAGTCGTGTACTCCTCTCCAGTATGGCTTAACAGCTGTCATATCAAGAAAGTCGAAGTCCACCTCATTAACACAATGCATCTCATCTGTGGTACTATCAGGCCTGCCTGCTCGAAATTTCTGGATGTCAATTTTTTCCACATTGTCCCACCGATGTTGTGTCTCTCAAATGCTCTTGTCCGAGAGTTTGGTAGCCCAAATTCTCTAATCAAGTCATGTTTCAATTGGCATTTAGTTTTCATAAAGAACGTGGATATGCCTAAACAAGTTGCTTCAAAAACTCTCCAGGATGTGCGAGTTCTAGACCACTTGGCACATTCCTAATTAATGCCCTCTCCACGCATGTCGTGGTAGTCTGTAAGAACTTGTCGAAACCTCGTCGTTGTTTGTACAATAGCTGTAAGGCGGTGACATGTAAATCTAGATCTGTGTTCTCCCTGCAAATAACAGGTCTCCATACATTTTGTAAATTATGTACTCATGATGTATTTGAATTTTTTATTTGATTCATGCCATATTCTCCATACTCTTAATAATTGCATTCCCTATGATTCATATGAGTTTCATTATTCAAAATTAAGTGAAATCGTTTTCATTTACTCCATAACATTCAGGCACATTACCTTTCAGTTTGCTTATCCACTTCCTGCACGACGATAACCTTTTTTAAGATCAAAACAGTGATTTGACATTAAATAGCTGACGTATGCAGGTACTAGCTAATAATAACATATGTCACTCCTTTCTCATGTGTATCATAATTTTCTCAGTGCGCCAGGGGAAGTCCCTCATTAGTTGTCTCTATTATCCAGCATCATCCAATGAAGAAGGCCACGACTAGATTACCAGCAAGTCAAAGTTAATTAAGTTATCGCTCCCAGAGGTGACTTCGCCTCCGCGAGGGAGCGCTGGTGATACTTTATACAGAAATGAGGCATGTCTGTCGTGTTATACGAGAACAAACAAAGATGAAATAAGATAAGTACATTGTACTTGATTGAACCGTACTCTCATAAGATCATCACACTAGACCACAGCATACGTAACCACAGGCTGACATTCTAACGAAGAAATAAATATGCCCTTTCTATCTACCCGCTCTCTCTAAACCAGATTCGCTGAAAAATACCAACGTCAGTGTGAGGTTTAAAAGCTAGTTAAAAATTTAAAAAAATCGCTTATGTGAACACATTTTACTGTTCGTTAGTTAACTATTTGACAGACGATTAATTTGCATGAGAAGATGCCAGGCAATGATAATATTTATTTACACATAAAGTTATTCATTTTGCAACCATCTAGATTAGAGTTACGTTGTAGATTCCTACATTTTCACTTAAGTTTTTGTGTTATGTGAGTAAAAATTAACTGAAAAAATACACAATTTTATTTTACCTTGACTGCGTACCTGGTCAAGAACACATTATCAGTAATGTAATGAAAATTGTACTCCCTCATCATTACTTGACTTTTACACAACATAAACACATCGCGGAAAAGTATATCAAATGCACGGAGGGTTCATGGCAGTTCGACGTTTCATGGATGTATACCAGATCAACTATGGTTGTGATAAATGTCTCCTTTGTAACACAAAAATCTACTAACTTCAAAGGTCTACTAATACATAGAGGAATACAGTATGTAAAGATTTGCTTTGTTGCAACAAAGCATCAGAATATTATAAAGTTTCCACTCCAGCGTTTGTCTGTTAGTAAAATCGGACTAAATGAAAAACCCTTTTGAGGGCTGCTGACGGTGGTCTTCGAACCCACCTTCTCACAAGTACATTTCTACAGCGCCATGTCTCGTAGCGCGTGCACAATTGACGAGCATTTTTGGAAATATTACGTAAGTTATTTTTAACTCCTATTAGAATGAGCGAGTAAGTTGAGAAGCAAATACTACTGAAGTCATTCTTTACACATTCTCGTTCTTGTTTTGAAAATTCTTGTCAGAATGACGTGTTCGTGCTCCAGTACAAAACCGTGCAAAAACAATTAATTAACGCCCAATTTACATATGAAAAGTTCTGTTGGATGGACAAAGTTCGACTGCGATGTCCTTGTCTTGAGGAATGAGCTTTTCTCATCACAATATTAAGGAAATGAACGGCTGGTTCTCTGAACCGAAGGTCAGTATTCTTTTCATTCAGACGAGCAGTCGGACAAGGTTGGGCCCTTTCATTTAAAGTGAATAACAAACAGGTCAAGCCAAGGAGGTAATGGTAGCTTTCATGCCTCTTACGTGGAGGCCCTGGGTTCATTCCCGACCAGTCAAGTCCAAGAATTTTATATCTGAAAAAGGGCAGCAATGGCGTTCAATCAGCCTTGTGAGACCGACTGAGGAGTTGCCTAATACGAGGGGTTGCGGACCTGGTCAAGAACGTCAAGCAATGGGGATGGACACTGACTAAGTGTCAGCTGTATGTGTAGCAGTCTTCTTGGAGGCTAAGGCTGTTTTACTACTGGTTTGTTAGTTTGTTCGCCGTTTGCAAGTAACGAACATAAGTACATACATCCACTTCCTTTACAGGTCGTTACAGTTTTCAGCGTTCACTCTGCAAAGGGACTGAGTTCCTCCCCAATCATCAATTTGTAACAAGCACAGTGGTCTTGTCAAGGTGTACACTTCTGAAATCACTAAATCACTAAAAGAAGACTGTACATATAATTACCTAGAACTACTTCTCTTTTTACTTCTTTTCATACCCTCCATGTCAAAGCCACCGAAGCCGCTTCATATCCACAGCTTGATAAACCATATTCATATCAAACAAATCCTTCTTCCTCTCATTGTAAGTGGCTTTTTCCAATGTTAAAATCTGATTGTAAGAGCAATAATTCTTCTGTAGCTTCACTCATGACTTTATTTCCAGCTTATGAATAAAATGTCCCGAACCCATCATAGTTTTCATTCCAGTACCGAAAAGCTGGACGAAAGGGAACCATGCAGAGTGTTGTCCAGGAACTAGGTTAAGACAGATGTTGAGGGAAGTAGAAGAGAAGGTGGTAGTTTTTTCACGATGGCACGTACCAGAAATGTAAGGCAAGCAGCATAGTTAGGGATGTATGGGATCTGGTTAATGCAGCACGAGCGAAATCTAAGGAAGCGGAGATTGTTATGAGTGCAATAATGTGTATTAGTGACATTGACTGGAAAGTGACCGGTGATTTGAATTAGACTATGGAGTTGGTATGTAGGACACTGAGAGTAAGATTTGTATATCCTAATGGATGTGTAGGAGATAGGGATCTGCGCTCAGATGGCCTTCACTTGAACTACAGTGTCACGTATAAGTTAGGAGGTACATTTGAAGAAACAGGGTGGACTAGGGAGAGGTGAAAATAGTACAAGGATCTGTAAATCAATTAAGGATGACCAGGGCCGGCGACAAGGGAGGGGGCAGATGGGTGAAATGCCCAGGGAACCGGGTCCGCAGGGGGTCCAGGACAAAAAAGTGAATTAAAATTTTAAATTTGAAGTTTAAATAAATGCCAATAATACAAACTTTTGATTTTCAACAGTGAAAAAGCAATTCAAGGTAGAGCGTATGTCAGTGTGCAGCAGAAAGTTGTTGTTGTTGTTGTTGTTACCAATTTTATACCACTTTTGCACTATAATTTTGGGGTAAATGCGAAAGAATATTCCCTAATTTTTAAAGAAAGTGGCACAAAGGGTACTCCACAAATGTACCACAAAGCTCGCTTCGAAAGATACATGAAAAATACACCAACTTTACAAGAAGATTACATCAATTTTGTACCGTTATATTTATGGTGTGAATACGAAGAAATTTGTAAGACGTTTGCAAAAAACTGACACCAAGGTAATTCCAAAAATTTACTCAAACCCTTGGTATAACGTTGGAGCATTTTTGAAGCAAATTTGGTTCAACGGTGGTGTTGACAATAAAGAATGTTGAAAGAAAATAATTGCTATACTTTTGGCGCGATCTTGGCACAGAAATTGTCTGACTTATGTACTTCATTTTTTGTGAAACTATGGTGTAAAATGTCACTTCTCCTGCACCAACTTTGTTGGTGTAAATTAATATCAAAACATATGTGGTTTAATTATGGTAAAGTTTTCATTGGTGTTAAAATGGTGCATCCATTTTCGCTTTTGCGCCAAATTAGAACCACAAATACACCACGTTTTCGCCGATTAAATATTTCCACCAATTTTACACTATTAAACCAATGAAAATGAAATGTAGTATGGCTTTTAGTGCCGGGATATCCCAGAGCGGGTTCGGCTCGCCAAGTGCAGGTCTTTCTATTTGACACCCGTAGGTGACCTGCGCGTCGTGATGAGGATGAAACGATGATAAAGACAACACATACACCCAGCCCCCGTGCCATTGGAATTAACCAATTAAGGTTAAAATCCCCGACCCGGCCGGGAATCGAACCCGGGACCCTCTGAACCGAAGGCCAGTACGCTGACCGTTCAGCCAACGAGTAGGACATTAAACCAATTTTTGTTGCAAACTCCGCCGTTATGGGCTGATAATCAGGTAAGACTTGGTTATAAAATAACCTGCAGTTTCGCAGTCTGGTCTAAATAAATGGGGGAATTTAGGGTCCCGGACTCCTCAGTTGTTGGCTAGTTGCCTTACGTCGCACCGACACAGATAGGTCTTATGGCGACGATGGGACAGGGAAGGGCTAGGAGTGGGAAGAAAGCGTCCGTGGCCTTAATTAAGGTACAGCCCCACCATTTGCCTGGTGTGAAAATGGGAAACCAGGGAAAACCATCTTCAGGGCTGTCGACAGTGGGGTTCGAACCTACTATCTCCCGAATACTGGATACTGGCCGCATTTAAGCGATTGCAGCTATCGAGCTCGGTCCTCAGTTGTTCAGGGGCCCTAGAATCCTGTTACAGTGTCTGAGAATGGCATAAAAGTGTTAGTTTTAAACGGTTGAATTATTTTGAAGAAATGAATAGAATTAAGTAATTTGAGATATATATTGTATACAGGGTGAACCGAAATTCGCGCACTCAGGCGTCGCATCGCGACTCCTCATACGCCAGCAACAAAAAAATATCTCTCACAAAAGTTCGTCCTGCGAGCATATCCGGTAGGAAAAGGACTTTAAAGAGTGGCAATCTGGCAACACTGTAACCAAATGTAGGGTAACTGCCTCTGTGAGCACATTATAGTCGTGCTGTGCAGTTGGTGCAGTGGATGGAGTTTTGGGTTAGCATGAAGGAGGTCGAGGGGTCGATCCTGGGTTGAGGCGTATGTTTTTTATTTCGTAAATCTAGTCCAGGTGGTATTGTATCTGGCATCTTAATCGTCAACAGCGAATAAATTCACGTCCACGACGTGGAAAGGGCGTATTTCAAAACTGACCAATGAAGACGATTGTTCGTCCATTTCTACGATCGTAGTATGTACGTGCAAATGGTTTCTAGAGAACCCGCTGCAATTGCTGTTGACGATTAAGATGCCAGATTCCATACCACCTGGACTACATTTCATCATCATCTGTTTACCCTCCAGGTTCGGTTTTTTCCTCGGACTTAGCGAGGGATCCCACCTCTACCGCCTCAAGAGCAGTGTCCTGGAGCTTCAGACTCTTGGTCGGTGGATACAACTGGGGAGGATGACCAGTACCTAGCCCAGGCGGCCTCACCTGCTATGCTGGACAGGGGCCTTGCGGAGGGATGGGAAGATTGGAAGGGATAGGCAAGAAAGAGGGAAGGAAGCGGCCGTGGCCTTAAGTTAGGTACCATCCAGGCATTCGCCTGGAGGAGAAGTGGGAAACCACGGAAAACCACTTCCAGGCTGGATGAGGTGGGAATCGAACCCACCTCTACTCAGTTGACCTCCCGAGGCTGAGTGGACCCCGTTCCAGCCCTCGTACCACTTTTCAAATTTCGTGGCAGAGCCGGGAATCGAACCCGGGCCTCCGGGGGGGTGGCAGCTAATCACGCTAACCACTACACCACAGAGGCGGACCTGGACTACATTTACGAAACAAAAAACATACGCCTCAACCCAGGATCGACCTCTCGACCTCCTGCATGCTAACCCAAAACTATCCACTGCACCATCTGTACAGGACGACTAAGATGTGTTGACAAATATAGTTACCCTACACGTGGTTAAAGTGTTGCCAGATTGCCACTCTTCAACGTCCTTTTTCTGCCGAATATACTCGCAGGACGAACTTTTGTGACAGACTTTTTTTTATTGCTGGTATGTGAGGAGTCGCGATGCGACGCCCGAGTGCGCGCATTTCGGTTCATCCTGTATACACCATATATTGTAAAAGAAGTTGACACAGCTGAGAAGCGATATTATGGATGCGAAAATTTTCTGACGGAACTGGAGTGTTTATCGTAGAGTCTGGATGGAAACGGTAGGAAGGGAAGTATTCATTCTGGTGAAAGAAGAATGTGTAAGCTACGAAAACGTTAATGTTGAGAAACATGAAATTCGAGGCATAAGGCTCGTTTCCAAGGATTACAGGCAACTTGATGGTTTTGGGATGTACCAACCTTGACTGGGTGGCACTGACACTGATGCGGAATTATTTGATCAGATAATCAGCTATATGGGAAAGGACAGCGAAAGGAAAGTAATTGTAGCGGGTAATCTGATTTTACCAAATGTCAATTGCTAAGGTAATGCGAACGTCTGGAAACATGACCAACAAATATCAAATAAGTTAATCTGGGAAGGACAGTTGAATCAAAAAGTGATGGAACCTGAGGAAAGGCTATTCTGGACGTGGTGCTGGTAAAACCAGATGAGTTCATTAGGGAAACTGAAGTACTAGACGGCATGGGTGATCACGAAGCTGTTTTCGTTGTAGTTAAAAATAAATAGGAGAGAAAGGAAAGCTGTAAAACTAGGACTATTAGGCAGTACCATATGGTTTATATGACGGGCAAGAAAGAGCTTTTAAGAAGTAGTTATGATTGGTGGAAAATGGAAAATAAAATGTAAACACTCTGTGGGGTAGGTTTAAAGCAATTGTTGAGGAATGTGATAACTTCAAAAGAGGGACGTGCCTCTAAAGTTTGTAAGGAATAGTACATACCCGCTATATAATAACAAAGAAATAATAATAATGCTATTTGCTTTACGTCCCACTAACTACTTTTACGGTCTTCGGAGTACAGAGAAATAAAGGTGTAGGTTGAAAAAAAAGGGAGTTAGAAATGTTTGTGGAATTAAGGAGAAATTGGAGGAACTTACTAGGAAACTGAATCTAACAAATAAGTCAGCTAAGGATAACATGACTGCAAACATGCAAGCATAATTGGTTGTCGTACAAACTTTAGGGGAAAATGAAAGGTTAATGAGAAGTACTTTAAGGCAGAAACAGGTTCTCCAGGAATCATACATGAACGAGGGGAGTGTATATGTAAGGATTTACGGAAGGCAGAAGTATTCAGTCAACAGTATATAATGATTAGTGGCTATAAGGAAAATGTCCACATAGTGGAGGTGATTATTTCTAATGAGGTATTGAAATGTATATACCAAAACAAAGACAAATTAAACCAGCTGGGATTGATAAGATTTTTGGGAATATATTGGGCTGTTATATGGTACAAAATCTGGAGTACTTATTTGATTACTGTCTGCATGAAAGAGCTATATCAAATGAATGGAGAGTTGCTATAGTAGTCCCTGTGTATAAAGGAAAGGGCAATAAACATAAAGTCAATAATTACAGGCCAGTCATCTTAACATGTGTTGCATGTAACCTTTGGAAAAACATAATTTCTTATTATATTACACATGCTTGCGAAATTACTGGTTTGACAGAAGGCAGTTCGGGTTTGGTAAAAGTTATTCCAGTGAAGCTCAACTTGTGGGATTCCAGCAAGGTGTAGCAGATATCTTAGATTCAGGTGGTCAAATGAACTACATGGCGGTTGACCCATCTGACGCGTTCTATAGGGTAGATCGTGGGAGACTCATGGCAAAAGTGAGTTCAATTGGACTGAACAAAATAGTGGCTGAATGAGATGGCTATACTTTTACGAAATAGAACTCAGAG
The DNA here is from genome assembly GCF_040414725.1 of Anabrus simplex. Lineage (NCBI taxonomy): Eukaryota > Metazoa > Arthropoda > Insecta > Orthoptera > Tettigoniidae > Anabrus > Anabrus simplex. Next base: position 1,209,049,819 of record NC_090266.1, on the reverse strand, counting down.
AATTCAGAGAGTAGGCGAATCAGTAGGAGGAGAATTCCTCAGGGCAGTATTACTGGACCTTTATGTCTTCTTATATATGTCATGAGTAAAAAAACTGGAATCAGAGAAAAGACCCTTTGCGGATTATGTTATACTGTGTAATGAGGTGTAATAAGTTATAAGACTGTGAGCGACTGCGTACAGACCTCGAAAATGTTGTGAGATGGATGATGATGGATGTGATGATAAACGTGGTAGAAAGTCATGTTATGAGTTTAAAAAATAGGAGATGTCCTCTTAGTTTTAATTACTGCTTTGTGGGGTGAAAGTTCCTCATGGGGATCACTTAAGTAACTAGGTGCTAATATAAGGAAATATCTTTATTGGGGAACCGTATAAACAGTACTGTAAATACAGATTACATATCTCTGCATTTGGTTATAAGGGTGTTTAGCTGTTAAAATAAGGGTGTAAAGGAGGGGGCATATATACCTCTGCGAGCTTGAATTCGGGAAATCGTGGGTTAGAACCCCATTGTCGACAATCATGAGGATTCTTTTCTGTGACTTCCCATTTTCACACCAGGTAAATGCATAGGGATGTGGCGACCCCATCACCCAGTGTATACGACACTGCAGACAGCCAGCCGAATGACTCCGGGGTAAGGAGTGCTCCTGATCCAAGCGCCAACGGTCTCTTGTAGGCTGGATGAGGGGGTAGAAGTTTAGGACACTCTCATTCCCTTGGCGTGAGGAATCACCCCAAAAGGCGGATGAATCACTTGCTGATCAACGGCATAGAATGCAGAAGGTAACAGGATACCACTGCATTATAGAATCTCTGATGAGAAACTACTTGACCATGTTGCCGTTAGTAGACAGTCTGCACCAGGGATACTTAATGTAAAGGTTGCTAAGAGTGACAGTTTGGATTCAGGCCACTATCTGTCAATCATTATATTAAAAATTAAACCAATAAGTAGAAAAAAGGATCAGTATCAATCTAAAACTGTTGACGTACAGAAACTAGCCAATGAAAGTAGTTTCAAAATACTCTAGAAAAGAAAGAACACCTAAAACATGGGTACAACTTCAAAAGTACATGTTACAGACAGCAGAAGAAACTATTCTTATTGAAAAGAAAAGAAATCATGCTTAGTGGAATGATGAATGTGATCATTTAATTCTAAAAGTACAGCGAGCTTGGAACATATGGAATGCAAACAAAAATGATAAAAATAGAAGCAGCTTCATAGAAGCCAGGAAGATTGCATCACAGAGCCTCAAAAAGATCAAAATAGAACGTATGAAAGACCAAATAACAGAAACGGAATTGGACTTCAAACAGAGCAACTCAAGAGACTTTTACAAAGCATTTTAAAGCAACGTAAGGAAATGCACACCACCGAGTTTACATTTCAAAGATCCAAAAAACACAGAAAATTGGTTATAATAACACAGAAAAGTGTAGGATACTTGCAGAATACTTCAAAGAACTATATAACAGCGAACCACCAGAAGAGAAATTTAAAATTGATAATACAACAACAATACAACGAGGCTCAAAACAACCAACAAAAGAGGAAATCAAAGAAATCATGAGGGAACTTAAAAATAATAAAGTACATGTGCAAATATAGTTGCTGAACTGTGGAAATGCGCTAGTGACAATATGATACAAACCAGCTGAAGAAATACTATACCCACAATTAGGAGAATATCAAGCAGAATTTAGAAATGGGAGGTCATGTTCAAAACAAATTTTAAATCTAAAGAACATAATAGCTATGAGGAAGATCAGAAACTCTAAATTTGTAATCACTTTAGTAGACTTTAAATAGGTCTATGATTCAATTGATAGAAATACTCTATTTTATATTTTAAAGGAATTTGGACTTGATAATTAAACAATTGAAATAATTAAGGCAACATAAACAAATGCAACATCCAAAGTAAAATTATTGGGAGAACTCTCAAAAGCATTTGAAATAAGATCAGGTATACGACAGGGAGATGGTCTGTCACCTCCACTCTTCGACTGTGTATTAGAGAAGGTAGTTCGGGAATGGAGGAAAGCAATCAATACTAAACGTGTTCAACTAGGAAGAAATCCAAATAAAATCATTATAGACGCTTTCGCAGATGACATGGCGCTTATTACAGACCAAATACGAGAATTAGAGAAACAAGTGGCCAAAATAGGATTCCAAATATCATTTGAAAGAACAAAGTTCATGACAAACATCATTAAATCCCCTCAAAATATCACAAGTAACAATAATATCTCAAACAGATTGCTTTAAATACTTGGTAGAATGGATAACAAAGAGTATAAGAGTAAACAAAATGGAAAAGTTGTTTCATACGACAAAAATATATGTAATAAGAAATCTCTACCCTGGAACTTGAAATTAAGACATTATCAAATAATGGCCCGACCAGAAATATGATATGCAGCAGAAACTCTTAAACTTTCAAGAATTGGGGATATTGAAAAATTAGAAAAATTTGAAAGAAGAATTTTGAGAAAAATACTGGGACCTATCAGAAACAACAATGCTGAATTTAGACTACGATCAAACAAAGAGCTATATTAAAAATTTGAGAAGCTGACAACTGTAATGAGGAAAAGAAGACTCCAGTTTTTTGGACACATTTATAGAATGAATAACAATAGACTAACTGAACAAGTCTTCAACTTATTGAACAGTTACAAATCCAAGCCGGCGTGGTTCATTGAAATTGAAGAGGATATGAAAAACGCTGAAACTAAAATAGATACGATAGAGAACAGAACACGTTTCAGAGAAGTAACACGAAAGGCGAGATTTCAGGAGAGAAAAAAAATTAACTGGAAGAAAATGGACTCAAGAGGAAAAGGAACAACATTCTCAGAAAACGAAGATAGATCTTATGGCGACGATGGGATAGGAAAGGCCTAGGAAGTGGAAGGAAGCGGCCGTGGCCTTAATTAAGGTACAGCTCCGGCATTTGCCTGGTGTGATAATGGGAAACCACGGAAAACCATTTTTAGGGTTGCCGACAGTGGGGCTCGAACCCACTATCTCCCGATTACTCGATACTGGCCGCACTTAAGCGACTGCAGCTATTGAGCTCGGTCGAAGGAAGTTTGGAAACGAAGAAAGTTAAATACAAAGAAAAGTAAACAGAGTTGATTTATCGTACCCTCAAAAGTGTTATTCCAATAATAATAATAATAATAATAATAATAATAATAATAATAATAATAATAATAATAATAATAATAATAATAAGGAGAAGAAGAAGGACAAGAGGGCTGGCACTAAAAGTTCACAACTGTAACGATTCCCTACTTTTACATAAGAGCTGTGTTCTGTTACTTCCTCCCCGGTACGTTCTTCTTTGCTGCTTGGTGGACGACTGCCCAGTTTTTCACGCTGTTCTTCCTGACTCAATTATTTACTTGTATAGTGATAACTACACGAAACTGGGTGGTAACAGACAGTGGATGAATTCGTTGCGTAAGTAGTTTAAACTTGCATTAATTTTCTTTGCTTTCTTTGTCAACACGGTCCTTTGGGTGGAAAGAGGTTGCGGTTGGCTCTGTGCCTAAAGTCTCTTTTATCAAGCCAATCCCTTCTTGATTACAAATGACTTGCCTTTAAATATATAGGCTTCTTCCCTCTAAGTGGCACTGGCTGTAATACGGGTGTTCCTTTTCTTGTTCTATGAGGTTCTAATATTGCGCTTGAATAGAATGCACGCTCTCTGGAATATATCGTTTCACACCCTCTGGAAGGAATGATACTTTCCACGCGTTCTGTTAAAATGCTCGCTACAAGGCAAATCAGCCCCAACGTCAGTATAGCCTACTAACCTACAGTGTTCTGGGTGTTATTCATGAAGAGTTCCTTATTATAGCATTCTTTCCCATAATAGGGGAAATAACCTACCTTGAATTTACAATGTAGTATCTGACGTACCGGTTGGTGAATAAAGCAGTTTACACTGGAGTATGTACGTTCACACTTCAATACATGGAAGAAACATGCACGAGTACGGTAATGGCTGCGAAAATAGCGGAATATTCTTAAGTAGGAGAAGTTGTCGGTACATGTCTAGCGACAGTAGCATCCATAATTGAGGAGAATCCTAAACATTTGAAATTAACAAATGACATTCCTTTTATAGACATGATATTGTATAGGCTTTTGGGCTTGTGCCGTGTCAAGAAAATAAGGTGAAAGTCTTAACGTTTCGCAGAGAACTGTGCTTTGCCTCCTCAGAAGAATTCTCGACTGTCCACGAGAAAGGCTTCTTAAACAATGACACTTTTGAATTTGGAACGTTATAATAGAAGTAGAAGTGGAAATCGCACGTTCATTCACCACCAGATGGCCCCCAGGACGTGGCACAACGCTAGCGTTCGAAGCGGAAGCTGACCGAACTATCACAATCAGACTAAGCGGTTCACATAACGTGTTTGCGTAACATATGACAGATGTTAGACATAGACATAAGCCTGGAATGAAACATCTGGCGACGAGGAACGTACGAATTTGGAAAACACCGAGACGAAATAACAATAGTGAAGGAGCAGGGAAGGGGACTACCTACGTAGATTGTTATTGGCTGGCAACCAGGTATTACTTAATTGATAGCCGGTGTCCCTGTTGAAATTGTTAGTATTTTACGTATTTCCACAGCTTCCTGTATAATCCTGGACCTGTAGTGTCTAGTGTGGGTAAGAGCTCGAGCATCTTGGAACATGACATCATGACCCGACGATAGAGCGTGCTCAGCTATTGCCGATTTGTCAGGTTGGTTGAACGAATATTACGTTCATGTTCTTTGATACGGGTACCAATGGACCGGCATGTTTGGCTGATGTATACTTCGGCGCCCATCAAGCCTATGATATGGTGGAGGTATGTTGATGATGTATTTGTGAACTGGACAGAAGGTCCTGAGAAACTTCATCTATTTCTAGACCACCTAAATCAGTAACATCCATCAGTAAAATTCACTATGGAGATGGAGTCGGACGGATGCCTTCCTTTCTTGGATGTTCTAGTAAGAAAGAAGCCGGACGGCTCCTTAGGACATACCGTCTATCGTAAGCCTACCCTCACAAATCGCTATCTTCATGCAGATTCTCACCACCACACAGCACAAAAACAAGGCATCCTCCCGACACTCGCCAAGAGGGCGAGACGAATTTGTGAGCCATCACATATCCAGATGGAGATGGACACGCTCAAAGTCGCGTTTAAGGGTAATGGTCACAGCGATTTGCAGATTCATAGAGCCCTACATCGCAGAAAAACGACCAAGCAAATTTCCCAGAAGGAAGAAGTGAAGGGAAGTGCCTACTTGCCTTACATTCACAACACCACAGATCGAATTGCCAAGGTCCTCCACAATCACAATATCGAACCGTGTTTGGCACCGCCATTAAAATTGCTCGCAGTCTGAGTAAAACCAAGGACAAATTGTCCCCACTTTTACAGCTTGGGGTATACGAAATACCCTGTACGTGCGGTAAAGTATACATCAGCCAAACATGCCGGTCCATTGGTACCCGTATAAAAGAACATGAACGTAATATTCGTCTCAACCAACCTGACAAATCGGCAATAGCTGACATCGTCGGGTCATGATGTCATGTTCCAAGATGCTCGAGCTCTTACCCACACTAGACACTACAGGTCCAGGATTATACGGGAAGCTGTGGAAATACGTAAAATACTAACAATTTCAACAGGGACACCGGCTATCAATTAAGTAATACCTGGTTGCCAGCCAATAACAATTTACGTAGGTAGTTCCCTTCCCTACCCCTTAACTATTGTTATTTCGTGTCCGTGTTTTGCAAATTCGTACGTTCCTCGTCGCCAGATGTTTCATTCCAGGCTTATGTCTATGTCTTACATCTGTCATATGTTACGCAAACACGTTATGTGAACCTCTTAGTCTGATTGTGATAGTTCGGTCAGCTTCCGCTTCGAACGCTAGCGTTGTGCCACGTCCTGGGGGCCATCTGGTGGTGAATGAACGTGCCATTTCCACTTCTACTTCTATTATAACGTTCCAAATTCGAAAGTGTCATTGTTTAAGAATCCTTTCTCGTGGACAGTCGAGAATTCTTCTGAGGACGCAGAGCACAGTTCTCTGCGAAACGTTAAGTCTTTCACCTTATTTTCTTGACACGGCACAAGCCCAAAAGCCTATACAATATCATGTCTACAAGTATGGGCCGTGAAAGCTTTAATGACGACATTCATTTTAGTTTTCTCTTCATATCCATGTAAGAATACCACTTTATCGTTAATAATTTAAATGTTCCGACATAATGAGTAGGAATAACTTTCAGAGGTTGTGAAACTCTGAAATATGTTTTGACATAGAGTTGGTTTTCTTTTTAAATTTTTGTTTATAATGTAGAACTTGCTGAGTCAGCAAAGAGGATGCATCTGGATGTGCTAGGAGTAAGTGATATTCGGGTAAGGGGAGATAAGGAGGAAGAGATATGAGATTATAAAGTGTACTTGACGGGTGTTAGAAAGGGAAGGGCAGAGTCTGGGGTAGGGCTCTTTATCAGGAATACCATTGCACGCAACATAGTTTCTGTTAGGCACGTAGGTGAGCGAATGATGTGGATAGATTTGTCAGTGGGAGGAATTAGGACAAGAATTGTGTCCGTGTATTCACCATGTGAGGGTGCAGATGAGGATGAAGTTGACAAGTTTTATGAAGCATTGAGTGACATCGTGGTCAGGGTCAACAGCAAGGATAGAATAGTGCTAATGGGCGATTTCAATGCGAGAGTTGGGAATAGAACTGAAGGATACGAAAGGGGGATTGGTAAATGTGGGGAAGATATGGAAGCTAATGGGAATGGGAAGCGTTTGCTGGACTTCTGTGCTAGTATGGGTTTAGCTGTTACAAATACATTCTTCAAGCATAAGGCTATTCACCGCTACACATGGGAGGCTAGGGGTACCAGATCCATAATGGACTATATCTTAACAGACTTTGAATTCAGGAAATCTTTTAGGAATGTACGAGTTTTTCGGGGATTTTTCGATGATACAGACCATTATCTGATCTGTAGTGAACTAAGTATCTCTAGGCCTAGGGTAGAGAAAGTGAAATCTGTCTGCAAACGAATAAGGGTAGAAAATTTCCAGGATGAGGAAATTAGACAGAAGTACATGGATATGATTAGTGAGAAGTTTCGAACAGTAGACAGTAAGCAGGTTCAGGATATAGAAAGTGAATGGGTGGCATACAGGGATGCTGTAGTAGAAACAGCAAGGGAATGCCTGGGAACAACTGTGTGTAAAGATGGGAAAAGGCGAACATCTTGGTGGAATGATGAAGTGAGAGCAGCCTGTAAACGTGAAAAGAAGGCTTATCAGTAATGGCTCCAAACAAGGGCCGAGGCAGACAGGGATTTGTACGTAGATGAAAGAAACAGAGCGAAACAAATAGTTGTTGAATCCAAAAAGAAGTCATGGGAAGATTTTGGTAATAACCTGGAAAGGCTAGGTCAAGCAGCAGGGAAAATTTCTGGACAGTAATAAAGAATCTTAGGAAGGGAGGGAAAAATGAAATGAACAGTGTTTTGAGTAATTCAGGTGAACTCATAACAGATCCCAGGGAATCACTGGAGAGGTGGAGGGAATATTTTGAACATCTTCTCAATGTAAAAGGAAATCATCATGGTGGTGTTGCAAACAGTCAAGCTCATGGGGAGGAGGAAAATGATGTTGGTGAAATTATGCTTGAGGAAGTGGAAAGGATAGTAAATAAACTCCATTGTCATAAGGCAGCAGGAATAGATGACATTAGACCTGAAATGGTGAAGTATAGTGGGAAGGCAGGGATGAAATGGCTTCATAGAGTAGTCAAATTAGCGTGGAGTGTTGGTAAGGTATCTTCAGATTGGACAAAAGCAGTAATTGCACCTATCTATAAGCAAGGGAACAGGAAGGATTGCAACAACTATCGAGGTATCTCATTGATTAGTACACCAGGCAAAGTATTCACAGGCATCTTGGAAGGGAGGTTGCGATCAGTCGTTGAGAGGAAGTTGGATGAAAACCAGTGTGGTTTCAGACCACAGAGAGGCTGTCAGGATCAGATTTTCAGTATGCGCCAGGTAATTGAAAAATGCTACGAGAGGAATAGGCAGTTGTGTTTATGTTTCGTAGATCTAGAGAAATAATATGACAGGGTACCGAGGGAAAAGATGTTCGCTATACTGGGGGACTATGGAATTAAAGGTAGATTATTAAAATCAATCAAAGGCATTTATGTTGACAATTGGGCTTCAGTGAGAATTGATGGTAGAATGAGTTCTTGGTTCAGGGTACTTACAGGAGTTAGACAAGGCTGTAATATTTCACCTTTGCTGTTTTTAGTTTACATGGATCATATGCTGAAAGGTATAAAATGGCAGGGAGGGATTCGGTTAGGTGGAAATGTAGTAAGCAGCCTGGCCTATGCTGACGACTTGGTCTTAATGGCAGACTGTGCCGAAAGCCTGCAGTCTAACATCTTGGAACTTGAAAATAGGTGCAATGAGTATGGTATGAAAATTAGCCTCTCGAAGACTAAATTGATGTCAGTAGGTAAGAAATCCAACAGAAGTGAATGTCAGATTGGTGATACAAAGCTAGAACAGGTCGATAATTTCAGGTACTTAGGTTGTGTGTTTTCCCAGGATGGTAATATAGTAAGTGAGATTGAATCAAGGTGTAGTAACGCTAATGCAGTGAGCTCGCAGTTGCCATCAGCAGTATTCTGTAAGAAGGAAGTCAGCTCCCAGACAAAACTATCTTTACATCGGTCTGTTTTCAGACCAACTTTGCTTTATGGGAGCGAAAGCTGGGTGGACTCAGGATATCTTATTCATGAGTTAGAAGTAACAGACATGAAAGTAGCAAGAATGATTGCTGGTACAAACAGGTGGGAACAATGACAGGAGGGAACTCGAAAAGAGGAGATAAAGGCTAATTTAGGAATGAACTCGATGGATGAAGCTGTACGAATAAACCGGCTTCGGTGGTGGGGTCATGTGAGGCGAATGGAGGAGGATAGGTTACCTAGGAGAAAAATGGACTCTGTTATGGAGGGTAAGAGAAGTAGAGGGAGACCAAGACGACGATGGTTAGACTCTGTTTCTAACGATTTATAGATAAGAGGTATAGAACTAAATGAGGCCACAACACTAGTTGCAAATCGAGGATTGTGGCGACGTTTAGTAAATTCTCAGAGGCTTGCAGACTGAACGCTGAAAGGCATAACAGTCTATAATGATAATGTATGTATGTATGTATGTATGTATGTTGTACATATAGCTTCGTTTTAAGAGTAAATTCGTATGAAAGTGGTCTATATGAAAGAAAATGTATAATTAATTTTTACGATAAAATGAATCTGCAATTCTAGTAGAACATGAAGCTACAGCACTAAAAATATTACAGGGGGTAAAGAATAGACATTTTTGGTCTTTAGCGTGTAACATTTCTTTTCGTGGCTGCTGATATTGTGACCATAGACAACAGGACCTCCAGTTTCTTTTAAAATTCAAAGCAAGGGGCATGACACTTCTATTAAAAAATTACACAAACATTAACTAGGAATGAAACCATGGTCGCTTTGTTGAGAAGCCAGTGATTATGTTACGTGTCTATCATGACTTTATATTGCAATTTTGAACACTTAAATATTTTAATATTTTAGGAAGCATTCGTTAAAATGTTATGTATTTTTCTCACCAAATTGCATATCAATGAATTTGTAGGTCCTGCCAGATTGTTAGCAGGCCGTCATTTGACATGTTAGGCCTGCCCAAGGCGCTGTGTAGTGCACTCGTGAGTTAGGCTATCACAGCTCTACTGGAATGACTACGTTCTTTAGCCTAACCCAGTTATTTCTGGGGTCTCTGGAACCACTCTGGCACATTTTGCTTTTGGCCAAGGGGTTTAAGTTCGGATGCCCTTTCTGACAACACGTGAATTTGGAGACGGAAATCTCAACCCTGGGTCAACCGGAATTCGAACCTAACTATTTCGAATGGGAAGCCAGCACCAAAGCTATTGAGCAACTCACGCCCCTCTCACTGCCTTACCGGAATGAAACGGTGCTTTTCTTTTAGACCGAAATGCTTGTACACTGCCAAAATCCCAAATTGGTGAAGGAGGATTGTTGGTTTCCTCATGAGAAAGTAGTATAATTGGGGGATTCGGGCGCCTCCTCCTCCTCCTCCCGCGGCGCGGGAAATTTGAATTCTGGCGGGAAATTTGAATTTTTGGCGGGAAATTTGAATTTTGGCGCGAGATTTGAATTTGTAAACAAAGCCACGTGCTTTTTGACAGCTGTCATCGACAACAACGCATCGCTAACCTCACTGCTACCATCTTGACGGGCCTAAACCTCAGTAGTGCCAACTTAACCTAACTAGCGTGAGGTAAACAAAGCCACGTGTTTTTTGACAGCCACGTGCTTTTTGACAGACAACAACGCATCGCTAACCTCAGTACTGCCATCTTGACGGGCCTAAACCTCAGTAGTGCCAACTTAACCTAACTAGCGCGAGATAAAAAAATCCACGTGCTTTTTGACAGCCACGTGCTTTTTGACAGATTTGTAAACAAAGCCACGTGCTTTTTGACAGCTGTCACTTAACCTAACTAGCGTGAGGTAAACAAAGCCACGTGTTTTTTGACAGCCAAGTGCTTTTTGACAGACAACAACGCATCGCTAACCTCAGTACTGCCATCTTGACGGGCCTAAACCTCAGTGGTACCAACTTAACCTCACTAGCGCTTGGTAAACAAAGCCACGTGCTTTTTTGACAGCTGTCATCCGCCATCTTTAAACTACAGAGCACTGTGCTGCCCTCTTTAGATGTAAAATTCGTCACCTGTCATCGGCAGTGCTGCCATCTTGGCGGGCTTAAACCTTAGTGCTACCAACTTAACCTCACTAGCTCGAGATAAACAAATCCACGTGCTTTTTGACAGCCACGTGCTTTTTTGACAGCTGTCATCCGCCATCTTTAAACCACAGAGCACTGTGCTGCCCTCTTTATCGTAGTAGATGTAAAATTCGTCACCTGTCATCAGCAGTGCTGCCATCTTGGTGGGCCTAAACCTTAGTGCTACCAACTTAACCTCAATAGCGTGAGATAAACAAATCCACGTGCTTTTTTGACAGCCACGTGCTTTTTGACAGATTTGTAAACAAAGCCACGTGCTTTTTGACAGCTGTCACTTAACCTAACTAGCGTGAGGTAAACAAAGCCACGTGTTTTTTGCAGCCACGTGCTTTTTGACAGACAACAACGCATCGCTAACCTCAGTACTGCCATCTTGACAGGCCTAAACCTCAGTGGTACCAACTTAACCTAACTAGCGCGTGGTAAACAAAGCCACGTGCTTTTTTGACAGCTGTCATCCGCCATCTTTAAACTACAGAGCACTATGCTGCCCTCTTTAGATGTAAACTTCGTCACCTGTCATCGGCAGTGCTGCCATCCTGGCGGGCCTAAACCTTAGTGCTACCAACTTAACCTCACTAGCTCGAGATAAACAAATCCACGTGCTTTTTGACAGCCACGTGCTTTCTTGACAGCTGTCATCCGACATCTTTAAACCACAGAGCACTGTGCTGCCCTCTTTATCGTAGTAGATGTAAAATTCGTCACCTGTCATCGGCAGTGCTGCCATCTTGGTGGGCCTAAACCTCAGTGCTACCAACTTAACCTCACTAGCGTGAGATAAACAAATCCACGTGCTTTTTTGACAGCTGTCATCCGCCATCTTTAATCTATAGAGCACAGTGCTGCCCTCTTTAGCTACTTACCTTTGAAATGTGGTGGCGGATAATTTGAAAAATGCTTTTTGACAGCAGCCATCTTTAATCTAGAGAGCACCGTGCCGCCCTCTCTAGCTAGATACCTTTGAAATGTGGTGGCAGGCAATTCCACATGACAGCAGCCATCTTTAATCAAGAGAGCACCGTGCTGCCCTCTATGTGGTGGCGGCAAATTCTACATGCTCTTGTTTGGAAACAAACTCACGCGTTTTTTTGACAGCCGTCATCCGCCATCTTTAATCAACAGAGCACAGTGCTGCACTCTTTAGCTAGATACCTTTGAAATGTGGTGGCGGCAATTTGAAAAATTCTATGTGCTCTTGTTTGGAAACAAAGCCACGTGCTTTTTTGACAGCTGTCATCCGCCATCTTTAATCAATAGAGCACTGTGCTGCTATCATGCGGACAATTCCATCAGCTGTCATCCGCCATCTTTAATCCACAGAACACCGTGCTGCCCTCTTTATGACATGTAGTTGCGGGCAATTTGAAAAGTTCTCTTAGCTGTCATCCGCCATCTTTAATCAAGAGCGCACTGTGCTGCCATCTTTAGCTAGATACCTTTGAAATGTGGTGGCGGCAAATTGAAAAATTCCACGTGCTCCTGTTTAGTAAACAAACTCACGCGCTTTTTTGTCACTTGTCATCCGCCATCTTACATCGCAAACCTCAGTGCTACACCCTTTAGGTACATACCTTTGAAATATGGTGGTGGATAATTTAAAAAGAAAAATTCTACGGCAGCCATCTCTCGACGCTAATTGCACAAGATGGTGGCTATACATGACTCCTTAAAGGTGCTTGTGCAAGATGACCGCTATACATAGGTTCTTATGAGACGCCCTTGGGATGCTTGCGCAAGATGGCGGTTATACATGGCTCCTTATGAGATGCCCTAGGGATGCTTGCGCAAGATGGCGGTTGCTCTTATGAGGCGACTTAAGGGTCCTTGCACAAGATGGCTAGAGACGCCCTAAGGATGCTTGCGCAAGATGGCGGACACAAGATGGCGGCTATACACGTCTCCTTATGAGATGCCTTAAGGGTGCTTGCGCAAGATGGCTGCTGTTCTTATGAAGAAAGCTAGCTTAGAGGCTAACGCGTCGTGCTAGTTCGATTCATTAAATTTGGGGCTTAAATGCAAAATGTTAAATATCTCGAAAGCGGTGCATCGTAGAGCAAAACGGACAAAAAATATTCTGCCCAGCACCTCGGTTCGCAGTACGAGGAACAAGAAAAACATAGTCTAATGATGAGATCAACGGTTCGGTTCCTAATTATGCCCTTTGGCATTCGCTCTGTTTTAGCTTGTATTGAAGCAAGTATTCGTAACATGATCAGGTTTTGCTATGGTAGAGAGTATAACGTGCCGTGCAGGTTCGATTCATTAAATTTGGGGCTTAAATGCAAAATGTTAAATATCTCGAAAACGGTGCATCGTAGAGCAAAACCTGATACCTAGGTTTGCAGTATCAGGAACAAGAAAAAAACATAGTCTAATGATGAGATCGACGGTTCGATCCCTACTTAGGCCCTTTGGCATTGGCAGCTATCTACTTCTACAAGATGGGGGCTATACATAGCTTCTTATGAGGTAGCTTAAGAGCGCTTGCACAATTGGCTGCTGCTCTTATGAGACGCCCTAGGGGTGCTTGCGCAAGGTAGCAGCGACAAGACGGTGACTATACACAGCTCCTTATGATACGGTCTAGAGGTGCTCACACAAGATGGTGGCTGCTCTGATGAAGAAAGCTAGCTTTGTATCGTGCAGGTATCTTTACAGCACTAAACCTCATACCTTTGAAATGTAATTTGAAAAATTCTACGTGCTTTTTCTTAACAGCAGCTATCTTTAAACAATAGCGGCTATACATAAGCTGTTAAGGCCTCCTCTTATGTCAAGGCATAAACCTGCATCGGGATAGCTAGAGTAAGCACGTGCTGCAGTGATGACGTCATTATGCATGTTTAGACTTGCAAATCACTAAAGAAACATAACAAGACTAGAATCGAACACTGCACTCTATGCTGTTAACTTTATCATGTGATCGGAACATTGATTGAAGTGTTTAGAACACTAAATAAGTGATCAAGACTAAAACAGAACACTGTATTCGATACAACATGTCAGGGGATACCTTTGTTCTAAGAAGATTAGATTACCGCACATTCCTTGTAGGGCTAATAGGCTAAAGGGCTAATGGGCAAAAGGGCTAATGGGCTAAAGGGCTAAAGGGCTAATGGGCTAAAGGGCTAAAGGGCTAGGGTGCCTCTCCTCTCTTTATCCGGGCTTGAGACCGGCTCTACAACTAGAGGCGGAGTTAACACCCTAAGGAAGGGAGAATGTTGGGAAATAATCTGTACGAATATAGCTACTCGATCGACTATATACTACAGATGGATGACTGAGGTGAGGGTAAGCGCTTACTTAATAATACCAACACGACGTAATTCATGCTCTATTTCAAAAATATCTTCTTTGTACTGTGTGTAACCAGCATCTTAGCAGTTGTAAACGTTTTACCGGTACGTTGGGGTCTTTACAGTAGCTTATATCCACATAGGGTAACAGAGGCTCGTTGTGAACTTTGAGTCTATATGCAGACAGTTGGTGTGTAGGGACTTGTTTTGATATAATACGTGCTTCAGCAGTAGCGTTTCTAGGTACAAACTTAACTTGTTTCGATAGCGACGAAGCGTTGAAATTTCCTTCTTCTTTACCTTGCATCTCTTCTTGAGATGTTTGCACTGCGACAGAACGTGTAGTAGGCTTAGGAAATGAAGTAAAATCATCAAGCTGTAATGGCAATGAATTTTCTCCTTCTACTTTCCCTTTACTACTGTTTTGATGAACATCATTATCCTTATTATCATAATCATGATCTTGCCTCTCTTTATCTTGAAGTTTGTGCTTAGTAACAGAACTCGCAGCAGGTCTAGACAACAAGGGAGAATTAAAAATCTCTCGCAGAGGTGTACTTTTAAACATAAATCAGTGTTCGCTGGAATATGGTTCAGCTCTTTGTATTTTGTTCCCGATGAAGCTGCATTACACGCGGCTTCATGACGTTGAGCGTTGTATGCGTTCTTGAACTCTCTTCTACAATGTTTGCATTGAAAATTTGTCCTGCATGATATCTCATGACGTCTCCTGTGATAGCTTCGGGAAAATGCTTTTCCACACTCTTCGCAAATATACCTAGAAATAGGTTTTTCCATGACGGACTTTTATCTTCTGCTAACAGATTCTTCTTTAAATCTACTCGACATTTGTTACTCTCTACTTCGATGATGCGAACAGCTTAGCGATTAACAGTAAACTAGCACAAAATCGTATAACCAAGGTAGCAACAGTAAGGTTTAAGCCCATCAAGATGGCAAGAGTGAGGTTAGCGACGATCTTCTGTTGGATTTTAAATTCCGCGCTATAACATGCATAAGGTGGCAGCCTTGAGGTTTACTGCCGTAAAGATGGCAGCAGTGAGGTTAGCGACGCTCTATTGTCCTTCAATGTGAGGTTAGGGTTCGTCAAGAAGACAGCTGTCAAAAAAGCACGTGGCTATGTTTACCAAACAAGAGCACGTGGTCGTGACGTCACGGTCACGTAATCAATCCTTAGATCTACGTCGTTAAGAGCAGCATTAGGATTAGCTATGTTTAAAAATCTTAGGAACAGAGCAGCAGTATGAATAGCCATGTTTAAAGCGTGTAGACATCACCTATCGAGTTTACAAGCATCAAATATCGCAATAATCTTCTCCGCTAGATCGTGCTGCTATCTTAGCATAACATATACGTATGAACTTAAAGTATAAAGAATAGCCATGTTTGAAAGCGTGTACACATTACCTATCGATTTTGCATGCATCGACTCTCGTACTAAGCTTCTTCCGCTAGATTGTGCTGCTATCTTAGCATAACCTATACGCATGACCTTAAAGTACAAAGAATAGCTATGTTTCAAAGCGTGTACACATCACCTATCGATTTTGCATGCATCGAATATCATACTAAATTCTTCCGCTAGATTGTGCTGCTATCTTAGCATAATTTATACACATGAACTTAAGGTACAGAGAATAGCCATGTTTCAAAGCGTGTACACATTTTCTATCGATTTTGCATGCATCAAATATCACACTAAACTTCTTCCGCTATCTTAGCATAAACTATACGCATGAAATTAAAGTACAAAGAATGGCCATGTTTCAAAGCGTGCACACATTACCTATTGATTTTACATGAATCGACTATCATACTAAACTTCTTCCGTTAGATTGTGCTGCTATCTTAGCATAACCTATGTGCATGAACTTAAAGTACGAAGAATAACCATGTTTTAAAGCGTGTACACGTCACCTATCGATTTTGCATGCATCAAATATCGTACTAAACTTCTTGCGCTAGATTGTGCTGCTATTAGCATGACCTATGCGAACGAACTTAAAGCACAAAGAATAGCGATCTTTGAAAATATTGCGAACTTGGCAGCGGTAAGAATAGCCAGGTTTAAAAGCGTGTACATATCACCTTTTCATAATGCATGCATCTTCTACTAGAGCACGTGACCATCGCTTGTACGTGTGCTGCTATCTTAACATAACCTATGTGCACGAACTTAAAGCATAAAACATAGTTATGAGGAAAATTTTTGTGAACATAGCAGAGTGTTTACTACGTATGTGTAGACATTGAACTTTGCATGCTGAAGCAGCATACTACGTGACCGTGACGTCACGACCACGTGCTCTTGTTTGGTAAACATAGCCACGTGCTTTTTTGACAGCTGTCTTCTTGACGAACCCTAACCTCACTTTGAAGGACAATAGAGCGTCGCTAACCTCACTGCTGCGATCTTTACGGCAGTAAACCTCAAGTCTGCCACCTTATGCATGTTATAGCGTGGAATTTAAAATCCAACAGCAGAACGTCGCTAACCTCACTCATGCCATCTAGATGGGCTTAAACCTTACTGTTGCTACCTTGGTTATACGCTTTTGTGCTAGTTTACTGTTAATCGCTAAGCTGTTCGCATCATCGAAGTAGAGAGTAACAAATGTCGAGTAGATTTAAAGAAGAATCTGTTAGCAGAAGATAAAAGTCCGTCATGGAAAAACCTATTTCTAGGTATATTTGCGAAGAGTGTGGAAAAGCATTTTCCCGAAGCTATCACAGGAGACGTCATGAGATATCATGCAGGACAATTTTTCAATGCAAACATTGTAGAAGAGAGTTCAAGAACGCATACAACGCTCAGCGTCATGAAGCCGCGTGTAATGCAGCTTCATCGGGAACAAAATACAAAGAGCTGAACCATATTCCAGCGAACACTGATTTATGTTTAAAAGTACACCTCTGCGAGAGATTTTTAATTCTCCCTTGTTGTCTAGACCTGCTGCGAGTTCTGTTACTAAGCACAAACTTCAAGATAAAGAGAGGCAAGATCATGATTATGATAATAAGGATAATGATGTTCATCAAAACAGTAGTAAAGGGAAAGTAGAAGAAGAAGAAAATTCATTGCCATTACAGCTTGGTGATTTTACTTCATTTCCTAAGCCTACTACACTTTCTGTCGCAGTGCAAACATCTCAAGAAGAGATGCAAGGTAAAGAAGAAGAAAATTTCAACGCTTCGTCGCTATCGAAACAAGTTAATTTTGTACCTAGAAACGCTACTGCTGAAGCACGTATTATATCAAAACAAGTCCCTACACATCAACTGTCTGCATATAGACTCAAAGTTCACAACGAGCCTCTGTTACCCTATGTAGATATAAGCTACTGTAAAGACCCCAACGTACTGGTAAAACGTTTACAACTGCTAAGATGCTGGTTACACACAGTACAAAGAAGATATTTTTGAAATAGAGCATGAATTACGTCGTGTTGGTATTATTAAGTAAGCGCTTACCCTCACCTCAGTCATCCATCTGTAGTATATAGTCGATCGAGTAGCTATATTCGTATAGATTATTTCCCAACATTCTCCCTTCCTTAGGGTGTTAACTCCGCCTCTAGTTGTAGAGCCGGTCTCAAGCCCGGATAAAGAGAGGAGAGGCACCCTAGCCCTTTAGCCCTTTAGCCCATTAGCCCTTTAGCCCTTTAGCCCATTAGCCCTTTTGCCCATTAGCCCTTTAGCCTATTAGCCCTACAAGGAATGTGCGGTAATCTAATCTTCTTAGAACAAAGGTATCCCCTGACATGTTGTATCGAATACAGTGTTCTGTTTTAGTCTTGATCACTTATTTAGTGTTCTAAACACTTCAATCAATGTTCCGATCACATGATAAAGTTAACAGCATAGAGTGCAGTGTTAGATTCTAGTCTTGTTATGTTTCTTTAGTGATTTGCAAGTCTAAACATGCATAATGACGTCATCACTGCAGCACGTGCTTACTCTAGCTATCCCGATGCAGGTTTATGCCTTGACATAAGAGGAGGCCTTAACAGCTTATGTATAGCCGCTATTGTTTAAAGATAGCTGCTGTTAAGAAAAAGCACGTAGAATTTTTCAAATTACATTTCAAAGGTATGAGGTTTAGTGCTGTAAAGATACCTGCACGATGCAAAGCTAGCTTTCTTCATCAGAGCAGCCACCATCTTGTGTGAGCACCTCTAGACCGTATCATAAGGAGCTGTGTATAGTCACCGTCTTGTCGCTGCTACCTTGCGCAAGCACCCCTAGGGCGTCTCATAAGAGCAGCAGCCATCTTGTGCAAGCGCTCTTAAGCTACCTCCTAAGAAGCTATGTATAGCCCCCATCTTGTAGAATTAGATAGCTGCCAATGCCAAAGGGCCTAGGTAGGGATCGAACCGTCGATCTCATCATTAGACTATGTTTTCTTTTCTTGTTCCTGATACTGCAAACCTAGGTATCAGGTTTTGCTCTACGATGCACCGTTTTCGAGATATTTAACATTTTGCATTTAAGCCCCAAATTTAATGAATCGAACCTGCACGGCACGTTATACTCTCTACCATAGCTAAACCTGATCATGTTACGTATACTTGCTTCAATACAAGCTAAAACAGAGCGAATGCCAAAGGACCTAAGTAGGAACCGAACCGTTGATCTCATCATTAGACTATGTTTTTCTTGTTCCTCGTACTGCGAACCGAGGTACTGGGCGGAAATTTTTTTGTCCGTTTTGCTCTACGATGCACCGCTTTCGAGATATTTAACATTTTGCATTTAAGCCCCAAATTTAATGAATCGAACTAGCACGACGCATTAGCCTCTAAGCTAGCTTTCTTCATAAGAACAGCAGCCATCTTGCGCAAGCACCCTTAGGCATCTCATAAGGAGACGTGTATAGCCGCCATCTTGTGTCCGCCATCTTGCGCAAGCATCCTTAGGGCGTCTCTAGCCATCTTGTGCAAGGACCCATAAGTCGCCTCATAAGAGCAACCGCCATCTTGCGCAAGCATCCCTAGGGCATCTCATAAGGAGCCATGTATAACCGCCATCTTGCGCAAGCATCCCAAGGGCGTCTCATAAGAACCTATGTATAGCGGTCATCTTGCACAAGCACCTTTAAGGAGTCATGTATAGCCACCATCTTGTGCAATTAGCGTCGAGAGATGGCTGCCGTAGAATTTTTCTTTTTAAATTATCCACCACCATATTTCAAAGGTATGTACCTAAGGAGTGTAGCACTGAGGTTTGCGATGTAAGATGGCGGATGACAAGTGACAAAAAAGCGCGTGAGTTTGTTTACTAAACAGGAGCACGTGGAATTTTTCAATTTGCCGCCACCACATTTCAAAGGTATCTAGCTAAAGATGGCAGCACAGTGCGCTCTTGATTAAAGATGGCGGATGACAGCTAACAGAACTTTTCAAATTGACCGCTACTACATGTCATAAAGAGGGCAGCACGGTGTTCTTTGGATTAACGATGGCGGATGACAGCTGATGGAATTGTCCGCATGATAGCAGCACAGTGCTCTATTGATTAAAGATGGCGGATGACAGCTGTCAAAAAAGCACGTGGCTTTGTTTCCAAACAAGAGCACATAGAATTTTTCAAATTGCCGCCACCACATTTCAAAGGTATCTAGCTAAAGAGTGCAGCACTGTGCTCTGTTGATTCAAGATGGCGGATGACGGCTGTTAAAAAAGCGCGTGGATTTGTTTATCTCACGCTAGTGAGGTTAAGTTGGTAGCACTAAGGTTTAGGCCCACCAAGATGGCAGCACTGCCGATGACAGGTGACGAATTTTACATCTACTACGATAAATAGGGCAGCACAGTGCTCTGTTGTTTAAAGATGGCGGATGACAGCTGTCAAAAAAGCACGTGGCTGTCAAAAAGCACGTGGATTTGTTTATCTCGAGCTAGTGAGGTTAAGGTGGTAGCACTAAGGTTTAGGCCCACCAAGATGGCAGCACTGCCGATGACAGGTGACGAATTTTACATCTAAAGAGGGCAGCACAGTGCTCTGTAGTTTAAAGATGGCGGCAGCTGTCAAAAAATCACGTGGCTTTGTTTACCACGCGCTAGTTGGTTTAAGTTGGTACCACTGAGGTTTAGGCCCGTCAAGATGGCAGTACTGAGGTTAGCGATGCGTTGTTGTCTGTCAAAAAGCACGTGGCTGTAAAAAACACGTGGCTTTGTTTACCTCACGCTAGTTAGGTTAAGTGACAGCTGTCAAAAAGCACGTGGCTTTGTTTACAAATCTGTCAAAAAGCACGTGGCTGTCAAAAAGCACGTGGATTTGTTTATCTCGCGCTAGTTAGGTTAAGTTGGCACTACTGAGGTTTAGGCCCGTCAAGATGGCTGTACTGAGGTTAGCGATGCGTTGTTGTCTGTCAAAAAGCACGTGGCTGTCAAAAAACACGTGGCTTTGTTTACCTCACGCTAGTTAGGTTAAGTTGGCACTACTGAGGTTTAGGCCCGTCAAGATGGCAGCAGTGAGGTTAGCGATGCGTTGTTGTCGATGACAGCTGTCAAAAAGCACGGGCTTTGTTTACAAATTCTAATCTCGCGCCAAAATTCAAATTTCCCTCCAAAAATTCAAATTTCCCGCCAGAATTCAAATTTCCCGCGCCGCGGGAGGAGGAGGAGGCGCCCGAGTCCCCCAGTTATACTACTTGAGAACTCAGTTAACAATGCGTTTGATTGGTGAGAAAAATAGAAATATTAGCGTACATCCTATATCATAATCCTTGAACGTAGAGTTTCTCACTAACATCGCTTTAACAGAATGTTTTCTTGTGAGAGAAGCTCGTTGACGCAGGTTTTTTTTTTGTCTCAGAGATTCTCCGGTAGTTTCATTATATCATTAAAGTCCAGTGTCCTTACAACTATACCCTACTGTACATGAAGTGAATATGGCGGCAATGTGAGCGTGGAACGCAGTGAATACTGTCCTATAAAAAGTGTTTCTACTTGTAAGCGTGTATCAAGAGCGTTTTCAAACTATTATTACGTGCAGGGTATATTGGTGCAGTGTTGGAGTTGGAGCGTACATCATGAGTGCAATTTATTATTAACAGAGCTTTACAACGGGGTTTAAACAAGGAGCTGAAAAGAATTATATAGGGTGGCTGTTGCACCGATTCATTTGAACGCTACATCCGCAATATATTAAATGACCAAAACAACTGGGCGCGGTGCTGAAGGAAGTACAAGAGCTGCAGGAATGAAGAACATGCTTCACAGTTTTCCTAATTAGGAAAGCATTCACGGGTGGATTAAGTCTTTTTAAACAATAATAATTAATGTTATTTTGCTTTACGTCCCACTAACTACTTTTTAAGGTCTTCGGAGACGCCGAGGTGCCGGAATTTAGTCCCGCAGGAGTTCTTTTACGTGCCAGTAAATCTACCGACACGGGGCTGTCGTATTTGAGCACCTTCAAATACCACCGGACTGAGCCAGGATCGAACCTGCCAAGTTGGGGTTAGAAGGCCAGCGCCTTAACCGTCTGAGCCACTCAGCCCGGCTAAGTCTTTTTTTTTAAGAGGGCATGAAAAATATCAAAATATAGATCATTAGTACAGTCATTTCACGTATTAGAATCATCGGTGGAATGGTCAGCTTTGAGGTCTTCGGCTCAGAGGGTCCCGGGTTCGATTCCCAACTGAGTCGGGGATTTTAATCGCATCTAGTTAATACTTCTGACTCGGGGACTGAGTGTTTTGTGTCTGTCCAAGCACTTTTCCCATCATATTCAGACAACACACTACCAAACAACACAGAAACACGCAATAGTAATTACATCCCTCCACATAGGGTTGACGTCAGGAAGGGCATCCGGCCACAAAACAGGGCCAAATCCACAGTTCGTATCCTTGATCCCACAGTTGTGGGAAAAGCGGTAGAAGAAGAAGTACAGTCATTTCAGGTAATTAAAAATAAATCAAAATACACAGTTATTAAATATATTCAGCACCACAATACATTCGGAAAATGAATATAATAGAACAGGACAACTTGAGCAAAATAATATGGCACCATGAAAAAATTTTTCATGTCACTTCAAACTGATATAATAAAACAAAGTACTGAAATAGCTCATAATAAAATAAGAAATAATATAATAACAGACCATGTTGGAAATTACACATATTGCCCACATTACTTCAATAATAATAATTAAAAACAGAACAGAACGTTGTAGCATGTTTTTAGAATAATGATTTAAAGACAGGGCTAATCCTTTTTGAGTTAATAATGTCAAATATCATACTTACCTAAAAAATAATTTCAATTCGATACTTTTGGACGAAGATTATGGTACGGTAGGAGTGATGACACTTCATATTACTTTTTACCATTGGCGGAGATCTATTAAGCTGTCGTTTTTATAAAGTGACTAAAAAATTTTAAATTGTAGCTATGGCACCGGATGGAAAGCGCCTTCTATCGTCGTTGTTCACTGTATACTTATCTTCAAAATGCAGTGAGCACGACAAACTGAGTTCTGTACTATACCATTTAATAATAAATAGTCTTATGCCTATTGGTGGTAAAGTTTTCGGAGAGGCCTGTGTGCCGATATATAGTCCTGAAGGAGATCTTTTAGGTGCCAGTAAATCTACCGACAGGAGGCCGACGTATTTGAGCCCGTACAAATTCTACCGAACTGAAGCAGAATCGAACCTAGCAACTTAGGCTTAGAAAGCCAACGCTCTACTGTCTGGCTCACTAATCAAGGAAGGATCTCATTTATCACGTTTCATTGTTTCATCGCCCGGCTCGCTGCTGAATGATCAGCGTAGTGGCCTTCGGTTCAGGGGATGCCGGGTTCGATTCCTTGATTCCTTTCCTCGTGGACTTGGTTTTGTGTTGTCTCCAATTCACACAACACACTAACACGCAAATTTCCCATACTCGACAAATAAAAACACAGAATACCTAACTCTGCTCACCAAAAACTGTGTGCGGCGAAATGGCTAAATGGTTAGCGTACTGGCCTTTGGACCTCAGGTCCCGCAGGGTCGGGGTTTTTTAACTTCCATTAGTTAACTTCAACGGCTCAGGGGCTAGGTGTATATTCTGTGCCGTTTCCAGCATTAGAATTCATCACAATAGGACCCCATCTTCACAGACGCCCAAGTTGCCTATACAACGTCTACTTGAAAAGATCTGCCCCACGTCGGAGGCCACACACCAATAATACCAAAGTGTACTTTACTAAAGAAACACTTACTTGAAATATGATACATCCTTTATGTTGGTCCTGTGGTTTGCGCAATCGTATGTTGAGCATTAATCTATTAACTTTAACACGGTATAAGCAAACGAAACTGTACGGAGGGTCTTAAAGTATGGTGCCGCTATTTCGTTTTGCAACGACTCAGGGCTCTGTAGCAGACACGTTAGCCACTTCTTTCTAGCTCGTTGCCTTTTAACATATCAGTATCATAAACTCGTGTGCTGAGTGCAAACGCCCTATTGGGAGTCAAGCGAGGGAGATACAGTGCAGTGTGTGCAGCAGTTGGTGACATAAGAAGTACGTGCTAGGGGCGGATGAATATAACATACGGAAGTGCGGCAAATGCATGTATGGAAGTGAAATCGTAATGCAACCACCTGACTCCACTCCTCTTTTGAGTGACATCGTAAAACTACTACTGATTTTAACAGAGGAAATACGGTCTATGAAGCAGGGACAGATAGAACTGGATACATGCATACATCATATACTGTTATGGCTTTCAGCGTTCAGTCTGCAAACCTCTGTGAATTTAATGACACCTCCACAAACCTCTATTTGTAACCAGCCCTGTGGCCTCGTTTAGTTCCATTCCTCTTATCTTTAAACCATTACAAACTGAGTCAAACTCTCGTCATCTTTGCCTCCCTGTACTTCTCTTACCCTCTTTGACCGAGTTTTTTTTTTCTCGTAGGAAACCTAAACTCCTCCATTCGCTGCACATGACCCCACCACCAAATTCGTTTTAGGCGTACGGCTTCATCAGTCGAGTTCATTTCTAACTGTGCCTTTATCTCCTCATCCCGAGTAATCTCCTTCCAATGTTCCCTCCTGTTTTTACCAGTGATCATCACCGCTATTTTTATGTCTCTTACTTCTAACTGATGAATAAGATACTCTGAGTCCACCCAGCTTTCACTCCTGCTCATTTCTTGGTCAGGCAACAAACAAATAATTTGAACAGTGCAATTTGAGGTGCAGTCACATAATCAAGAGAACGTAAACTGAAAATAAAGAATCGGGGTTCTGGAAACACGGGCCATTCGAAATGCAATACTGAAGGAATTCATGGTCCCCCGCATTTCATTCATAAAAACATCGTCGACCCAATAATGAAGGTACAAGATGTACATACGAGAAGGTCGATTGCCACCGTTTACCCAAGTGGCTAAATCAAGAGTGTAGCCGAATTCTATTAAATTTGTTGGACGTTCTGGTAAAGAGCATCTCATATGACGCGTCGTATAAAACGAAACTTTTCAACGCGACATATGGGCTTGGGAGGAAAAGACATTTTGTACATCAATGAAAGTTTGGTCCCGGGACGACGAATATTATTAGCGCAAGTTAGTCAGAAAGAAAAGGAAAGTTATAGAAAAAAATGGGTTGTTTCCAATGAGAAATGGAGCATTAAGAATATGGAAAAACCAAGAATTTTGCGCTATAATTATTAATGATATCGAAGATCTAGTCAAATTTTAAAGTGTTAGCTGGATATAATATAAAGTAGTTATTTTTTAGCACACGGTAAAAATCATACCACGATATACAGTATAATAACAGAGAAACATAACTTCACAAGATAATTATTTACAATACTGAACACAGAAAGGGTAACAGTTTATTGTAGTCAAAAAGAACTCCGCTGGATTGCCTGAGAAGGTTGTTACTGGACAATCTTCGATAATGTGGTGAACACTTTGTCGTTCAGAAACGTACGTACGTCCGGGAGATCGAACGTTCTTCCATTTGTAAAGGGAATACGCATATCAGTCACACTCTGTTCTGATTCTGTTCGGAGTAAGCAAGATCTTTCTTGGGAGCTCAGAACGTGGTGGCTTAGTTGTAATACATGGCATGGTTTGTTGTTCTGGTATAGCAGAGATCATCCACAATTGCTTCAAACGATTAGTCATGTTGAATTCGCTTTCAGCAAGTCTCCTTGCAGTATTCAGGGAAGAACAACTAAAGCGAATGCGTTCCTGTTAATATTACGGAGATCATGATGCACAGGGAGGTAAGGATTATTGCATATGGTACGATACACTTTAATAAGTCCGTTTTCTTGCCTCACAGATGGAGGTGTTGTATGGCTTAATCTCGGCATCACCGGGCGAGTTGGCCGTGCGCGTAGAGGCGCGTGGCTCTGAGCTTGCATCCGGGAGATAGTAGGTTCGAATCCCACTATCGGCAGCCCTGAAAATGGTTTTCCGTGTTTTCCCATTTTCACACCAGGCAAATGCTGGGGCTGTACCTTACTTAAGGCCACGGCCGCTTCCTTCCAACTCCTAGGCCTTTCCTATCCCATCGTCGCCATAAGACCTATCTGTGTCGGCGCGACGTAAAGCCCCTAGCAAAAAAAAATGTCGGCATCCAGAATGTTGGATTGCATATGATTGTCCTTGAAATGAAATGCATGGTTTTGTTGAGTTAAGTATCAACAAGCCTAACATGTGCACGATTCAACCAGGTTGATGCACAATATTCAGCCTTTGAGTAGACAAGTCCAAGAAATCCTAGAAATCTTAAGTGTAGAATCTGATGAACCCTACGTCGTACCACCCAGTTCCTGCAGGATATGGTTTCTGTTTCTAAGCTTGGCGGCTCTTTTAGTAAGGTGTTCATTGAAGCTTGGAATCCTCTCTAAAGTAACTCCCAGATACTTCGGATACTTATTATGTGAAAGTAGTCTATTTTCAAAGTAGACATGCAGTTCTCTACTGCCCCCAGTTTGTTCTTAAGAAATAAAAGGGTTTCTTCTGTCTTGGTAGCACTAGGCTGTAACCCCCAGTTACAAAAATATTTGCTTTGTAGATAATAGGTTTTTGGTTAGTGTGTCCTCTGTAAATGTAAGACTCCATGACTGACAGCAAGAGCCCAGTCATCAGTGTATTCAAACTTTTTGGATACGGATTCTTGAACATCTGCTATATATAGATTAAGCAAAACGGCAGCGAGAACAAAAACTTGTGGAAGACCGTTATCCAAACATCAGTGGACTTAGGACTAAACTCGATTTATGTCATGGAAATGGATATATAAGTGACATAGTGAAGTGCATCGAAACATGGCTACTGCAAAATGTTTCTGATACCGAGATCTGTATTAACTGGTACCGACTGTACAGGTTGGAGATAACTAACAACAGCAGAGGAGGGGGAGTGTTTATGGCAGGCAAAAGGAATATGGTGGTACTGCTGCCAAAGGTACTACTATGGGCAAAGGTATGGTTCCTTGCCACTATTTATACCCCTGCAGATTAAAAAGGGAAAATGTACTAACACTAATTGTTCAAGTGGATTGAATCTCTTTGTAGCTTAAGAGAAGAAAATATAAATGTAACCGGGGGCTTCAATATTCCTATAATTAAGGGGACAACAATGTAAGTTAGTACAATACACATTGTCTTGAGCTAAGGAACTTCATGACTCAGCCTAACAAAAATATTACCGGGCGAGTTGGCCGTGCGTGTAGAGGCGCGCGGCTGTGAGCTTGCATCCGGGAGATAGTAGGTTCGAATCCCACTATCGGCAGCCCTGAAGATGGTTTTCCGTGGTTTCCCATTTTCACGCCAGGCAAATGCTGGGGCTGTACCTTAATTAAGGCCACGGCCGCTTCCTTCCAACTCCTAGGCCTTTCCTATCCCATCGTCGCCATAAGACCTATCTGTGTCGGTGCGACGTAAAGCCCGTAGCAAAAAAAAAAATATATTTTAACTCCGCATTAAACTAACGGAAAAGCCCTTGTCCAATGACTCAGATATCAATAGTTACCAGAAGCACAGATCAGTTAGTACCCGAGGAATTTCACCATACTGCGTTATGCAAATTGCTACCAATTACTACATGCCGTCACGGCATTCAAATTAATCATTATATTCATTATTATTAAAGAAATCCAGATTCGACGTAATTTACACAGATCTTCGGCATAAAATCTGGAATGATTTATACGACTCTACTGATGTCACTGTCACTGCAGGCGTGTTTTATGAAAATAATTGCTCGGTTATACTTCACTACGGCTCCTGTTCTCATAATAAATATCCCATATAGTTCAGCAAGGGAAGCATACAGGAAGTAAAAATATAGTTCATAGAAAATGTAAAAATAGATCTGAATATGCAATACAAAATAGTCATGAGTAAAATTAAATAGACAATCAGACTAAGATATAAATGTTATCGAATCTATTGAGAACAACATTATAAAATATTCAAGGGAATTTTGGGTATACATAAAAGAGACCCTGTCTTAACATGCACTACCAGAACAGAGAACTGAAGAGTGGCGAGGTAAATGTTGAGGACTTTGTCACGTATTTCGAGTCGGTGTATGAACAACAACACTGCTGAGCAAACCTTTAGGACGAAAATACTTTCACAGGTTGTGTCACTGCCAAGTAACATAGCTCGATGAAACTTCAATCATACATAGGAAGAACTGCTAGAGCATGGTACGGTAGGCAACTGAAAGGAATATGCTATGAGACGAACAGAAATGACACATTGATACGGAGACAATACATTACACGTAAGTCACAGCGACTCTTGATGGTCCCCTGGACATGCAAAAGAAGAGACATGGTACTAAAAAGCGTGAGTGATCACCAGGGACAGCGATGACTCAGCCTGCAATGTGTTCCCATGCTGGCCACAAGGCTGGACGGAGTTCTTGAGATAGCGCGACCCATTCCCCCATCAGCGCGGTTGACAACTGCTGGATGGTCGTTGGTGCATGTGGACATGCTGCAATACCTCCGCCCAACGTGCCCCACACGTGCTCGGCGGTACGGGAATATCAGTTCATTCGCCGAATATCCTCTCGTTCCAAGAGCTCCTCCACCTGCACTGTTAGATGCGGTCGAGCACTGTCATCCATGAAAATGAAGTAGTGCCGAATGCACCCCTGAAAAGACGCACATGGGGAAGGGGTACACTGTCACAATAACTTTGACCAGTGAATGCATCTCGTTCAAAGATATGGAGGTTGGTACGCCCGTGCAACATTATGACTCCCCACACCATAACATTTGGACCACCAAAATGATCATGTTCCACAATATTCCTGGGTGCATTGCGTGTTCCCACCTCTCGCCACATGAGAGTACGTCTAGAATCACTATTCAGACTGAATCTGCTCTCACCTGAGAGGAGCACGCGACCCCGCTCCTCGTGAGTACAGAACTGATGCTCTTGGCCCATCGCAAACGGTGGCGCGCCGATGTGCTGGTGTCAAGGGAACACAACGTAATGGTCGTCGGCAAACAGACCACCCCCGTGCAGTCGCCATGCCACTGTGGAGCGTGAGTTTGGGTGACTTGCAGTCCTGTTAAGTGTGGTTGCAATTGCATCCGCTGTTTGACGTGAGTCTCTTCTTACCTGTAGTACAATATAGCGGTCATCTGCTGCTGTAATTGACTGTGGTCGATCCCCTCCTCTCCTTCGGGCAGCAGTGCCTGTGTTTCGGAATGCTCTGCATGCACGTGAAACAATGAAGTGAGCAATACCGAACTACTTACCTACACACGTCACACCTCGTCTTTCTTCCAGTTTCCCGATGATTCTTCCACGTGTTAAGTCATCCAAATGTTGTCTCCGGCCCATGTTGTAATGCACCGTACCAGCTCACTGACTGACTCGTACTGCCTTGTCCAGTTCCTTCAACATCCTCGTTTTGTGGGGTCAGACCCATTTGGCGCTATAGTCGCGCTGACCTCACGCCAGGTTTCTATGAACGTGTGGGAGACCTCCAGCAACATGTTACCGCACTTTCATTCATTTCCTTCGAGTAGCTGATATGTCTTCTAGCTTTATCTATCTCGTCCTTGAGTTTTGCACAGCAGTGTACCTTTAGCCATACAGAACCTGCCTTCAAAGAAACATTACATATCATCCATATATCTTACGAGGACGTAAAAATACTGAGAGAGCTGAAACCTAAGAGCTCCATAGGTCCGAATTCAACCCTCCTATATTAAAAAGGGATATTCGTAACTTATTACAGAAATATTGCACTTCATTTACAAGCTAGCGATTGAAAAGCACATCCTTTTCGACGGCTTGAAAATATCTAAACAGTCGACATTCTGTTATCTTCGAAAATGCAGTATCAGGGACACTTTGTTACCACTCTACAAGATGTCCGATGTGTTGAACTCTGTTCTAAGTGAAAATGCCGCTGTGGATCTCGGTGACAGTCTTCAGAAATTTGTACTTTCTTAATCAATGGTATTACGTGAAAAGTAACATTTCAAATGTACATGTACTGTAGCATAACCCTTCTGCATAAGAATGATATGACGTGAGTTGTTTATTAAGTATTCAATTTTGTAAGCCTACATGTATTGTAAGTATTAGATAGCACGTAGTTCATTAGATAATTTTCTTTATTATTTTTGCACAATATATTTATCAATCTTTGTAGTCTCAGTATACGATCTAGTGTTTTATCTTATTGTTATGATGATGATGATGATGACGGTGATGATGATGATAATAATAATAATTATTATTAATTATAATAATATAATTATTAATTATATAATTATATTATAATATTATAATTATAATAATAATTATTAACTATTTATTATTATTATTATTATTATTATTATTATTATTATTATTATTATTATTATTATTATTATTATTATTATCAGTATAAAAATTATTACTTTGAAAATTCAAATAGCTGTGTAGGTGTATTGTAAAAATTGTGGACGTTTGTGGCCTGTTGTATACGCGATTTATTAAATTAAATTATGTATAATAGTAAGATTCCAAGCAGTTGAGGATTTATTGAACTTTTTGAAGTAAGATATGATGGTACTAATTTGTCTAGAAATGTGTTTGATTTTCAGTAATACTCACGAAATTCGTGACTTACCCGTCGATTCGTTAGCTGGTTGGTGCCATTAAAATATCCTACTACATCATACTTCCAGCAGCACAAACTGCGTTGTTGTTCTCATGTATGCTTTACAGCTTTCACTTCTAATTTATCATATAAATAACTAGCAGTTACCCACGGCTTCGTTCGCGTGCATTTGTAAAAAGTAATCATTCCTCGGTACTGTACTGAGACATTATCTGAAAATTCCTAAAGTATAAAATCTCACCGAAAAATTTAGATTCATTTATCCAAGAAACTCTTTGTAAACCACGTTTGTGGTATTGCCATTTGGGGATAACAGGATCATGCAACACAGAAACGTACATGTGAGAGAAAGTCTACTCCCAAGTCGAAAAAAAAAAAAACAGACGACATCTTACTTTATTATGATATATTCAGTTTTTAGATATATTAGTATCCCCATAAAAGTATTTCAACCCCTTTATCAGTCCTCCTCACCACCAACTCCACCAAAGTGTATCTTAGGAAAACAAAAAATGCAGGTTTCTTTACTTTCAAAGGAGATTCCAAATACAAATTTTCATGTTTGTAACATCTTCAGCTTTTTTTAGATATAAATATCCTCAGAAAAGAATTCAACTCCTTTTTCACTACCACCCACCCTACACCCTGCTAAGTTGATTTTCCCCACAAAATGTGTGTTTCTTTCTTTTAAAGTAGACTCAAAATAACAATTTTAACATCTGTAAACTTCAGTTTTTGTGATATAAATATCCCCGTATAAAGAATTCAAATTTTTCCCTCCCTTTCACTCTCCCCTTAAGTGGATTTCCGAAAACAAAATATACATGTTCCTTTATTTTTAAAGGAGATTCCAAATTCCAATTGTCACATCTGTAACATCTTCAGTTTTTAGATATATGTATCCTCATAAAAGGAATTCGATTCTTCTTCTCTTCCTTCCACCACTCCTCACTCCCCCCCGCCCCCTAGGTTAACTTCCCGTAAACAATAAATACGTGTTTCTTTATTTTTAAAGGAGGTTCAAAATACCAACTTTCACGTCTGTGACATCCTCATTTTCTGAGATATATGTATCCTCATAAACATAATTCATCCCCTTGTTTACTTATTTTGAACACCCCACTCCAAGTCGATTTTCCAAAAGCAAAAATACGTGTTGTTTTATTTTTAAGGGAGATTCCAAAAACCAATTTTCACGTCTGCAACATCTTTCGTTTTTGAAATATGTAAGTAACATCATGCAAAGAATTCAACTAATTTTCAATTATTTGAAAATCCACTTAACTAGATTTTCTGAAAATAAAGAGATCCGTATTTCATTATTTTTAAAGGAGGCTCCAAATTTACAACTCTGTATCATCTTCAGTTTTGAGTTATCACTATCCTAATAAAAAAATCCAATCCCCTTATCAGTCCTTATTACCCCCGTCAAGTAGTTTTCCGAAAACAAAAAATGAATGTTTATTTATTTTTAAAACATTAAAAATACCAATTTTCACGTTTGTAACATGTTAAGTTTAAGATATATTCTTTAGATATTCTCATTTTAAAAATTCACACCCTTTTCCATCTCCCCGTCAGCGGATTTTCCGATAATTAATTATCTATGTTCCTTTACTTTTACAGGAGATTCTAAATAGCTATTTTCACATCTGTAACAATGCACGTTTCTGAGATATACTGTAGATATCGTATTTTTTAAAATTCACCCCGTTTGTCGCTCCTGTTCACCCGCTCCGTTTAATTGGAATTTCCAAAAAGAAAGTGTTTCTCTATTTTTTTATGGAGATTCCAAATACAAATTTTCATGCCCGTAACATCTTCATTTCTTGAGATATAATTATCCCAATATCAGGTATTTAATCCCTTTTTCATATTATATTCACCACCCATACGGGTATTTTCCGAAAATGAAAACTACGGATTTCTTTATTTCTGAAGGAGATTCTATATACCAGATTCGTCTGTAAACTTTTAAGTTTTGGGATATAGATATGCTCATTTAAAACATCCCCCTCCTTTTCACCCCTTTAGTGACGGAATATCCAAAAATCCTCCCTTAGTGAGCAACTACGCTCTAACATAAACATATTCCCACAATTGTATTTCTTTATGTCCAATAGTTTTGACTCGGCGATGATGAATCAGTCAGTCAGTCAGACAGGACATGTTATTTTATATACTTACATAGATTCCTTAAACAATATGGTATGTACTTCCAACATGAACAATAATGGCCACAAAACAGATATTCTGTTGTAGGAAGGAACTGATGCAGGTTTCTGTAGTAAAATACACATCGCACCGCTTAAGATCTAGCTCCATGAAGACATCATCCGATCTAAGAATATTAAAACATTTTTTTCATCATTTCATATTTCTTTATTGATATGTTTTCAATACCGAGCAAATGGGTTTGAGGTTTGTGTCACGTAGCAGTCAGTTTGAATTCGGGAGATATTGGCTTTGAATCCACTGTCAGCAGCCCTGAAAATGGTTTACCGTTGTTTTCCATTTTTACCCAGATAAATCCTGAGGCTGTACCGCAACTAAGGCCACTGTCGCTTCCTTCCTCGTCCTTTCTTATCCCACCGTCACTATAGAACCTATCTGAGTTGTTGCGACGTACAACAAATAGTATTCCATTCAATGGCCATAAATAATACACCAATGCTTCTTAGAGCTTAGATGCGACTCGTAATGACACAAGGACTCGTTCTAATAATCCGATGAGGAACAAAAGTGGCAAATTACTCTCACAAAAGATGAGCAGGATACTCGATGTTTTCAGCGCTTAAGAGAAACGTCAAACCACCCAATCTCACCCATTGGCTACGATTTTGCAAATCAGATATACGAGTAGGACGTATAAGTAAACACAGACATGATAACAGAATCAGAGGTGCATGCGCGCATTAGTGTCCTCTAACGTGACGAAGCTGCAGTTTTTGACGAAATAACATCTGACCTTCTGCACTAGAACATAGTTGTGCAGACCTGACATATAATGTTACCAGACTGTGCTACATATCCTGGCGGGAAGATCAAGTTCCAGTAAGCTG
The DNA here is from genome assembly GCF_040414725.1 of Anabrus simplex. Classification (NCBI taxonomy): domain Eukaryota; kingdom Metazoa; phylum Arthropoda; class Insecta; order Orthoptera; family Tettigoniidae; genus Anabrus; species Anabrus simplex. The sequence continues at coordinate 1,209,016,369 of NC_090266.1, read as the reverse complement.
GAGATGTGGTGTTATAGTTGAACATGCCAGAGGAAGGAAATCTAACTGAGGTTTCATGCTTATTACTAAGGAACGACGTTCGACTTGTTTCTTATTAAACGAATGCAAGCTATACAGTAAAAGACTACCGTCTACGTGAGAACAGACTGGCTTCCGTGGGAGATAATTTATTACATAGTAAAATAAGTTGTGATTTATTGGGTTAAAATTTCCCTCTCCCAGATTTATGTGTATGCAATCCTGGCAATTCGTTGTATGGTGCATTAATCTAATTTCTGATTAACCGACTGTATCAATTCTAGTGAAAATAATTTAATGATAATATTTATAACGTTATTTGATTAACGTCCCACTAATTACTTTTATGGTTTTCGGAGACGCCGAGGTGCCGGAATTTAGTCCCGCAGGAGTTCAGTAAATCTACCGACACGAGGCTGACGTATTTCAACACCTTCAGATACCACCGAACTAACCCAGGATCGAACCTGCCAGGTTTGGGTCAGAAGGCCTGCACCCCAAACGTCTGAGTCCCTCATCCCGGCAAAAAATTACAACTATCAGCTAACTTTAGATTAAATATCACTATTGATTAATCTTCAGACACTTGAACCTCGTCTCAGAGGATGTCTCTGATTGGGTCACAAGCTATCAAATGCTATTTCAGTAGAAAAGACGATGAGTTTTTTCAGTTTGTACATGCTCACCGCCCGAGCCAAATGGAATACAATGTATTTGAGAGTTAGCAATAATAACAATCAAAATAATAATTGTATAGATGTGTGCACTCATTTTCATTTAATGCTACTTCGTCTTCCCGCGTCTCGATATCAAGTAATTTATATTGCGTGATCTAAGGCTGAGTCTTAATTAACAGTGTTGGGTAAGTATCAGTTATGTCACCAGAAATACTTTACATGCCGACATCGTACATATGACATGTAGTGTCCAATGAACCCTTTCCGCCTTCAATATTCCGACTACGCCCGCCAGATTTAAAACTGAAATCTTGGTGTCCGGTGGCGAGCACTCTATCACTGAGAGATAAATTTCGTAGTTACTTTGAATTTTGGTTTGGTAAATATTACTTGAAAGTAGGTTGCATAAATTCCATCCCCCATTCCTGAGGGAACAGCGAAGGACTGCTGATGCATTGTTTCAACAAAGCATAGTCAGTGGAGGGACTATCTATGGCACAGTAATTTAATTCAGTGTGTGATTATCGCGGAACAATGTGCACTCCACATGCCGTGAAACAATATCGCACACATGCCTCATTTAGGAGATTTAAGGTATTATGGAGAAATAATGAGGAAAAGCTAATGGTGACATTATATTACATGCTACAGGATTTACGCCTTGTGGACTCCCACCTTACTAACTCACAGGACAGTTAAAGACCTACGAATGGATTAAACCAACGGAGGAGATCAATCATTCGACGGATATGTTTCTTGGTGATGTGAATTACTTCAACGAGCAGCCATAGCTCGAAACAGAGCTCTGCATTCGGGATGTGGTGGGCTATTCTGAGAAGGGCATTCCGTGGTTTCATATTCCCCTTACTTTGGCAATTTCCAGGACAGTTACTTTTATAGGCCACGGCCTTCCCTTCTCACCCTTCTACACAACTTAAACCACCGCAACACATCTCCTGACCAAAGAGAGGGCGTCACCTTCTTGGAAGCCCGCCGTACCCCATCAGGGTACAGAATGAAGATTTGTTATTTAAAAAAAATTCATGAAGTTATGTGATACAAATAAGTGAAAAATAAAGTCACAAAAGAAATTCGGACATGAAAGAATAACATAATATATAAATACAATGAGATCAGTGTGGGAAGAAGGAACAATAGAAAGGATGGACAAGTACAAACATGAAGACGTAAGAGGACAAAGTCAATTTCTATAACTTCTCCTCATCAAAACAATGTTTTTTTTACATCAATTTCTTCTTAGCCCTCGACGTGTTCTTCTCAGTTTCCCATCTTCATTAAGTCGGCGGGCGTCAACAATCATTTAGGAGCTATCTTGACAAATCTCCATTCTTGATGTAAGAAGTGTGGGATAAGGAAAGAGCAGGTTTTAGGCAGGAAAAGGGATGAAACCAAAACATTAAGAGGATCGCGATTGGTAAAAGACTACTAACAGAAGGCAAATGCAAAGGGAGAACAATAATGCCGCCTGTTTTCTCCTTTTTATCATCCATTTTAATTATTACACTTGTCTCCTTTGCTATTGCATACTACTTCCACTCTTATCTGTAATTTTCATCCATTTATAGGCCTATTCGTATTCTTATACAAATGTAAATTGATTTGACACATAATTCTTCGGAACTGAACTACTCTGTTAAGCCCGTACAGGAGTCATACGTCTCTAGCGTGTTCGTATCACGCAATGTTTCTTTGTACTATAGAGTCACCTCGTGTTTGTCCAGACCTTGATCTGGTTCTTCTTACCAAGCTGGTATAGCAACCCTCTATTCATTGTACTTTCCCAAAGTAACTCAGCTGAAAATTTACGATTTGCTGTTGCAGAGACGGTGGTTTAAAACTTTATTGCCCGAATCCTCACTCTCATTTTTTAAAATCCTTTCTAACTTTCTCAAATAATGGGAGATTCTTATTTTTTAAAGGTAAAAATAAATACCATACATTCCCCAGCAGACTACATCAACACTCGGTGGACAATCATGATAGCTGTAACTCTCTCAGGGTGACTCTCTACGTATCTTGAGTAAGAGCTGTTGACGATCCACGTCATAGGGGTCTGGAACTAAAATGATGTTCTATAGAATTAGGCTAGAGCTAGAGCTCCATTCCTAGTGTATGGTAGGGGGCATTGTCCTGCTTATACAGTTATCACTAGGGCTCGGATCGATATGCTCGATAAAACCTCCAGATATGCTCGGAAACCATGTGTTATATTGAAACCGTACAGTGTCCTGTACAGCTCATAGGAATTATAGGTGCCTTTCTACTTCATTAAAATCACTCCTAAAGGTCGCGTCATTGGTAGTAGTATGGGCGATGGGGATCGAGCGGCGTCCGGCCACAATGGAACCCGCGAAAGAGCGCCTGAAAAAAAAAGGGAAGACAGAGCATGAGCCAAGCCCCCGCGGAAATACCCTCTCAACTTGCAGAGAGAGCTAGAAGAGGACGCGATGCTGGAGTAGTCAGATACGCCCCGAGGTGTGGCTTAGCTTCCCAGGGTTCCAAACTAACATAAGGAACTTCCGGTTTTTTATGCACGTGTCACGGGTGCCAACGTTGGATTTTGGCGCGTAAAAATGGGATGATATTTTGATCCGGACATAGGAAAATTATGTGAGACACACCATTGAATAGAGCAGAATTTTCTGTGGTTCCCAGACTAAAAATATGTAATAATTTATTCAGGGGGAGAAATGAGGTCACCAGCTGTCCAGATGTAACATATCGCTAACCTGTTGTGAATACAACAGCGTCACCCAAGCTAAAGAGTCGCGCTCAAAGATCACTCCACCCCCCAAGGGACGCTATGAATTAATCAAAGGCGGGAAGCAAATTGCATAAAAACTGCCGATCGTAGGTCCAGCACGCCTTGCTCAAATGAAAGAGGAGATAGAGGGCTACAAGATGCACTATTTAAATGTCTTCAATTCTTGGTATGAAAGGAGCTCTTGTCCTTAATGAACCGTGAACGTTTACGCCCCCAGGCTTCCGGCGGGCAAAATGATATAGGCCGGGCTGGCCATCGCTGAAGACAGTTGTTCTTTGCGGGTCGTTGAGAAGGACACTGTGTCCCGCGGTGCTCCAGTTTTACAGTCCGAACCCATTGACCGCTTTGTAAGAGTGTTATTGTGTCCATCGCCGCTGTGAAGTACAAAGCCTTTGTGAAGTGTCACGGGAGGCCAAACGAGCCTAGGTGAATTGTCTCTGTGCTGCGTGTCAAACTAGTTAATCCGCGAGCATAATTTACAAACGAGTAGCGGAATACGACTGGGGCGGTGCCGGCTTTAATGAGTCAGTGAAATTCATAATTGGGTATCACCCAAAGTGTTACTCTGAATCAGGGTGCTCGAGTCTTGTGAGCCACCCGATCCCTGCTGTGAACGCGCCCGCCGTGATTTGAAAGACCGTCTTATTCGTGGTGTAAACTCTGGAAATAGAGGCCGTGTGACGAGTGTAAAGTGTTACCCATTTTGGATTACTGTAAGATTTCAGCTGTGAACGAGTTCCCCAGGATGTCGGACTTGTATGGACCAGGGATGAAGGACTGTACGCCCGACACCAACCGCGGGGTCATTCAGCACTAAAACTCCATCATGGGTCTCCCGTGGAAGGAGAAACAACGGCCACCAAACAGATGAGTGATGTCCAAATCTAATTTCTTAAGCATGATAATGTAACCGGGGGATAGGATTAGCTCTCTTTTGTAAATATCAAAATGTTGTAAGATAATGCACGTCCAAATATGGAAATTTTATTGATCTTTCTAATGTTGGAGTAAATTCAAGGGAGCTAAATTCCCGGACGACTCATTTTTTTCCTTAATGATTAGCTTATCGTGAGGGTTATATTTTAGTAATATGTAGAATGTCCTAGCAAATATGGGAACAAGGTTAGGAGAATATTTGAGTTTCCCTTAGGGGTGGCTGGAACAATAATTCTGGCGAGCAGGGAAAACCATGTCAAAATGTTGGTAGTTATTGTCCCATGTGGCTGTCGTATAGGCCAGGGAAACTCATGGGTCAGTCAGACAATGCATGCCTAGCTTACACATATAATCAGTGCATGTACAGCAAGAGAGAAGAAATCCCGACCGGGAGAGGTATATGTTGTGTTATTTAGGTAGGTGTGAGGGACCATGTGCAAGTCTCCCGTGATTTTTGATTAATTGGCCAGAATGGTTTGGAGTGTTTTTTTAATCTATAGCCGGGGTGAGACCCAGAGGCAGGAGTCCCTAATCTTTGGTCAGAAGATTTAAATATAGGTATATTTCTTGTGGTAGGAACGAGGAGTCATGAGAGCCCTATGCCCAAGGGAAGAAGATACGCGATATGAGACGTAGTGAGAGGGCCGAATGCCCGAGTAATTTACGATGAGATGAGTTAGAAGTGATCGTGCCCACAGTCGGCGTTCAGCGGTAATAATTAGAAGGGAGAGAATAAAAGAGTATTTCATGGGAATTCCACGATAAAATTAATAAACAAATGAAGTGGGCCATGGATATGTGTCCCCGAGATGAGAAGGGTGGACGTGTGAGGGGGAGAAGAATCTGGCGTGGCCAATGAATGAGAAATGGTCGTGCGAAGTGAATGGCCGCCCTTCCTTTTTTTTTATGAATGTCTGGCTCTCGCCTTCCTGACAGAAGGATCCCGCTGTACCATTGTATTAAGACTTGGGGCTCTGGGTCTCCACCGTGCTCCTCTGTTTGGTTTAAATGGCTTAGCTAAGAATACTTGTATAATGATAATATCACGGTGATTTTAAAAGGTATTTAATAAATGAGTAGGGATCTCCCCCAGATATCCGGTGATATGAGACTGTAGCTATTCTAGGGATTTTCAGAAACCCACAGTACCTCTCGGTCGGGAGTCGGCCAGTTCGACTCTGGATTATGATGGCGCCCTTGAGCGAGCTGCCCCAGGCTTGCGCCTTGGGCCGGAGACAGTGATAACCATGCTGTTTCTTTTTAGGAATGGCTCTCCTTTATGCATGAAGTGTATATATCCATATATCTGTGTATGTTTCGTAACTATGTGCATATATTTTTGAGTTCAAACAGAACCTATGTGCACGTTGCGTGGTCTTGGTGATAGATGAGGAGTCCGGGGTTTAGCTAAATGGTATGTGTGTTTGTTTGTGTATCATGCAAATGTTTCTTTTAATATGATAATTATGTAGCGTAGGCCCCGGTTACGTTCGTGCTAAGAACAGGAAGTAATATGTGAATAGGGACATCAGATCATCTCACGGTGTGATCGACAGAATAATATAAAAATTTCATGAACGGTCTGAACTAATGAGGAAAGATGAACGATAGCAAGTCGCAAAACCTCAATCATACCGTTATGCAGACGACGCCCATGGGCGATTCATATTTTAAAGGGATCATTATTTTCTTTTCCTCCCATATGTGGAGAGTTCATTGTATAGAGCTGTGTCAAATTCTTTAATATGTCATATTTGAATAAATTCGTATTCGTAACCCCTATTTTATGATTCTTGTTATTTGTAGCAGTGCTAAGCAGTATCCACTAGGCATTTGAACCCAGAGATCCTACTTTCATTATAGACATAAGGCTCCATCTTAAGTATTTGTTTTTTTGTTTCTTTCTTTCGAACGTACCACTCCCCAAGTGCTCATGCTGCCGGGCAAGCACAGAAAGTAGGTAGGGGAGCGGTTCGAAGCTCGTTAAGCAATTCGACCCGCTCTTCAATCCAATCTCACCCGTAGGTGTTTACCCCGTCACGTGGAGGCATTCTTATGCGTGGGTCATCCATTCGAGGCCCGGAAGGGTGTAATATGCTCGATAGATATGCTCGAAAAAACCATTATATGCTCCATAGATATGCTCGAAAAAACCATTATATGCGGTCAAATATGCAGAATATGCTCGAAAAACGCCGTTAAAACTATAGAAAGGAAAGTGAAACGAAAAAACCAATAACATATCTTTATATACGAGCTTTATTTTCTAATTGTGTGTATGATACACTGCGATATACTCGCATTCAAGTATATATATGAGAAGTATTCTTATAAAAGTTACAATTTAAAAGTTCATTTGCAAGATGTTCAGAATTAGGCGAGTCAATGAAGTAGATCTGCATTGCTCTGTACAACAAGAATTTTTTCTTTGTTTTCAATTTTTAATGATTTTCTTAAATCAGTCAATAAAAGTTTCAATGATGAGAACGATCTTTCGACGTCAACTGACACGAGAGGTAAATACTTGAATGATGCTGCTTCTTGTGCAGAGTAGTTCGGAAAATCCTCTGACGGTTCAGACTCGCCCCCCAGCATCCTCTCCAAGTCAAACGTTGCACTCCAACCGGGATTTCGAGCCAGCACGAACTCCAATTTTTGTTTCACGGTTTTCGCAGTCTCTCCAGGCCACGAGTCGGCTTCTTGGACGACTCCTTGTGTTGTAGCGACCACTTCAACCAGCTCCATCCCTCGCGATTCCAACTTTAGGACGGCCTCAGGAATGACGCTCGTGTAGGCTTTTATGAAAGTCAAGGTTGGCATCAAGTCCTTCATTTTAAAAGCAGCCTTAGCTTTCGCGATGCACTTGCTGTCCGCCTCATCAAACGTATTGATCACCTGGAAAAAGTATAAATGAAAAACATTAGCCGAGGAGAATAACTGAGAAAATTACAAAATTAGGCGGCGTATGATGGAGTAAAGATAAAAGTTATGAAAAGAATGATAGAGAAAACCTCGAAAATGAGAAGATTTTAAACATTTCAACTAGTCTTACCTCTTAAATTGCCCTATGATTTTCAGCGTAATACAAGGTAGCCAAGATCCAAGTTCCCCATCGCGTCAATATAGGCTCGGGAGGTAAAGGGAGCTTTGGATGCATTGTCTTGAAGGCACGGACGCGAGCAGGAGCCTTGACGAAAATTTTCTTCACTGAGGATATGACGCTGTTGACGCTGAACGATTTTTCGCGCGGCTCCTCAGCAACTCTGTGCATTGCATGGGCAAGACAAGTAACATGTAACATCTTCCGGTAGAGAAGCTTGAGGCTCTTCCCAGCCTTAATCATGTAGGGAGCAGCGTCAGTCACCAATGCAAGTACTTTGTTTACCTCCTCATCTGAAAAGGTTGGCCACAGAAAGCCTGAAACAGGAATGCATAAAATGAAGGGTGAACCGTTCAGTTAATGGGATTCTGACATGTCGTACGACTGTAAGAGATATTTAACTATCAGAACTATCGGAGTCTTCACTGAGCATACGTAGAATGCATTGAAATTATAGCCAAACTGTACTTGTTCTTCTTTGGCAAAACGATCGAAAAATAAATTAACAAAAATATACTTACGCAGAGCTGCTTGCACTGTTCGCACAATGGTACCATGGTTTGTCACATCTAGCTTCCTGCACAGAATTAGGTGGCCCTTCCTCTGTTCACTGGGACTGAGTTTTCCAACAATAACGTTGGCCATTTATCTTCCACAACTTTCTGTGGTCTCGTCGATAGATAACCAAGTTGGGTGGCTCCCGATGTCGTCCCTGATTGTGTGTAGAACCTGGTGAAGGAAGTACCTGAATGAATATTCTTCATGGAATGAAGGTATTATCGAGAGATTCCCTTCATTAAGACAGAGCCAGATCCATTTTAAAATTACTTGTAAATTGTTTAAACGAGAATGCGGAATACGGCAATCATGCATGAATTCATACCTTTTCATACTCTGAAGAAACGTAATTTCTACGTAGGGTCGACTCATGAGGCAACTCTCTTCCTGCAAAGTCCTTGAAGAGAGCTCTAATCTCAGCATGTTCGACCTTGTAGAGAGGTATGTTGGCGTTTAAAAACGCCCTACAAACTCTGGAAGAGAACTCGTCCGAGTGCTGTTGCTGATTGAAAAAAAGGTTGTATCAGCGCTTGTTTCTTCTATTTCCTTTTTTAATTCTTCAACTTTTGCCGAGTATCCACTTGTGGCTTTATGTTGGGAAAATTGAAAACCCTTCGAAACCTTGATCTAAAAATAAATAGGTAGGTACGCATAAGTGGGAAAAAATACATTGAATGAACAAAAATAAAGCATTATGGACTATGAAATTATTTTCAAATATTGCAGTAGAAATACGAGCACCCTCTCAACGATCCCATGAAAAATAGCAAATCCAAACGTCACTTTCCGTATCGGAAATGTAAAATCTGAGGATCTAACGGGTCTACACTCCGAATTCTTAGACTTCTCTCTACTTACCCAGTAGGTAAGCACCGTATGCTGCACATACGGCTTACTTGAAATTTCAATCGTTTGATCAGTAATATCTTTAAGAACATAGATGTGAAATTGTCAATAGGAACTTGCCTCTTTTTCGCACATTTTGCAGAAAAGAATTTTCCCGTCAGTAGAAAAGGAGTCAGGCTCTTCCTTTGCACATCGTCGGAGTAAAACACTCAGAGACTCCTTAACTTTAGGCATCGTGTACTTATAAATCACAAGAACTCGCTAGGTACGTACGGATACGATTACGAACTGAGAACTAAGGGTAGAATGCAGAAACTTGACTTGACCGGCTCGGATCTTCCACCACTTCATGGGAAAAGCCACCTAAACAATACTGGTTCCCAAAATAGGCACACAACTGAAATACCTCACATTTCAAAGGGAAAGGATGCTTGGGGCTTCCATCGCTTATCTGACGAGTCGCACTCTAATCCGGCAGAGGCCAATTAGGGTGTGTGAATGACCTCAGTAAAGGTTAAAAACCTGAGGTTCTATTATTCGCACCAGATAGGCTTTTCAATAATGATTTCCGTTTTAGAACCTTAGGGATGGTCAGGGCCCGAATTCGGGGGGGGGGGGGGGGGGAATTCGGAGAAAAACAAACTATTTAGACGAAAACCACAAGAATATGCATTTATATGCTTCTAATCTGAAAAACGCGGTTTTATGCATTTATATGCTCGATAAATTTTAATTATGTTGGCCCCAGAGAGATGAAAATACCACCGAAAGACTTCTTTCAATGTGTACTATTCAGGGAAAAAATATGCTAATATGCTGGAATCCGAGCCCTAGTTATCACAGTAGAAAGTTCACAACTGGGCAGAATGTCCTTGTACCCGTCCATTTTTACGAGTAGAGTTACGTGAGAGTCAAATCCAATTCTTACAGGACAAGGTCGAAAACCACGAGTCGAAATTTCACAAGAACCAATACCGCCGGGCAATAAAAGCACAATACTTAGGAAAAAGTAATTTTCTGAATGAACTATATAATTGATGATGATGGTGATTTCTCTGTTTAAAAGGGGTCAAACAAACAGGTCACCGGCTCCTAATAATAGTTGATGAAACGAAATAATTAGATTTAAAACATGATGATGACGAAAATGATCATGAATTTAAAATAATCAGAGGGTGTACTTCGCAATGCCTGATTTCTTTATGAAATAATTTAAAAAGTATATTAAAATACAATGAAATAGGATAAGGCATTGCCTTTGGAATGAAATAATAATGAATTTCATTCAAATTAAAAGTAAGAAAAACACATCAAAATACACAAAGACAGGCTAAAACAGAACTAACCGAACAGAAAATCAGTTAACAATAAAAATAAGAGTTTCAAAGCAAGAAAATAGAGTTTTTAAGCAAGGTAAAACAGGACACTATCCTGATGGCAAGGTCTACTGAGTGCTCGTCACCTCGTAGAATGAGGGTGATGGTATTGGGAAGTTTTAGATTTCGGCACAGATCAGTCAGGTCGGCGCACTCCGTAAGGATTGTACTACGGTCAGTTAACAGCCGCAAGTACACACCGGGCGCACTTCTACCTTACCACGTTCCTATACCTATTTTAAATTGCATTAATTATAATTTAACTTGTATTCATTTTATAGGTAGTATAATTTATGTTCGGCTCCTTGGCGTTGTTTCTTTTGGTTGAGAAGGTCGCGGTTTCCATTCCCGGCCTTGCGGGGCCTTTTAATCAATCGTGGCTAGCTCCTCTGACTTGGGGTCTGGGTGTTTGTGTTTGTCCCTATACACACCCCTTCGTATACAAGTAACTCACCACAATACCAACCACAACACGAACAGGCAATACTGAATATATTCCTGCACACAGGCTTGGTGCCAGGAAGGGCATCTAGTCTTTAAATAGAGCCAATATCATTCGTGTGACACAGTTCGCAACCGTGTTTCTTTCAGGGTGTGGGAAAATTGGTGGAAGAAGGAGAATATATATTGTACTTTGTAAATTAAATTTGATTTCATAATATTCAAACTATTTGAAAACACCCAAGTATCTTTCTCCTAGAAAACTGCTGGAATATTAATGAGAAAATATATGTGAACTTTCTTTGTGGAAAATTGAGTGACATATTGAAACCGTTCAATACCATGTTAGTAGATATGTCAGAAAGCCTTGTAAGTTATATGTAACGTTTTTCGCTCCAATTTGTGAAGTATTTGGTTGTAAATAGCATTTTGTGCCCTGTCCGGGATACAAACGACGCTGGGCGAGGGACACCCTGACGCGAAGCTTAGGAGGCGTGACTAATTTACAGGGTTTCAAACTAAGAACTGTATATTTCTATCACTTCCGTGGATACCAACGCACAGATTTCGCGCGCTTGCCAATAATAATAATAATAATAATAATGATTATGCACCATAAGCACGGGAATACTGCATAAGAAGGATCAATAAACTTCGCATAATTTGCAGTATCCTATGATGTAGAAATGTACTTTACTTCTCAACGCAGTTTTAATGACGCCACTTAGAGCAGCAGAGCATTCCATGAAACCAGATGGCCCTTGGGGGCTTGCTTAACTCAGAGCTGGGGATTTACTATCATCTCCACAACGCGCGCCTAAATCCAAAAGATTCATTCTTAATAACTTTAAAACGCACGACCAGTTCTGGATGAAAACCGAACGATAAAGAGAGCATAATGGGAGCTATCAAGTGAGTGTCCATTTCACTCTGAGAACATACTATTAGCAGAGAGAGTTTGTTAAAGTGGGCGTAGTTACCCTTTCTCGAGCAAAAACCACCCGTAGACTATAAAGGAAACAGCACCTACCCCAAACTATCCAGTCTTACTTCGTTTTTCGTGCGTTAGTGACATTCTGTTTGAAAGACAAATTCTCAGTTTACAAGTTACATATTTTTAGTGAAAAACTTTTTTATTGGAAGCTACCTTATTACGCTCAGACTTATTGTGAAACAGAAATAGAGGAAGGGACTCAAATAATGTTAGGTAGATTTTCATTATGTTTTTCTGATTGAGATGATACAAATCAGTTGGCAAGGTCTTTTTAAATTCTGACCATTAATTTAGTGAGATATTATTGCATGGTGTTTCAAGGAATTAAATTTGCATGGTTGTAGACACCCTCCTTTAGTTTTAAGGACGCTATGACGTGAAGAAATAAATGTTGACCGAGTTGTGAACCCTTAACCTAGATAGTACGTGAATGTGTTAAGTGTTATATCAAACCTCCCCCATCGGTAAGGATCATCGAATTATATTCTAAAGGCAATTGATTAGTGTGGGTATTAGGTTCGTGTGCATGTACTTGACAGTGGTAGAGAGAGATATGCAGGAGAGGAGAAATAATAATAATAATAAGAAGAAGAAGAATAAATAAGCCAGTCGAAAGATATGCGACCGGGCGAGTTGGCCGTGCGGTTAGGAGTGCGCAGTTATGAACTTGCATCCGTGAGATAGTGGGTTCGAATCCCACTGTCAGCAACCCTGAAGATGGTTTTCGGTAGTTTCCCATTTTCACACCAGGCAAATGCTCGGGTTGCACCTTAATTAAGGCCACGGCCGCTTCCTTCCCACTCCTAGGCCTTCCCTACCCCATCGTCGCCATAAGACCTATCTGTGTCGGTGCAAAGTAAATCAAATAGCAATATATATATATATGCGCAGAGTTGCAAGGAGCATTTGAAGAAAGTGAGTAATCAGGCTATGTAATTAATGTACGTTGAGGGCAATTTGCCAGCAGTGGGACGCGATAGATATGAACTAATTAGATCGCTCACTTCGGAGGTATTATTGGTAGAGTGTCCGTCTGTTTACCGGGACCTGTTTTGCCAGCCCGTCTCGGGAGGGTGAAATATGTTGCCGCTTGGTGATAAAAGGAAGTAAGGAAGGACGAGGCTTTAGCCCCATCGTCTTGTTTGTTTGCTGGCTCCTGTTCCAAGTATGAGATGTTCTGTTCCTGCAAGAAATACCTCTGCCCCGTCTAAACCGAAAAGAACTTGAAAGATGCACTTACGATGTAGCTTACCTTTATCACATTCGTTAGGGAACAGATAGATGATGCATTTTTTCCGAGTAGGGTATTGTAATGAGCCTAGATAGGGATATCAAGCACAATTCAAGTCAGGGGTGCAGTGGTTCGACACCAGTCGGGTGTCGGGTTCCTGGGTTGACACCCGCGGCCTTGTCAGGCCAAATGACTTCATAGAGCGTTGAGTGTATTATTTTATGTCTTTCTTCACAGGATGACGCTCCATCATAGAGTGTATTATTTTTGTATATGTCAGGGTAATATTTATAAATGTTTGTAGGCTCAAACTGGAGTCGCCATTCTTCGCCGTTGTCTGACCACTGTTTTATATATATTAATTATAAGAGTATCACCGTGTGGTGTGTTTAATTCTGGTGGAGTGTTCATTTGTTATCTAATACTTACAGCGACTACAGATTTCATGTCAAGGTAATAAAGTACTTCCATAGAGACCATTCGATGATATGTGTTACGAAGGTATGGTAAATTCAGACATACCAACTATCTGATAAGGTGCTAGGGAATAATTTATTGCGTGTGTTTAATTAAGGTAATATCAGAATTACCGAGCAAGTGGCTGTGCGTTTTGGGTCACGTAGCTAACAGCTTGCATTTGGGAGATAGTGGGTTCGAACCCCACTGTCGGCAGCCCTGAAGATGGTTTTCCATGGTTTCCCATTTTCATACCAGGCAAATGATTGGGCTGTATCTTAATTAAGGCCAAGGTCGCTTCCTTCCCATCGTCACATCGTCGCCATAAGACCTGTTTGTGTCGGTGCGACGTAAAGAAGATTGTAAAAAAAGATCAGAATTAATAAGTGAATATTATCAAGTAATGAATTTGTGTTTATCTGTAAGGGATTATTTTTAGCCAATATAAACGAGAAGCTATAAATATTTATGTAAAATAATAAAGGTGTAATAAATCGATGAGATTCGAACCTGGATCTGCAGGTGTTACAATTGTACGGAATAATAAACAGAAAGGACAGAAATCATCCGTAAGGAATTATAATCATACCAGGTGGAGTGAATAGGTAACGAATCTCAGCAATTGCCACTCAGGCAAGGTAGTTGCATCGACGTTTGTATACGGTCAAATTGAAGTGTCTTTCATTGTGAATAAATTGTTTCCAATAAATTAGAAATCCATTCTTATTTCTATTAGACTACTGTATTCCTTCATTATAGTGCCTTAGTTTGAGATATTCATTTTACATACCCGCCTTATTTTCGTCGGACATTACTGCAACACATATTTGCTCTTTACTGAACAGCCGTTGCTCGGATTGAAAGTAGGGAAGATGGGACCTCGATGGCCGGGTTTGATTCTCCGAGGCTCTTTCATCCGTAAGATCCCCATCCATGACATATGTGTGAGGCATGATGTTTATACTTGGTACCCTATCGATACCCGGGACAGGTACAATATATACAGGATGAACCCGAAATCCACGGACAAACTTTTGGAGCTCGTTCAGCGATATTTTCTGAGAAGGCCTGCATTGGTATAAGGGACCCGTGGTCGCCGGTGGCTTGTTACCGAGTAATTGCATATCGTTTGGTTTGTTGCCCAAATTAGCTTTTTATCTGTATTGCACTGAAAATAATAATATATAATAATATGTTTCTATTATTGTTACTATTATTTTACATCCGTCCTAAATGCTACTTCCCGACAGACGCCGGGGTGTCGGAATTTCGGCCGGAATCCCACAACACGGAGTTGTTACCTGTAAGGGATCTTCTCTATTCGTTACGTACAGTACAGTTCGAGGTGCATATGGCCCTGTGGTTCACTCAGCCTACACCAAAAATGAGTACCAGGTTAATTCCTGGGGGCAAAGGTGGTCGGGCGTAGAGCTAACCACTCTACCCCATAACGTGCTGCGGTTAACAATGGTGGAAGCCTTTACCTTCCACTCCTCCAAGGACCTTCATGGCCTGTACGGAGGTGTTTTTGTCTTTGTCTTTGACAGTAAAGTACATTGACAGAACTGGTTGAACACACTGTGATAAAACGTCTGAGGGTTGTTGTATTTCTCTGTGTTTTGTGTTATACGTTTTGGTTATTGCATAGTACAGGCTTTTTCACTGTTGTGAAGGTATTTTCACAAAAACAAAAATGACTGGAGGAACAAAGCGAATAAATCATAATTACTTTATTACTCTATAACGAGCCACCGGATACTACATGTCCCTGATACCAATATACTCAGAAGAACAACGTCCGAGAGTTTGTCGGTGGAGTTCGGGTTCACTCTGTATTTAATGTACTCAGTTCTCAACTCTTTAACAGGACAAACAGTTCAGGCAGCATTTTCACTGTTTAAGTGTCCCGGAGGCATAATTCTTTTCCTTTTTGCTTCACATTTTTTGCTGTTCGGATAAGCTAGCAAAGGAAGAAATAACACTTCTAATGGTAAAACAATTACTTTTAATTAATTAACTCGCGTCCTTGTCCCGAGGTGGTACAGCTCTTTTCAGACACAACCCCAATGGAGGTGAGCTACATGGACCATTTTATTTGCATAACAGTACTGGGAATCGACCCGGACTCCGAGGACGGAAGCTAATAGCGCTAACAGTTACACTACAGAGGTGGACAACTAATATTATTTCTGAAATAGTGTCCGGATCCATGGCTAGATGGTTAGCGTGCTGGCCCTTGGTCCAGGGAACCCCAGGTTCGATTCCCAGCAGAGTCGGGGTTTTAACTTTAATGTATTAATTCTGATGGTTCTAGGGATAGGTGCGTGTGCCGAATTCATCATTAGAATTCACCATAGGTATTCCCGTTCCCTATATACGCACAGGCCACCTGCGTCAACTCGATAGACCTGCACCAGGCCGCTTCCGAGGCCATAGTACATTATTGTCTGTCTGTTAGGTCATCAGCCCAGAGGCTGGTTGGATCCTCAAATAGCACCACCAAAGGTTATGCGGTTATAAGGAAACCCCCAAAACCAATGGCAGCGCCAAAATGAGGCGTACTAGGCAAGACGAGGAGTGAGGTAGTTTGCCATTGCTTTCCTCACTGGGTCAGAAAGTGCTATTGCAGCACGACTGACCCTATGAGCAACCCTTTCATAACACTCAGATGCACTAGTCGTACTCTGAATGTCATTACTCAGCACTACCCATACCCCAGCAGCTTCCATATTGTCACAGCCATGGATGTTGACTGGGACTTCGGTGGAAGCTACACTTTACTCTGGCCTGTGCCAAGAGATGGATACAAAAGTACTGTATCCATCAAGAAATGGCAGCAGGCAAGCAACATTATTATTAATGCAATAATTTGAATATTTTCCCAGATTACCTCCACATAGCAACAAATCAAAAACACTTTCTTCATAATATTAGTGTAAATTACTAAATGTGGCTCTCCGGCTCCTGGGCTGAATGGTCATCATACTGGCCTTCGCTTCAGAGGGCCTTGGGCTCGATTTCCGGCCAGGAACTTATCTGCGTATAGTAAATTCCTCTGGTTGGAGGACTGGGTGTTTGTGTTTGTCTCAATACACAATACATCACAGTACACACTACCCCAGTATCACGTAACAGTAAATATATCCCCCTGGATGCAGTTGGCATCAGGAAAAGTATCCGGCCGAAAATCTGGGCTGAATACATAAAAGCGACACCCCCAGGTGACCGGGAAAGGGTCGGGAAGAGATGATTAAATTTAAATGAGCTCCAGAACAAACGGCAAAGCCTTTTTTTCATAAGATGCTGCCAAAAAATGACTGACAGCGGGTTCGAGTTCTAACTGCGTTCATTAAACGTCTTTCTATTCGGCAGTAAGTTAACTTCATTACTCCCTTTGTGGTCAGTTTGGTGTGATCCACGACATAATATCATAGTATGGGTTGAAGACTTAAAGAGCTCTGTGTTTTGTCTCAAATGAATGTTGTGACTGAGTGTCCTCGTAGCTGTTCTCTGAGCTCCAGAGCTTGGAGAAATGTCAGCCTGGCGCTGATGGATGAGCTGGGTTTCTTCTCCAGAAAGATCTACCCAGATTAGAGCAATCCCTCATTGTCATTTGTTTTGTTCTCCTGTACTCTGGCAGGGGTCATCACAATAAAAAGTCTCTTTACGTGATAATTATAAATCCGCATACTATTAAGGCCTATCAAATGCTTATCGAACTAACACAGGGATGCGGCTGTTACAATAATTCAGTTTAAAAAAAGTAGGTGTAACTAGGATTAATATTTATGTGTCAAAGGTACTGCTGTGCTATCGGAGTGTCTATATAATTCAACTTGGTAGTTGGAACATAAAATGAGGTAACGTATATTACATTTAATTTTTTGGACCTGATGGAAAATCTGTCCGGCTGCTTGGTCGAATGGTCAGCGAAGTGGAGGTATCTGTTTCGTTTCCAGGCTGAGGTGGGGGATTTTATTCATGTTTGGCTCATTCTCACAGATCAGAAGCCGAGTATATGTGATGGTCTTAACACAAAACATTTCCATACAAAATACTTTATTAACAACCACCACGCAAGCACGCACTATTGGCAGCCAAGGGAATCCAGCATCGGGTTGGCGTATGGAAGGACATTTTCATTTAAAACTGAGTTTCATCCAAATCAGCGCCGACACCAGATAACTGCGAAAAATGGCCCAGGATGAGGAAGAAGAAGAAGTGATTGATTAACTGAAGGATTTAATAAATACAGGGAAAGATTGGCGTAGACTATGGACATTTGGTTAAATACAGTAATTACTGGCGGGATCTGGTAGTAAAGTATGTCTGCGATTTGTCATGACCCTCATGATAGTTTCCTGATACTAAGAAAGAACGGGTTCAAATGTTAGTAGCTGTTGAGCTCAGGGTTGTCTTTGCGTGTGTAACATTATGGGTGACATATTCTGTCACTCTTCAGAAAAAATTACAGTAATGGTGTTACTGGAAAAGTGCTGGCCAGTAAACAGTCTGGATGAATCCAGTAACTAATAATTCCCAGCAACACAAAGATGAAATTTTCAGCCTATTTCTCAGCAGAATGTGTTCGTACGTGAAGAAATTAAAGATTCGATCAAAAAAAGGTGCGCCTAAAATAAAACATGTTTGCTGACACGTAACTCCATGCGCTTCCCAGTGGGTCTCAACCAGAGCTCAGGCAAGTTGTTTAGTTACCTCAGATGACATAAAATAATATTTAATACAGCCTTAGCAATACATATCATTTCCATTGAAACGAAATGAAATGGCGTATGGCTGTTAGTGCCGGGAGTGTCTGAGGACATCTTTGGCTCGCCTGGTGCAGGTTTTTTGATTTGACTCCCGTAGGTGAGCTGCGCGTTGTGATGAGGATGAAATGATGATGAAGACGACAAATACACCCAGCCCCTGTGCTATAGAAATTAACCAATGACAGTTAAAATACCCGACCCTGCTGGGAATCGAAGCCGGGACCCCTGCGACCAAAGGCCAGCACGCTAACCATTTAGCCATGGAGCCAGACATCTTTTCCATTAGACTAATATTAAGGTAGGTATTAGCGAACTATTTGCTTTCCTTGTGTCCAAGCTTTGTAGGCAACATCTGTCCCTTTAACACAAATCGCAAAATGAGTAGGAAGATACCAGTCACACTTAACCTTATTTAAAATGCCATGTGTCATAAAATTAATTAGGATGTTTTTCCGTGATAATGTAACACACACACAAGGAAAAAACTGAATCCCAATTTCATGAGGCAGTTGACATTTGTAACAAATATGCAAGGGAGTGTAGTAGGTGTAGCACTGTGTAATAAACACGTTCTCTCACGAATTGAGAACATCGAATTTGTATGGAAAAATTATGTCATCTAGCAATAGTAATTTCAATATAAGATTAAATAATAATAATAATAATAATAATAATAATAATAATAATAATAATAATAATAATGTTATTGGCCTTACGTCCCACTAACTACTTGTTTACGATTTTCGGAGACGCCGAGGTGCCAGAATTTAGTCCCGCAGGAGTACTTTTACGTGCCAGTAAATCTACTGACACGAGGCTGACGTATTTGAGTACCTTCAAATACCACCGGACTGAGCCAGGATCGAACCAGCCAAGTGGGGGTCGGAAGGCCAGCGCCTCGACCGTCTGAGCCACTCAGCCCGGCTTCGATAAAATAAATTTAGAACATATTGAGAATCATTCTGAAAGAAAAATTAAAATGCGGTTGATGTCTAACTGGCGAAGACTGTATCAAAGACTTCGAAAATTTATTATAACAAGGGGAAAACTTCAGATTAATAACAACTGGGATAAGAAATCGACTGCAAGTTATCAAGCTGAATGGGGAGAAAAGAGAAGGAGAATTAAGTGATGTGAATAGGACTGAAAATGTGTTTGATTTTTGACTGATTTGGGCACAATTTAGTTTAGTACCATGTGAACCTGCTTGCTGTCATTTCTTGATGGATACAGTACTTTTGCATCCATCTCTTGGCACAGGCCAGAATAAAGTGTAGCCTCCACCGAAGTCCCAGTCAACATCCATGGCTGTGACAATATGGAAGCTGCTGGGGTATGGGTTGTGCTGAGTAATGACATTCAGAGCACGACTAGTGCATCTGAGTGTTATGAAAGGTGCTGCTCACATGGTCAGTCGTGCTGCAATAGTATTTTCTGACCCAGTGAGGAAAGCAATGGCAAACTACCTCACTCCTCACCTTGCCTAGTACGCCTCATTTTGGTGCTGCCATTGGTTTTGGGGGTTTCCTTATAACCGCATAACCTTTGGTGGTGCTATTTGAGGATCCAACCAGCCTCTGGGCTGTTGACCTGACAGACAGACACCATGTGAACCTTAGCTAAATCTTGTAAATTATACTGGATATTGAAACTAGAAACGTAATTATTTATCAAAGGACTATGATATTTAATCTGGGTATATAAGAACAAGGCGTTAAGTCGGGAACGAATGAAGGTCAGTGAGTTGGCGTACAAGATAATTTGGGGAGGAAATGGAGTAGACAGCGTGGCAACAGACTGCCAGAGGGAAAGAGACAGACACCTTCGGTAAACGGCTGAGTAGGAAATTGTGTACGCCACGTTAAATTCTGGAATTACTTACAATTATAAGATGAGATGTAAATACAGTAGATGAGCTTATTGAGCTGTATCTCATCCATGTTGCTACCCCAGATTCGAACCCAGGACAGCTATTATCTCCGAGAATGTGTGAAGGAATGTAGGAAGAATGTTTGCGTTGAGTTTAATGAACTGGATATGACAGAATCGGGTCATTGAATGAATGAGGTAATTGAATACATGGCGTAAAACATGAAAATTATGTAAGCAAGGATTATATATTCCAGCTCTCTTCGCGAGATGTTGCCTTGAGTTGTCCACATTCAAAAGCCCATCCCTAGAAAATCTTGCAAGGTCACTCTGTTCCCGGCAACGATTCGGTGCTAGCTATACAGACCATGTCCTGGACACTCATGTTCAGAAGCCGTCTCATACACAATATTGTGTTCATGAACATCCTTTATCATACTGTAAAGGATTCTGGTGCATCGAGATAGTGCAAGTTTAAAGCGGTATCGTTATGGACAAGGCAACAACGCCATTTTCCTTCTTCACGGGTTATGCAGACAAGCGTACTAGGTTATCTCAGAGGAGATTTTAAATACTGTACTTCTCCCCTTGAGGTAGAGTTCCCTTAAGTTTGCCAATACGATCCATCTTGATCAGTCTTGCTCAAGCTGAGATTTGCGTCCCGCAGGCACACATCAGATTAGTGGAAGGGTGATCAGTGTATAATGTTCTTCAGCCATAGTGACGTCGTGGTTACGTCACAGGCCGTGAAAGTCACTGCCGGGGCGGGTCTGCCAATCAATCTTCATCACTATGGTGATACAAGAGCTCGAAATGCAAGCAGGAACTAACGTTAAAACGGGGTCTCGCCGAATGTGACTTCTGAAAGCCAGTGGGAGGAATAGTATTTTATTTGATAGAATTTGCTTTACGTTGCACCCATTTCACATTTGTATGGGGCTTCTGTAGCAGATGATCGAATAAAAATGTTTTAAGGTAAGTTTTAAATACTATTTTCAGAAACAAAATGACAGGGAGAAACAAAATACTAGAACA
Source organism: Anabrus simplex (assembly GCF_040414725.1). NCBI lineage: Eukaryota > Metazoa > Arthropoda > Insecta > Orthoptera > Tettigoniidae > Anabrus > Anabrus simplex. The sequence continues at coordinate 1,208,995,275 of NC_090266.1, read as the reverse complement.
CTGTGCAAGAGATTACGGATCTTTAGTCCACTACTGGCTCATTCTGGGGTGGGCTACTAGAGCAGTTGGTCTGTAGTGTTTTGAATTTTTCTTAATGCTTCTTTGCATTTCGACAGCGACTTCGACAGAAGACAGAAAAATGTGTCGAATAAGTGGAAATGTTTATTTAAGACGACAATATTCTTAAGGGACTTGTGTGGAAAAATGACAATGTTATTACGAAGTCTAGTCTTCTTCAAGACTATCACACAAAGGGGAAAATTATCATATCGTGTGAATGAAAACCTACCACCTGTTTTCCAGTCATTGACCGGGTCATGGATGGAATGAATGAATGAGGATAGGAATTTTGACGACTGCCGAGGCCTGTCGCACTCCTCTGGGGCAATGATTGTTGACGGACAGATGAAATGAAATGATATTGGAGAGTGTTGGTGGAATGAAAGATGACAGGGAAAACCGGAGTACCCGGGTAAGAGGATGTCCCACCTCCGCTTTGCCCACCACAAATCTTACATGGAGTGACCGGGATTTGAACCACGGAACCCAACGGTGAGAGGCCGACGCGCTGCCGCCTGAGCAACGGAGGCTTTTTCATATCGTAGCGTATATTGATATAAAATTACTCCATGCGCTGCCGGGTATTTGTTTTAATGTTCAGTTTTGGGATTAGTGTCACCTATTAATTTCATGTCGAGTGAATTATTTGTTAATTTATATTTTACGAACTATTTTAGAGTTATTGTTGTGTGTTTAATGTATTAGTTTTAGATTGCTTTGTTTCGCGTGGAACTTTGTCCTTGTGGGAGCCCATAATGTGTGGGAAGTAGTTGATCTAAGTAATGGTATGTATTTAGGCGTCGCGCTATAGATATGATGTACACGATTCATACAGTCAGTGGGACAGGCACCTATTAACCCCGAGAACCAGAAAACTGTGAATTCAACACTAATCTCGGTCATTTTGGACATTTTCTTTCTCACCATTCCGACCCGCATGCCGGTGGATGCCGAATTTGAACTTAGACGTCATCCAGAATTTCACAAATCATATCAGAACCCCGAAAAGTATAGATTCGACACTAGGTAATACGCTCGTTTTCGATTATCTGTACAAGTCACTCCCTCCCAACCCCCAATCTTAGGGGTGCTAGGGGTGTCTTATCCCAGAAAAATTGTGCTGCAACTGTGTATCAAGTTTGGTTAAGAAATATGCTGGAACATACACACACGTACATATGTACATAACCTCGGTCATTCTGACATTTTCTTTTTTCCACCCTTCTCAACCTGGTGGCTGAAATTGTACTTAAATGTCATCCGCAGGGTGACTATTCATCTCAGCGAACCCAAAAACTATGGATTCAACGCTAATTATATATCGTTTTCGATATAATAATTTCGTGTCGCTATTTCTAGCCGAGTGCAGCCCTTGTAAGGCAAACCCTCCAATGAGGGTGGGCGGCATCTGCCATTTGTAGGTAACTGCGTGTTGTTGTGGTGGAGGATAGTGTTATGTGTGGTGTGTGAGTTGCAGGGATGTAGGGGACAGCACAAACACCCAGCCCTCGGGCCATTGGAATTAACCAAAGAAGGTTTAAATCCCCGACCCGGCCGGGAATCGAACCCGGGACCCTCTGAACCGAAGGCCAATACGCTGACCATTCAGCCAATGAGTATCGTTTTCGATTATTCTTGCATACGAATCGCTTTTCACTCCGCCCCTAGGGTGTGCTCGGTGTGTCTTACCCCCAAGTTATTTCAGGTTGAAACTGCAAGTTTGCCTACAGCCGCCGTCAATTTGAATCGTTTATCTTCGCCGATAGATTTACTTAACTGACTGACGCAAGTTCTAAATCTTGTAGAGTAATGCGATGCGACGTATCATCAGGTCTACCGAAGATGGTAAACGGTAGAATGTGAGACAAACAACAAAATATGTGGTGGTCAGATGACGTGTTACGGATATCCTACGGGGAAGGAAGTGAATAAGCATACCGTAGTATACACGGGGTGTTTTGAAAAGGACTCCCTAGTTTTAACGTGTCCTAGAATCTGTACGAAGTGACATACACTATTCTAGTTTGTGGTGTGTGATTCATCAACTCTCTAAGTTTGGCTCCCGTGCAGTTGGCATGTCTGCTTGACCTTGAGACGGCGCCAGTGCTGTTTGTTTCATCTGTTCCCTCAGTTCAGTCCAGGCGTGCGGGCAGTGCAGTGCGGAAAAGAGGAAAGAAACAGCACTGGCGCCGTCTCAAGGTCAAGCAGACATAACAACTGCAGGGGAGCCAAACTTGCAGAGTTGATGAATCACACACCACAAACTAGAATAGTGTATGTCACTTTGTACAGATTCTAGGACACATTAAAACTATGGAGTTCTTTTACAAACATACTGTATTTCAAGCAACAGAACAGCATCCCTTTGCAATTTCGAAAACTCGTCTTTCACTTTTGGAAAATACATTGGTGCCTAATGAACTTAGTGCTTAGTTCTTGATGTTCATCACTCGATACACCATCTGTGCTCATCTGAGATTTGTTTTTTTTAAGTCAGCAGATTCATGACATGCTCAACCTGGATTTACTAAAGAGGGTACCGCAACTGACGCGGAAATTATGTCACATTTATATGTATACGTCCAATGCATACCGGTCCTTCAAGAGAGTTTCGCTCGTCGGATAATTTCATGTATAAATTTAGATGAAGACTTACTTAATGTGGCTCTACAGATCAAAGAAAGTAAAATGTCTACAATGGAATATATGGCCTCCTTCTCAGCAAAAAAAAAAGAAGAAAGTAGGACTAAGTACACAATGTTGTCCAGATTCGAACAACACTATGTTCCATTATCTGCAGATAGAATTGACATTAAATCAGTGAATATATTAAAGTACCTGACAGCTTTCATTTTTTTGCTAGTGGCTTTACGTCGCACCGACACACATATGTCTTATGGCGACGATGGGATAGGAAAGACCTAGGAGTTGGAAGGAAGCAGCCGTGGCCTTAATTAAGGTACAGCCCCAGCATTTGCCTCTTGTTAAAATGGGAAACCACGGGAAACCATCATCAGGGCTGCCGACAGTGGGATTCGAACCCACTATCTCCCGGATGCAAGCTCACAGCCGCGCGCGCCTAACCGCACGGCCAACTTGCCCGGTCTGAGAGCTACCTTCACAGCACGTAACGTGAGAGAATGCGGCATAAGGGAGAGGATCCAGGCAGGAAACTGGAGTTTCTATAGTCTACAAAACAAACTGCGGTTCTAAGCCATTTCATGTCAAAGATCAAGATCTACAACACCATTATTCACCCGATTGTAATATGCGTCTCCCAAACATGGGCAGCCAGGAAAAGTGACCGACGTAAGTTGTACATCTTCTAGAGTAATGTGATGCGATTTATCATCAGGTCTGTCAAAGATGAAAAATGGTGGAATCCGAGACAAAGAACGAAATATGGGGTGGGCATATGACGGATCACGGATATCCTAAGAAGCAGGCGGATCCAGGGGCGCTGGTCATGGGGCACGAATGCCCAAAAGTAAATGCTTAGAGCTTTGTTGAAGGGAATACAAAAAACAAACGAAAATTAAACGCGTCCATTTCGTAGGATAAGACTGCGATGTTGATATAAGTTCCGACACGCTTTAAAACTAAATTCAGGATTGATGATGCCGAAGATCATTCATAAAAGTGGGAAACAGGAGAGAAGCCTCCCCGCAAGATGTGTTAAGAATATTGATTAAATTCATCCGGGCGTTCCCTGAGCAACGCACTAGGACATTTCCTAGACGGCTGATTCTCTCACACCAGAAGCATCTCTTAAATAGTCCAATTATTGCTTTATTTTAAATGTATGGTTAAGTATGCTTCTGACACGAGTAAATAATAAATACAATCCTAAAAGGTATAGGCCAATTTCGATTCATTTCCCCTGGATCTGAGAACGTGTAAACTTATCGTTCGTTCATCGTAAAGTGAGATTTTAGTGATCATGATCTAAGCATATAGTCTACAATTTTATCTTGCAAGTGTTCAACAGTTTGTTTATCACTTTGTGGTACCTTCCATTTTATGTTATATTACTATTCTAAACTACTGATGTGGTTGTCCTTCTAAGTTTTAAGAAAGTTCACCACCCAATTTATCAGGTGTTGGTCGACTGAAAATCCCATCTAAGACTGGGAAGCGGAATAATCCGTTCTGATTTTAAAAGTTAGTGTTGTCAGTGATAATCAAACCAAGTGAAATATATGTCAGTCTTGTTTCCACTGAGGACTAGTTTGAGAGAGTCACTTTGGTTTTCATTTTCTCTAATGATATATTTGAATACGGCTGTAAATGCTCATTATAAACTCCAAAAGAACTGAATAGTGTAATTTAATATTTGGTTGATAAATATAACATTTATCTTTTACGCTGAGATAAGCCGTCTTCTTATTAAAGAGAGACGAACATTCATAAAAGCTGGAAAGAGACAGACTCGCTGTTTATTACGTACCTCAAAGAAGACCAGAATTGCACGGAACACGATAGAGTGATACTGATCAGCAATACATAATGGTTTCACGTAAGAAAATAACAAATTTCGGTTTCGCTGCAAGGGAATATATATAACAGGAAGTGAATAAGCATACCTTAGTATTTTTCTAGCAACAGAACATCATTGCTTTGAAATCTCGAATACTCGTCTCTCATTTGTGGAAAATACAGTGGTGCCTAAAGAACTTAGTACCTAACTGATCTTCCTGATGTTCATCACTCGATACACGTCAATCGTTCGTTGTTTTTTACATTATGTGGGGCATTTGGACAGAAATACTTCTTCCGATTAATTCACCAAGCATTCGTTGTTCACGATATACACTAAACTACACAAGGACCTTCATAATTGAATACTTGACGTTCTGAGGTATTTATTAAAAATAGCTTTTGTCACCTATATTAGGTACTACCATGACTAATGCCTTAAAGGAGGAGCGAAGGCTACATTATACCACATAACAGTCATAATCCTCTGTATTTTGATAACACAAAAGCAATGAAGAGGGTTAATATTTCTTATGTATTTAGTGTCGTAGTAAGTCATGAAAGTTTTTGGTGACGGTGTAATACGACAGTGCTAGGACTGGGGAGGTAACGGCAGAGGTTTAATTAAGGTAAAAGGACAAGTAGGCCACGCGGTTAGGGTCGCGAGCTATGAGCTTGTATTCGGAAGAAAATGGGTTCGAATCCTACTGTCGGCAGCCCTGAAGGTGGTTTTCCGTGATTCCCATTTTCACATCAGGCAAATGCTGGGGTTGATCCTTACAGTATTAAAGGCCACGGCCGCTTCCTTACCACTCCTAGTCTTTTCCTATCCCGTAGTATCTATAAGACCTATCTGTGTCGGTGCAACGTAAATATAATTGTAAACGAAAGGTACTTTAACTACGGTGAAGATTGGAAACCATGGAAAAAATATCTTCGAAGATAATGACATTTGTGTTCGGACCCATAATCCCCCGATAGGAAATTTATAGCCACCACGGCCATAATAGGCATTGTTTTGTGAGGTTGATTAGGTTTACGAGGCATTTTTGTTCTTTCATTTTAAGACTGTTTGCAGTCCGGCCCTACCATTTCGCCAATTCCTTCATTTTAAGACTGTTTGCAGTCCGGCCCTACCATTTCGCCAATCCCTTCATTTTAAGACTGTTTGCAGTCCGTCCCTACCATTTCACCAATTCCTTCATTTTAAGACTGTTTGCAGTCCGTCCCTACCATTTCGCCAATTCCTCCATTATTCGAAAGATTAGACTTCTCCGCTTTCTCTCTTCTCATTATTGTAAGAGGAGAGGGTCACCTGGGTGTACTTCCTTTTAAAGCAATAATCATCGCCTCTATCAGCTTATCAAGAGATAACGGTAAGGAACTGTTAAGCAGACCAGAAGACGGGCAGTTTTTTACTGATATTTGTGAGCGAGCATTAGCCTATGATTATTGAAGATTATTTTTGCAATTTGACTGTTTCTTGTACGTGCATTATTTCATTTCAAGTTGGTCAAAAATTTACTTTATTCATTTATATCGCTAAGACCAGAAGAAATAATCACATTAATTTCTATTATACAATCGACCAACGAATGAATGATTGAATGAACGAACGAATTAATGAATCAATAAATCAATCAATCATTGATCTGCATTTAGAGTTGTCGCCCAGATGGCAGACTCCCCATCAAATTTATAATTAGACTTTTCTTAGATGATTTCTTATGAACTTGAAAATTTATGGAACATTTCCCTTAATAAATTATTCCAGTCCCTAATTCCTCTTCCTACAAATGCATATTTGATACGATTTTTCCTCTTGAATTCCAACTTTATCTTCATATTAGATCTTTCTCATCTTTAGAAACTCCGCTCAAGGTTATTCGTTTACTATTGTCATTCCACGCCATGTCTCCACTGAAGCTCGGAATATACCGCTTAGTTGAGAAGCTCGTCTTTCCACCGCCGAGTCTTTCCAGCCCAAAGTTTGCAATATGTTCATAAAACTACTCCTTTGTCAGAAATCACCCATAACAAATCGTGCTACATTCCTTTGGATCCAGTTCCATTTTCAGCCTATTCCCGAATTTCCATCAGCCTATTCCCGAATTTCCATTTATTACAGTGTGGGATGCGCGTACGACGTGTCCACTGAATGTATTGCATTTCAGTTTTAAAGCATATTCTTTAGTTTAAAGGAACGATATGATCTGCTGTATTCAAGAATTACGGAACATACGCGTTTGTTTTACGATAGTATCTGAAAATGTTGGATTAAACACTTAGCACTCTTGAGGTCTTTTCAATAATTTTAGTGCAGAATGATTGTAATTAGGTTTACTTTTAGCTAGTAGCTTCCCACCTTGTTTGGGCAGTTAATTCGTCGCTGGCCTTCTATTTCACAGAGCAGAGCTAAGTTTGGCGGTATTTAATGATATTATTAGTAATAATAATAATAATAATAATAATAATAATAATAATAATAATAATAATTCCCACGGAACTTAACGCCCTCCAAAGGGCCTTGGCCTGCCCATCGACCGCTGCTCAGCCCGAAGGCCTGCAGATTACGAGGGGTCGTGTGGTCAGCACGACGCATCCTCTCGGCCGTTATTCTGGGCTTTCGAGACCGAGGCCGCCATCTCACCGTCAGATAGCTCCTCAGTTCTAATCACGTAGGCTGAGTGGACCTCGAACCAGCCCTCAGGTCGAGAGAAAAGTCCCTGATCTGGCCGGGAATCGAACCCGGGGCCTCCGGGCGCGAGGCAGATACGCTACCTCTACACCAAGGGGCTGGCTAATAATAATAATAATAATAATAATAATAATAATAATAATAATAATAATAATAATAATAATAATAGTAATATGGCCTCAGCTACAGTGTGCAAGCATTTTTCATTCAACGCCATCTGGCTGCTTGCTCGTCAATTCCATCGTTCATTTTTACCTTGGGCATACTAGAGGGAATAGTAAACCGAGCCTCACTTGGGCGTCTATGGCTGACTTTTAATTAAATTTTAGGGTGAAGAACGAATGTGTCACCACGAGAGTCTTTGCATGTCGACATCATGCGATATGGAGTGCTGACTGGACACTTTTTTTCTCCCTTCAAAAATCCGACTTCCTCTGCCGAGTTTGAACCCACTATCTTGGGATCCGGAGGCCGACACTCTACTACCTATCAAAAAAGGATGACCGAATGTAAGAATTCCGTATCGTTCGCCTCAAACATATTAACGAACTCCTGCGCTGGCTTAATTTAGAGAAATAATCAACAACTACGGAGGACTTTATTAAAATAGCATTGCTAAGTAATGGGTTCCGTTATGTAAGGATTAAAGGTTAATCTACCTTCCCAAATGCGGTGCCTTCAACACTGCCTAATAACAGTTACTGGTATTCTTTTTCTGTTACTTTCACTTCCCACCGACTCAAACTGGTTTTATGATGGCATTGGGATAGGTAATACGTATGATGATTGAGACTGGGAGCGATCATGGACTCAATTAGGGTAGAGTTTCATCATATGTCTGGTGTACACATGGTAAACCACGGCTTCAGGGCTTCCGACAGTGAAGTTCGAACCCTCCATCTCCCGAATGAAATCCAACAGCTACAAGTCTCGAACTACTCGGCCAACTATCTCGGTTTTCGGCTACTGTGTGGAGGCACATAGTGCTATTTAGATTGTCCAAGTTTCAATATAAATTTCGCCGGGTAAACGCCGAGAATTTCTCAATAAATCGTTTGTATCATATGCCATAGGCTGTCGAATGAACTGTTCTCACCTTTGAAATATCAGACTGTCTCTGAATCCACAATCGAGGGACCCTAATGTCGATACCAACCAACTTATTTGGAGAGTGGGCTACAGAATTTTAAATACATGAGTTACCAGCCCTATAAGTACCGCTGTAAGTACCCCTATAAGTACCAAGATTTGTTGACAATTTTTTATCACGTATTAATTTGTAATTTAGTCATGTGAGACCACTAGACAACTCTTCATAACATGCGAGTGTAGTGCTCCACACCCAGTCCTTTTAGATTAATTTGCTTTACGTCCTAACGACACAGATATATCTTACGGGGACGATGGGACGGGGAGCAAGCGGCCGTGGCTTTAATTAAGGTTCAGCCCCAACATTTACCTGGTGTGAAAATGGAAAACCACGGAAAAGCACATTCAAGGATGCAGACAGTGGAGTTCGAATCCACTTTCTCCAGGAAGCAAGCTCACAGCTGCGTGCCCCTAACCGCACGGCCAACTCGCCCGGTTCACGCAGTCCTATTTTATGTAATGTCCGACTCGATAGCTGAATTGTCTGCGTACTGGCCTTCGGTTCAGAGGGTCCCGTGTTCGATTCCCGGTTGGGTCGGGGATTTTACCTTCATTGGTTAATTCTAATGGCCCGGGACTGGGTGTTTGTGCTGTCCCAAACATCCCTGCAACTCACAAACCACACATACCACTATCCCCCACCACAACAACACACAGTTACCTACACATGGCAGATGCCACCCACCCTCATCGGAGGGTCTGCCTTACAAGGGATGCACTCGGCTAGAAATAGCCACACGAAATTATTATTTTTTATGTAATGTGAGGGTTATTATTATGTGCAGGCTACACTCTTATCCGTTGTAAATAAAAGTTGATGGTATTTTTCTTGGAAAGGGTATTGCAATTTTCTTGAATAAATGAAATCTGATCATACTTTATTTGCTGATAATATATGTTTTCTAGATCTTTGCCAAACGTCTTGTTTAATATAAACATTTCCCTTCAATACGCTGCTAGGATAGAATCAGTTAGTTTTTACAGCGCCATAAGTCACCTATTTGAAATATTTGAGAAAATGGAAGTTGCAACGTAGACTCATCGTTCTATATAGAAATACCACGAGTCTGGTGTAAATAATGGATGTGTATTTAGAAAAGAAACAAAAAGAATACCTAACCGTTGAATAGTAAAATCAAAATGTCTGAAAAAGTGAGTATAATGTAGATATCACTAATAGGGAGTTGGATGTGTCTCACACAAAAACTTTCTTTCTGAAGTTTCTCAGTACATTTTATCACTAATGATTTTTTTTTGCTATTGGCTTTACGTCACACCGACACAGATAGGTCTTATGGCGACGATGGGAGAGGAAAGGGCTAGGACTCAGAAGGAAGGGGCCGTGGCCTTAATTAAGGTTCAGCCCCAGCATTTGCTTGGTCTGAAAATGGGAAACCACGGAAAACCATTTTCAGGGCTGCCGACAGTGGTGTTCGAACCCACTATCTCCCGAATACTGGATACTGGCCGCACTTTAGCGACTGCAGCTATCGAGATCGGTATCACTAAATTTAAATGTGAATCATTTTCCTAGTAGTTGCCAAAATAATTCAACATATTACTGTGATAAACATGTGCCAATCTATGAATTAATCTGAATTTATTGTTCACTTTAATATAATGTTCAAATATTCATCATTAATATTTGAAATCATTTACGTTATGAACTTTGAAACTAGTCTAGCAAAAACGGTTATTTTTCATATAATTCTGTTACATGCATCTATGACTTCTTAAATCAAGTTCTTTTGTTTTACAATCTGTTCTACGTCACACCGACACGGATAGGTCTTATGGCGACGATGTAATAGGTAAAGCCTAGGAGTGGGAAGGAAGCGGCAGCGGCCTTAATTAAGGTACAGACTCATAAATATACCTTGCATTTTTAATTACACGGCTTTTTCTTCCCACGAACTGACCATCCCTGATTTGTAATAACCTACTCAATGATTGCTAAGGCACCGTAAAAAGCAACGTAGAAATCCTATTGATGACTATACCCATTTTTGAGTGGAGTGTGACTGATGAAAGTGGTCATAAATTCTTCCTCCACTCAGCTGATTATATTGTTGAGTTTAAAAAATTGTATTAATTCTGTTTTTAATTGGATGTTGCGAACCAAGCCCATTTTCAAGCCGTGACATAGTTTGTGCATTGCGTGCATTTCGGGAGCAGGGTGGAGATCTGTGTTGTATATCACGTTGCCAATTATAGCGATTGTATGGACGATGAATCGCCAGGACCTACCCGTGGGTAATAGTTAAGCGTCATCCTGCTGGTCATTAGCATCCTATAACAAGCAGATGATCGATCGTCTGTCGGTTAGTTGATGTGATTCGACAGCGCATAGGTAATTAAGGCATATTTCTACAATATCTGAACGTCCTGCTACTGACAACTTGTGTAGGGAATACTGAACACGTTTTGAATGAAGTTAATAGTGTATACTAATGGACTTCATTTCAGCGTAATGGATATGAAAGATCTGTATCAAACTTTACTTCTAAAACATACTCTTAATTATATGTTCATTCTTAATGAGGTGGGACTCTTACAATGATTTAGCCAGTTTGAACACGTTTTGGAGCTATAATATCGTTGAGAACAACTCCTTTACGGGCACATTGACGTGTAAAGTCATGAAAAATTTTCCGCTATGGCTTTTCACTTCTATGAATAGGATACGCTTTTCTGACTCCAAAATATATATGTATGTATATTTTCCTGCCATAAAGAGTATTTTAAATGTCTATGACTATGAAACGTAAGAGTCTGATAAATCAAGGTCGGTATTTCTTGATTTGCCTATAAGAGACGAGGAAGTCTTACAAAATGTAAGTAATATATTAATAGCGAATTCTTAATTTGTGAGGAAATAGGTGTTTTAACATTGAGAGCCCGTTTTAATAGAATGAGATACGTTTTGGCTACACTTGCAAGTCTTCATTGTACACAATAGTGCTACTAAGTTAAAAAAAAAAGAGAATTATGTCACGTAATGTAACACCTTCCGTGAAAATGGTACCAATATTTGCAGAAAAAATTCAAATTCTAAAATATGATTTGGTGTTCTTTGCATACCTGTTGACCGAGCGAGCCCTGCAGTTAGGGTCACGCAGCTATGAACTTGCATTCGGGAGATTGTTGTTTCGAGTCCGACAGTCGGCAGTCCTGAAGATTGTTTTCCGTGGTTTCCCATTTTCACACCGGGCAAATGTGGCACTGGAACTAAATTAAGGCCACGGCCGCTACCTTCCCAATCCTATCCTTTGCCCATCATTACGTCGCCGAAAACCTTCGATGTGTTAGTGCGACGTTAAACCAGTAACAAAAAATGCATCCCTGTTGATGAACGAGGGAGTTCAGAGTGTATGCATCATGCAGGTATTTTGCACTAGTTGGTGTTAAGAGGTAAGCTAAATTTGGTAGTGTTGAAACAAATCGTTGTTTTTTTTTTTCTTGCTAGTTGCTTTACGTTGCACCGACACAGATAGGTTTTATGGCGACGATGGGACAGGAAAGGGCTAGGAGTGGGAAGGAAGCGACCGTGGCCTTAATTAAGTTAGCCCCAGCATTTGCCTGGTGTGAAAATAGGAAACCACGGAAAACCATTTTCAGGGCTGCCGACAGTGGGGATCGAACCTACTATCTCCCGAATACTGGATACTGGCCGCACATAAGCGACTGCTGCTATCGAGCTCGGTAAAATCGTTTCTTAGGCAGGAATCCATGGGCCGAAATATTTTAGTATAAAGGCCCAGTTACCTTTAAATATTCTTGTAAATTTTACATCTTGGATGACCTCTGCAGGCTCTAAACTTCCCTCTGAAGCCCACAATCTTGTGCGAACTATAAGAAAGGGACATCGCAAATGTGCAAATAATTTGATTTCAAGAAATGACTTCAGTGGAATGGTAAGCGGTGCGTGTACATTACCATCAACTGCATTTAGTTATATTAGAATAAGGATTTCCAACACTAAATTGATTTAGAATCAAACGAATTAACACCAATTCAAAAGAAAGGAAAATGTACTAGGGCCTAATTCAATCAGACATTGAATAGCATTGCAGTAATACAATAGTGATTAATATTAGATTTGCGTTGGACCATTCGAAGTTAGAATGGATGTTAAATCACGAGCTTAAAATGATTAGCTCTAACCGAAATAAGTTTTATATGTCGGGTGTTCCAGATGCATACTCCGCAGTGTATTGCTTCACCACGTCTGACAGGTAGTGATGTGCGGGAGTGACGTTTGGACTCGCGAGAATCGAGTCTGGCGAGTCCAAGCCTCACCGAGTAACCCGTGCGAAGTACTCGAGTCTCCACGGCGACGTCATGATCCATAACTGCGACCTGTTGCCGAGCAGTCGCAATAAATGCCCCAATCATTAAGTACTTTTACAGCAGCTACGTAAATGATGACCATAACGCGAAACACACGAGTGTCAGACCGTAACATATTTGTTTCGAAATGTCATTCGTTTAGTTTGTCACACAATGACATTCTTCCTTTTCTCCTTCGTCTATATTTAGTTGGGCTCGTTCGTTACAGCGCCTCTGTAGCGTAACGGGTAGTGTTATTAATTACCATCCTTGGAAGCCTGGGTTCGATTCCTGGTACCGCCAGGAATTTTTAGAATGTCAGAAATGCTGGTATGTGATTGAAATGGTATATGCAGCTCACTTGCAATAGGGGTTTTCCCGAAAGGAGCTGCACCACCTCGATATGTGGATATGAGTTTGCATATTTGCATTATATCGCCCAGTAGGTTAGCCTTTGGTAACTTGAGATACGGAGTGAAGATTAGGAACATAATTTAACTATTCATTTTAGGCTTCCTTCCCTCTTCCTTGTCTATCCCTTCCAATCTTACCATCCCCCACCAAGGCCCCTGTTCAGCATAGCAGGCGAGGCCGCCTGGGCAAGGTACTGGTCATTCTCCCCAGTTGTATCCCCTGACCCGATGTCTCACGCTCCAGGACACTGCCCTTGAGGCGGTAGAGGTGGGATCCCTGGCTGAATCCGAGGGAAAAACCAACCCTGGAGGGTAAGCTGATTAAGAAAAAAAGATAACAATCTAGCTGTATCCCTATTTCACATTAAAAATATCTTATCACAGTCGCTAGTTACGTAGCGAGACGCAAGGTTCGGTAAGGGGCGCAGTGTTCACACAATTGAGAGATCAGATATACCACACACAGCTTTAAAACCTTTGCGGTCAGGTAATCTTTGTATAGTCACGAGCGTACAATAATGGCCTCTTTAATATAAATAGATTAGTCGAAAATGTACGTTTGTCCTGCCTGATCTCTACAATTTCACACTGCGCCGGTAAAATGAAATGGCGTATGGCTTTTAGTGCCGGGAGTGTCCGAGGACATGTTCGGCTGGCCAGATTCAGGTCTTTCGATTTGACACCCGTAGGCGCCCTGCGCGCCATAATGAGAATGAAATGATGTTGAAGACAACAAACACACACACACACCCAGTCCCCGTGTCGGCAAAACTAACCAATGATGGTTAAAATTCGCTACCCTGCCGCGCATCGAACCCGCGACCCCTGTGACCAAAGACCAGCACGCTAACCATTTAGCCATGGAGCCGGACTGCGGCTCATAAGCACCTGTGTCCACACGTTCCTTAATTTACGTTACAATATTGTTTTGTTGTGTAGGTCTATACATTCATGTACATACGGCATAATGTACATGTTCGGTTGTAGGCCTATATATTGTTGTGCAGTAAAACAACGAATGCCGTAGTTAAACGTCCACAACGTTCAATTGATTGAAGGAATGCTCTGGGCATTTGGTGAGGTATCCAAGAATAACAATTATATTGTTTCCATCTCCGGTATTTTGTCCTGCCGTATAATATCGTACTTGTTTTTTCGGTAAGGTACTGTGTGTATGCTTCGGGATTAACGACTGTTTCAAAGGGTGACTGTGAACACACTTCTTTAAAGTAATGTTAAGTACCGCATCGCAACATCAGTTTGTACACTATATCACTGTGCATTATTGGGAAATAGACCCAATACTTGTCCTTGGCCTACCTACAATATTAAGCATCGTGTTGTTTCCATACACGGCTCGCAGATAACGCTGCCAGCGTCCTCGGCCTCGAGTCCGGACTCGAGTACCTCGAGTTTTACGACCCCAGACTCGAGTCTTCGCGAGTCCATTCGCAGCCCACCACTACTGACAGGTACGTTGGCATGGAACGGAAAGTGAAAGGCAAATCGCAATTCATATTCATGTTGCGCATTTCATCACAAGAAATGTTGAAAATGCTCTCTTGCACTCTAGTCAAATTTGCTGGTAATAATCGCTATCGTTGCGTTCAGTTTACACTAAAGGTCTGCCCTATTTTCAGGTATGTTGCATACATTTATTTGCTAGTAGTCCATGGAAACTGACCATTAGTGTTAAATCGGGTGACCTTAGGGACATAAATCTGGCAAACCAAAACAAAACGCACTGCATAGAAAATGTATAACGTTTAAATAACAATAAGATGTGCGCTACTCACTACTATTAACGATCCACTCTCAGAAAGTTCCACAACGTGCATTGTCATCCTGTTGCAGGCGCTGAGTTGTGAGCCGTTGGAACGGGTGCCAGTAAAGATTATGTTCAATAAATCTGTACAAGTACACATGATGTGCTTCCAAGAGGGATGACACTACTATAATACTTATACGATGTTTTGCGGTAATAGATTCACAATATTCACTTCCCCCAGATCCTTTTGCCATGTTCTCATGCTTACGAAGTATCCGCTTTACATTCCTTAACATACTGGCTGTTATCCATTGTAGGCGTATATTACTGTGCATCAGACGCAGTTGCTTGCCGTTCATTGCGATGATATTCTGTAAATGTGAGCAGCATATCCAAAGAATCGTCATATGTTTAAATTGGTCGTTCTATTCCTAAACATTTGACTAGATTGTATATTTACACCATAGAGGTACTTGTACCCTGAGCTATTAAGGGATTTCTACGCGGCATTTCAGCAAATGGAGTTCCCTGTTAGTGAGCAATCCCTGCAACAGTCGGCTTCTTCTCCGGCTTTATGTTGTTGCGTGTAGCCATTTCGTGAATCACAACAAAACTCCTACAGCGGATCAGGTAGACTCCTCCCCCTTTGTATTCCGGAGTATACAGGATGAAAGAGAAACTTATAATGAAAACGTGAAAGGTGTACAGGAGGTGTATTTGTTACAACATGGCACAGCTGCCAGCGTCCTGTTGTACAGAAAAACAAAAGTTATTATTTTCCTCTTTTGCTTGACGTCGCAAGTACGGCGAGTGTATGTAAACACATACAGTACGTACTCATTTCACACGGATGTCTGCGTTTATGGCACACAGTGGGTGTTTGCACACATCATGTTATACAACCAGTTCATGGGCTGCTTTTGATTCATTCAACTACACTGACCTTCGTCCAGGTGTGTTGAGTCTGTCATAGGAGGTTGCATGCCCTTGCGACTCACAGCATATAGGAGCAAACCACTGTACCGTGGCGCGTGCACTTACCTACTGTACTACCTTCCATAAAAGTATTGTGTTTGCAACGTACCATATCTATAATATTTTAAAAGTAATTTTCACGTATGCCATTAAAAATCATTCTCCACTACCCTATACGGATTATAGGAGACGCCGCGATGCCTAAATTCTGCCCCACAGGAGTTCTTTGACGTGCCACGAAATCTACTGAAACGGGGCTGCCGTATTTGAGCACCTTCAAATTCCACCAGACTTGCCCAGGATCGAACCTGCCAAGTTGGGGTCAGAAGGCCAGCTCCTCAACGGTATGGAACACTCGGCCTGGCGATAACTACTTCTTCTTCTTCTTCTTCTTCTTCTTCTTCTTCTTCTTCTTCTTACGATTAATATTATTATTGTGATATAATTGTGTAAAGCAATAATGGAATTAATTAGATGGAATGTTTTGTTATGGGATTCAAAAGATAGCATACTAGTATTATTGTGAATTACAACAGGTTATAATTATTAATTGAGGAAATATCAAGTCGGAACTCTGAAATTGTAAACGTCCTTTAAACGACATGGAAAAATAAAGTAAGGTTTCTGAAAGATTCATGATGATGAGCATTAAGAGATTGTATAATGTAAAAGAAATATGTTCACTTCCAACAAACTTCGACCCTTGAAATGCAAAGAGAATCAAAAGTATAACCAGGCAGTTAAGTATATTAGGAAATCAGTGTTACCAATATCGAAGGGAGTGACCTGTAATTTTTCACATTTATCGAGTACAACAAAATATGTTCCAGTAATTATTATTTAGGGGCTGCCTGGCCGAGGCAGTAAAGGCGTGCTCGGTTCGCCCGGAAGGACGTGGTTTCGAATCCCCGTCAGGAAGTCGTAAAATTTAAGAAACGAGATTTCCACTTCCGGAGGTGCATATGGCCCTGAGGTTCACTCAGCCTACACCAAAAATGAGTACCAGGTTAATTCCTGGGGGCAAAGGCGGCCGAGCGTAGAACTAACCACTCTACCCCATCACGTGCCGCGGTTAACAATGGTGGAAGCCTTTACCTTCCACTCCCCCGAGGGCCTTCATGTTCTGTACGGAGGTGTCTTTGTCTTTGTCTTTTTAAATTATTATTTACTTCGATATAATTCATACTGAGGTAGGCCAATTCATGCGACCACAAATCACATGGAATCACGATTTTATATAAATTAAAATTAAATTCAAACAAACTTAGCTTTGAAATAATACATCATTATAAACCAGCGACCTCCCTGCATATCCAAAAATTGCACAGATTACTGACATTTACCTTCAATATTTTTTTTAAATAATTTATGGTTAAGATTCAACAGTGAGAGATTCAGATGTTTGCGTTTTCAACTTTACAGGCGACAACAGCATCCGTATTTACTAACCCCATGATCTACCTAGATCATCACCTTACTCGATGCCAGCCTTTTACAGTTAAAGCAGACAAGGAGATGAGTTTGAATATAATGATTGTGTGCACATATTAATGTAAGAGCATTGAAGAGTTATGGAAATGTCGGGCCATTAACTGTCGGTTAACAGTGCACTCAGCATGGACATGTTGCAAACTGAGCTCGATAGCTGCAGTCGCTTAAGTGCGGCCAGTATCCAGTATTCGGGAGATAGTAGGTTCGAACCCCACTATCGGCAGCCCTGAAAATGGTTTTCCGTGGTTTCCCATTTTCACACCAGGCAAATACTGGGGCTGTACCTTAATTAAAGCCACGGCTGCTTCCTTCCCACTCCTAGCCCTTCCTTGTCCCATCGTCGCCATAAGAGCTATCTGTGTCGGTGCGACGTAAAGCAAAAAAAAAACATGTTGCAAAACAATTACATTCCAGATCATGACGGGGACATAATGGTTCATGAAAGACGAAGGAAACATTCTTCTCGATTTCCCACATGAATATTTAGGAACTTGTGTCATGCCTCATTGATATCCCGAATGTTTTCAATGCAGTTCTCTCTGACCACTACATGTCCCCGATATTATTCCCAGTGAGTTCATCATCAAGGGATATTTGAATGATACAATCGACCGCCACAAATCAAAAATTGTTCTGCAGTTTCGATCAGGCATTGTTGAATCCTCTCCGCGGGATGGCTGTGGACTTCTATGGTAAAGTAGTCACTGTCATGAGGGTTGGACTAGAAGAGGTTATACGCCAAGAATGTGGACATACTGAACACGTCCTACATACTATGTACCGGGCGAGTTGGCCGTGCGGATAGGAGCGGGCGGCTGTGAGCTTGCATCCGGGAGATAGTGCGTTCGAACCCCACTGTCGGCAGCCCTCAATATGGTTTTCCGTGGTTTCCAATTTTCACACCATGCAAATACTGGTGCTGTACCTTAATTAAGGCCACGGCCACTTCTTCGCAATCCTAGGCCTTTCCTATCCCTTCGTCGCCATAAGACCTATCTGTGTCGGTGTGACGTAAAGCCAATTGCATATTTTGTGATCATGCAAATTCCAGTGAGATGTTGTGTATTACACATTTTATGGTCCATTTCCAGTGTATGACATTTCGTGTGTCATCCTGTTCTTCTGACGAACTTAACAATAACCCGACCTCTGCTGCACAACGTGCTTTACACACAAGTGACCGACGGGTTAAATGAGGGTTACGTCGTTATTAGGGAGCATCTACTCAGTTGTCGTTTTCTGTTGGTTGGGAATGGGGAAAGAATGCGTATTATTTGTCTTCAGTGAGCATATTTCCAAGGGATTATCTTAGCTTCCTCATTCCTCGTCCTAATTCAGTTTCATTCACTCATGTTTAACTTGTCTTGGATATATAAAAAACTGATTTGAGAAGCTACTGATTTCAATTTCAAAGTAATTTCGCATTCTTGGGCCCGGAGGTGGCCTCTGGAATATCATGTTAGGCTTAATAGAATGCTGGTGAGGAACTAGAAAATTAGTGCATCAGAGTCACCGGGCTGTAAAAACTTCTCCACGAGTCATTTAGCCTTGTCATGCTAGAAGGACACTGCATGAGAAACAACAAAATTTTGAAAGGGATGAATATTTTGCCTACGTGAAGTTGGAAGACCGGTACAGATCTATAATAATCAGACTTAGCACACGTTAGGATAGAGGGAACCATGAAGTGGTCAATCCACAGTTTTAACATCAAATAATTATAATAAGATAACCCTACATACCCTCATGAAACATTGAGAAACGTCAGAACACTTTCTTGCACGTTCCTGCCAAATTTTCCTCTGAGTTCTCACACTTGAAATACGAGCTAATACGTAGTCATGGTTATAAAACCCATAGTGTTTCAAATACATAAATTGGTATTCATTATTAAGTAAGGCCAATCGTAAAGGTGTATTTGCAACATACTGAATTGGAGAGAACTTCTACTCCTGTTGGGCAAAATTCAGGTACCTCCGCGTCTCCGAAAACCGTCAAAAAAGACGTTAGTGGGACGTATAAATAATAGCATTTTAATTAAAAAGAGTATTATAATATTTGTTTGATTGTAAATTCAATTTTGTTTATGTAGGGACATTTTGTTATCTTAATCAAAATTTAGAATGATACTAGAATTCATCGCCAGATTTAGGTACTGTATCTAACAAAAACAATTAATTTAACCGGAAGAGATTGATCGAACGTAAAATCTGAATGACCTAAGTAGAAATATTCTAATTTGTCCAATGCAGTAAATCTCACCGAACTGAGATCTCCTTGTGAGTGTTTAGTGTTTTAGTTTCTCAGCAGTTACGTGGAGCCACACTGGATTAACCTTGTGCACACTCATTCTAGGCATTTCACGGCGCGGAATAAGTTGGATGAGTTGTGCGAGCTCCCATTAGGGAAATGGTAGTTTCGAACCACATCATCAGTAGTCTTAAAGATAGTTCTCGATAGTTTCCTATTATCACTAGGCGAATGGTGGAGCTGTACTTCAAGGTTAAACATAGTTGCTTTCTTCCACGTCCAAAACTTTCCCTATCACATCTTGGACGAAATCGTGGAAGTATTCGTATGACGTTAAACCTCTAGCAAAATAATTAACATTTGACATGCCTGTTCTCAAAATGCAAGAATATATTTACAGAGGGATACCAGAGATAAGTTTTATAGTCCGTCAGTCTGTCTCAAATGAGCCCTAAGACCTCATGGAAGAAGAAAATTTGGCGTATACTGTATATACAATTTAATCATTATTTTACATTCAATTACAATGTTCTTCCCATATTCGATCTGATATGCTTTCGGAAAAAATGAGGAAGGTGTTCTCGTTCGTTCCCTTTAAGTCCTACAATTCACGAAACTTATTACAGAAATTTATAGTTAAATACATTTTTTTTTCTATTTGTTCATTCATAAACATGATTTTAGACACACTTCATACTTCAAAATGCATCTCCGTCGAAATATAAAATTATAACATGGCTTTCCACTTGGCTCTTATTATTCTTCCACTTCATTTAGTTAAATAGAACGATCATCGAGCGATATGCACCATGCAACTCTCTCATAACGATGTATTTGTATGTTTTACGAACAATTGTCTACTGTGCAGCTGTTAAGACTTCTTACTGTTCCTCTGCATGATATTTCCAGAAATTAATCAGTTATAATGACACAAACGTTGTTTGTAATCTCAGCAGTTTTGAAATGCCCGATGTTTGCACATGAACACATAAATAGCTTCTAAACAAGCCTCCAGGGAAGAAGTAGTAAATAGTATGATACATTCAAGTATGATATCAATTGGTACGTTTGGAAGTTAAATTTCAAACCCAATACATTACGCCGCGTAGGAAACGGGATAAGAAAGAAATAAGATCGTTGCGTTCAGTTTAGAATGGTTCACCATAATGTTTTAGAATGATCGTACGCGCTCAGATTTACTACAATTACATTTATTTCCCTAGTAACACGAGGTAATTTACTGTCACATATGTTTGTGTGAAGTAAGCTACGTTACTGCTTCTGTTCACTCCTGTTTCATCCTACCTCATGATTCTGATTCAATGCATTGAGATACGCTACCTATAACCTTATCGTGGGGTAAATTAAATTAAGTCGATGTTCTAAAACAAGGACCGTCCAGATGGCAGAGCGCACTTCGTTTTGAATGTTCGTGCATTTGCACGGTATTGTGTTGCAGAAACCACTCAATATTAAAAACTATAATATTTTACAATTTTAAATACTAAGCTTGAACTTGATTTCTAGTGATTTCACTTTCGACTTAAATTGACCGCCAGCTATACCCCTGTATTCTTACGTTTTATTAGGAAGATTTCTTGGTGTTTTATATGAGCTTGCAAAAATAAGTCCATCTTAACAGTCTAATAACTGTTCTTAATAGAATATAATCAAGCAAGTTGATGTGAAGTTCTTTTTTTTTTTTTTTTTTTGCTTTACGTCGCACCGACTCAGATAGGTCTTATGGCGACGATGGAACAGGGAAGGGCTAGGAAGTGGAAGGAAGCGGCCGTGGCCTTAATTAAGGTACAGCCCCAGCATTTGCCTGGTGTGAAAATGGGAAACTACGGAAAACCATCTTCAGGGCTGCCGACAGTGGGGTTCGAACCCACTATATCCCGAATACTGGATACTGGCCGCACTTAAGCGACTGCAGCTATCGAGCTCGGTGATGTGAAGTTCAAGAAGTTGAAAAAACGAAGTTATGATCACCTCTCCAGGCGTAATATCAAGGACGGTTACAATCATACATAAAGCCCTAAACAGAACTAGAGCAATGCCAGTGGGAGAGAGTTCCTTTGTATGCAGAGAGATGCAAACCTAACTATGACGGATGGATCATTAACATCTTATTAGGTTATTGTTGGCCTAATTACTCCTGTTATGCTACCGTTAATTGTTCCATAAGCTGCTCGGTGTTGCCCGTGCTAACAGCGCTTACGTGACTCCTTGCTAAGGACATAGCGCCGTAAGGTAACAGCTAAACCATCGATATTCCCAATGTTGTTAGTTTATTACGAGAAATAGCGCATAGGTTAGATTTGAAACGTAGTTCTGAAAATAATATGAACGGAAAATTAAGCTATTATTATTTTCATAAATGAAATATAGAATGCGAATCTAGAATACGGTGACAGGAATCAACGATTGAATCAATATTCCAATGACTTATTATTCATTTCTCCCTTCTTCTTGGATCTTGTATCTCACGTTGATCCGGAATGTATAGTGTAAAAACTCACCTATTTACGTTATAGAACTATCTAATTTCAATACAAGCCACTCAACATAAGACAGGAGGACCCACGGCTATTATCACGATAATAATATTCACGTAAACCTATAAACTTGATTATTTGTCTTTATGTACTATTGTAATGTCTCAAGCCGCTAAGGTGATTACACTAAATCTGTGACATTTCTGATTTTTCTTAGATTAATATGGCAAGTAATAGCTCTCCATTTGTCCCACCACTGAGAAAGACTTCGTAACTCCTAGCACAATTATTTTAGAACACAGTATATCACCAGGTCAAATGTGCGCAACTCGTACTAACTCATCGTTTTGATTAAGTAAACGAATAAACGTCCGTTTTCATTACGTTCCACAGTCGGCATTCACATCAAATTTGTCTGAGTGTTAATAGATAACTGCGTTTTGTATTTTCATTCAGTATCTAAAACTTAATATTTAGTTGATTTTGCTGAGAGGAAGTAACATCGAAAAACTTCGTGAATGTATTCTCAAGCAATACCATGTACCCATTTCAAATGTTCGTTGGGGAACTCTACACAAGTTCGCTAATGCTACTTTTCTGCTCGTTTCTATTAAAATCGAGTACAAAATATTATGCAAGTAGCATAAGACGACCTTCATGGTCTCCTATTTATAGTTATCATTTCATTCCATAACAATGATTCTTACATCTTTTTATGTTCTCAGTGCATTTTCAATGATATGCAGTATTTCGTTGAAATATGAACACAACTTCAATAATGAGGCACTGGTTAAACGCAATTGAAGAGCTATTACAAGTACTACATTTGTGTTCCTACAACCACAACTACAGCAAAATGTACTAACATCATCTGCAAAATAATAATAATAATAATAATAATAATAATAATAATAATAATAATAATAATAATAATAATAATCTCTGTGACGTGTTCTACCAACATCGAACTTGGCTTCAAGAGGTAAGAAGATGGTGGAGTTGTGAAATAGATATAATTGGTAAAATTGTAGATCTAAACAAGTTACCAAGTGCTACTTTATGTGCTTAAAAATATTAATGAGAGCTTTATTTAGATAAGCAAGTTTATTGGATTAATCTTTTAATTAATGCCTTTAAGGCAGTTGGAGTGTCACTGTGACAGAAATGCTTCTCGCAAAGTCAGTCAACAGGGATCCATTTTGTTTGAAGAAATATATCCGATTAAGCTGAAGCAACTCTTACTACTGTACGTTTAGACTGAATTGGATATCTTAGTAATTCACGTCCATTTGTAATACATACAAGAAACCTAAAATAAGCTTGATAATAAGGTTCATAAAAAGTTTCTCTGGTTTGATCAGAAGTGTACTTTATATTTCAAAGCACCGAATACAAAATTATATTTCCCACGTAGATAAAATTATCAGCTACCATTAAATCAGATATTTCGATGGTGTGTTTAGAATTATAGGAGCTGGAAATACGTTGTTCCAACCGTATTCCTATATTCAATAAAACCACAGAATGCTATGCAGAACAATACTAAAGCAAATTTTAAAAAATCGAGCATATAACGCCACAATTGTTCTACCGAAGAGATTTATATCAAATTTCCTGTTCATCATAATGGTATCTGTCAACGTCTTTGTCATAATAACTGTCACGGTAATCAAAATACTTCAAAGTACTCAGTGCATTTAGAGCTTACTGAACGAGTGTGTGTAATTCATATACAGCAAATACCCTCTCTCCCTGGAACAGGAGCAGTATATTTTAAAATATGAAGGACATTTTTATTGTATATCAAGGGTCTGATTTGATTGTAATGTAAATAAAATCAATCCGAGATAATCTATTCAATAATTTCTTAGCGTAATGAATTACAAGGATACACGCCTCAGAAAGCAGATTCCAGGCGCTACCATTTTAATAATAATAATAATAATAATAATAATACCCGGAGAGTTAGCAGTGCAGTTAGAGCCGCACAGCATTGAGCTTGCATCCGGGAGAAAGTGGGTTCATACCCCACTGTCGGGAGCCCTGAAAATGGTTTCCATTGTTTCCCATGTTCACAACAGGCAAATGCTGGGGCTGTACCGTACTTAAGGCCATGGCCTCTTCCTTCCCTCTCCTAGGCCTTTTGTCTCCATAAGACCTATGTGTGTCGGTGCGACCTAAAGCTAATTGTATAATAATAATAATAATAATAATAATAATAATAATAATATGGTAATAACGATAATAATATGGTAATAATGATAATAATCCAAAAGGAATCTTGGTGGATACCTTAGTATCCAACAAGAGTTATAAGACAAATGGAACTTATTGATTCAGTATTTACACAACATTTTTCTCTATCACGCACCGTTCTTGCGATATACGACGGCAACCATTTACGTATCGTAGGTTATCCTTTAAAATCTCGTATGTCCCATTGCTCTTCCTTAAGACTCGTCACGTATCCCAGCCATCAGAATAATCTTCGTTGTGTTCATTTTCCTATGCTGATGCGTAAAGAAGAATTAACCTAAAATATATTATACTGTAGGATTGCGAAAATTCACCATACAAGCAACATCCCTACAATACGGTACGTATGGTAAGGTCCAGCTCATAAAGAAAAAGAATAGAAGAATGGTATTTTTAGGGTTACAGAAGAATACTGAAGGTCAGATGGGTAGATCGTACCACGAATGAAGAGATAATGAATAGTATTGGTGAGACGAGATCGATTTGGACTAAATTTGAACATAAGAAGAGGCAGAATGATAGCGTTCGCATTAAGACAAGCAGGATTTGTTCAGTTAGTTTTGGAGAGAAGTGTAGGCTGTAAAAACTGTAGAGGTAGACCAAGGCATGAATATGACACAGAGATAAGTTTTAATGTAGGATGTGGGTTTCATGTAGAAACGTAATGGTTAATAATAATAATAATAATGCTATTTGATTTACGTCCCACTGACTACTTTTATGGACTTCGGAGACGCAGAGATGCCGGAATTTAGTCCCGCAGGAGTTCTTTTACGTCCCAGTAAATCTACCGACACGGGGCTGTCGTATTTGAGCACCTTCAAATACCACCGGACTGAGCCAGGATCGAACCTGCTAAGTTGGGGTTAGAAGGCCAGCGCCTTTACCGTCTGAGCCACTCATCCCGGCAAATGTAATGGTTAGAATAGGATAGGGTGGCATGGACAGCTGCATCAAACCAGTTTATGGACTGATGTCCAAACAAAAAGCGTCAACAATTATTATCTTGCTGTTTTTGTAGGGGGTCCGTTGTCCCTAATTTAATTTGTATTGCCATCTTTTAACATATTTATCCGTATTAGGTGAATTCAAGACCGTATCAGTGGTTTTTAGCTTTCGTTTCTGAATTGTTTTTTGTATCTTCATTTGTTCACCATCGCGGGTAAACTGATGAATAGATCTCGACCAAACTTCATATTTAGAGTCCACTCATCCAGGAGCAGGTTTCGATATGCGTATCATTTAAAAATCTTTCAACAGACCAAGGGTTTATAGGAAGATTAGAATAGTTTTTCAATTTTCTTCTATACTATTCATTACATCTCTACTGAGTCCGACTCGTTGGCTGAATGGTCAGCGTACTGGCCTTAGGTTCAGAGGGTCCCGGGTTCGATTCCCGGCCGGGTAGGGGATTTTAACCTTCATTGGTTAATTCCAATGGCCCGGGGGCTGGGTGTTTGTGCTGTCCCCAACATCCCTGCAACTCACACACCACACACACAACACTATCCTCCACCACAATAACACGCAGTTACCTACACATGGCAGATGACGTCCACCCTCGTCGGAGGGTCTGCCTTACAAGGACTGCACTCGGCTAGAAATTGCCACACGAAATTATTATTATTATTATTATCTCTACTGAGCTTCATATTTACAGTATGCTCGTCCAGGAGCGGGTTTGGATATGCACATAATTTGAAAATCACTGAGTAATGGGGTTTTATATTAAGGCCAGATGTGTTTTTTAATTTCCTTTACACTATTGATTATGTCTCGATCAAACTTCAAATTTAGAGTCTGCTCAACCACGAGCAGGCTTTGATAAGCACATCAATTAAAAATCATTGAATAGGCTGGGGGTTTATAAGAAGACCAAAAGTGTATATTCTCAATTTTCTCCTACGCTGTTGGTTGTATCTCATCCAAACTTTATATTTCGAGTCTACTCATCCAAGAGCAGGTTTCGCTATGCATATTATTTAAAATCATTTAACAGACTGAGGGTTTATAGGAAGACCGGAAGAGGGTTTTTCTTCAATTTGCTCTTACACTGTTGGGTATATCTCGAACAAACTTCATATTATTAGTCTACACATCCAGAAGCAGGTTTCGATATGCATATCATTTAAAAATCACTGAACAGACTGGTGGTTTATTGAAAGACAAGAAGAGTTTTTTTTAAATTTCTCTTACACTGTTAATTATATGTAAAGTATGTGATACGACCTTTCATTTTAAATATTGTTTTGTTTTGTGCACAATGTCGGCTACTCTTCAAATGACGGAGAAAATTACTATTTTCTACGGGCTTCATGATTTTCAGCCAGTGACGGACATTCTCGCAGACGTACAGTTATTTGAAGGATCCATAACAGGATAAAACCAGATAATACATAATATTTCACTCGGTTTGAAAATTAACCCCACCTAATGCAACTGATGATGATGATGCTTGCTGTTTAAAGAGGCCGAACATCTAAGTCATCGGCCCCTAATGGTACGAAATGAGACGAAATGGTACGACATTTTAAAAATCCATAATCCTCCACTGACCAGAATTCGAACACGTAAGGACGAAGAATGTACGGATGGATATGAAGTTAAAACAATCAGTGGATCCGACCCGCAATGCCCGACATTCCCAGAAACTTAGCGTTAAACTATAGTATTACTGACCAAGGGACGGCTCCCAAGCACAATACTGGCTCAATGATGCTTGTAGTCGAAACGGGTCCAAAATCCAGGTCATCGGCCCCTCATAATGGTACTTATCGCTAGAAAAATAGAACCGTGTTGTGTGCCATGTTGCGATACTAATCAAAAATAGCGTAGATTCGCCGTATTGCACACAGTATGGTACTATGCACAGGTAATGAAATTCTCACATGTAACACAGACCAATGGTGTTTCGCACACTGCGGCGCTACTTACAGGCAACGTAAACCTATTCAGGAAATGAAAACCTATGGCGTTCCTCACATAAGTGGACAAAACACAGCAACGTGCACTATCCCGTGGTGTTCCTCACAGAGTGGGTAGTAAGCATAGGCAAGGCAGAATCATGGTGTCGGTAATCCCATGGTTCCTTTATGCCATATACATATTTATCCTACGACGGATAACAACGCAGATGACTACGAAAAATTGTATTTTTAGTCCAAGTCCCGTGCTGCATATCGTGCATGTCACTTCAACGTAGGTAACGGGAAAAACTACAGAGCCATTTTACTGTTTTCGATAGGGTAAACATTAAGGGAGGTATTATCACCGCCAGAGCGCCACGTCATTGATCAGAAATACAATATGCAACCTGAAAACCATGGGCTGTACCGTGCAATAAATTCGGAAATCATCCTCATTCTCTTTCTACATTATTAAGCTTCATCATATTTCATGTTACTGTGATGCGCTTTCGTAGGAAAATATCATTTTATCATGTCGCATTAAACGTGGGAATAGAGCCATGTTACTTCGCATACATTTCTGAAGGAAACATAGTAATCCACTGTAACTTCCCGTGCGAATAACGGGCTAAAATGCTAGTTATTATTATTATTATTATTATTATTATTATTATTATTATTATTATTATTATTATTATTGCTCCCGGGTATATGTGGAACGCAGAGGTGAAAGAAGGTGCTGGGGTGAATGGGTCTAACTACAATGTCAAGAATTGAATTTAAAACTTAAACTGAAGGTTATATTTTTAGAACTTCAAACATAACAATTTTTTTTAATGACAATATTACAGGTACAAGTAGCAATCACTAAACAAGATGGGGAAAAATCCAAGATTCAGAAACTTAACTCTTTGGGCTTGAAGCCCCTTTAAGCCCACTTCCTGATCTAGTAGCTCAAATTTACAAAAGAGCACAAATTTAAACAAGGGCAGAAATCCCCTAATTAAAAGAGCACTTGCTCCAAAATTTACAACACCTAGCCTTCAAGAGGCATTCATTAATCTTACAAAAACTTTGAAAAAGAGCTAACAGGCTCTCAGTTTTCCAAGCTTACTCAAGGCAACATCAACTTACAATTTTTGGCCTCTCAAGGCACAACTTACACTTAGAAAATGATTATACATGGGGTATTTAATACCCAGCCTACTGGGCCTTCATGGAAAAAGAATAACGGTTAAATAAATTGCCCGAACACAAAATGAATGGAGGCGAATACTTGCACTCGTAGATATGAACACTTAGAACCTAAAGGGCACTAGGCCGATGAAACGAGGGCTATTCCTAAACTACTGAGGTGACTCGTATAAGGGTAAATTAATGCATTACGGAAAGTAAGTAAAACAGTTACAAAACCTAGTCACCTCAAACCAAGATGAAGGGGAGCTCGAGAGGGTACATCACTCTCTATCACCGATTTACAGTCAAAGATTTTGTGAAACTTTTTACATTTGCCGACAGAAGTTACATTTTTAGAGAAGAAGGTTATATAGTTAACGATTCGGACCTATCCCTCGGGTTAAACTGCGGAGATAGCTACAACAAGCAAGATAGAATTACGTGGCCGTACCTGGTAGCAGTTCTAGCTGCCTACGAAAAGGCCGCCCGCCTCCTGCTTAACACACCCACTCAGATAGATGTCGATCAATTGGCCAAGAGACGTGAAAATCCGCAGTTTATAAACCCTCAGGGAAAGTTCGAGATCATTCATGAATAAAACAGCCACACTCAATCACTTTAATTGGTCCAATTCAAAGTTACACTTCAGGATCGAAGCCAGTGATTGGTAGAAAATTAATTACAGAAATTAGGGATTGGCTAGATTCATAACTGGCGGAAAGGAAAATAAATATTGCCAACCCAAAAATAAATGAACATCAGTCAGTAAAAAAAACTTATGAATATCAAATCATAAGTTCTTTCACTTCGCACCGGGGTGCATGATCATAGTTTTTTTGTAGTGTCATCTGTGGAAAAATGTCCAAACTTCTTGATGAATGGTAAACAAAACAAGGAGAAATTCACTCAGGTTAGGCCACTACATAATAACAAAATTACATAATATTTTAGTGGTGAAATATTCTGATTAACTTTCTAAGTTGGTGTAGTTTCAGTTTCACTGTTTTACCAATAGAGGAGTTCATTTATGCGCAGAATTTGAATGCGTGGCGTTGTGGTGAACCTCCCGGTACAATTATTATTATTATTATTATTATTATTATTATTATTATTATTATTATTATTATTATTATTATTATTATTATTATTATTATTATTATTATTCAACATGAATAAAATACAGACCTCCATCGTAAGAAATTACTTCCTGGAAAGACTAACCATCGTAGTTACAGTTCAAGAGAGATGAGTGTAGCGTGCAGACCTACAAGAGCAGACCTCTAATACCAGAATATTACTATCCGGTCTGATAAAGGTCTCCAGATTTTGAGGCGAAAGTACACATTATCCCTGGTAGCAAATATTGACTTGCCTTAAGTACAGCGCATTTCAATCATAAACTTCAACATTACAGAGCCTAATTAACAGGGAGTTGTTCAGTAATAAGTAGATCAATGCAAACAACATGTCACCGTGTTTGCACAGTCTGTATGACATAAACAGTGTGGCCACCTTCTTTCTGGATTAAGTAAATCCCTTACTCATGCACTCACCACTAAGTTTAATAATAACTAATAATTCTAACACTGTAAAACTAACTGCGATTTGTTTTACTTCACGGAATTACTGCGTGGACTGGCGTGGTAATGGCAATCAGTGCGAATCCACAATGTAGGAACCAGAAGTTCGGGACACTGCGCGGCCAGGAAACTGCGAGCATAATGAGAATGATTTAGCCTATCAGCAAGAAAACTGTGGCGTGCTCAGGTACGTTCCTCTATTGCTCGTCGGGAGTGTGGTGGTGCGAAAGAGGAAATCGTGACTTTTCAAGAGCAGTTATCAAGCATTATATCGACGTTGCGCGAGCAGTACCTCGTATCACGCACTGTTCTTCCTATCCATTATTTTCCTTAAGACTGGCCACGCCTCCCAGGCACACATGGATATGCAGTCCATCAGAACAATGTTGGTTGTCTTCACTTTCCTAAGCCAATAAGTACAGGAAAATTAACCTTACCATACCATACTGTAGGAATGTATACTTTTATGAAGTACTAGAAAGGTACCCGTGCTTCGCTACGGTATTATACTGAAATTTATAATTGAATGCTTATTGTGTTATATATAATCCGCCGAAATTCGCGATCTGACACTTTTTCTGAGAGAATCCGCCAAAATTCGCGAGCTGACTCGTTTTCTAACAGATTACGTCAAGTTTCCTCCCATTTTTCAATCTTTCTCTCCAGCAATCGATTTCGTACTTCCCGGGCTAGATCTAGGTATTCCATCCGGTCAGTTGGGTCCCTAAATATTTGCCATCTTTTCCTATAAGCATTTTTAATATGGATCAAATCCTTCAGGAGATCTGGCGTGGTGTCGTCTTGGGTGCCTTGGTGGTACTGAACCCGCGGCCGGACTACATTTTTAGTCATTACCCATCCAGGACCCGTTTCCAGCGCGGTCCGCACATTTGACGACGGTCCAGATTATTATTATTATTATTATTATTATTATTATTATTATTATTATTATTATTATTATTATTATTATTATTATTATTATAGATGCTCTGGACCCCACAGCAAGATGCAAGACCGCTACTTGGCGGTAAATTACATCTGCTGCCATTGTCATTGTTGACAATGTGACCAGCACCATTGTCGCGCGTAGGCAAGGGTGCGGGATTTCTGGCGATACGAATGACATATTTCCGTTCATTATTGACCTTATTATAGAGGTGAACAATTCGACGGTCAATCTCATTCCTATCGTTTATTTCAGATCTGATTAAATTTTGATTTATATGCCAGGAAAATCTACTGTAATCTAAGAACGTTCTCCGAAGGAAAAGATGGCTATTGAAAACGAACCCGGGAAAGATTAAAAGTGATCGGTTTATGATCAGAATAAGTACCTCGAAATCTACAGCCTGTTTCCAGTCATTTGACAGGGTCAGGAATGGAATGACTAAAGCCCCACCTAACGGCGACAATAGGAACTGTGCCGGGTGCCGAAGCCTGTCGTACTCCTCTGGGGCAATGATTGATGAATGACAAATGAAATAAAATATTGGAAAGTTTTCCTGGAATGAATGATGACAGGGAAAACCTGAATATCTGAAGAAAGGCATGTCCCGCCTCCGTTTAGTCCAGCACGAATGTCACATGGAGTGACCGGGATTTGAACCACAGAACCCAGCTGCGAGAGGACGGCGCGCTGCCGCCTGAGCAACGGAGCCTCACTATAAGTACATTATGAACAGTAAAATCAATTGGTCTCACCTCCTTTTACACCCCACCGCCATTAATTTTGTTTACCCCCCCCCCACCCAAAAAAAAGAAGATGTGCTTCTTTATGTTTAAAGGAGATTCCAAACACCAATGTTCACGACTATTACCTTCAGTTTTGAAAAATAAAAGTAATTCAATTTTTTCACTTCTTTTCACACTCCTCCCCCCCCCCCCACCCCCACCAAGTGAATTTTCCGGCAAATAGTACTTGTTTCCTTAGTAGTAAATAATCTTCTACACACCAATTATCACGACTCTAACTTCTTAAGTTTTTGATTTATGTGTCTTCATGAATGGAATTCAACTCCTTTTCACTGCCGTCCCCCAAGATGGTTTCTCCCCGAAAACGCGTTTCTCTTTGTTTTAAAGGAGATCCAAATACCAATTTTCACGTCTGTAACAACTTTAGTTTTTATTAGATGTATGTATTCTCATAAAATTAATTCAATTAATCATTCAATTCCTTCACCCCTCCCCATCCTCATTGGATTTTCCGAGAATACGTGTTCCTTTACTTTTAAAGCAGATTCCAAATATCAAAATCACGGCTGTAACATCTTCATTTTGGAGATATCAGTAGCCTAATTAAAATAATTCAACACTATTTTCAGTCATATTAACCCCCCTCCACCCAAGTGGTATTTCCGAAAACTAAAAATACACGTTCCTTTATTTTTAATAGAGATAAAAAGTACCATTTTTCACTTCTGTAACATGTTATGTTTTTGAGATATACTGTAGAAATTCTCATTTTAAAATTTCACCCCTATTTTATTCCCCTTAAGTGGAGTTTCCAAAAACAAATCACCTATGTTTCTTTACATTTACGGGAGATTCCAAATACCCAACTTCTACGTCTGTAACTTTTTACGTTTCTCAGATATTCTGTAGATATAGTTTTTCAAATAATTCACCCCAGTTTGTCACTCCTGTTTAACCGCCATTAATTGGATTTTTCAAAAACAAAAAATACGTGCTTCATTATTATTAAAGGAGATCCCATATACAAATTTTCAGTTCTGCAATATCTTTAGTTTCTGAGAAATATGTATCCTCATTAAAGGCATTCAATCAATTATTTATCCTTTTACACCCCTTCTATTGGGATTTACAGTAAACGAAAAAAAAACGTGTTCCTTTATTTTCAAAGAAGATTCTAAATACCAATGTTTACATCTGTAAACTTTTAAAGTTTTAAGATGTAGACACGCTCATTTTAAAAATTCACCCCCCTTTTCACCCCCATTATTTGGATTTTCCAAAAACGAAAAAATACCTGTTTCTTTATTTTTAAAGTAGACCCCAAATACCAATTTTCAGGTCTGTAATATCTTCAGGTTCTGAAATATAAGTGTCCTCATTAAGGGCATTCAACCAATTTTTCACCCCTTTTCACCCCTCCAATTGGGATTTTCCGAAAACAAATAAAATACGTATTTCCTAATTTTTAATGAAGATTCTAAATACCAATTTTTAGATCTGAAAACTTTAAAAGTTTTGAGATATAGATGCACTCATTTTAAAAATTCACCCCCCTCTTCACCCTCCCATTAATTGGATTTTCCAAATACAATAAAATACGTGTTTCATTATTTTTAAAAGGGATCAAAAGTACCAATTTTCAGGTCTGTAATATCTTCAGTTTCTGAGATGTAAGTACCGGTATCCTGATTAAAAGCATTCAACCCCTTTTTCACCCTTTTTCACCCCTCCTATTGGGATTTTCTGAAAACAAAAAATACGTGCTTCCTTATTTTTAAAGACGATTCTAAATAAAAAAAATTCATATGTAAACGTTTAAATTTTGAGATATAGATACTCATTTTAAAATTCCACTCCCCTTTTCACCCCCTTAGCGACGGTATATCCAAAAATCCTCTCTTAGCGAGCACCTACATCTTAATATGAATATATCCCCAAAATTTCATTTCTTCATGTCCAGTAGTTTTGGCTCGGCGATGATGAATCCGTCAGTCAGTCAGGACAAGTTATTTTATATGTATACTAGCAAGATACCCGTGGTTCGCTACGGTAATATACTGAAATTTATAATTGAATGCTCATCGTTTGATATACAACCCGCCGATATTCGTGATCTGACTCGTTTACTGAGAGATTACGGCAACGTTCCTCCCATTTTTCAATCTTTCTTTCCAGCAATCGATTTCGTATTTCCCGGGCTAGGTCCAGGTATTCCACCCGGTCAGTTGGGTTCCTAAATCTTAGCCATGCTTTCCTATAAGCATTTTTAATGTGGATCAAATCCTTGAGGAGATCCGGCGTGGTGTCCTCTTAGGTGCCTTGGCGGTACTAAACCGGCGGCCGGACTGCAGTCGTAGTCATTACCCGCCCAGGACCCGTTTCCAGCACGGTCCGCACATGTTTGACGACGGTCCAGGATATTATTATTATTATTATTATTATTATTATTATTATTATTATTCTGGACCCCACAGCAATATGCAAGACCGCTACTTGGCGGTAAAATACATCTGCTGCCATTGTCATTGCTAACAATGTGACCAGCACCATTGTTGCGCGTAGGCAAGTGTGTGGAATTTCTGGCGATACGAATGACATACCTCCGTGTATTATTGACCTTATTATAGAGGTGAACAATTTGACGGCCAATCTCATTCCTATCGTTTATTTCAAATGTGTTTAAATTTTTATTATATGCCAGGAGAATCTACTCTAATCTAAGAACGTTCTCCGAAGGAAAAGATGGCTGTTGAAAAAGAACCCAGGATAGATTAAAAATGATCGGTTTATGATCAGAATAAGTACATCGCAAGTCTACAGCCTGTTTCCTATCATTCGACAGGATCAGTGATGTAATGAATAAAGCCCCATCTAGCGGCGACAATAGGAAATGTCCCGGCTGCCGAAGCTCCCCTCTGGGGCAATGATCGATGAGTGACAAATGAAATGAAATATTGGACAGTGTTGCTGGAATGAATGATGACAGGGAAAGCCGGAGTATCCGGAGAAAAACCTGTCCCGCCTCCATTTTGTCCAGCACGAATGTCACATGGAGTGACCGGGATTTGATACACGGAACCCAGCTGTAAGAGGCCGGCGCGCTGCCGACTGAGCAACGGAGGCTCCTTATAAGTACATTACGAACAGTAAAATCAATTGGTCTCACCTCCTTTTACACCCCACCGCCATTAAGTTTATTTACCCCCACCCTCCAAAAAAATTAAAAGAAGGCGTGTTTCTGTATGTTTAAAGGAGATTCCAAATACCAATGTTCACGTTTATTACCTTCAGTTTTGAGATATAAGTATCCCCTTAAAAATAATTCACGTTTTTAACTTCCTTCCATACCCCCCCCTCCCTCGCAAAGTGATATTAAAGCAAAAAATACTTGTTCCTTTAATAGTAAAGGATCTTCTAAATACCAATTATCACCACTCTAACCTCTTCAGTTTTTGATTTATGTGTCCTCATTAAAGGAATTCAACTCCTTTTCACTCCCGCCCCCCCCCTCCCCCAAGATAGTTTCCCCCCCAAAACGCGCTTTTCCTTGTTTTTAAAGGAGATCAAAATACCAATTTTCACGTCTGTAACAACTTTAGTTTTTATTAGATGTATGTATTGTCATACAATTAAGTCAATTTTTTCTATCCTTTAACACTCCAAATCCCCTTCATTGGATTTTCCGAGAATACGTGTTTGTTTACTTTTAAAGCAGATTCCAAAAATGAAATTTCACGTGTGTAACATATTCATTTTTGAGATATCAGTAGCCTAATTAAAAGAATTCAACACCATTTTCAGTCACTTTTACCCCCCACCCCCACCCTTCACTACCCAAGTTGTATTTCCGAAAAATAAAAATA
This sequence comes from Anabrus simplex, assembly GCF_040414725.1. Taxonomy (NCBI): domain Eukaryota; kingdom Metazoa; phylum Arthropoda; class Insecta; order Orthoptera; family Tettigoniidae; genus Anabrus; species Anabrus simplex. The sequence continues at coordinate 1,208,959,695 of NC_090266.1, read as the reverse complement.
CACTTTTCTTTATTTTTAATAGGATAAAAAATGACCAATTTTCACTTCTGTACATGTTAAGTTTTTTGAGATATACTGTAGAAATTCTCATTTTAAAATTTCATCCCATTTTAGTTCCCCTTAAGTGGAGTTTCCAATGACAAATCCCCTATGTTTCTTTACACTTACAGGAGATTCCAAATACCCACTATTTACGTCTGTAACATTTTACGCTTCTCAGATATTCTGTAGATATAGTCTTTCAAAAAATTCACCCCAATTTGCCACTCCTGTTTAACCGCCATTAATTGAATTTTCCAAAAGCAAAAATATACGTGTTTCTATATTTTTAAAGGAGATCCCATTTACAAATTTTCAGTTCTGTAATATCATCAGTTTCTAGGATATATGTATCCTCATTAAAGGCATTCAACCAATTATTCACCCTTTTACACCCCTCCTATTGGGATTTAGAGAAAACAAAGAAATACGTGTTCCTTTATTTTTAAGGGAGATTCTAAACACCAATATTTACATCTGTAAACGTTTAAAGTTTTAAGATGTAGACACACTCATTTTAAAAATTCACCCCCCTTTTAACCCCCCATTATTTGGATTTTCCAAAAACGAAAAAATACCTGTTTCTTTATTTTTAAAGTAGATCCCAAATACCAATTTTCAGGTCCGTAATATCTTCAGGTTCTGAAATATAAGTAGCCTCATTAAAGGCATTCAACCTATTTTTCACCCCTTTTCACCCCTCCTATTGGGATTTTCCGAAAAGAAAAAAATACGTGTTCCTTTATTTTTAATGAAGATTCTAAATACCAATTTTTACATCTCTAATCTTTAAAACTTTTGAGATATAGATGCACTCATTTTAAAAATTCACCCCCCTTTTCACCCTCGCATTAATTGGATTTTCCAAAAACAAAGAAATATGTGTTTCTTTATTTTTGAAAGCGATCAAAAGTACCAATTTTGAGGTCTGTAATATCTTCAGTTTCTGAGATATATGTATTCTCTTTAAAGGCGTTCAACACATTTTTCACCCCTTTTCACCCCTCCTATTGGGATTTTCCGAAAACAAAAAAAATACGTGTTCCTTTATTTTTAATGAAGATTCTAAATACCAATTTTTACTTCTCTAAACTTTAAAACGTTTGAGATATAGATGCACTCATTTTAAAAATTCACCCCCCCTTTCACACTCGCATTAATTGGATTTTCCAAAAACAAAAAATATGTGTTTCTTTATTTTACACAGCGATCAAATGTACCAATTTTGAGGTCTGTAATATCTTCAGTTTCTGAGATATAAGTAGCGTATCCGGATTAAAGGCATTCAACCCCTTTTTCACCCTTTTTCACCCCTCCTATTGGGATTGTCTGAAAACAAAAAAATACGTGTTTCCTTATTTTTAAAGAAGATTCTAAATACCAATTTTCACATCTGTAAACTTTTAAAGTTTTGAGATATAGACACACTCATTTTAAAATTTCACCCCCCTTTTCACCCCCTTAGCGGCAGAATATCCAAAAATCCTCTCTTAGCGAGCACCTACATCTTAATATGAATATATCCCCAAAATTTCATTTCTTTATGTCCAGTAGTTTTCCCTCGGCGATGATGAATCAGTCAGTCAGTCAGTCAGGACAAGCTACTTTATATATATAGACTAGCAAGATACCCGTGCTTCGCTACGGTATTATACTGAAATTTATAATTGAATGCTTATTGTTTTAGATATATAATCCGCCGAAATTCGCGATCTGACTCGTTCTCTGCGAGAATCCACCAAAATTCCCGATCTATTATTTTACGGCACGTTTCCTCCCATTTTTAAATCTTCTTTTCCAGCAGTCGATTTCGTACTTCCCGGGTTAGGCTCAGGTATTCCTCCAGGTTAGTTGGGTCCGTAAATCTTTGCCATCTTTTCCTATAATATTTTTAATACGGATATAATCCTTCAGGAGATCCAGCGTGCTGTCATACTGGGTGCCTTGGCGGCACTGAACCCGCGACCGGACTGCATTCTTAGTCATTACCCGTCCAGGAGCCGTTTCCATCGCGGTCCGCAATTTGACGACGGTCCGGTATATTATTATTATTATTATTATTACTATTATGTGTTGCTGGAATGGCTGATGACAGGGAAAACCGGAGTATCCGGAGAAAAACCTGTCCCGCCTCCGTTTTGTCCAGCACGAATACTACATGGAGTGACCGGGATTTGAACCACGGAACCCAGCTGTGAGAGGCCGGCGCGCTGCCGCCTGAGCAACGGAGGATCCTTATAAGTACATTAATAACAGTAAAATCAAATGGTACCGGGCGAGTTGGCCGTGCGCGTAGAGGCGCGCGGCTGTGAGCTTGCATCCGGGAGATAGTAGGTTCGAATCCCACTATCGGCAGCCCTGAAGATGGTTTTCCGTGGTTTCCCATTTTCACACCAGGCAAATGCTGGGGCTGTACCTTAATTAAGGCCACGGCCGATTCCTTCCAACTCCTAGGCCTTTCCTATCCCATCGTCGCCATAAGACCTATCTGTGTCGGTGCGACGTAAAGCCGCTAGCAAAAAAAAAAAAAAAAAAAAAAATCAATTGGTCTCACCTCCTTCTACACCCCACCGCCGTTAAGTTTATTTACAGCCACCCCCCCCCCCCCCCGAAAAAGAATTAAAAGGATACTTGTTTCTTTATGTTTAATTGAGATTCCAAACACCAATGTTCACGCCTATTACCTTCAGTTTTGAGATATAAGTATCCACATAAAAATAATTTACTTTTTTTCACTTCATTTCACAATAATCTCTCCTCCCCCTAAATGAATTTTCCCGCAAATAATACTTGTTTCTTTAATAGTAAAGGATCTTCTAAATACCAATTATCAGGACTCTAACTTCTTCAGTTTTTGATTTATGTGTCCTCATGAAAGGAATTCAACTCCTTTACACTCCCGCCCTCCAAGATGGTTTCCCCACCAAAACGCCTTTTTCTTTGTTTTTAAAGGAGATCCAAATACGAATTTTCACGTCTGTAACAACTTTAGTATTAGATGTATGTATTCTCATACAATTAAGTCAACTAATGTTTCAATTCTTTCACCCCCCCCCCCCCCTTCATTGGATTTTCCGAGAATACGTGTTTCTTTACTTTTAAAGCAGATTGCAAATATCAAATTTCACGTCTGTAACATCTTCATTTTTGAGATATCAGTAGCCTAATTAAAAGAATTCATCACCATTTTCAGTCACTTTTACCCCCCCCCCCGCCCTCCACCCAAGTGGTATTTCCGAAAACATGTTAAGTTTTTTAGATATCCGTAAAAATTCTCATTTTAAAATTTCACCCCTTTTGGGTTCCCTTTAAGTAGAGTTTCCAAAAACAAATAACCTATATTTCTTTACATTTACAGGAGATTTACACCCACTTTTTACGTCTGTAACATTTTACGATTCCAAGATATTCTGTAGATATAGTCTTTCAAAAAATTCACCCCAGTTTGTCACTCCTGTTTAACCGCCATTAATTGGCTTTTCAAAAAACTAAAAAATACGTGTTCCTTTCTTTTTAGAGGAGATTCTAACCACCAATTTTTACATCTGTAAATTTTAAAGTTTTAAGATGTAGACACACTCATTTTAAAAAATTCACCCCCGTTTTCACCCCCCAATATTTGGATTTTCCAAAAACGAAAAAATACCTGTTTCTTTACTTTTAAAGTAGATCCAAAATACCAATTTTCAGGTCTGTAATATCTTCAGGTTCTGAAATATAAGTAGACTCATGAAATGCATTCGACCCCTTTTTCAACCTTTTCCACCCTTCCTATTAGGATTTTCCGAAAACAAAATATACGTGTTTCTTTATCTTTAATGGAGATTCTAAATACTTATTTTTACACCTATAACCTTTAAAAGTTGTGAGATATAGATACACTCATTTTAAAATATTACCCCTTTTTTACCCCCCTTAATTGTGTTTTCCAGAAACAAAAAAAATACGTGTTTCTTTAGATTAAAGGAGATCCCAAACACCAATTTTCAGGTCTATAATATCTTCAGTTTCTGAGATATAAGTAGCCTCATTAAAGGCATTCAACCCCTTTTTCACCCCTTTTCACACCTCCTATTGCGATTTTCCGAAAACAAAAAAATACGTGTTTCTTTATTTTTAATGAAGATTCTAAATACCAATTTTTACATCTGCAAACTTTAAAAGTTTTGAGATATAGATTCACTAATTTTAAAAATTCACCCCCATTTCACCCTCCCATTAATTAGATTTTCCGAAAACAAAAAAATACGTGTTTCTTTATTTTTAAACGAGATCAAAAGTACCAATTTTCAGGTCTGTAATATCTTCAGTTTCTGAGATATAAGTACCGGTATCCTGATTAAAGGCATTCAACACATTTTCCCCCATTTTCACCCTTTTTCACCCCTCCTATTGGGATTTTCTGAAAACAAAAAAATACGTGTTTCCTTATTTTCAAAGAAGATTCTAAATACCAATTTTTACATTTGTAAACTTTTAAAGTTTTGAGATATAGGTGCACTCATTTTAAAATTTCACCCCCCCCTTTTCACCCCGTTAGCAACGGAATATCCAAAAATCCTCTCTTAGCGAGCACCTACATCTTCATATGAATGTATCTCCAAAATTTCATTTCATTATGTCCAGTAGTTTTGGCTCGGCGATGATGAATCAGTCAGTCAGTCAGGACAAGCTATTTTATATATATACTAGCAAGATACCCGTGCTTCGCTACGGTATTATACTGAAATTTATAACTGAATGCTTATCGTTTTATATATAACCCACCGATATTCGCGATCTGACTCGTTTTCTGAGAGATTCCGCCAAAATTTGCGATCTGACTCGTTTTCTGAGAGATTACGGCAACGTTCCTCCCATTTTTCAATCTTTTCTCCAGCAATCGATTTCGTACTTCCCGGGATAGGTCCAGGTATTCCACCCGGTCAGTTGGGTCCCTAAATCTTTGCCATCTTTTCCTATAGCCTAAGCATTTTTAATATGGATCAAATCCTTGAGGAGATCCGGCGTGGTGTCGTCTTGGGTGCCTTGGCGGTACTGAACCTCTACTTGGCGGTAAATTACATCTGCTGTCGTTGTCATTGAATGACAGTATGACCAGCACCATTGTCGCCCGCAGGCAAGTGCGCAGGACTTCTGGCGATACGAATGACATACTTCCGTGCATTATTGACCTTACTACAGAGGTGAACAATTCCACGGTCAATCATATAGCTATCGTTTATTTCAAATATGTTTAAATTTTTGTTTATATGCCAGAAGAATCTACTGTAATCTAAGAAGGTTCTCCAAAGGAAAAGATGGCTCTTGAAAACGAACCCAGGAGAGATTAAAAAATGATCGGTCTGTGATCAGAATAAGTACATTGAAAATCCACAGCCTGTTTCCAGTCATTCAACCGGGTCAAGAATGGAATGAATTAGCCCTGCCGAAGTCTGTCGCACTCCACTGGGGCAATGATTAAATGAATGACAAATGAAATGAAATGATGTTGGAGAGTGTTGCTGGAATGTATGATGACGGGGAAAACCGGAGTACCCGGAGAAAAACCTGTCCTGCCTCCGCTTTGTCCAGCACAAATCTCACATGGAGTGACCGGGATTTGAACCACGAAATCCAGCAGTGGGAAGCAAGCGCGCTGCCGCCTGAGCTACGGAGGCTCCTTATAAGTACATTAGGAACAGTAAAATCAATTGGCCTCACCTCCGTTTTCACCCCACCACGGTTAAGTTGATTTACCCCCCCCCCCCCCAAAAAAAAAGAAAACGTGTTCCTTTATGTTTAAAGGAGAGTTCAAATACCAATGTTCACGTGTGTTACCTTCAGTTTTGAGATATAAGTATTCCCCAAAAAATAATTAACTTTTTTCACTTACTTTCACACTCCCCGCCCTCCTTAAGTGAATTTTCCGGCAAAAAGTACTTGTTTCTTTAATATTAAAGGATCTTCTAAATGCCGATTATCTTCAGTTTTTGAGATATGTGTCCCCATGAAACGAATTCAACTCCTTTTCACACTCGCCCCCAAAAATGATTCTCCGCCCCACCCCCCCGCCCCGCAAAAAGCGTCGTTTTATTTTTAAAGATGATCTAAATAACAATTTTAGTTTTTATTAGATGTAAGTATCCTCATACAATTTATTCAATACATTTTTCAATTTTTCACCCCCCCCCCCCAACCTTCATTGGATTTTCCTAGAATACCTGTTTCTTTACTTTAACAGGAGATTCCAAATAACAATTTCAATTTTTACGTCTGCAACATTTTACGTTTCTGAGATATACTGTAGATATAGTATTTCAAAAAATTCACCCCAATTTGTCACTCCTGTTTAACCCCCATTAATTAGATTTTCCAAAAACAAAAAATAAGTGTTTCTGTATTTTTAAAGGAGATTCCATATACTAACTGTCTGGTCTGTAATATCTTCAGTTTCTGAGATATAAGTATCCTCATTAAAGACATTCAACCCCTTATTCACACTTTTCACCCCCTCCTATTGGGATTTTCCGAAAACAAAAAAACTTGTTCCTTTATTTTTAAAGGAGATTCTAAATATCAATTTTTACATCTGAAAACTTTCGAAGTTTTGAGATATAGATACACTCATTTTTAAAATACACCCCACTTTCACCTCCCCCCCCCTCCTATTTGGATTTTCTGAAAACAAAAAATACATGCTTCTTTATTTATAAAGGAGGTCCCAAATACCGATTTTCAGATCTGAAACATCTTCAGTTTCTGAGAAATAAGGATCCTTAATAAAGGCATTAAACTATTTTTCACCCCTTTTCACCCCTCCTATTGGGTTTTTACGAAAACAAAAAAAATACGTCTTTCTTTATTTTGAAAGTAGATTCTAAGTACCAATTTTTACATCTGTAAACTTTGAAAGTTTTGAGATATAGATACACTCATTTTAAAAATTCACCCCCTTTCAACCCTACACTATTTGGATTTTCCAAAAACAAAAACTACATGTTTCTTTATACTTAAAAGAGATCCCAAATACCCTTTCTCAGGTCTGTAATATCTTCAGTTTCTGAGATATAAGTATCCTCATTAAAGGCATTCAACCCCTTTTCACCCCCTCCTATTAGAATTTTCCGAAAACAAAAAAATACATGTTTATTTATTTTTAAAGGAGATTCTAAATACCAATTCTTACATCTGTAAACCTTTAAAGTTTTAAGATGTAGACACACTCATTTTAAAATTCGCCCCCCTTTTCACCCCCCATTATTTGGATTTTCCAAAAACGAAAAAATACCTCTTTCTTTATTTTTAAAGTGGATCCCAAATACCAATTTTTAGTTCTGTAATATCTTCAGGTTCTGAAATATAAGTAGCCTCATTAAAGGCATTCAACCGCTTTTTCACCCTTTTCCACCCTTCCTATTGGGATTTTCCGAAAACAAAACAATACGTGTTTCTTTATTTTTAAAGGAGATTCTAAATACTAATTTTTACATGTATAAACTTTAAAAGTTTTGAGATATAGATACACTCATTTTCAAAATTCACCCTCTTTTCACACACCCCATTAATTGGATTTTCCAAAAACAAAAGAATACGTGTTTCTTTATTTTTAAAGGAGATCCCAAACACCAATTTTCAGGTCTGTAATATTTTCAGTTTCTGAGATATAAGTATCGCCATTAAAGCCATTCAACCCATTTTTCACCCCTTTTCACCCCTCCTATTGGGATTTTCCGAAAACAAAAAAAATAGGTGTTCCTTTATTTTTAATGAAGATTCTAAATACCAATTTTTACATCTCTAAACTTTAAAACTTTTGAGATATAGATGCACTCATTTTAAAAATTCACCCCCCCCTTTCTCCCTCGCATTAATTGGATTTTTCAAAAACAAAAAAATTATGTTTCTTTATTTTTGACAGCGATCAAAATTACCAATTTTGAGATCTGTAATATCTTCAGTTTCTGAGATATAAGTAGCGGTATCCTGATTAAAGGCATTCAACCCCTTTTTCACCCTTTTTCACCCCTCATATTGGAATTGTCTGAAAACAAAAAAATACGTGTTTCCTCATTTTTAAAGAAGATTCTAAATACCAATTTTCACATCTGTAAACTTTAAAAGTTTTGAGATATAGACACACTCATTTTAAAATTGCACCCCCCTTTTCACCCCCTTAGCGACGGAATATCCAAAAATCCTCTCTTAGCGAGCACCTACATCTTAATATGAATATATCCCCAAAATTTCATTTCTTTGTGTCCAGTAGTTTTGGCTCGGCGATGATGAATCAGTCAGTCAGTCAGTCAGTCAGTCAGGACAAGCTACTTTATATATATAGATAGATAGATATAGATTTACGCGCTCCTACATTATAATCCATTTAAGGTTTATTTCCCTTATGGATGAGAAATGCATTGTGGGATACGTGATCTTGCTCGCGCAACGTCGATATTTTTCAGTGCATAGTATAAGCACCTTCGGAAATGTTAACAACACTGACGGCAGTAGGATGGGGAGATCAAATGTGGTCCAGAGAGCTGAGGAACTATCACCGTGCGTGATGGTCAACATCGTTATCAACTCACATCGTAATCAGTACCAAGGAATCTTGACCATCTGGCAGTCTAATTTCACTGAAATATTAATGTGTGCCGCTTTGTGACCACATAATTCCTACTACCCGTACAGCTTTCCACCAAATATAAAAATTCAGTATCCAGTCTATTTATCCGACTGAGAAACTTACCTGTTTCAAAATGTGAAGAAACATCTGAAGAGTCTTGTATACTTCCGCGTAGATAGGGAAAGTTTCGGTCGTGATATTAGTATTCCCACTGTTCATTTGCCTCCATTCTTTATTGTACTATCCAAGTAAGAATATTCACCTGATTCATGTAAGTCCTTATCTCCTAATATGATATTTCCTGCATCAAAGTAACTTTATTCACCAGTATTCCATTAATACTCTTTCAGATTTTAAAAACTTCATTTATTTATTTATTTATTTATTTATTTATTTATTTATTTATTTATTTATTTATTTATTTATTTATTTATTTCCATCCTGTACTCCTTCCGAAAGACTGTGCTCATATCTTCCAGTAATTTATCCAGATCTTGTGCAAACTGATATAAAAATAACATCACTCGCAAATATCTCAGTTCCGATTTCCGCCTTGAATTGTGATTTCTATGACAAATTTCTCTTTGATTTCCTTTGTCGCAAGTTCTATTTGAACATATCACTCGGTTCTTGTCACTGCAGTTTCAAATAACTATCAGTAATCTTTCGCTTGAAAATCAACTCGTCAGGTAACTTAAGAGAAAGGTCGTTTAAATGTCAAGGTATGCTGTATGGATAACTATAGTAATGGCGCATGGCCTCCGGAGAGGCCTGGTGCAGGTCTTTTGATTTGACACCCATAGGCCACCTGCGCGTCGTGATGAGGATGAAATGATCAGGAAGACGACACATACCCCAGTCCCCGCGCCAGGGGAATTAACCAATTATGGTTAAAATTCCTGACCCTGCAGGGAATCGAACCCGGGGCCCTTTTGACCAAAGTCCAGCACGCTAACCACTTAGCCATGGGGCCGGATTATAGCTAACTTACTTGTATTAACGTGAGGCACTAAGACGTCGTAAAATTGGAAAGTGTTTCCAAAAAATGCCGTTCGTATTGGTATATACGTGACATCTGGTACTCCAGATTAATTTTGGACTGATCAAACACAAAAAAGATGGAAATATTATGTTATATGAGTGTCTATAGGTGAATCGTAGGTAAATTATGAGGACACATACAATTCACAATAAAGTTATTATTATTATTATTATTATTATTATTATTATTATTATTATTATTATTATTATTATTATTATTATTATTATTATTATTATCGATACAGCCTTATATGGGCTAAGGAAGCACAAAAGCCTTTCATACGTTCTTCAAAAATGTTCCTCATGCTTTTCCTCTCCAGCCAGAGAGTCTTCAGCCTCGGACTTCTTTTTAGACACTTTTCAGTGGAAATCCGAGGCATTTGCTGGGAAAATATCCTGTGCCGATGCAACTTTCATCCTAAAACTCACTCTGTCCCAGGCATTTTCAGATGTAATGTTTACCCATCTCCAGTCTTGGTGCAGTTCTAAAGCCAAAGTGTTTTTGACGGACACTTCCCTTGAAGGATGAGAATTTTCCTCTCCAGCATCTTGGTTCCCATTTATTTGATATGAAAATAAGTTACCGGTCTTCTTTCCTTTTTCATGCTGACTGATATCCCTACGAACTCTTCCTAGAGTTCCTTGCTTGTCCTGACGAGGAATCAGAAACCATCTTCGAGAATTTTCCTTAAGAAATTTTTGTATTTTTTCCTCTATGTCCGAAATTCTCCTTCTGGCTAAGGATACAGCTGCGCAGAGGCATTCTGATTTTACTGGTATAAGGTAGTGTCTTCATTCGACCTGACAGGAGATTTTTCTTTTTTCTTTTTTCTTTTTTTTTTTTTGCTATTTGCTTTACGTCGCACCGACACAAATATGTCTTATGGCGACGATGGGATAGGAAAGACCTAGGAATTGGAAGGAAACGGCCGTGGCCTTAATTAAGGTACAGCCCCAGCATTTGCCTGGTGTGAAAATGGGAAACCACGGAAAACCATCTTCAGGGCTGCCGACAGTGGGGCTCGAACCCACTATCTCCCGATTACTGGATTCTGGCCGCACTTAAGCGACTGCAGCTATCGAGCTCGGTGACAGGAGATTGATCTCTTTGTTAAGGCAGACCCTGAAGGACATCGTCCTCTCCTCATTTCAGATATATCGTTGAAGTTTGGGGCTAGAATTTCACACAAATACTTGAATATCTCGGTCCTGTAAACAGTCTCGATACTAGGTGCTCGTTTCCTGAACAGCATCTGATCTCTTCAGGTTCATATATTCTATTTTCTCTAAGGAAATTTGCAGACGTGCTCTCAGCTGTTTCGTTCAAGATTTCGACATGCCTACTAGCAGTTTCTAGATCCTTTGCAAGGAAACATAACGCCATCCATAATGACGAGGCAATCCAATATATATCCAGTGTTTAGATGTTCCAGCTTAACTTCATCTGTAATTGAGAACCACACTCAAGAGGTCTAAATTAATTATGCCTAAAAGCAGAAGATTTAAAATTAAGTCCAATGACAGTTCGTCTAATACGTCGTATACAATTTGGTTTAGTTCATACTTTTGTGTGATAGTAGTCTATGTCCAAATATATGATGTCCAATTGTTATGCAAGCCTACGGACAAAAGGGAAGATACAGCACGTCTTGTAGAGTGAATTCATTTTAAAAAATTAGATTGGTTCCCGATTTATAATGTTTTCTATAGTAACTTAGATGTTTGTCGGAACTATTGATGTCCTACACCATCTACTATGGGTGTTCGTAGTTTGATCCTGCAGCCTAAGGCCCTGAGGCAGACGAGGATGTATCCTTCGTCCTTCGAAAACATACAGTACCCCACAATTTCCTCCGCCTGTCGTAAGATTACGAAGAAACTTTTATTAATAGAATACCGTTTTCGAACGTGTAGTGCCAGTAACTGCTATATAAGAATTCCATTACCTCTGATTTTTCTGATATTATGCAATAATTTCCAAATGAACGTCTGGTGTGGGAGTAACAACCACTGAAACTTACAGTACCAGCCTTTCTCTGAGACTACAGTGATCTCAGACCTATTCAACACCTATTCAAACATAATTCGCGTCTTCACTGGAAACGGGGTGTACAGCTTGCCACCTTCAGCTTTCCTTTTTACAATTAGCTTTACGTCGCACCGATACAGACAGGTTTTATGGCCACGGTGGGATATGGAAGGTCTACGAGTGGGAAAGAAGTAGCCGTGGCCTTAATTAAGGTACAGCACCAGTATTTGCCTGGTGTGAAAATGGGGAAACGACGGACAAACATCTTCAGGTCTGCCGGCAGTGGGTTTCGAACCCACTATCTCCCGAATACAGGCTCACAGCGGCGCGACCCTATCCTCCCGGCATTAGCTTTAGTTTCAGAGTTAATATTTATCTGACATTATTATTATTATTATTATTATTATTATTATTATTATTATTATTATTATTATTTATACTAACATTTATTACAACTACTTAGGTAGAATTATAGTCAAATTGTGAAAGAGTGGTTAAGTGTAAGAAAGACCCTGGAGTCTTAACTTCGCTACCAACGAAGTCGATATCATTCTTGCCCCAATTAGCTTTGTATCTATATTACTCAGACGATGTCCGGCTCCATGGCTAAATGGTTAGCGTGCTGGCCTTTGGTCACACGGGTCCCGGGTTCAATTCCCAGTAGGGTCGAGAATTTTAACCATCATTGGTTATTTTCGCTGGCATGAGGGCGTTATCTTCATCACTTCATCCTCATCACGACGCACAGGTCGCCTACGGGCGTTAAATCAAAAAGACCTGCACCTGGCGAGCCGAACATGTCCTCGGACACTCCCGGCACTAAAAGCCATACACCATTTAATTTCATACTCTGACGATGATAATAATAATAATAATGTGTTTTGCTTTATATCCGTCCGTTCTTGACAGACGCCAGAGTGTTGGAATTTTGTCCCGTAACGTTACCTTTAAAACACCCTTTAATGTAGAGCACACGGACAGAACAGACTGAACGCACTGTGAAAAAAAGTGTACGTGTTTAGTCTGAGGGTTACTGCATAATTTTGTGTTTTGTGTTGTATATTTTGCTCATTGCATATTGCAGGCTATTTAACCGTTGTGAAGGCATTTTTACAGAAACAAAATCGATTGGGGTAACAAACCGTATAAATCATAATTGCATTATGACACTGTAACGAGTCCCTTTTAACAATATACTCATAAGGTATCCCTGAACATCTTCCGAATGGTTGTCGTTGGATTTCGGGTTTTACCTGTATATCTAATGTACCAATACTGCACAAATCGTAATTAAGTCTAATTTCAGCGTGGGGGAAATCAAGGGAATTGCTAGTTCACAATTTAAAATTAACAATATATATCTAACTTTTCTGTTTGTTTACAATTTCCTGTACATGGCCCTGACTCATATAGGCGACGTTGGGACAAGGGAAGGGCTAGGAGCTAGAAGGAAGTGACCGTGGCCTTAATGAAAGTACAGTCCCAGAATTAGCCTGGTGTTAAAATGGAAAACTACGCGTATCTTTAGGCTGCCGTCAGTGGAGTTCGAACCCACTATCTCCCGACTGCAAGCTGAAACTACGCAAGTACTCGCTCGGATCTTGCTATCAGTATCTAAGGAATAAGACTCAGAGCTATTATGCTGATTTGTAGGAATTTGAAGATCCGTGACAAATAAAATCGAAACTTTTTTTTTTTTTTGCTAGGGGCTTTACGTCGCACCGACACAGATAGGTCTTATGGCGACGATGGGATAGGAAAGGCCTAGGAGTTGGACGGAAGCGGCCGTGGCCTTAATTAAGGTACAGCCCCAGCATTTGCCTGGTGTGAAAATGGGAAACCACGGAAAACCATCTTCAGGGCTGCCGATAGTGGGATTCGAACCTACTATCTCCCGGATGCAAGCTCACAGCCGCGCGCCTCTACGCGCACGGCCAACTCGCCCGGTAAAATCGAAACGTAACCCTCACTGTAATGATAGGGCGATACACATACTGCTTACGTACGACTTCACTCTCATAACAGAGATGATTACATCTATTTATAGCACACACTTTGAGCCTGCACAGAAGTAAGCCTTTAAGGGAAAAGGAGGAAAAGACATTCCGTATATACACAGATGGTGAGCAGAACTCTGGCTGGATAAAGTAAACAAGGCTACGGAGAAGTGCCTGAAGATACTTCAGTATATTTAAAAGCTGAAGTGAACGATGTAGAACATGGCAAACGTGGAACAGAGGAGGAAGCAGGAGAACAAAGAAACAAAGCAACTATACAAATATGTAAATAGTGAAAAAGTTGCATTCATCGTTTTACACATTTGAGCCACATAAAAAAGCGACCGCCTTTATATGGAAAAGAATTCATGAAAAAATATAATTTAATGAGAGTACAAACAGACTCCCTTGAGCGAGGATCACAAAGCATATCTATCTCTCTTTCTCTGATATTATGCATCTAGAAACATCAAGTACTCTTTATTAGACACCAAATCTAATATGTAGATAGGAAGATCAGGAATGATTCTAACAGCAATTTCATGCTGATAGTCATCAATTACTACACAATAAAAAGTAAAAACGTATAAATAATATAGTTTTTATATATATCGGCATATTACTGCTTCTGATGTGTATACATGTGGATCTGGAATGATTCTGTCGGCATTTTCACGTATTTTGATTTGGTCTTTTGTTTGTTTCGAGAAACTCGGTCATTGAAACGTGACATATGACCGAGGAGTAGAATTTTGAGAACGAATCGTGACCGACGATTCTATAAGTGCACATTTTCTCCTTCTTGCATTCCAATTACTCGCATTGTCTCTTACGTTAATGGAGAATAAGTTTTTCAATTAGATCATGCAACAATGCAATCCACAAAAATAAGATTAAAAACTGCCTATACCCTCCACATTTTTTCTGATTCTTCGTATTTATAACGGTTTAGGTGTGCAAACGTTCGGAGTCGGGTTGGGTAACTCAGACGGTTGAGGCACTGGTCTTATGACCCCAACTTGGCAGGTTCAATCCTGGCTCAGTCCGGCGGTATTTGGAGGTGCTCAAATACGTCAGCCTCTTATCGGTAGATTTACTGGCACGTTACAGAACTTCTTGAGGTCAAGATTTCGGCACCTCAGCCTCTCCGAAAGCCGTAAAAGTAGTTAGTGGGACGCAAAGAAATTATTATTATTATTATTATTATTATTATTATTATTATTATTATTATTATTATTATTCATACGTTTGAATTTTTTTCTTTTCTTGTCTGTCTCCTTGTTTTTACCACAAAATATCACGGGAAGGGAAAATGGCTCAACGGATTTTTTTCGAAACTCGGTATATAAGTTCAGGGATATAAGTTACTCGGTGTCCACTGGGTTATAAATAATGATCTCATTTTTATACTAGCATTATTAATGTGGTTTAAAGCCGAGAATTAAAACTTCACCGTTATAGTTAGCAGAATCAAAAACTGTACATAACTAGATTTCTGCCAAACATATTTTCTGTTCTCTTTTCTCTCACGTGCTCTTAGTGTGCGAGGAATAACAGCCGAGGTTTTGATGATTACTTTAGTACGACGAAGACCAAAATACCTGCAGAAATATTAGTTCTGTTATAATAATGTATACTACAATTAATATATAACATCTAATTTCCCTTCTTTTCATTTTTACCGCAAGTGTTATAACATTGGAAATATTCCGGAATTTATATTGAATTGCTAAGTGCATCAACAGCGAGCATCGCTAATATGAAAATATTGTTCAGTGGTCATGGAAAAGAACTAACTGGCAATGGCAGTGATTGTCGCGATTGTTCTTTTAAGCTACAAAACAACGTGGTCATTAGCTCGTATTTATGAGGAAGACAATAACTATGGCCATCTAAATGAGGAGAAAAACATAAAGGAACAATCACTCGACGAATAGGGGAAAAGTAATCGTCATAAAAAGGGTGTAGGGTAAAGCCCTTATATCACCCAACAGGAAAAAACAAGTATGGCGATCAACGATGTCCGATGGCCTTAAGACTAATCTACAATAACATTACTTTGATTGACTATCGTTGTCAGTTAAAGTGAAATTTGTCTTTTATTGCTGTCACTCACCTCCGTTTGACGATATTACTGCAGCAAATACACAAAAGCTAGCTTTCAAAAATAAGCCATTTAATGACTTTGTCTACCAGGCGTGATTGTAAGTATGTTCGTTAATTTCGGGACAAATTTATGAAGAATTTCGTAATTAATCAACATGGTTAGATTCACACTCCTGCCTGATACTTTATTACTGTTCTTACTGCGTTGTCTTCAATAAGCTTTTTAAATTATAAATTCCTTTGAACTCATGAAAAGAAGCGACTAATGCCCACGAATCAAACAAGAAGACCGTCATCATCATCATCATCATCATCATCATACAAACCCACCGGGCGAGTTGGTCGTGCGGTTAAAGGTGGGTAGCTGTGAGCTTGCATCCGGGATACAGTGGGTTCGAATCTCACTGTCGGTAACCCTAAAATGGTTTTCCGCGTTTTCCCATTTTCAAACCAAACTTAATTACAGCCACGGCCGCTTCCTTCCCACTCTTAGTCCTTTCCTATCCTATCGTCGCTGCAAGACCTTTCCAGTCACGAAGTTGATTGAACCGCAATTCAGACTTGAATGTACGGTGGCCTGAACGCATGCGCAGTCCCATTCTTTCCCCCACCATGATATGTCCTTACAGTGAACCAAGTAAATCCTGCCAATTTGTAGAGTGGAGTTCGTTGCTTATTGCCGAAAAATCCGTCCAGTTAAGGAGTCCTTTATGTCCTACATCTACTCTTCTTCATCAGTTAATGAAGGAGAATCAATTTACACGAGCAAGTAATAACAAGGAAAGTCCAATCACCTTCAACAAATTAAAATGCGGAACGTAAATTACGTTCCCAGAGTCTCCATCCACCTTCCAATTTGCTACGAACTGGAAAAGAAATATTCGCAACATCAAAGAGAACTTGAAGAATTGGCGTAGTGGATTTAATTATAGAATAAAGTGGCTGTTAGATGATATTATTACTACATCTACCTTACTAAACTGGAAACATGTGTAGGCAAATATTAATATAAGTCAGTCATGCATTTGTTTGCAATTATTATCTCGCCTTCGGTTGTTCCTATTAACTGATATTTTTCTAAATTAACGCATTTTCTCCACTAAGAACCTCAGAATAAAACTGAAAACATTGTAGAATTCAAGGAGAGGTCCCTATAATTTTACTGACGGAGACCCAGTTATTCACATAGCTGTACCCGACTCCCAAGCGGAAGCTATGACGCATTGGTGACTGATTCGATCCATCTTTAGTACACGTGTAGGACACGGCCAGAAGGATGACAGGTGCAAGTAGCAAGGCGCAATTCTCACCCATTTCAGAGAATTGAATTGATGAAAAATTCCAGTGCGGTTTTGTGCAAGCTATGTTAGCAAAATAGACAACGAGATCGTGGCGCAGCGGCGAGAGTTCCGCTTCGTGAGTGCGAGATTGCTGGATTGAATCCCGCCGATGGACGATTTTTTCAAAATTTCACATCTCTCACAAATTAAGGTGTCTTCAATAATGTTCATTATCGAATCAGTTCCAACATTTTTTCGCGGGAAAAGGGTCCTGAAAAAATGTACAGGAGGTGTTTGAGAAATTAATACTTTTATTCCCAATATTTTGCAAAACTTATTGTTTCTTTCTTTTTTTTTCTTAATCCGTTTACCCTCCAGGGTTGGTTTTCCCTCGGACTCAAGGAGGGATTCCTCCTCTACCGCCTCAAGGGCAGTGTCCTGGAGCCTGAGGCATTGGGTCGCTGGGCACAGCCGGGGAGAATGAGCAGTACCTCGCCCAGGTGGCCTCACCTGCTATGCTGAACAGGGGCCTAAGTGGGGGATGGGAACATTGAAAGGGATAGACAAGGAAGAGGAAAGGAGGCGGCCGTGGCCTTAAGTTAGGTACTATCCCAGCATTTGCCTGGAGGGAAAGGGGGAAACCACGGAAAAACACTCCCAGGATGGCTGAGGTGGGAATCGAACACACTTCTACTCAGTTGGCCCCCCGAGGCTGAGTGGACCCCGTTCCAGCCTTCATACCACTTTTCAAATTTCGTGCCAGAGCCGGGAATCAAACCCGGGCCTCCGAGGGTGGCAGCTAATCACACTAACCATTACACCACAGAGGCAGACAAAACTTATTCTACTCTACTTTTTATCATGCTGTTCACTAGGATGATATTGGTCATAGAAGCAGGGGAAGAATGATCACTGCGGCATATTGCGCAAGTGATAAATGCAGTATTTTGCATTTTTGTACGATCTTTAAGAACCACTTTTCCGCTAAAATAAGTAATATATTGGAATTGAGTCGAAAGTGAACATTATTGAAGACGCCTTAATCTGCGAGAGATGTGAAATATTTGAAAATATCGTCCATCGGTGGAATTCGATCCAGTGATTGCCGCTGCGCCACGAGCTCGTTGCTACTTCGCCAACATAGCTTGCACATAAGGACACTGGAATATTTTATTAATTAATTTCTCGGAAACGGCTAAGAATTGCTCCTTACACCGTGCACCTGTTATACTCCTGGTCTTACCCTGCACGTTGGTCACCTATGCGCCATGGTCTCCCCTTGGCAATATAAACTGCATTCCACATATATATTTGTTTTGTAACTAGCAAGGTTTCTATAATATTATACTCTCAACAATCTGATGTTCTCTATAACCAAGGCTCGAAGAGGAAAAAGAAAGAAAACCACCTGAATAATCGCAAAAATAAACAATCTGTGCTGTAAAAGTTTTTACAGCGGTATGCTGATCGTTTATTAGCCACGAGTATTTGTAATTTGTCATCAACAATAACATGAAAGAGGAGTTTCGTTTTTATTGTAACTGCTCTGTCGAGTTCTACCTGTGTGTAAGAGTTGTTCGGGTTGTTCCGAGTTTTAGTTGGAATGTGTAATTGTAAGTGGTGTTAAAGAACAAATCCGTCTAGGTTTAATTTAAGTGTATGTATGTGTATGTTCAGTCCTCAGCCTTAAGACTGGTTGGATCCTCAACAGCTCCGCCATCAGCTGTAATAGATGGCCTAGGCATCACTGAGGAGGCCTACTAGGGAAATGAGGATTGAGGTAGTTTCCCGTTGCTTTCCTCACTGAACCAGAAGTTGCGATTACATATCACACTGCCAAGCCCACTGAATTGCATGCACCAACTGACCCTATGAGTAACTATTTTCACACCATTCATAGAAGGGACTGGCTGCATAAGGACTGGCATTACTAGCATCGCTCATCCCTCAGTCACTTTCATATTGTCAAAGCCAAGGATAAGACAGAGGCAGAACAATGAAAGTAACAAAATTGCTCTAGCCCCTACCCGAAGACATAGTGAACTGTAAACTCTATGCCCTGCCAGCAAAGGCATCAGGTAATTCAATTATAAAGCGCTATATATACTAAGTTTTAGTCATGTTCTTTCCGTTCCGTACAATCAAAGTTTTGGGTATTCCAAAATAGCATCTGCCCACCCAATTTGAATTACTGTGTAACGGTATCTCCTACCACAGACAACCGAGAGACTAACTTATAACCGCATCCAGTCACTCAATTGAAAGCGACGGTACTCATAATACTCATACAATTACTAAAATTGTTGCAGTAGATTCCCGTAATTTTTATTAAATGGCGTATGGCGTATGACCTCCGGAGAGGCCTGGTGCAGGTCTTTTTCTAGTAGACGGCCTATTAGGCCACCTGCATGTCTGTGAAGATGAAAATGAGGCACCTACCTAGGATGATTTCTAATGTTGAATACGCCACACTCGCCCAGCCCCCGAGCCATTGGAATTAACCAATTAAGGTCAAAAATCCCGACCCGGCCAGGAATCGAGCCCGGGACCCTCCGAACCGGATATCAGTACGCTGACCACTCAAGCCAACGAGTCCGACGTAATTTAAATTGCAAAATGAGCAATGGCCACCTTCCTCGTTGGATACGCGTGTGTATTCTTCAGAGAGTTGCTTAAATTAATGTAAGTGGCTTCATATCATACGAACTTCTCTTACGGTTTTCGACGACGCCGAGGTGCCATCAGGTTGTCCCACATAATTTATCTGATATGCTGGTAACTATACCGACAGACAGGGGGTCAAACATATCAACTTGGACTTAAAAAAACAGCGCTCTCTCATGCGAATCACTTAGTCAAGTAAAAAATTGTCTGCACATCGGGAGGGAACTACAAAAGAATGAGAAAGTTACTTCAAGTCTTCGTGCATTGTACAGCACCAACGTAAATATAATTACCATGAATGAGAAAAGTTATTCCAGCTCCTTAGCTGAATGGTCAGAGTACTGACTTTCCATTCAGAGGGCTACGTTTTGGAATCTTGGCTGGGCTGGAGATTCTAAAAGCGTGTGGTTAATATTTTTTTAATATTCGATTAATATACATACAACATACCGCACTACCAACCACCATACAAACACACAGTAGTGCGTGCATCTGTCCACAAATATTTGGAGTCAGAAAGGGCGTACGGCCGTAAATCTAGGCCACAACCACATCGAGTATCAACCCCATTAAACTGAGAAAAATGGCACGAAGGAGAAGAATGGTGAAAATTCAGAATATTATAGTAAAAACGAGTACGTACCGAGCGAGTTGGCCGCGCGGTTCGGGGCGTTTTGATGTGAGCTTGCATTCGGGAGATAGTGGGTTTGAACCCCATCGTCGGCAGCCCTGAAGATGGTTTTCCGTGGTTTCCCATTATCACACTATGCAAATACTGGGGATGTACCTTACTTAATAAAGGCCACGGCCACTTTCTTCCCTTTCCTATCCCATCGTCGCCATAAGAACTATCTATGTCGGTACGACGTAAAGCAGCTTGTAAAAAAGAAACCATCTTTTGTCCTCTCTGCCATTTGTTAGCGTATGATGAATAGTAGGTTGCTTAATGACTACAACATTATAATAAGAAGACACAATAAATGAACCGAATTTTTATAAAGTAGTAAGGAAAAGGTTCAAAGTAATTTAAAAGACGCCTTTTATATTCTAATAATCGGACGAAATCTCACGGAAAATACGACTTTTCCTTGTTACTGCTATGGATAAAAGGTACCTTAATTATAGTTCTCATTATCAGAATAGATACATCAACTGTACGGGTATCGATCCATGAATATTCCAGTTCCGTGCTCGCTAGCTGGTTCATATACACTATTCTCCCTGTGAGTCAAATTTGACATTATTCCAAGTTTACACAGCGGCACGATTAATTAACACCTAAAGAGTACCTAATATTTTATTGCGAGGTACGGTTCTTGTTTGTAATCTCTTAAACCTACATAATTTGATTTGTTTTTGAAACACGATATATTATTACTCATCGTACAAGAAAATGTATTTCACTTCTTCCCAACATACATCGTTTTCCTGTCACATAAATGGAGAACTCTAATTATCACTTTATCTTCACGATCAAATATTTACGCTCTGTTTATAATCGAATGAAGCTTGGTGTATAGCCTGCTCTACCACAAGGATCTCTTTACACTTTGTAATTATGACGATGATTTTAAAATGCTTACGATGAAGATTACGATTAATATTAATTATACAATTAATTACCTGGATAATATACAAAGAAATAAGTCAAGAAAAGGAGGAACAAATCAGCAAAGAAATCAAGAGACGAAGGAGTAAATAAATACATAAATAACAGAGAAACAAGCGAGCAAAGAAAGGAGGAAAGAAAGAAAGAAAAAGAAAGAAAGAAAGAAATCACGACGCAAAGACACAATAAACAAACAAATAAATCTAGAAACTAAAATATTATCCAAACGAAACAACGAAAGCAATCCGATGCACTTGAAGAAATCGAGAACAAAGGACGAAATCAAAAAGCAGAGAAAGGAAGGAGCAAAGAAACAAAACAAGAAATCAAGCAGCAAAGGAAGAAGAGAATAAAACCAAAAAGCAACGAAAGTAAGATATACAAAACAACAAAGTCATGTGAAATAAAGAAGGAGAGAAACAAAGAATCAAAACAAAGAACAAGTAACATAGATCAAAAAGGTAACAATAAACGAAAGACAAAGAAAGAACTTAAGAAACAAGGAGAAAAAGAGCAAAGATATCGAGGAAAATCAAAAAACAATGATAATGGAACAAAGAAACAAATAAGTAAATTAAGAAACAAAGAAAGTTTGAAACAAGCAAATAAGTCAAGAAACAAGGAAGCAACGAAACAAAAATTACGGAAAGATATAACATATAGAAAATAATTTCCAATAAAGCTCACTGAGCTACTAAAAACGGTGAAAGTTGCAAAAGATGACCGTAATTGCCCTTACGGTTCATCAACGAAAAAGGCAGATCAGTCTTGACATGACAGTTTAAGCTCCCGTCTTCATGCATGAATTTCAGAGTGTGTGATGGCCCTCAACAGGCGTGCTGCTACATAACACTGTAAGAGAGGGCCTTCATCTTTCTAAATGAGAAATGTGTCCTGTTCTTGAAGTCGAGAGGCAATCACTCCGACAGTTATTCCCATCGCGTAACTTTTATTGCCGAATTGAATGGCTTTGCACTGATGTGGCAGTAGAATACATCTGATACTAAAAAAGGATTAACACAGCCTAGCGATTGTTAAATTAGGTTGCGGTGAGTCATGTTCACAGGAACACACCGTCTGTTACATTTGTGGTTGATAATTATTGTCTCACTGCCTCTGTTGTGTGCCATACAAACATTACCAGTCGGAGGTGATCTATGTCAATAGCTTTGTCTCAGTTCTCTCTACAGACACACTCTGTAATTAATAAGGTATCATCCCTTGCCTGAACTGAGCCTGTCCGTTCAAACTAGAATAACCCTGAGGGTACAATTATGTGCTTCGGTCCATCCTCTGTCTCCTCTAAAGACCAGAGTGCCGTAGCTGGCTGCTGTTTCAGTAATTAAGCTTAGTTTATTCAAATAATCTCTTTTTGTACTAATCCACCACATACTACAGTACATTGATAAGAAACATTACTACACGGGTTGTATTAAAACACTTTAGTGCAGTTTTAATTTATTATATGGTTGTAAGTCTAAACTAGCTCAGTATTTGGGATTGATAACGTTAGAAAAAATTAATAATTTATTATACAGTGTGGTCGGAAACAATGTGAACCGAGTATACAAGCGTCACACTGGTGAGTAATGTGAAAAACTTACGTCGATATCACGCGCCCTTGTCATTTCACCAGCTGCTGAAGTTAGCCACTCAGATCGCTTCGCGGGCGAATTCAAATAGGCTTTAAAAGACGGTGTTGCAAAATCTGCAGGTGGCTCGATAGATACGCTGAGAAATGAATATCAAACTAACACACAGTGTGTTTCAGCCAATGCCACCGTAGCGTGCTTGCCGTGAGCCGAGCCTATCAGCAGGGAGGTCCTCGTTAAAGACCCTCCCCTGGAGAAGTTTATTTCTTCCATTGACGCTCTCAAGCCGATCATAAGCCGCGTGCGGATTTAGCAACACCGCCTCTCAAAGCCCATCCGAAATGGTCTGCGAAGAGATCTGATTACGGCGCGAGATATCGACGTACCTTTCAGTATGGCGAACGCTCTAACGTTCATATACGCGGCGTACGTTGTGTCCGGCCACCCTGTATAACTTAATTGAGCTTACATTCGTATTTCATTATTATAGGTACGGAAGGTTATATTCATTACCGGGGAACGTGGAATTTTATTCAATCTATAACGAAGACACAGGTCAAGAAATCTCGGAATAAGATGATGATGAAGCTGAATACAGTATAATCTCCCTATCAAACCCAGTACCACAGAAGGTATTGCATTCATTCTATTCCAGACAGAGAACCACCAATGAGCTGATGCTGCTAATTGTGGGTTTCTCAGTGACTACCATGTAAGATAAAATCAACAGGCAAGCTTGTAGTTCTGCATGTGATAATATCGTGTTCGTACAGCTGATGAGGGAGAAAAAAACTTTCTCGTACAATGCCAGTCAGATTATTTATCAAACTGTGAGTTGATAACAATAAAGAATTATTGAGGCAATTCGTTAATAATGTGGACATAACAATAATGTTTATTCTAGTTAATTATTTCATCGGAATCCCCATGTAATTCTTTCTTTCTTTCTTTCTTTTTTTCTTTCTTTCTTTCTTAATCTGCTTACCTCCCGTGTTGATTTTTCCCTCGGACTCAGCGAGGGATCCCACCTCTACCGCTTCAAGGGCAGTGTCCTGGAGCGTGAAACATTGGGTCGGGGGATACAACTGGGGATGATGACCAGTACCTCGCCCAGGCGGCCTCACCTGCTATGCTGAACAGGGTCCTGGTGGGGGATGGGAAGATTGGAAGGGATAGACAAGGAGGAGGGAAGGAAGTGGCCGTAGCCTTAAGTTAGGTACCATCCCGGCATTTGCCTGGAGGAGAAGTGGGAAACCACGGAAAAACACTTCCAGGATGGCTGAGGTGGGAATCGAACCCACCTCTACTCAGTTGATCTCCCGAGGCTGAGTGGACCCCGTTCCAGCCTTCGCACCACTTTTCAAATTTCGTGGCAGAGCCGGGAATCGAACCTGGGCCTCCGGGGGTGGCAGCTAATCACACAAACCACTACACCACAGAGGCAGACCCCATGTTATTATCAGTTAGTTATTTGCTAGTAGTTTTCACCTTTCGGTTAGGACTTCTGCACCGATGAAATAATAAAGGGTGAAGATGGGGAGAAGTGGTAAGGCATTCATAAAGGTGCAGTCCCAATATTAGGCTGGTGTGTAATGGAAAAACATGGAAAACTTTCTTCAGGGTTGTCGGTGGTAAAGTTAGAACCCATCATCTCTCGAAAGCAAGCCAACAGCTACACGGTCCGAATCGCGTCACCAACTCACTCTAATATTTTCCCACTCCCACTCCCATACAATTTTCTACACAGGCAAAGTGCAAGTTTGGAAAGATGCGCCTATACGCTTGGGCAGTGTTCCGCGAACGTTTCTCACTTTACGGCCCTTTACTAATTAAAGGTATTCTCATGCAATCCAGGATCAAAGCATGTCTCATATCTCGTGTGGTTAGGTAAGTTACGTGAAAATTTGTGAGATGAATGAGTCCTTCTATGAGAACATATTTTCTTTTCAAATCTTGGGATCGCGTAAATGGTGCTGTAAATAAGGGGTACAGATCTCTGCACATGATTATGAGGGTATTTATGGGTTGTAGAAAGGATGTAAAGGGGAGGGCGTATAAGTCTCTGGTAAGACCCCAAAAGAGTATGGTTTCAGTGTATGGGACCCTCACCAGGATTACTTGATTCAAGAACTGGAAACAATCCAATGAAGAGCAGCTCGATTTGTTCTTGGTGATTTCCGACAAAAGAGTAGCGTTTAAAAAATGTTGCAAAGTTTGGGCTGGGAAGACTTGGGACAGAGAAGACGAGCTGGTCGATTAAGTGGTATGTTCCGAGCTGTCAGTTGAGATATGGTGTGGAATGAATTCAGTAGACGAATAAGTTTGAGTGGTGTCTTTAAAAGTATGAAACATCACAATATGAAAATAATGTTGGAATTCAAGAGGACAAATTGCATCAAATATTCGCGTATAGGACGGGGAGTTAGGGATTGGAATAACATACCAAAGGAGATGTTCAATAAATTTCCAATTTCTTTGAAATCATTTAAGAAAAGGCTAGGAAAACAACAGATAAGGAATCTGCCACCTGGGCGACTGCTCTAGATGCAGATCATTAGTAATTAATTGACACAGCCATCCCCATTTCCCGCTCTACGTTTATATTTAGTCGATTCTTACTCTTTATACGAGCGACTACCACTAAACCGATTTCGAACAGACAAGGAGTCAGAAATGGAATAGAAAATATGTTTACAACTTACAAAGTGATATTTATAAGTTATTGACGTACAACGAACGTTCAAATGGCTGTCATCACATTTTCGATAGTTAAAATTCTTAACAATGTTCCACTGGTTGACTGTCCACCCACTTCATTTTCACTTTCACGGTAGTTATCCTTGCTTAGTAAATGTTGGTACAATTTTCAAATACTACATGATGTCAGAATCACTTGACTTACCTACACTATTTAGCTTGATTCACGTCCGAACGTCAACTCCACTTCACGATAATTGATAGACATACACGTAGAACATACCAGGAAATTTCGATATGCCTGTACCAAAATCCAGAAACGTAGACAATAATATTTGTAGAATGCCATCAGAGAATGATTGTAGGAAATTTAGGTGCTAGTTGAATTACTGTTTTGCGTCACATCTCCTACACTTCACATCTATACACTGTTTTGAAAATGGAAATAAAATCATGGATTTTTTCTTTTGCAATTTCCTTTACGTCGCACCGACACAGATAGGTCTTATGGCGACGATGGGATAGTCCTAGGAGTGGAAAGGAAGCGGCCGTGGCCTTAATTATGGTACAGCCCCAGCATTTGCATGGTGTGAAAATGGGACACCACGGAAAACCACCTTCAGGGCTGCCGACAGTGGGGTTCGAGCTATCTATCTCCCGGATGCAAGCTCACAGCTGCGCGCCCCTAACCGCATGGAAATGATGAAATATTCCGCGTACATCTAGGGTGGAAGTAAGAACATGGGGCTGTCCAGAGCGTCGCAGAGCGAACTTTGTGAACCATTGCTGAAACGAGTAGCTAAGAATGATACTTGAATTCCAAAAAAAATAAAAAAATAAAAAAAATTGAGAGACGTAAGGTGGCTGCTGGTTTTCAACCCGGATGGCCAACGTTCGAATCCGAGTCAATCCTGTTCATCAACACAAATGCACCACTGCGGTAAATAGCGTCTGTGAATTGTCATTCCTTATCCTCAAAACATCCCCGTAAATCTTTCAGTATTAAAGAGCTGAGCATGATTATACCGCTCAGTGAACGTCTAAGTGCAAACGGTTTATGACAGATGAAAGGACATCTGAAGAAAATTATTAAAAAATAATATTATACGAAATATCTATACCTTTATAATATATTCCCAAAATTTGATGCCTGAAATAAAAGAAGGTCTTACAAGAGCCACATCCCCTGTTATACCAAATGTTTCCTACGTTCAATATTCACAAAAATGTCGACAGGTGATCTGGTATGTAACAGATACACGATGGCTTATGTTTACCTATTATCAGACGTGCTTCGACCTGTTCAATAGGAAGCAGTGGCTGATGGTTGACGCCTAGTTTTCAGTTTGGTATTGTAAATATGGTAATCATTTCTTACGAAAATAGTAATTAGGTTAACTTGTGTATTAGGTAGTTCAAGACCTAGTAGTATGTTCAAAAGTATAAATGAAAACTACAGGGTAGAGAATATTAGATTTGTTATTGCTGAGTGGAGCAATATTGCGTCATCTTACCAATGTAAAGTCCGACTCGTTGGCTGAATGGTCAGCGTACTGGCCTTCGGTTCAGAGGGACCCGGGTTCGATTCCCGGCCGGGTCGGGGATTTTAACCTTCACTGGTTAATTCCAGTAGCCCAGGGTTGGGTGTTTGTGCTGTCCCCAACATCCCTGCAAATCACACACCACATATAACACTATCCTCCACCACAATAACACGCAGTTATCTACACATGGCAGCTGCCGCCCACCCTCATCGGAGGGTCTGCCTTACAAGGGCTGCACTCGGCTAGAAATAGCCACACGAATTTATTATTACCAATGTAAATTTGTGAAGGAGGGAAGTTTGAATAAAGCACATAAAGGTATACTTCCTCATATTCATGATCCACTACACTTCCCTTGTTGGCTCTATTCTTATTTCTCGTTTGTCAAAGTTTTACAATTTCCATAACATAAGTGCGCTTTCTTCGAAAACTATTCATATATTTTAGTGAAAAGGCAATGGAAATATAACTGGAAGCTTTCTCTGATATATTTACCTCGTTGGTAACTGGAGTCACGCGAAGTGGCACCTTTATAACAAAAATGAAGAATAACTTTTAAATTTCACCCAATTTATACCTAAAGAAACAGCTCCAGCTAATGTATGTTATGATTGTATAAACCCCGAACACAATATTTCCATGAGATATGTCTCGGGGTTCTCAATAAAAAGTACCTCTGTGTTGTGATAAGTAAATGGAATGAGAATTGTCAGGAAGGTTTGAGTGCCAGTAAGAAATCTCAGAAAGTATCATCCACCTATTACGACTCTGTGTGCAAAATTTCGTTCATATACTCAAATACTGCATTACAAAAGCTAAGACAATTTAGACATTTTACATTTATTCGGCCATCGCGTCCAGAGAGTGGAGCTTAAACATCAAGTCATTCAGTGGGTAGTTTCTTAGAAAATTCATTAACTTTTGTATTACATCTTCTTTTAGGTTCTGGAAATTAAACATATAAGTATTATAGTTGAGAAAAATGTGCAATTATTATTAAAATTTATTTGAGATGGACTTCATGACAACGATGATCACAGGACACTTAGGAACATTCGCCATTTCCCATGAGTGCACCTTTCTTTCGCCTTTTTCACTTGACAACCCTCTGCACTCTAGCAAGCGATAAATGTCCTCTTTTTAACACAACCACTTAGAATTCCTTTGGCAGGTCAGCAGTAAAGTCAGAGCCTTAACTTTATCTGCACATGTGACCAGTCTAACCTCTCGGCAGGTAAATGTGCCACAGTAAGACAAATGGCGGAGCGTATTTCACTGTCACGGCAGGAATATCCAGAGCACATATGGGAAGCTGTGAATCACTAACGTGAGAATGTTCCTGTCCTACCTGCTACAACTACGACGACATAATGAATGATGGTGATAAAAGCAAGCTTGCAGTTTTATGTGGCTTTATAACTACTAATTGTATGGCAGTGACTCCCAAATTTCTGTTGAATTAAAACCACGAACCGTGGCTATAAGACATTCATTGATGGGCATTTCGCTAGTACTGTAGTTTATTGCTACCTTTTTAACGTCGCACTAATACATGGAAGGTTTTCGGCGATGGGGGAGTGGTTAAGGGCTAGGATTGGGAAAGTAGAGGCCGTGGCCTTAATTAAGGTACACTGTTGTGAAAATGGGAAACCACGGAGAATCGTTTTCAGTGCTGCCGACGGTGGGATTCGAACCCACTATCTCCCGAATGCAAGTTCACAGCGCCGCGATCGCAATCGCACGGCCAACTTGTTCAGTAGTAGTACTGTAGTAGTAGTAGTAGTAGTAGTAGTAGTAGTAGGGAACAACCGTTCAAAAATATTAATGAACTGGATTTATATAATCATACATCATTAATTATTAATTAGCCAAGTTCTAATAAAGTTTCGAGACATTTCGGAATTCAAGCAAGAATCAGACAAGGAAAATGACTCTGACCATTGTCTTCATTCTTGAAAAAATCGTAAGAGAATGGATAAGATCAAGTTAATGACAAAATAACAATAATAACAATAATTATATGTTTTAAGCGTGTGTCTATTACAGCCGTATAGAGCCCTTGTAAGACAATCCCACTGATAAGGATGGGCGGCTTCTGACGTGTACGGAAGGCTGTGCGTTACTGTGGTAGAAAATGGTGTTTGTGTGGTGCAGGAGTCGTAGGAATTCTGCGGACAGCATAAACACCTAGTCTCCAACGATTCAAATCTTTCGGCTCAGCCGATAATCCATTCTGGGTTTCCGAGGCGTGAAGGAAAGGCACTGACCACTCAGCCAAGAATCTGGGGTACTGAAGGTCTCCTGTCGATCAGACGACATAGCAATCTTGTTACTTTCAAGGGAAATGGCCAATAAAAAGGGCAGAGTTACTAAAATACGTGAAAGGCGGGTTTCAAAACCTCCTTCGAAAAGGTCACGTTCATTACAAATTTAATACACGTTGTTGAGAACACGATGTATAAATAGATCGTATTTATAAGACCGACATATCATAGTGCCTGGGAAAAATAACTGAACAAACCGTCTCAGAAACGTGCGTCATTAAATCTAGAATTAATATGAGAAAACTAAACTTCAATTTAGACCTGGATCTTTGTAACATGGAATAGATATTTGTTAAAATTTTGCTTGAGAAAAATTCGGCCAGATAGACTTCATGACTCAAACAAGAAAATGAAGATAGAAGAACTAAAGGAACGTTACTAAGGAATATGTTTGGACTAATTAAATATAATAATACATAATAAAAGGAGCCTCCGTGGCTCAGGCGGCAGCGCGCCGGCCTCTCACCCCTGGGTCCCATGGTTCAAATCCCTGTCACTCCATGTGAGATTTGTGCAGTACAAAGCGGAGGTGGGGCAGGTTTTTCTCCGGGAACTCCGGTTTTCCCTGTCATATTTTATTACAGCAACACTCTCCAATATCATTTCATTTCATCTGTCATTCATTAATCATTGCCCCAGAGGAGTGCGACAGGCCTCGGCAGCCGGCAAAATTCCTATCCTCGCTGCTAGATGGATGCTTCATTCATTCCAGTCCTGACCTGGACGAATGACTGGAAACAGGCTGTGGATTTTCAATACAGAATACACTTTGACAACGGACGTCATAGACATATTGAGAAAATCACATACAGGATGTGAGAAATTGCATTCCATTGACTTATTTTACTCATGTGCTCACTATTCCATTTTGGGAATATTCAATTCATAGTAGTTTTGTATCTATTCGCTCGCAGTGTGTAAAATCTCTATATATAAAATAAGAGTTTTGTCTTGTGACTACTCCAACCTCTATTCTTATACCTTCATCTCTTTCACACGATACACATAACATTTGTTTGAGCGCCAGTTGCTTTTCAAGAAAAAACAACAAAATTCGGTAGAGCATACCTCTTATCTCAATTACCTCAAGGCGTGAGGTGATAAACTCACACATCTGGCAATATACAGGGATATGGATCAGGAAAATATTAGATTACGGTTGCATTTCCACAATTGAGGATGGTACTTGAAATAGAATCACTTATTATAATTAAAATAAAACTGAGTTTATGACTATAATTTATGTCACAATGAACAAACATTGACGTATTTTAATTTAACAAAAAATATATTGTGAGATTTCCTGTTACAATCAAAGAGAAAATTTAATCTAAACAAAGAAAGCTATTGGCATGAACTTGAAGTGAAATATGATATCGCCGCTGATTTCATTCTTCTTCATGTTATTAATGCATAACATGTCTGATGCTTTAATTACCTGATGTCTGCGCACACCGCTGTTGAACTTGAAATTCCTGGAAAAACCAATGAGCTGATGTCGGGAGCCGTCTGCTGTTACCTGCTTATGTAACCGGGAGTTGACCTACATTCCCCGTACGAGTGTAGTAAGCTCCAGTGTGGTCACGTTCACTCAATAGATTGTAATAAATTGGAAAATATTATTGAAACACCTTGGGAAGTCCATCCTCAGAAGTAAATGATATTTCACTATCAGCATAGTACCAGTCTCTACTCGGATACAACCACCACTCGTAGACATCTTCGATGATTACAAAACCTATTCAAACACACCTTTTAGCTCTGACCACTACTCTAAGACCACTGACCAGCACTCTTCCTTCACTTCTTCCATCCATTTGATAGCTCACACCACTGTTGCATCGACGTTTATAACCTCGTGATGACCACTCCTCTCCCTACTCTCTGGTCATCCCTTTCACCTCAACATACCGTAGCTGGCGAATACAGACACTTGGTCGAAATCAAGTGCCCACGCACTGATGTCATCAGTCATGAGTCGTATAAGCTTGCCCACGCGGACTACGGATGACTACCTTGCATGTGTCAGCGGGAAACCTACTTGCTCAATACATTCTTGGTTAAACATAGCCTCGATTGCAAAATACTATGCCAGCTCATCTGGCCAGAGTTACAAGCCACAGCATAACTATTTGAAACCAACAAATCTCACTTATTAATATACAGAATAATTTACAAACAAAATTCATTTAACCTAATGATTAAATACAATAAGATGCGTGATACCTAATTATTACAGTCTAAATGATGAGAAACAGAATATAAAATCTCATGAATCGGATTGATAATAATAATAATAATAATAATAATAATAATAATAATAATAATAATAATAAATACTGAATGAAATCTCTAACCCGGTTGTACTGTTACAGTCTGTATATTGCTCAGAATTTGAAAGGAATGGTATTTCTGTATCGGTCATGTCCACACTAACAAGGAAATGTACTTTTTACTTTTCCGTAATTTCTGTCTCTGTCTGTCTGTCTGTCTGTCTGTCTGTCTGTCTGTCTGTCTGTCTGTCTGTCTGTCTGTCTGTATGTATGTATGTATGTATGTATGTATGTATGTATGTATGTACACGCATCACTAGAAAACGGCTAAAGAGAATTTAATGAAAATCGGTATGCAAAGTCGGGAAATAAGTCTACACAATCTAGGTCACACTGATTAAAATGGTAGTTTAGAGGAAGAGCTGAAATTTAATTTTGAAATATTTATGTTATTAGTTGTCCAATCTGAATAAAAATTCGTATTCAAAGTTTGGGAATAAGTCGCTATAATTTAGGCTACAAATAATTTTATTCACGCTAAGTGAAATGGTAGTTTAGGGATGGCCTAAATTTTTTCTTTAATATTTACCTTATAAATGCTCCTATCTCATTGAAAATTGGTATAAAAAGTAGGAGAAGGAGCCACTACAATCTAGGCTATATATCATTTAATTCACGCTGAGTCAAATGGTAGTTTAGTACAAAGCCTAAAATTTAATTCTCAAATAATTATATTATTAGTGGGCGTATCGATAAATACTAGATAGCCAAAGTTATATAGAATTAAATTTCCAACCATTTATGTCTTATACACTCTTACCGTACCGGCTATGATAACACAGATATTCGTGAATTTGAATTTTTATTGCTAAGTCCACATCAACGCCCAGCCACAAGAAAATGGGTCAACAAAATATAATGAAAATCGATATATAAAGTCAGGAAATAAGAAACTACAGCCTCAGCTATAAACAATTTTATTCACCTTGGATGACATTGTAGTTTAGGGGAAGGCGCCTAAAATGTAACTTTTAAATACCTATGTTATTCGTCCCATCGAATAGTACCACATAAATGTTATAGAGATTGCTATTTCCAGTCATTTATGTTTTATTCAGTTTTATCGTACCGACTATGATAAGAGTGGTATTTCAAAGTTGGAAGAAAACTAAATGTGAAAGCTTACATTATCAAAAGTGCGTAACATTGATCAACAATAACATTACATTGACGATTGTTTGTTGTGATGTTCTTTGTCTCTCTACTCCGATAGATGGGATTACTGCTGCGTACAGAGTATAATAGCTTGATTGAATATTGGCGGGAAACAGCCCGGGAGTTAGAAAACTTTCTTCTTTAGCATGCCATTCCTCTGGTTCATACATTTTCTGATAGAGCTGGTACGTAACACACTGGTTCATCACAGTATTCCGGCTATTCGAACCCTACTCTGACGCGCTGTTTTGAATGAGCAGTGGGCATACTTAAGGCAGAGACTCACTTAGTAGAGTAGTATATGGCCTGGTCTAGAATAACAATTTAGCGCTATTCCAAATTACAGCACCACACTTCACTAAATAACTCAAAATTCAACCCTGAAGAGAGCCGTTTCTTAAGAAAAGTATTTTCCTCTTCATTTTTATTAACTTTTACATTCATTTTATTCCAAATTAGCAGTGAAGAGGGGTTTCTCCTCTGGCTTGGAGGAAAAAATTTTCCTCCAAGTCAGATAGATTTTTCCGCCGCCAGTGTAGTGAATTGATACTTTCCGACTCATCGTGTAGTCTTAGGAAACAGATTAGTAAAAGGGCATATTTTTTCCCTGGGAGTCGCCGCTATTCGACCCCCTCCCCGCCGAAAAGGGACGTAGTGTTCACGGCTCACGGCTGTCTGTGGCTTGGTCATTCCAGCTCTGGAATTTTGGACTGTTAGATCGGCAGCTTAGTCCTGTTCGTTAAAAGTGAGAAAATGTGTGGTTTATCATTTGATCGAGTATTTCATATGAAACCATTGCTTTTAATCGTGCCATTCCTCCTGACGTCATTGTAATGACCTATGTTCATTAAAGTTGGGAGAACCATTAAGACAGTCTTTCTGAGGATGTAAAAAGGCAGGTGGAGAGTGAGTGTCTACCATTATAATGAAAGCTCCCCAACCTGATTGTGACTGACGGTATGCAAGCGGGTCTACAATTAGAGTGAAAATTCCCTAAATTAGTCTTCATATGCGAAAAGATGTTTGGTGACCTCCCCGTCGCGTTTCTAGGGTAACGTTGAAGCTATGCAATATAATACAATCTTGGTCACAACCTATACACTACCTAACCTACAATGTATTCTGTATACAATGGTAGAATTCCGTAGCGAAGCAGGGGTACATCAGTTAGTATTGTAATATATTGCACTGGTATTCATGAAGTCGTACGATTCAAATTCTTCGACACCAGGCGAGTTAGCCGAGCGGTTAGGGGCACGCAGCTGTGAGATTGCATCCTGGAGATAGTGGGTTCGAACACCTGTCGTTCGTGTTCATTAACAATGTATTATCGTTGATCAATTTTGAAATACCAGAAGGAAATATTTAGGTAACAATATGAAGTGAGGTTCTTTTTTTTATTCGCTTCACGTCGCACCGACACAGATAGGTCTTATGGCGACGATGGGATAGGAAAGGTCTAGTAGTGGGAAGGAAGCGCTCGTGGCCTTAATTAAAGTACAACCCCAGCATTTTCCTGGTGTGAAAATGGAAAACCACGGAAAACCACTTTCAGGGCTACCGACAGTGGGGTTCGAACCCACTATCTCCCGGATGCAAGCTCATAGCTGTACGGTCCTAACCGCACGGCCAACTCACCCGGTATTATTATTATTATTATTATTATTATTATTATTATTATTATTATTATTATTATTATTATTATTATTATTATTATTATTATTATTATTATTATTATTATTATTATTATTATTATTATTATTATGTATTCTTCCTTACATGTCAGTGATTTATGAAGTGCCGATATTACACCGTCAATCCAAGGCACGTTACCCAATGTTTTTACCCAATATTTTATGCTGCGGATTTAGAATCACATATTTAGGGTGTTCTCCTTCCTTTATTTACCAGTCGATTTCAGCATTTCTCTCTTCCTTGAGGCAAGGGGAACCTAGGATTCGCTCCTTCATAAATATTTACCGTTTCTAAGAGTCCCTCCTGCCCAACAGCCTCATTTACAACGTAACAGTGGCTTTCAAAGTAAGCTTTTGCCTCATCCTTCTCGCATTTCCGCACACTACCGGATGATGGAGGAGGGTGGCCAGGTCAGACCTAATTAAATATTAGTTTGGAGTGGAGAGCACAGTCGTTACCGTTCACAAGCTGCATTTCACTGATCCTGCGTTAAAATGGAAATGCAATGTTAATTCGCAGAACACAATGTTGAAGCTAACAAACAGAAAAGTCATTTTTGTAAGGGCTGTACGGACTTACATGGAGCCAGTGGGTTTTATTAGGAGAAATGGCAACGGCAACGAATACTAAATCCACTAGATAAACTTGCATTTCCTGTCAGTTCCATTGCCTGTATTCGACTTCTAGTCTTACCCAGTGCTGTTGTGAGAGTACTCATTCAGCAATGTCATTTTCAGTCCCGGTAAGCCATACCTGGAGCTCCATCTACTGATATGAGAATTACGTCAGTATCTGAAGCAATTAAGCATTTGTCATTATTTGGAAATGTTATCTTTCCATCAGCTTGTTCCAATGTCTCATCGCCAATCATCAAATTTATACAATCAATTATTTAAAACTGAAGGTAAATTTTGTAATCGAAAAGAAGTGACTTTGATTTTAAACAAATAATTACGGTGTAGATGCTCACTAAGGAAGGGCTTTTGGATATTCCTTCCGTAAGGGGGTGAAAAGGGGGTGAATTTTAAAAATTATTATATCTCTATCCCGAAAAGTGAATAGAAATACGTATTTTTTCTTTTCCTGAAAATCCCCTTAAGGGGGATGAAAAAAGGTGAAAAAGTGGTTGAACGCCTTTTATGAGGATACTTACA
The DNA here is from genome assembly GCF_040414725.1 of Anabrus simplex. NCBI lineage: Eukaryota > Metazoa > Arthropoda > Insecta > Orthoptera > Tettigoniidae > Anabrus > Anabrus simplex. Next base: position 1,208,923,831 of record NC_090266.1, on the reverse strand, counting down.
TCTCAAAAACTGAAGATGTTACAGACATGAAAATTGGTATTTGGAATCTCCTTTTAAAATACAGAAACACGTATCATTTTGTTCTTTGCTAAATCCACTTATGGGGGCTGAACAGGAGTGACAAATGGGATGAATTTAAAAAATGAGTATATCTGCAGTATATCACAAAAACGTAACATGTTACAGACATGAAAATTTGTATCTGGAATTTCCCAAAAAAGGTAAAGAGACACAATAATTTGTTTTCGGAAAATCCACTTAAAGTGAAATGGAAAGGGGTGAATTTTTAAAATTAGCATTTCTACAGTATATATAAAAAATTTACCATGTTACAGACGCGATAATTGGTAATTTTGATCTCCTTTAAAAATAGAGAAACACGTATTTTTTGTTTTCGGAAAATTCCCCTAAAGGGAGATTGTACTGAACGCTTGACTTACCATTCCATCGTTGGTCGGCCACAGCTGCTACAGTAGAGCAATATTGAACTCTTAAATCTTGGGGTCGTTGCGAGAAGATTTCGGTCACGATCTTAACCAAACCATGGGGTTCAGAAGAGAGCCTAACTACTTGAAATGAGGAGCAAATATGTGCTTACTAACTTTTATTAAATTCTTAATGGCACAAAAAATTTATTTATATAAATTCTTGACAAAAAATAATTATTAATTATTAATTTTGAATTATGAATTATTAATTATTAATTTTGAATTATGAATTATTAATTATTAATTATTAATTATTAATTATTAATTAATAATTATTAAATGTTTCAAACGGAGTCACATTACATAGCGTATATATTTTCTTTTACAATGTCGCCGAATTTGCTTCGGGAAAAGTAGGAATCTCATAAATTAGTGGACAGCGAGACTGAAAAGGTGAAAAGAAAACCTGAAAAATCGGGCACCTATTAATCCAAACGATAACTGAGAATTAATCCACACGATCCGTGGAAAATCAGACCTTCAACAAGTAGAACGCCTGATTTACTCTCAATTAAGATTATCCACCAGTCGAATACCCTTTCGGATACTGAACACCGCCGAATGGACCCTTAATCGAACCAAATTGACTATTAGTTGCTTTGAATAGGTTGCGAAATATTATTGGAAAGCATGGTGTTCACTACCAATTAACAGCAGCATTCACAATTAAAACAAAATTCCACCATGTATTTGTCATTTCATGGCACGCTTAAGTGATAAAATAAACCCGATGCTAAACGTGCATCACCCAAACAGCTGTTCAGAAGGAACCAACAACAACACGATCCGCGAGGATCTTACGTTACGCCGTTCTGAAGGAACAAGACTGCGAAATGCAGGAAACACTTATTCATCACGCATTTAGAAGAAATGCCAAACACTGAAGTTAATTAAAAAGTGGTAAATCACTTGAAAAATATTATTATAAAACCGACTTTCGGGTTATGAATGGTTACATTACGCTTAATAAAATTACAAGTCCACAGGGAAAAAATAAACAAACTTACTGAATTCTTTCCTACTTCACAATGACTACCATCACAGATCCGTCTACTTATTGTTTGTCCCAACACTCTACCTACACCTTATCAATTGATCGAACTCCACTACGTATAAAAATGAAAGAACGACAAAGATTGAAAATAAAATATATTACTGGCTGACGAATCGAATCCGCATTCGTAACTCAAGCCTCACACTAATAAGTTGAGTGTCAACGTGCACACTATCAAAGCAAGAACGGACGTCAGAACGACAAAACAATTAGGTCCGTAAAATAAAATAAAATACCGAAGTTCATTGAACTCAAACACGCATGGCGCACTGCAGTAATTATTCAATCACCATTAGCTAAGTACCCAAAGTTGGACAACCCTCATATTCATGCCGTCAGTGATCCCATAATCTTGAGTAATCACCTTCCAGCTCTTGAGGGATACGCACAAGCTTGGCCTCGTTATTACCGAGCTAACCATCTTCACATTGCGCGTCCTACTGCAGACACTACCATTGACCAGGTTACTTCGCAAAAGCATCTAATCTAAGACTTGAGTATGTACAGCTGACCTCCCAGACCTATCATCGGGTTTACTTAACGTCTGTACACCCTAAAACTAACCTCATATGTACACATACCTTCCTAATTCTATCGTTGAGCGTGAACTAGGACGTCTCATCATTAGTATACTCCTAGGATAACATGTGACGTCCTAAATCTATTGTCGGGCGGATACTGGGTCGTATACGCTTCCCCTAGCATATCAGGCGAAATCGTAATTTCAAACAAACTCTTAAATATCTCGGCTGTAAATCTGGTCGAAACTAATAACACACAACGAAACACCTCTTGCCACAGAACGAACGCAAGTCGGAAAATGCAGTAAGTCCCTATCTTGTTACTAAACGTGAAATTGAAAATAAATATCGCGTGGCGAACAATCCACAATTCAAACACAATCTCAGCATGCGCAATGAAGTTTAGGAAAGAATAATGACTTCCAGCACACGTATGACACTACTTGACTATTGCCCAACAATAATCATCACCATCGCAAAAATCCATACTATAATTTTAGGGTGAGGCCCTCAAATCGCCTACCGTCATTTTTCCAAATATTCATGTCCATGACTATCCAGTGAAACAAAACCCAATGAGTCTACACAGCCAAACATATCGCTTTAAAACTCCAATATCTCATTCCACAAATGTTTCCGATTTAATGATAAATTACCGCCTTGTAATTTACAGTGGTTGATCATATTATTAGGGCCACTAGGTAAAAATTGAAGAATTTATGTTTGGATCATTATTATTTTCTAAGTGTTTACTTATTGCTTATTTTTATGGTTGGATATTATTAATTACACATTTCCATAGTTAAATTCAACAATCAGCTCTACATTAAGAAGCCTAATAATGAAAACTCTGGTCAAGAATTGAGAGAGTCGCCAATTATGTTACAGTTGCTTGCTGACTGTTGTTGGAGTAACACACGTGATTTATTGTAGATTTGTTTCCTTGCATCTCTTGTGCGAATTTTGCTCTTTAAGTGATACAGTGAAGTGACAAGAGTAGAATACAGTTAATTGTAGTTCAGTATCTATCTATATAAATAAAATTGTGTCTGTTTGTCTGTTTGTCTGTTTGTCTGTTTGTCTGTTCCACCATCACGTCGAAACGGCTGGATAGATCTCAACCAAACTTCGTATTTAGAGTATACTTATCCCGGGGAAGGTTTCGATATGCATATCATTTTAAAATCTTTGAATAGACGGGGGTTTATAGGAAAACCAGAATGGTTTTTCCACCATCACGTCGAAACGGCTCGATAGATCTCAACCAAACTTCGTATTTAGAGTATACTCATTCCGGGGAAGGTTTCGATATGCATATGATTTTAGAATCATTGAATAGACGGGGGATTATAGGAAAACCAGAATGTTTTTTCCACCATCACGTCGAAACGGCTTGATAGATCTCAACCAAACTTCATATTTAGAGTAAACTCATCCCGAGGAAGGTTTCAATATGCATATCATTTTAAAATCCTTGAATAGACGGGGGGGGGGGTTATAGGAAAACCAGAATGGTTTTTCCACCATCACGTCGAAACGGCTGGATAGATCTCAGCCAAACTTCATATTTAGAGTATACTCATACCGGGGAAGGTTCTGATATGCATATAATTTTAAAACCTTTGAATAGACGGGGTGTTTATAGGAAAACCACACTGGTTTTCCTCCATTTTCTCTTATACTATTGATTTTCTGTAAACTTCGTCTACCGTTCGTGAAACGTCTCTTCATTATATACAACTTTCGTTATGTTCATAATTTACCTTACTCTTCACATGACGGAGAAATTTACAAATTTCTGCTGGTATCATGCTCTGCATTTAGTGACCGACAGACCGACAACGAACCTACAGGTTACCATGGCAACGTCTCTGACTGCATGCCAGTAGGGAAGTAACGTATTGCCATTTTCCTCATCATGCTTTTAAATTCGTGGTTGTTCCTTGGGTAGATGGCAAGAGAGGCGTCAATCGGCTCATCTGCGGGATATTGACGGAATATCGTTGGAGGTTATAACCGCCCTCGAATAGATTAAGTAATAACACCATTAGTCATCTTCTTATTTGTTTACCTAAGAATCACTGGACCTAAATTTCTCCTCTGTTACCGCTTTATTATATCCATAACTCACACTAGCATAATTTATTGAGGGGCATTTGATTTTCCAATACATTCACTTGGCATTTACATATTTGTCGTTATCCGGCTGTCCTCAGTTATAATCCATTTTCTATTAGATTCAACATTCTTAACTGTATTATTTTCTTCCTTAATTACGCCGTATGTACGTGAGTGCTAGAAACTACTAGATGCATTTCCACCAAGATTCGTATTTAGAATACACCTGTCCTTGACAGGTTTTAGGGTAAATATTGTTTCTAAATCCCTGAACTGACTGGGGGTTTATACGAAACCGAAACAGTGATTTTGCACTTCCAAAATACACTGACTGACAGAGCAAATGCAACACCAAGAAGGAGTGGTCAGAACTTTATGCCAATTGCAGGGTAGACTGACGTCACTGAGGTATGCTCATGATGTGAAATGCGCCGCTGTGCTGCGCACGTAGCGAACGATAAATGGGACACGGCGTTGGCGAATGGCCCACTTCGTACCGTGATTTCTCAGCCGACAGTCATTGTAGAACGTGTTGTCGTGTGCCACAGGACACGTGTATAGCTAAGAATGCCAGGCCGCCGTCAACGGAGGCATTTCCAGCAGACAGACGACTTTACGAGGGGTATGGTGATCGGGCTGAGAAGGGCAGGTTGGTCGCTTCGTCAAATCGCAGCCGATACCCATAGAGATGTGTCCACGGTGCAGCGCCTGTGGCGAAGATGGTTGGCGCAGGGACATGTGGCACGTGCGAGGGGTCCAGGCGCAGCCCGAGTGACGTCAGCACGCGAGGATCGGCGCATCCGCCACCAAGCGGTGGCAGCCCCGCACGCCACGTCAACCGCCATTCTTCAGCATGTGCAAGACACCCTGGCTGTTCCAATATCGACCAGAACAATTTCCCGTCGATTGGTTGAAGGAGGCCTGCACTCCCGACGTCCGCTCAGAAGACTACAATTGACTCCACAGCATAGACCTGCACGCCTGGCATGGTGCCGGGCTAGAGCGACTTGGATGAGGGAATGGCGGAACGTCGTGTTCTCCGATGAGTCACGCTTCTGTTCTGTCAGTGATAGTCACCGCAGACCAGTGTGGCGTCGGCGTGGAGAAAGGTCAAATCCGGCAGTAACTGTGGAGAGGCCTACCGCTAGACAACGCGGCATCATGGTTTGGGGCGCTATTGCGTATGATTCCACGTCACCTCTAGTGCGTATTCAAGGCACGTTAAATGCCCACCGCTACGTGCAGCATGTGCTGCGGCCGGTGGCACTCCCGTACCTTCAGGGGCTGCCCAATGCTCTCTTTCAGCAGGATAATGCCCGCCCACACACTGCTCGCATCTCCCAACAGGCTCTACGAGGTGTACAGATGCTTCCGTGGCCAGCGTACTCTCCGGATCTCTCACCAATCGAACACGTGTGGGATCTCATTGGACGCCGTTTGCAAACTCTGCCCCAGCCTCGTACGGACGGCCAACTGTGGCATATGGTTGACAGAGAATGGAGAACCATCCCTCAGGACACCATCCGCACTCTTATTGACTCTGTACCTCGACGTGTTTCTGCGTGCATCGCCGCTCGCGGTGGTCCTACATCCTACTGAGTCGATGCCGTGCGCATTGTGTAACCTGCATATCGGTTTGAAATAAACATCAATTATTCGTCCGTGCCGTCTCTGTTTTTTCCCCAACATTCATCTCTTTCGAACCACTCCTTCTTGGTGTTGCATTTGCTCTGTCAGTCAGTGTATATACACAACCAAACTTTATGGAAGTCTACCTACCTTCGTAGAAATTAATATCTAAACCTTTTTTCTCATGTGCATCATTTCGATACGAGGATTAATGAGGGAGATATCTTTAACGGGCCGTTTTTCTGTACAAGTCCCATCGGACTTGACTCACGAGCGGGTGCGTTTAAAGCGTATTCCTTACAACTTGAAAACTACTGAAGACATTCGTACCAAAATTTATATTTAGCATCCACCTGTCCAAAGGTAGGTTTTAAACGTAAATAACATTTCATGTTCCGGAATGGACTGGCGGTTTATAGGGAAAACAAATGGTGATTTTACTCTTCCACAATATATACAGAACAAGACCAACCTGACTGGGAATCGACCAAACCTGATGGAATTCCACCTCTAAACCTTTTTTTCATGTGCATTTTTTTCGTCAGGAGGATTAATAAGGGAGATATCATGAATGGTCATGGTCACTTTTGCATGTTAAATCCAGCGGACATAGCCCAAAAAGGTGTTTTACATGGAGCAGATTCCTTATCTACATAAATCAAATCGTAACGACTGTGTGACTCTACACTGACTATTTTGGCGAAATTTTCGTACAGCTTTCCGTTTAAGGGGTAATAATAACCATCTCCATAATTTTTGGTTTAGTTTCCTGAAAGTCCTAATTTATACCCGCCTCGCCCAAAATTCACATTGTGGCATAATCTGCCAGAAGAATAAGAAGATAATTGAAATTTGACAAAATTATACGTTTTAGCCTGTAACGAATGGAAAAATCCTATATCATTAAATTTTTCATTTTTTATCCCCTAAGAATATCGAAATATGCAGGCAATTTTAATGATGGTGCAGACCTTCGGAAATTCCTATCACATAACGGATTGCACAATCTCCGTTCAATTTGGAATGATCTACAACCTTGGTCTTATGACTTTTTGCCGTATCTGTATCCCTTTTACGTTTGATTTTTCTCTATTAATCGATGTTAAGTCAATTTGGAATTTTCACATGCATAATTCATACTTTCAATTACTTATATGAAATACATAATCATCAAACTCTTCACAAAAATTGGCCCACCCAGTAGCCATATGTGAGCCAAATGCTACGTATGTAACTGTCACATAATTGTCCGAAAAGTAATGTAATGTGAGATAATCTTAAAAACCTTTACCCTGGTCCACGTTTCTAACTCAATCTGACCCAAGAATAGATGACATATCATAGGACCAGCCATTTAGGCCACTAAATCCGGCGTGTCTGAAGGTATAATCCTTTGACGATATGACGTACGTTTAGTAGCAGTTAATCTGTAAATGAAGGTCTTCAATATTGTAAACACGCATATACTTTCGTATGTCGATCTATATATATTCACTGATGTCGATTTTTAGCGATCGAGAAAGGGTGGGTCTGCTATTGTAATCAGTACTCCCCACACCGACTTTGACTGGCAGTAGGAAAGGGTTCCTTCTCCAACTCCTGTGTAACTGTCATTAGTAAGGAAGGCCTACAATTGTAATGAATAGTTCCCTTCTCGATTTGACTTGCAGAAGGTAAGTGAGCATGCAGTTTTGTTTAAAACTCTCCTACTCGATTGTGTTTGGCAGTAGGCAAGGGTGCCCGCCATTATGAAGAAATGTCCTCATCTAAAATGTGACTGGCATTAGGCATAGTGGCCTGCTATTTTGATGGAAACTCACCAATTTGGTGTGACTGGCAGTACGCTGGCTGGCAGTAGGAAAAGGGGCCTGTCATTATAATGATAACTGCACAACTCAATTTCGAGTGATAGTAGGGTAATTGCCTACCATTATAATAGAAACTCCTCAACTGTAATCTGTCTGGAAGTAGGAAAGGGGGCTGCTATTTTAACGAAAACTCCCCAAATCGATTCTGTCCGCGTTGTAGGCAATGGGGCCTGCAATTATAATGTAAACTTCCCAACTTGATTTTGAATGCCAGTAGGCAAGTGAGCCTGCCGTTATATCACAAATCCGTAACAAACACTTTACATTGGAAACAACGTACGGGGACCTCCCCATGCTCTTTCTCGGATAACGCTAAGAGACATTCAATTTTAAAACAATCTTATTTACTGCATGCACACTATTTACTTCGATATTCGAATACAATGTAGAATACCGTAGCGAAGCACGGGTACATTCGCTAGTATACTTAAAAATACGGGTATTTAGAAAACAAACATGGGGAAAGCTAAAGATCTTTCTCCTAGTAAAATTTCGGAAATAAAGACCTTTTAAAGAATACTGATTATTCTCATAGAAAAATAGCGTCTAAGACTTCTGTTTCAAAGTCAACAGTGGACAGAATTAAGAAAAAACTTGACCAAGGCACGAATTTGTCATCTAAACGGGTGGGTAAATGTGGCCGCAAAATAATAACTTCTCCACGAGCAGAGCGCCTGTTAAGAAATATCGTCATTAAACATAGAAAAGCTTCAATGAAAGTCTTTACAACAAAGATTCGACAAGCGGGGATCAACGTATCTTCAATGACAGCTCGTCGGAGGATCAAAGAGCTGGGTTTCGCTTGTCATCGTCCAGCAAAGAAACCATCACTGACACCAACCATGATGAAGAAGCGACTATTATGGGCAAAACAACATCGAAATTGGACTGCTGATGAATGGAAAAGTGTAAGCAGTTTACTTCCTCCCTGTTGTGCTCAACCGAACTTGGCGTAAACAGGTTTTAATACAAAACTACATATTTTTCCAGGTTTGCTTCTCGGATGAGTCATCAATACATATCCTTGATGACAGATCTGTATTTGTGAGCAGGCGCAAGGGTGAGAAATACAATAGTGACCGCATTGTCAAGACCGTTAAGCACCCGTTAAGTGTCATGGTGTGGTCCGTAATCAGTAGCAATGGAACCGGCCGCCTGTATATTGTCGAAGGTACCATGAACCAACACCAGTACATTAAGGTTCTAGAGATACGGCTACTTCCACAAGTTCGTGAATGGTTCCCAGATGGAAAATTTGTGTTTATGCATGACTCTGCACCTTGTCACAAGGCTAAAACTGTGACAAAGTTCCTTCTGGACAACAAAGTGAAGGTTCTGGACTGGCCTGGCAACTCTCCTGACCTCAACCCGATCGAGAACCTTTGGGGGCTAATGAAGAGGAAAATTTGTGCTCATAATGTCACGAATAAGATCCAACTGATCGAAAGACTAATCAATGTGTGGCATTATGATGATGAAATTAAAAAAAGCTGCCTCAGATGCATTTGTAGTATGCCAGATAGGGTCGAAGCGGTAATTGCTGCGAAGGGAGGTGTTACAAGATATTAGATTTTCCTAGTTTCCTTTGTTTTTCATGATTTTCATTAATATTTCAAATGTAAAATTGTGTAATATATTTGTCAAAAGTCCATTTTAGATTAATTAAATGTATATCAGTGAAGTTTAATTGTGTATGTCTTATGAAGTTTGAAAAATACAATTTTCACCTAGTGGCCCTAATAATATGATCAACCTCTGTATGAACTTTACTGGTGGCCATGATCGTTAAGGAGCTGAGGGAGGGTAGGGGAGGTGGTGGTATACAATTTCTAATCACTAGATTGCGTGCCAAAAGCCTGGATTAAATTCCAAACCTCTCCGCAGTGCTCATATGGAGTGAGGGCATATGACGCTGTTGATGGTGATTCGTCCGTCGGATGGGGACGTTAAGCCTTGAGCAGACCCCTTCGTTCTATTCGACAGGAGTAGGCTATGTGCCGGCACCGGGTTTCACCCTCTCCCTACTATCATATATCACGTCATTCATTTCATCTCTCATTAACTCCTCTGATGAGGTTGACGTCAGGAAGGGCATCCGGTCATAAAAACCGCCACGACAAATTCATCTCACCTCATACACGACCCCGTAGGGAAACGGGACAAGGGTTGGACAAACAAACTGATTTGAATCTTGTCATCACAGTCAAACAACACCAACCGTGTATTCAAAATGCTCTTCTATTCTTGAGGTCCTATTATTCTAATATTCATTATATTGTCTTACGTAACCAGTCACTTGAATTTTTACTACCAACAGTTACCATCTTCACCAAATCGTTTTTCACTTGGGATCTTATTTGAAATTTACTGTGCTTTACTGACCTTCTCCGGGTCCCAGCTTTCGGATTGTTAGCGGAATATACTACAGCCTGCCACCTAAATCTCACCTTTAATATACAGCCTGTCTCAAAAATTCTTCGCGGCAAATATAGCCTGTCTCAAAAACTCATTTTCATCGCCTTCTCATGGCGGTATTATATGAAATATGCAGGCTTTCTCTGCCTTCAACATTCCTACCACTCTTATCTCCCCATATATAAATTCTTCGCCCTCAATTCATTTTCTTATATCTCAAGACTTTTTCAAACCTCCCTCTCGTGACAAACGATTTTGATAAAAATACACCTTTTTATTTTACTGTTACTACAACTTTTGGACCTCGAGAATACAACAACACACCGTGATTTTCCATATCATCGACATACACGATGTCACAAAATGTTACTTCCCATGAATAAAACATAACTTTATCGGATTTCACTGGAATTTTCTAGACACCCGCAAACCTTGTAGAACATGCGTGTTAAATCCACCTTTTAACATAGGAAAATGTTATCCCGCGGTAGATATTATTATTATTATTATTATTATTATTATTATTATTATTATTATTATTATTATTATTATTTTGACATAAATCTGACTTCAAACGATATTCGAAATTAAGACACTCGCCACGACTTTTTATCATGATCACCTTCCTAATTTTTCTCAATTCGGACAATATCTCAAAGAATATTAACACAAGATTTAAACTTCGCATTTTATAGTTTCGTAATGTGAATTTTACAACACTAAAGATTTTCACACGCTGACCAGGAATATAATATCTTTTCCTGATCATTACAAAATATCAACCTAACACACGCAATGAAAATTGGTAGGGACAAACAATAATCTAACTACAACATTGATACAAAATATTCACAGACCTGCAATCGTAGCCATCGTCCTGGATTCTGGCTGCATTTAACCAGCAAACCTTGTTTATTTTAGCCTACCATGGCTAAATTTATCAACATCTTCTCATACATACAACTTAAATTACACAACACTTTCCAACGCACTTTCAAACGTTTAGGAAGCGACGAACACTCTGCTCAAATGACCACATCAACTGCGTTCACAAGACCGCTGCCTCCTTCACCGTATTAAATTGTCCAGGTGTTCCAACAGATAAGAAACCAGACGCGGTAGCTAACTTCAAACTCCTCTTTAACGAACACCCACTGAATACCGAGAGAAATTCAATTACTTCTAAACCTTCAAAGTTTCCGTTAGCGTGAGCTCAGAAAATGTCTATCATCTTCCATTTCTGACGGTATATTTGAACCATAGCTACGAACATGTAATAAGTTATTTGGCGACCAAATTATTCACACTTTTCTGCCGACGAGTGACGCGGGCTCCGCCGCTCAGAAACCAGACAGACACTGAGAAATATACGGATGGAGATTTCTTTTATACTCTATGGGATGACGCTACTCATACCATGAAGCTTGGTTGTACAATATGCTAATTCCGCATCCAATAGACCGATTTTCCTGAAATTTGTTCCATAACTTCGGACAGATTTACGATTTATTTCTGTGTTGATTTCATAATTTTCCCATACTCGCAACAGGCGAAATAAATTATTTCTGCCCTGGCGTTTCTCGGGTTTTCTTCATTCATCGACCTTGGCACGTGTCGGTAGTCCGCGGGTCGGCTTAACTGCATTTATATTTACCCTGGGGGTTCTGTCTTCACGTAGGGTTTAAGAATAATTTAGATTCTTTGTTTCAGGATTTACTCTGAAGCCAAAATCTCTCGTTACGAAGAATTCCTTGAATTTGAAAAATTGTTGAATATTCGAAGTCCACCGAAGTGTCCCGGCGTTTCACGAGTTCGTAGCTTGCTTAACGCGGGGCGCTCGCTCCCACGAGACAGCTAGACTCATGAAATGCAAACATGGCCGCTCTCAAACAAGTAACTTTTATTTGAAATAAACATTCAGAAAATAAAACAATAATTTTCTCATCATAGAATTATGGGTTCAGTAAGGAGGACTGAAACAGGGGTTGAATTATTTTTATGGAGATAATTATATCTGAAAAGCTGAAGATGTTACAGACATGAACATTTGTATGTTGAATCTTCTTAAAAAAATAAATAAACACGGATGAAAAGAAGTGGAGAAAGTGTTGAAGCCTTTTTATGAGGATACTTACATATATCAAATACCGAAGATGTTACAGTCGCAAAAGTTGTTTCTTGGAATCTCCTTTAAAGATAAAGAGACACGCATTCTTTCCTCTTCAAAAAATCCACTTATGGTGGAGGGGGGTGGGTGTATTAATTGAAAAATTAGTTACATTATTTGTGTGAGGATACATATATCTCAAAAACCGAAGATATTACAGACGTAAAAATGGGTATTTGGAATCTCCTTTAAAAATAAAGAAACACGTATTTTCTGTTTTGCTTTTTTTAAATCCACTTAAGGGGGAGGGTGAAATGAAGTGGAAAATTTTGAATTTTTATGAGGATACTTATATCTCAAAAGCGGAAGGTTACAGACGTAGAAACTGGTATTTTGAATCTCCTTTAAAAATAAATAACCACGTATTGTTTTGTTTTCGGTAAATCTACTTAAGGGTTGGGTGAAAAGAAGTAAAAGTGGAGTCTTTCACGAGGATACTTAAATCTCAAAACTGAAGATGATAAAGACGTGAAAAATTGGTATTTTGGAATCTCCTTTAAAATAAAAGAACAGAGAGCAGTACAACCCTAAGGGGGTTCGACTGGAGGGGGTTAGCTGGTGACTTCAATATTCATTTCTCGCGGACTGTTTCACATACGATGTTGAAATTTCACATGATTATTGGTCCTATATATCATACTTCGTATGTTTTAAATAAGAAGTTATTTTGATACAATATATTCCTAAGGGGTTTTGACCAGGGTTTGGAACCTGATGATGAAAATATTAATTTCTATGAAACCGTTTAACGTACGAGGTTGAAACTTGACATGGTGATTGCCCGTATATGCCTTGCATTTTAACTAAGAAGTAGTCTTAAAACAATACACTCTTAATAGGCTTTAACTGTGGGAGTTCTTATGACATAAATGACATTCCACTTAAACCGTTTGACATGGATTTTAAATAGTGAAAGGTCTTAAAACTATACACCCCTAAGGGATTGGGACTGGGGTGTAAAGACTTATGACAAAATTATTCATCTCTCCAAGCCACATGACGTATGAATTTATAATTTTACAAGAACTTCGGATTGGTGTCGAATATGATATAATTCAATATATTTCGTGAATATAAGCAGCAAGTCCATGTAGAAGTTGATGTTCTAAGTCTTCAAACAGCCAAAGTACTCGACCGAATTTTCGATATCCCGTCTTTATTGCAAATTTTTTTTTTGTAGAATTCAGGTTTTTAACTGAAATAATCTTAAACTTAATACACAAATGGAGGAACTTTTTTCGAGACTATATTTTTACGCACGTTGAATGTATAATATTTAAAGATTTAAACCCCTCAAATTGCTAATCAAATTCCACAGGCTTAATATATATGCTAGGCCTAAGTAATAAGTAATGGAGGTTTCATCTTAATTTTTATCAGAGATCGGTGCTGCCCTCTATAAGCATAAAATTCTGTCTGAGATTTTAAATAAAGGTTAACAATACAATACATCTCGAAGGGATTTTGGCTTGGGGGTGAAGTATGATGACAAATATATGCATTTAAATGAATCCATTTGAATTAAGAGTTAAAATTTCAAATGAAAGCCTACATGTTAAATAAGAGAATGTTTGAAGCAAATTTAACCCCTCAGAGAGTTAATTACGGGTTAAGATCTGGAAACAAATATACTCGCTCCTTCCTCCGAAACGGTTTAACGTACGAAGAAAAAATTCCAAATATCGTTATATATATTAAATCATAGGACTAGGTGTGCAATAGGAAATATTTTTAAACGTTTCGCCCCTAAAGTGTTAAAATGGGGTTAGCTCTGGAAACGAAATTATTCATCCATCCAAAACTGTTTGACGTCCAAAGTTGTAATTTTATGAGAAGGTTCTTCTTATACGTCCTAGGTGTAAAATATCGTATATTTCAATATATTTCTCCCCTAAGAGGTTTAGATAGTAGTTGATTCTCAAAAGCACAATATCCATTCTTCCGAAACTGTTTCAGGCATGAACTGAAAATTTTATATGAAGGGTGATTATCTAAATCCTAGATGTTAATAAATATTTAAAAACATTAGCCCCCTAAAAATGCATTCATTCCTCCATTACAGTTTGACGTACAAGATCAGAATTTCACAGGATTGTCGCTTTTACGTCCTAGATATTAAATAAAATAGAGTTTTAAACATTCCAATTCCTCTGTACGGGGTTCAAAATATGTGTTAGATCAGAAAGTAAATAATCATTCCCACAAAAACGTCTGGCGTACGAACTGAGGGTGAAATTGACAAATTAGCTGACAACGGACTCTCCAAAATCTAAAATTTTGATTAATAACTTTCAGTTCAAACCCCTAGGGAAGCACGGGTATTTTGCTAGCTACATATAAAACAACAGTTTTGTCTCTACATTGCTCACAATTTCTGTGTCGCTCGTGTCCACGGTAACAAGGAAATGCACTTTTTAATGTTCCGTCTCACTGGGCGAGTTGGCCGTACGGTTAGGGGCCCGCAGCTGTGAGTTTGCATACGGGAGATAGTGGGTTCGAACCCCACTCTCGACAGTCCCGATGACGGTTTTCCGCGATTTCCCATTTTCACACCAGGCAAATGCTGGAGATATACGTTAATTATGCTCACGGCCACTTCCTTCTCACACCTAGGCCTTTCCTATCCCATCGTTGCTATAAGAATTATCCATGTTGGTGCAACGTAAAGCAAATTGTAAAAAACGAAATCCGTCATATCTGTATGTATGTCTGTATTGAACACATCATTCTACGATGAGAAAATTATTCTTTTTATTTTTTCTCAATATTTATTTCAAATAAAAGTTGCTTGTTTGAGAGCGGCCATTTCGTGAGTCTGGCTGTCTCGTGGGAGCGAGTTCCCAGGGTCGAGCTGAGCCGCAAGCTCGTGATATACCGTGATACTTCGGTGGACTGCGAATATTCAACAATTTTTCATATCCACGGAATTCTTCGTAACGAGAGATTTTAGCAACACAGTAAATTCTGAAGTAAAGAATCTAAATTATTCTTAAACCGTACGTGAAGACAGAACCCCCAGGGTAAATATAAATGCAGTTAAGCCTAGAGACAAATCCGCGTCAGATCCATGGACGAGTTACACGTGCCAAGGTCAATGAATGAAGAAAACCCGCGAAACGCCCGGGCAGAAATAATTTATTTCGTCTGTTACGAGTGTGAGAAAATTATGAAATTAACGCCAAAATAAATTGTAAGTCTATCCGAAGTCATGGAACGAATTTCAGAAAAATCGGTCTATTGGATGCGGAGTTAGCGTATTGCATAACCGAGCTCCACGGTGTGGGTAGGGTCACCCCGTAGAGTATAAAAGAAATCGCCCTCCGTACATTTCTCAGTGTCTGTCTGGTTTCTGGAGCAGCGGAACTCATGCCCTCGTCGACAGAAAAGTGCAAAAATTTGGTCTCCAAGTAACTTACTACATGTTCGTGGCTATGGTTCTAATATACTGTTAGAATGGAAGATGATAGAAATTTTCTGATCTGCCGCTAATAGGAACTTTGAAGATTTAGATATGCGGTGAATAAGTAATTGAGTTCCTCTTTGTATTAAGTGCGTGCGTATAATATTTGTTAGAGTCTGGATGAGAGCTACAGTGTCTGGTTCCTTATCTGTCGGGACACCTGGTCTTCTTAGTAGGGTGGACAAGGCAGTCGCCATTTGAGAAGCGAGCTCGTCACAAGGGTGATCACGTCAAAAAGTGCGTTATGAAGTGTTGTGTAATTTAAGTTATATGTATAAAGATGATGTATAACCTAGCTATGGTAGGCTAGACGAGGGGTTTGCTGGCTAAATGCAGCCAGAACTCCAAGGATGACGGCTAAGATCACAGGTCTGTAAATTTTAATCAATGTTGTAGTTAGAATGTTGTTTATCCCAACCAAATTTTTCTTTGCGTGTGTCGGGTTGATATTTTGTAATGATCAGGAAAAGATATTATAATTTTGGTCAGCGTGTGAAAATCTTTAGTTTTATAAAATTTACATCAAGAAACTATAAAAGGCGACGTTTAAATCTTGTGGTAATGTTCTTCGAGATATTGTCCGAAGTGAGAAAAATCAGGAAGGTGATCATGATAAAGTAGTCATGGCGAATGTCTTAATTTCGAATATCGTTTGAATTAAGAAAATTTTTATCGAAATTAATAATAATAATAATAAAAATAAAAATAATAATAATAATGATAATAATATCTACCGCGGGATAAAATTTTCCTATCTTAAAAGTGGATTTAACAAGTATGTTCTACAAGGATTGCGGGCGTTTAGAAAATTTCCAGTGAAATCCGATAAAGTTATGTTTTACCCATGGGAAGTAAAATTTTGTGACATCGTGTATGTCGATGATACGGAAAATCACGGTATGTTGTTGTATTCTCGAGGTCCGAAAGTTGTAGTAACAGTAAAAATAAAGAGGTGTAATTTATAAAGGTTATTGTTTTTCACAAGAGGACTGAGATTTGGAAAGGGTCTTGAAATATAAGAAAAATGGATTGAGAGCGAAGAATTTATATATGTCGAGATAAGAGTGGTAGAAATATTGAAGGCGAAAGGAAGCCTGGATTTTACGTAATACCGCCGTGAGAAGGCGAGGAGAATTAGTTTTTGAGACAGGCTGTGTTTGCCGAGGAAGGATTTTTGAGACAGGCTGTATATAAAATGTGAGATTCCGCTAACCGTCTCAAAGACATTCTTGCGCCCTACCCTACTTCTCTACAAATAGCACTTGTCAATGCACAGAGCATTGTCCCACATTTCTCAGAATTCTCCGAAATATTTTCAACCTGTAATCTGCATGCTATAATGATTTCAGAATTATGGCTGCGTCAGTCTATCCCTTCAGCACTGGTTAAAATGAGTGGATACACTTTAATTAGGAACGATAGAGAAGGAAAGCCTGGAGGCGGAGTCGGAATGTTCATACGTGACGATTTGAAATACAAGGTAATATTCAAATCGCCAAGTGAATACTCTCACAGGCCGGAGTTCTTGTTCATAGAAATTGAAATTCGTGGTACGAAGTGTTTACTCGGTGTAGTGTATCGCTCACCGAAGACCGGAAACACAACGGATCTAGAGGAAGCCCTACAGGATTTAATATCCAGGTATGAACACATGGTTTTAATGGGAGATTTTAACACTGATCTGACAAATGCAACTACTGAAACTAGGCGACTGACATCCATGTTTGAATCCATTAATATGACAATTCTGCCCTTACAACCCACACACCATGTTGCAACCTCGCACACACTCCTTGACCTAATCGCTGTAAACAATAAAGACCGTATAGTTTCACATGGACAGATGCCTGTGCCAGGCCTTTCCCGTCATGACATGATTTACGCAGCATACTTTTTGAGGTGTCCAAAATACAAGCCTAAGATAATCACATACAGAGATTTCAAAAATTTGAACGAAGAAGCCCTCTTTGAGGACGCTCTGAGCACACCATGGCACACAGTTCAGTACATAAAGGACATTGACGACAAAATATCTCATTTTAACGAACATTTCTTAACTTTATACGACAGACATGCCCCATTACGTACTGCTCGAGTAAAGCGACCATCTAACCCTTGGCTCAATCAAGAAATTCGTGATCAAATGAAAGACAGAGACGTAGCCTATGGCTACTATGTGAAATATCCAACACAGGACAAATTTGAGAAATAAAAAAGACTCCGAAATAAAACAACGCAGATGATAAGAAACGCTAAAATACGCTACTCGTACGAAGTTTTAAATACACATAACTCTGCAGCTGTATGGAAAACTCTCCGCGAAAAATAAAACAAAGACAAAGGATAGTAACTGTAATGTACCTTTGGACGATCTGAATAATTATTTTAGCTCAAGAAACGTCCAGACGAACGGAAATACCAAGAGAGCCACTATTGACAAAATATCTTCAAAGCGAAAGCATGGTGGAGAAACATTTTACTTCTCTCATGTGACTCCAGGTGATGTAAAGAGCGCCCTCAATGACATAAATTCAGGGTCTACCGGACACGACGGAATAAACCTGTCCCTTTTAAGAAAAATTCTAAACATCATTCTTCCTACAATAACGCACATTGTTAACACCTCTCTTATGACGGGAATCTTTCCTGAGAACTCGAAAAATGCCATCATCAGACCCTTGCCGAAAAATAGTACCCCTATAACCTTTGACGATTACCGGCCTGTTAGTATCCTCCCTGTACTAGGAAAAGTACTAGAAAAATTAGTACACAAACAAATGACAGACTATCTCTTACATCATTACTTACTCGACAGATATCAATCAATGTTCAGATCAAATTTCAGTACCAACACAGCCTTGGTAAAGGTAACTAACGACATTCAGCTAGCAGTGGATAACGGACAAATGACAATTCTAATTCTTCTCGACTTTACAAAAGCATTTGACTGCGTAGACAAAGACATTTTACTAGCCAAATTAGAAGCGATGAAATTTTCTAATAATGTATTATGCTGGGTACGTTCCTATCTCAGTGGACGTAAACAATGTGTGTCAGTGGGAGACAATATGTCTAGATGGCTAAATACTGAGATGGGGGTAGCACAGGGTGGGGTGTTATCACCGCTTCTGTTCTCCCTATACCTGAATGACCTATCAGAACAACTGACGAACTGAAAATATCACTTACAAGCGAATGTACCCGTGCTTCGCTACGGTATTCTACATTGTATTCGAATATCGAAGTAAATAGCGTGCATGCAGTAAATAAGATTGTTTTAAAATTGCATGTCTCTTAGCGTTATCCGAGGAAGAGCATGGCGAGGTCCCCGTACGTTGTTTCCAATGTAAAGTGTTTGTTATGGAATTGTGATATAACGGCAGGCTCACTTGCCTACTGCCATTCACAATCGAGGTGGGAAGTTTACATTATAATTGCAAGCCCCATTGCCTACTATGCGGACAGAATCGATTTGGGGAGTTTTCGTTAAAATGGCAGCCCCCTTTTCCTACTTCCAGACAGATTACACTTTTTATTATAATGGCAGGCAATTACCCTACTATCACTCGAAATTGAGTTGTGCAGTTATCATTATAATGCCAGGCCCATTTTCCTACTTCCAGCCAGCTTACTGCTAGTCACACCAAGTTGGTGAGTTTCCATCAAAATAGCAGGCCACTATGCCTAATGCCAGTCACATTTTAGATGAGGACATTTCTTTATAATGGCGGGCACCCTTGCCTACTGCCAAACACAATCGGGTAGGGGAGTTTTAAACAAAACTGCATGTTCACTTGCCTTCTGCAAGTCAAATCGAGAAGTGAACTATTCATTACAATTGTAGACCTTCCTTACTAATGACAGTTACACAGGAGTTGGAGAAGGAACCCTTTCATACTGCCAGTCAAAGTCGGTGTGGGGAGTACTGATTACAATAGCAGACCCACCCTTTCTCGATCGCTACAAATCGACATCAGTGAATATATATAGATCGACATAAGAAAGTATATGCGTGTTTACAATATTGAAGACCTTCATTTACAGATTAACTGCTACTAAACGTACGTCATATCGACAAAGGATTATACCTTCAGACACGCCGGATTTAGTGGCCTAAATGGCTGGTCCTATGATATGTCATCTATTCTTGGGTCAGATTGAGTTAGAAACGTGGAACAGGGTAACGTTCTTGTAAGATTATCTCACATTACATTAATTTTCGGATAATTATGTGACAGCTACATACATAGCATTTGGCTCATATATGGCTACTGGGTGGGCCAATTTTCGTGAAGAGTTTGATGATTCTGTATTTCATATAAGTAATCGAAGGTATGAATTATGCATGTGAAAATTCCAAATTGACTTAACATCGATTAATAGAGAAAAATCAAACGTAAAAGGGATACAGATACGGCAAAAAGTCATAAGACCAAGGTTGTAGATCATTCCAAATTGAACGGAGATTGTGCAATCCGTTATGTGATAGGAATTTCCGAAGGTCTGCACCATCATTAAAATTGCCTGCATGTTTCGATATTCTTCGGGGATAAAAGTGAAAAATTTAATGATCTTGGATGTTTTCCGTTCGTTACAGGCTAAAACGTATAATTTTGTCAAATTCCAATTATCTTCTTTTTCTTCTGGCAGATTATGCCGCAATCTGGATTTTGGGCGAGGCGGGTAAAAATTAGGACTTTCAGGAAACTAAACCAAAAATTATGCAGATGGTCATTATTACCCCTTAAACGGAAAGCTGTACAAAAATTTCGCCAAAATAGTCAGTGTAGAGGCACACAGTCGTTACGATTTGATTTATATAGATAAGGAATCTGCTCCATGTAAAACACCTTTTTGGCTATGTCCGCTGGACTTAACCTGCAAAACTGACCATTCATGATATCTCCCTTATTAATACTCCTGACGAAAAAATGCACACGAGGAAAAGGTTTAGAGGTGGAATTCCATCACGTTTGGTCGATTTCCAGTCAGGTTGGTCTTGTTCTGTATATATTGTGGAAGAGTAAAATCACCATTTCGGTTCCCTATAAACCGCCAGTCCATTCCGGAACATGAAATGTTATTTACGTTTAAAACCTACCCTTGGACAGGTGGATGCTAAATATGAATTTTGGTTCGAATGTCTTCAGTAGTTTTCAAGTTGTAAGGAATACGCTTTACACGAACCCGCTCGTGAGTTAAGTCCGATGGGACTTGTACAAAAAAACGGTCCGTTAATGATATCTCCCTTATTAATCCTCGTATCGAAATGATGCACATGAGAAAAAAGGTTTAGAAATTAATTTCTACCAAGGCAGGTAGATTTAAATTAACGTTGGTTGTGTATATTTGGTGGAAGTGCAAAATCACTGTTTCGGTTTCGTATAAACCCCCAGTCAGTTCAGGGATTTAGAAACAATATTTGCCGTAAAACCTATCAAGGACAGGTGTATTCTAAATATGAGTATTGGTGGAAATACATCCAGTAGTTTGTAGCACTCGCGTACATACGGCGTAATTAAGGAAGAAAATAATACAGTTAAGAAAGTTGAAAGTAATAGAAAATGGATTATAACTGAGGACAGCCGGATAACGACAAATATGTAAATGCCAAGTTAATGTATTGGAAAATCAAATGCCCCTCAATAAATTATGCTAGTGTGAGTTATGGATATAATAAAGCGGTAACAGAGGAGAAATTTAGGTCCATTGATTCCTAGGTAAACAAATAATAAGAAGATGACTAATGGTGTTATTACTTAATCTATTCGAAGGCGGTTATAACATCCAACGATATTCCGCCAATATCCCGCAGATAGGCCGATTGGCGCCTCTCTTGCCTTCTACCTAAGGAACAACCACGAATTTAAAAGCATGATGAGGAAAATGGCAATACGTTACTTCCCTGCTGACATGCAGTCAGAGACGTTGCCATGGTAACCTGTAGGTTCGTTGTCGGTCTGTCGGTCACTCAATGCAGAGCATGGTACCAGCAGAAAATTGTAAATTTTCTCCGTCATGTAAAGAGTAAGGTAAATTATGAAGATAACGAAAGTTGTTTATAATGAAGAGACGTTTCACGTACGGTAAACGACGTTTACAGAAAATCAATAGTATAAGAGAAAATGGAGGAAAACCATTCTGGTTTTCCTATAAACTCCCCGTCTATTCAAAGATTTTAAAATGATGTGCATATCGAAACCTTCCCCGGGAGGAGTATACTCTAAATATGAAGTTTAGTTGAGATCTATCGAGCCGTTTCGACGTGATGGTGGAAAAACCATTCTGGTTTTCCTACAAACCCCCGTCTCTTCAAAGATTTTTAAATGATATGCATATAGAAACTTTCCCCGGGATGAGTATATTCTAAATATGAAATTTGGTTGAGATCTATCCAGCCGTTTCGACGTGATGGTGGAAAAACCATTCCGGTTTTCCTATAAACCCCCGTGTATTCAAAGATTTTAAAATGATATGCATACCGAAACCTTCCCCGGGATGAGTATACTCTAAATATGAAGTTTGGTTGAGATCTATCGAGCCGTTTCGACGTGATGGTGGAAAAACCATTCTGGTTTTCCTATAAACCCCCCGTGTATTCAAAGATTTTAAAATGATATGCATATCGAAACCTTCCCCGGGAGGAGTATACTCTAAATATGAAGTTTGTTGAGATCTATCGAGCCGTTTCGACGTGATGGTGGAAAAACCATTCTGGTTTTCCTATAAACCCCCCGTGTATTCAATGATTTTAAAATGATATGCATATCGAAACCTTCCCCGGGATGATTATACTCTAAATATGAAATTTGGTTGAGATCTATCCAGCCGTTTCGACGTGATGGTGGAAAAACCATTCTGGTTTTCCTATAAACCACCGTGTATTCAAAGATTTTAAAATGATATGCATATCTAAACCTTCCCCGGGATGAGTATACTCTAAATATGAAGTTTGGTTGAGATCTATCCAGCCGTTTCGACGTGATGGTGGAAAAACCATTCTGGTTTTCCTATAAACCCCCCGTGTATTCAAAGATTTTAAAATGATATGCATATCGAAACCTTCCCCGGGATGAGTATACTCTAAATATGAAGTTTGGTTGAGTTCTATCCAGCCGCTTCGACGTGATGGTGGAACAAACAGACAGACAAACAAACAGACACGAACAATTTTATTTATATAGATATGCTGACGATATCCAATTGTATATTCATACCAAGCCGAATGACATACAAGAAGCAACCATGAAACTAAACGAAGACCTATTTAACGTTAACGAATGGACTAGTAGCCACTGCCTGAAGGTAAACCCATTAAAATCGCAATCCATCATAATAGGATCTAAAAAGCGCATGCCGAGTTTGAAAGTATCAATATACCGGTTATCAAGATCAATGAAACACCTATAACACTGAAAGACTCCGTTAAGAACCTTGGAATAATTTTTGATAAGTATTTAAGTTGGTCAGAGCACGTAACAAAAATTTGTCAACATGTATTCGGCTCATTACACTCACTGCGCAAACTGAGAGACTTTCTTCCTGTCAAAACCAGGAAACTGCTCGTTCAAGGACTAATTCTACCAATATTTGATTATAGTGACGCACTCTATAATAACATACGTTATTCACTTGGTTCCAAACTTCAACGGGCGCATAATGCCTGCATTCGAATCATTATAAATGTTCCGCTCCATTCCCACATCAGCCCATTCCTCCATCAGCTGTCCTGGTTAAGATTATGCGATAGACGCAAGCACCATGCTGTTTCTCTTCTGCACAAAATACTGCGAACAGGTAAACCAGACTACCTGAGAATAGATTTCAGCTACCTCTCTCCCTCAGGCAGAACACCCGCAAGGTCATCAACACGATCCCTGTTGTCCATCCCCATTCACCACAGTAGGATGTATAACAACTCATTTGTACCGAGGACCATACGTTCCTGGAATTCCCTCCCGGCTGAAATTAGAGACATAAGCAACCTAAAGGTATTAAAAAGAATGTGCTGGAACTTTTACCTACAATCAGAATAATTTACTCCAAGAAGTACCCTCGAATGTTAGATTAAGTCAAATGAATAAAACGTAAATGTAAGATTAGCAACATTGACAATTTTCGAGGTATAGCTTTAATAATAGTAAATACTATAAATTCATTTTAAAATGTTAAAAACAAATTATGATACTTTACATTTTCAGTTAAATTACATTTCATGTTAATTTTAAATTATATTAAACTTATTTTTAATTTTAAGTAGTTATAATGTTCTGTTTACACAGTTGTACAATTATATGGTTTGGCATAATAGCAGGCGTCATAGCCTGAGCCCCGCCATGTACAGAAAGACATTAATAAATAAATAAATAAATTTATGTGGCAGGCTGTAGTATATTCCGCTAACAATCCGAAAGCTGGGACCTGGAGAAGGTCGGTCCAAGATAATTATTGTGTGAAGCACAGTAAATGTCAAATAAGATCCCAAGTGGAAAACGATTTTGGTGGGTAACTCTTGGTAGTAAAATTTCAAGTGACTAGTTACGCAAAGTCAGTAATGAATATTAGAATAATATGACCTCAAGGATAAAAGTGCATTTTGTGTATACACGGTTGGTGTTGTTTGAGTGTAAGGACGAGTTTTCAATCAGTAGAGTTCATAAATTAAAAGGCGGTAATTTATCAGTAAATCGGAACATTTGTGGAATGAGATATCCGACGTTTTTAAAGCGATATGTTTGACTGTATAAATTTACTGAATTTCGTTTCACTGGATAGTCATGGATGTAAATATTTAGAAAATGACGTTAGGCGATCTGAAGGCTTCATCCTAAAATTATAGTATGGATTTCTGCGCTGGTGATGATTATTATTTTTGACGACATCCACTAAATTTTAGACGTGTGTTGGAAGATATTTTTCTTTCCTAAACTTCATTGCGCAGGCCGAGATCGTGTTTGAGTGGGGGGATTGTTCGCCACGTGACATTTATTTTCAAGTTCACGTTGTTTTTGTAACGAGATAGAAACTTATTGCATTTTTCGACTAGCGTGCGTTCTGTGGCTAGAGTTGTTTCGTTGTGTGTTATTCGTTTTCGACCAGACTTACAGTTAAAAATATCAGAGTTTGCTTGAAATTACGGGTTCGCCTGATATGCTGGGGGAAGCATATACGACCCAGTTTCCGCCCGACAATAGATTTACGACGTCACATGTTATCCTAGGAGTATACTGATGATGAGACGTCCTAGTTCACGCCCAACGATAGAATTAGGAAGGTACGTGTACATAGAGGTTAGTGTTAGGGTGTACAGATGTTAAGTAGGCCCGACGATAGGTCTGGGATGTCAGCTGTACATACTCAAGTCTTAGATTAGATCTTTTTTTTTGTGGCGAAGTGACCTGGGTGATGATAGCACCTGCAGTAATCTACGAAATATGAAGAGGGTTAGATCGGTAATAATGAGGCCAAACTTGCGCGCAGCTCCCAACAGCTGGAAGGTGTTCCCTAAGATTATGGGACCGCTATCGGCAAATGAGGGTTGTCCAACATTGGGTACTGAGCTAACGGTGATTGAATATTTTACTGTAATTCTCCATGCGTGTTGAGTTCACATAATTTCGGTATTTTATTTTATTTTACGGACTTAATTGTTTTGTCGTTCTGACGTCCGTTTCGCTTTGATAGTGTGCATATTGACACTCAATGTATTAGTGCGAGACTTGAGTTACGAATACGGATTCGATTCGTCAGCCAGTAATATATTTTATTTTCAATCTTTGTCGTTCTTTCATTTTTATGCTTAGTTGAGTTCGATTAATTGATAGCTTTGTAGGTAGTGTGTTGGGACAAACAAAAAGTAGATGGATCTGTGATGGTAGTCATTGTTAACTAGGAAAGAATTCTTTGATTCTGTAATTTGTGTATATTTTTCTCTGTGGACTTGTAATTGTATTAAGCGTAACGTAGCTATTCATAACCTGAAAGTCGGTTCTATAATAATATTTTTCAAGTGATTTACGACTTTTTTATTAACTTCAGTGTTTGACATTTCTTCTAAATGCGTGATGAAAAGTGTTTCCTGCATTTCGCAGTTTTGTTCCTTCAGAACGACGTAACGTAAGATCCTCGCGGATCGTGTTGTTGTTGGTTCCTTCTGAACAGCTGAACAGCACGTTTAGCATCGGGTTTATTTTGTCACTTAAGGGTGTCATGAAATGACAAATACATGGTGGAATTTTGTTTTAATTGTGAATGCTGCTGTTAACTTTGGTTCGATTAAGGGTCCATTCGGCGGGTGTTCCGTATCCGAAAGGGTATTCGACTGGTGGATAATATTAATTGAGATTAAATCAGGCGTTCTACTTGTTGAAGGTCAGATTTTCCACGGATCGTGTGGATAAATTCTCAGTTATCGTTTGGATTAATAGGTGCCCGATTTTTCAGGTTTTCTTTTCACCTTTTCAGTCTCGCTGTCCACTAATTTATGAGATTCCTACTTTTCCCGAAGCAAATTCTTCGATATTGTAAAATAAAATATAGACGCTATGCAATGTGACTGCGTTGAAAAATTTCATAATCAATAATTAATTGTTAATCAAGGATTTATAAATATAAATAATATTTGTGCCATTATTAATTTGATAAAAGTTAGTAAGCACATATCTGCTCCTCATTTCAAGTAGTTAGGCACTCTTCTGAACCCCATGGTTTGGTTAAGATCGTGACCGAAACATTCCCGCAACGAACCCAAGATTTAAGAGTTCAATATTGCTCTACTGTAGCAGCTGTGGCCGACCAACGATGGAACGGTAATTCAAGGGTTCAGTAAGTACGTATGTATGTATGTATGTATGTAGGTATGTATGTATGTATGCATGCATGCGCATCACGAGAAAATCGAGGAATAAGGCGCTACACATTAGGCTATAAGTAATTTGATTCACGATTAATAAAATGGTAGCTTATGGGAAGGCCATAACTTTAATTCTCAAATATATTTATGTTATTAGTGATACTACCGATAAATACTTACTTACATAACAAACGTTAACTTTCTTGCATTCTTAATCCGTTTACCCTCCAGGGTTGGTTTTTTTCCCGTCGGACTCAGCGAAGGAAACCACCTCTACCACCTCAAGTGCAGTGTTCTGGAGCGTGAGACTTTGGGTCGGGGATACAACCGGGGAGGAGAAACAGTACCTTGTCCAGGCAGCCTTACCTGCTATTCTGAACAGGGGCTTTGTGGAGGGATGGGATGATTGGAAGGAACAGCCGGGAAGAGGGAAGGAAGCGGCCGTGGCCTTAATTTAGGTACCATCCCGGCATTTGCCTAGAGGAGAAGTGTAAAACCGCGGAAAATCACTTCAAGTATGGCTGAGGTGGGAATCGAACCTCTACGCAGCTGACCTCCCGAGGATGAGTAGACCCCGTTCCAGCCCTCGTACCACTTTTCAAATTTCGTGGCAGAGCCCTCCGGCGGTTGCAGCTATGCACGCTAATCACTACACCACAGACACTACAACAAAATTTATGCAGAATATATTTTTCGATCATTTATGTCTTACACAGTTTTATAATAATAATAATAATAATAATAATAATAATAATAATAATAATAATAATAATAATAATAATAATAATAATAATAATAATAATAATACTTGCTTTACGTCCCACTAACTACTATTTTACGGTTTTCGGAGATGGCGAGATGCCAAAATTTTGTCCTGCAGGAGTTCTGTTAAGTGCCTATAAATCTACCGTCACGAGCTGACGTATTTGAGCACCTTCAAATACCACCGGACTGAGCCAAGATCGAACCTGCCTAGTTGGCGTCAGAAAGCCAACGCCTCATCCGTTTCAGCCACTCAGGCCGGCTTAAACAGTTTTACCGTACCGGCTATGTTAACAGAGACATTCATAAATTCAAACTTATGTTGCTAAGTCAATATGAACGCCGAGTCACGAGAAATGGGTGAACAGAATTTAATAAACATCGGTATGCGAAGTCGGGAAGAAGGACAGTACAGTCTGTTCTATAAATAATTTTATGAAATCTGGGTGAAATTGTAGTTTAGGGGAGTCCTAACATTTAATTTTTAAATAACTACGCTGTTGTTATTACTATTAAGTTACTGCTGTCGAAGAATACTACATAAGAAATGTTACAGGGAATATAATTCGCCGGTAGATGCAGAGTGGGTTTCGTCCCTTAAGAGGCAACAACTCTGCACTCTGACCAGCCAACCGAGCAGAGAAAAGGTGGCCAAGGCTCTACCGTGGCTCTACGCCTCTGCATTCGGGAGACGGGACAGGGGGACAGGGCTGGACTTCACACCTGGCCCCACCCGTCGGCTGTCCTGAGAATGGCTTTCCCTGGTTTTCCATTCTCCTGCACTAAGGCGAATGCCGGGACAGTTCGTGGTGTAGGCCACGGCTCCCCACTCCCTCACCTTCTCCGCACATCTCCTTCACCGTAACAAATCTCCCGGCCTGAGAGACGGCGTCACCGTCTAAGAGGTCCGCCTCCCCCTTCAGGGGAGGAATGAAAACGTTTAGTAATAGTAGAATTTATCTAGAAATGTAAATGGTGAATTGTCTAATATTCTACTACTACAGGTTTACTACGCCGACAATGATAACAGAATTCATGAATCTAGATTTGTGTTGCTTAGTCCATTTCAACGCCGAGTACAGCTTATATGGAAACATTGTTCAAACAGTAACTGACGATGTTGTTGGTTTCTGTCGTGATTGCCTTAAGGCCCGCTCACACTTACCGGAAATGAGACGCGGAGAGAGGAACTTCCGAGAATTATTTATCCTGTGTGAGCTCATACCTATAGGAAGCGCGCCTCGTCATTTGGACAGCTGATCGTTAAACTTCGACTTGCAGTTGTTCGTGAAGCGTCGGTCCAGCTGAACACAACTACGTGTTAGTCCTTAGCTCTCTTGGTAATGAAGTGGCGTATGGCTTTTAGTGCCGGGATGTGTCCGAGGACTTCGGCTCGCCAAGAGCAGGTCTTTTGATTTGACTCCCCTAAGCGACTTGGGCGTCGTGATGAGGAAGAAATTATGATGAAGACAACACATACAGCCCCTGCACCAGCGAAATTAACCAATGATGGTTACAATTCCCGACCCTGTCGAGAATCGAACACGGAAACTCAGCGACCAAAGGCCAGCACGCTAACCCTTCAGCCATGAAACCGAACACTCACTTGGTTGAAAATGCTGAAAGGAAGAACAAAGGATGGCATTAATTTATCTAAAAATGTAAATGGTGAATTGTCTAATTTGTTGCAACCGTTGTTACTCCCTCAAGATAAATTCAAAGTGTTTTTTCGAATGAGCATTGTGAAATTTCAACTGCTAATTCAATGGTATTGCTATATAATTTATGGCATTTACCATAGAGAAATGTGTACTTTTCAAATAAATGAATACTCTTTTCACAGTCCATTACCAACACAGCCCAGAGGAAGCAAACGGACTCAGCGCGATTACGAAACACGAATACTATACGGCGGGAGAAGCGGAAGAAATATGCTCGCCAAGCAACTTCCTTTTCTTCGGCGCGGCGCGTTTCCTCTCTAGTAGGTGTAAGAGTGAGCCATCACATCTATTACACAGCGAAAGGATATTTTTCTGCCTTCGCGCCGCGTCTCCCTTCCGCTAGGTGTGAGTGGGCCTTTAAAGTGAAGAACCGCGCGATCATCAGCCCATACCGACAAGGAAAACTGTGAAAACGATAATAATGAGAAAAATCGTAAAGAAACGATCGATTGAAGAATAAGACAAGAGGAATTCATGGAAGGAGGAAGAAGGACTCTCTTTACATTAGATGCCCTATTATCACAGATTCGGAAGAAAACTAAATGTGAAAGCGTACAGTATTGACAGCCCATAAAATTCATCAACAGTAAGCTTACATTGACCGTTGCTTGTTGTGATGTACTTTGTCTCTTCTGCTGCCACCCATCTCCGATAGATATGATTAATAATGCATCCTGCCTGATCATTGGTGGGAAGTAGCTAGGGAGTTAGATAACGTTCGTTTACATCAGGGCCTCTCAGAGTGCATGCGCTTGGTGCATGCACTGTGCACGGTGGAAAAGACGACTTTGCTTGGTTGACCAGAGTGCAGACACCCACTCCTCGATTTGGAGCAATAGCGCTGTCTCTCTTTTTCCCCACCTCTTCTCGCTCACTCCCACTGTTTCCCTCTTCCTCACTTGCTCCGTAGTGCTCCACATCTGAGCCGAGTTGAGTCGAGCTTAGCCGAGTAGCCCACAGACGAAGCGTTGGTCCGAGACGAACCGAGCGGTAACGATGCACAGTGCACGGAGCTCTTGCGCCTCGATTTGCACGCGTGAGATTTTGGGCGTTTGAGAGGCCCTGGTTTATAGCATGGCATTCCTATGGTTCATATTCGTTCACCTTAGTATTCAAGCTGTTCGACCCCTGCTCTGAGGTGCTGATTGGTATGAGGAGTGTGCACACTTAACTGAAAACGTCAAATCATCTCCATCACCACAAATCTCCTCGACTGAGATATGGCGTAACCGTCTGAGAGGCCGTTCTCCTCCATCAGGGGAGAAATGAAAGCAATTTAGTAGTACTAGTAGTAGTGTTCACGGCTGTCTGTAGCCTGGTCATTCTAGCTCTGGAACTTAGTATTGTTAGAACGCCAGCGTAGTATACTGCTCGTGAAAATTGAGGAGCTGTGCCGTTCTTCATATGATCGAGCATTTCTAGTCGCGTAATATTTTATCCTTAAAGGAATACTGACGCGATTGTAATGACCTATGTCGAGTTCAGATTAATATTTGTCTGTATCTGTTACAGCATCACGGGAAAATGGATGGGTGGATTTTAAATGAAAATTAGTACTTCAGTTTGAAACAAAGATCAGGTAGGAACTTATACATAATTTGTCCAAACATTTCAATGGGACGGGGTGCTTCAGGAGGGGCCTAGAAAATAAAATTCGATGTAGGCCTACCTCTCTTATGGTTGGTTTTACACGAAAATATCCCGTGACAAATGTTTATCCTACACCTTTTTTTGATGCTGTGAAAAACAAGGGAAATACTTTTGGCAGTCACCTTCAAGTCCAGGAAATGGCACTAGCCTTATACACTGTAAACAATGTTGCTGTGGAGGTCGTTTCGGCAACGTTTTAAAAGATTTGTACACCTGCCAGTATTTCCTACATGGTATTCCAATACATGGATTTCTTTTTTACTGGAAGGAATAAATCAAATCAGAATCAGCAATAATGGAAAAAGGAAAATGGGAAAAATCATAGGGCCCCAGAGAG
This sequence comes from Anabrus simplex, assembly GCF_040414725.1. Taxonomy (NCBI): domain Eukaryota; kingdom Metazoa; phylum Arthropoda; class Insecta; order Orthoptera; family Tettigoniidae; genus Anabrus; species Anabrus simplex. The sequence goes on along the minus strand of NC_090266.1, from coordinate 1,208,892,789 downwards.
CAAGGAAGCGATTACGTCTCGACAAGCCGCTGACAGGGAGAGGCAAGTCCGCTTATTTGCCTCAAAATCTGGGGAACAATGTGAGGTGTGGACAAAAATGTCAACGATGGGCAGTAGAGCTAATAATAATAATAATAATAATAATAATAATAATAATAATAATAATAATAATAATAATAATAATAATAATAATAATAATAATAATAATAATAAATATTGATATCCGACTCCTTGGCTGAATGTCCAGCGTTGAGGCCTTCGGTTCAAAAGTTTCCGGGTTCGATTCCTGGCCGGGTTGGTGATTTCATTCGCGTCTGATTAATACTTCTGGCTCGGGGACTATGATTACATTTGTCCCAATACTGTCCTCATCATTTCTTAGACAACACACCACACTACCAACCACTGCAGAAACACGCAATGAAGATGAAGAGGTTACCTCAAAATATTTTCTGGTTGTGCCTGTTTTTTTGTTCGCAAGAGGTATGTTATTTCTCTCAAACCCTCCGGACTAGTCCGGCCAGCCTCCTTCTTCGCCACTTACGAGACATTTCAGAACCGCTCGAAATCCGAACCGGTATCCGGCAAGGAGATGGTTTATCCCCACTACTATTCAGTCTAGTTTAGGAAAACTGATTCCGGAATGGAATACACGAGACTTAAGGGATAAATGTAGGCAGAATTCATAAAAATTCACCTTCATTGGTTAGTTTTAGCATATGGCCTTGTAATCCTTTTCTAACAACAGACAAGAAGCAAACCAGTCCATAGAAAAATTCATGACATTACGGCAAAAACCGGACTCCTCCAAATTTCATTACAAAAGTCGCAGTAGTATATGGAATGAACTATATCAATGTTAGACAACCAGCAATTAAATACAAATTCGTAAATATCTTGCAAGTAGACAAAATCAAGTGTCTAGACGAAATTATTCAAGTATCAGAGCTAAATTAGGAAGCAAAAATGAATCACTACACTCAAATGAGCCTTCAAAATCGCCTGGAACAGATACAACGAAACAAAACATCCGAAACCCTGAAAACTGGTGACAGCTCACAAAAAAATCGGAAAACAAGAAAGGGAAATAATTCTCAGATGAATCCTCGGGCAATTTATGAAAATGCTACTCGGATGAAAAAGAAAGGACAGAAAATTTATCAATTCAAAAAATTGCAGATACAATTTTTAAAAATACTATTAAAATTCCACGGACACCTACGCAGATTGGATAACTATCTTTAAAAATCCTCAATAATTGTTCAGTGGTAATAAAAGATCTACATGATATTGGTATTACCGAATACATCATTCAAGATAGAACAAAATTTAGAAGATTAGTAAACAAAAGAACCGGGCGAGTTGGCCATGCGGTCAGGGGCACGCGGCTATGAGCTTCCATCCGGGAGATAGTGGGCTCGAATCCCACTGTCGGCATCCCTGAAGATGGTTTTCCATGGTTTCTCATTTTCACAGCAGACAACTGCTGGGGCTGTACCTTAAATAAGGCCACGGCCGCTTCCTTCTAACTCCTAGGTCTTTCCTATCCCATCGTCCCCATAAAACCTGGCTGTGTCGGGGCGACGTAAAGCCACTAGCAAAAAGTAAGCAAGAAAACATTTGCAGAGAAAGCTAAACGAAAATATAAAGGACGGCCAGGAAAACGTATTGAAGGAATTAAGGGATACTAGGAAGAGAAGAAGAAGCATTGTGCTAAGTAAGTTCAAACGCGCTCCATAGTTGGGCACTATGAATCAAGAAGAAGGATATAATGGACAAGTGCATCTTCATTATAGACTGTTATGCCTTTCCACAAGCATCCGTCAAATAGATACGAGCCATCACAATCCTGTGCTTGCTACTAGCTCTACGGCGTCGTTTAGTTCCACATCCTTAAATTTAAATCATTAAATACCGAGTCTATGAGACTCCGTGGCCCAGACGGCAGCACATCGGTCTCTCACCGCTGGATATCGTGGTTAAAATCCCGGTCATTGCATGTGAGATTTGTGCTGGACAAAGCGGAGGCGGGACAGGATTTTCTCCGACTACTCCTGTTTTCCCTGTTATCTTTCATTCTAGCAACACACTCCATTATCATTTCATAGCATTTATCAGTCATTAATAATCACCTTGGGAGTGGCGACCCCATTGTAATAACAGCCTATGTAATTATGGTTCATTCGTTACATCCCTGACCCGGTCAAATATTGGAAAACAGGTTGTAGGTATCCATTTTCAAATACCGAGTCTAGCCAACATCTCTTTTATACTCTGCTTCTTCAACCCTCCATGTCCTAGCTCATTATATTCCTAGGTACACGCCGCCTAGCGTTACCGTTAGCACTATCAGCTGTCGGTTTCGACTGATACTTAAGAATGGCAGGAGGGCTGGTATGTTGTTAACCCGCGAGTGATCGCTATATGAGATTTTCTCTCACATTATTTTGTATTGTGATACTAGCTGACCCGACAGACGTCGTTCTGTCAAAAACAAATGACAATGGAACGAACTGAAATTCAGTCTGTACTGCACGCAAAAATCAGAATAATGCAAATGACTACATTATCAACATCAAATGAGTTAATTTTCTACTGCCACCAAAAGTTAGGAACAAACTGCTGGACAAACGTGTTTTCATTACCTGCAATATTAATATCTTGATTGTGAATAAGGAAATACATACAGCATATCACTACCTAGAAATGGCCCTGATTGACTGTGACGTAGATAGGAACTGTTCAGCAGGTCTTCAAATCCCTCACAGAACCATAATTATCCCCCGTTGCATATCAAGTAATTTGATAAGTTGATGGCGTGAAGATAATGTGGCTAAAATTACTCCTCTTTCTTCTTAGGAAATAACTATCATAGAAAACACTGATTCCAATGAACTCTATGAAGATATTTTTCATTGTAAAGCTTTAAAGTACACTATATTGTTTGTTTGATTATCTGGCGCGTAAACAAACAAAGTTGATGGTTTTCCAACACGGGAAGAGGCAACATACAATTGGCTATGCGAGAAATGTTGTAAACAGTATAAGGTTTACCAGAACACAACTTGTTTATTTGCTTCACATGGAAATTCACAAGAATAAACATAAAATTGTCTTGAAGCACAGTAGGTAATTAAGCTTGTAAGAGTTTCTGTCACTGTACACTATATACACTTGGAATGTATTTACACTAGCTTCTATCTTGAAAAGATAGTTCGTAGGAATGTTCAGTTCGTGATAGTCGAAAACTATCAGTTTCACTTGCATGGATTAGTGAAGAGAGTTCCTTCTAACTGGCAGTGTTTGAATTTATGAGCTTGCACTGAAGGAAAGCTAAGTACACAATTAGAGAGTTTAATGTGTGTGTGTCGGAGCCTGAGGGCGATAGGGGATGTGTAGAGTACAGCATCGGGGCTCGACTTGGATGAAGGAACGGGAACTTGGAACAGTGACCTGAGGTGAAACCTCATACTACCTGAATTCCGTCCACCTGGTCGAGACACATTTTTAAGAGGAGTAGCCTCCGTGTTCGACGTACAGTGTATTCTGGAGCAGGACACCGGGGAGAATCCTGGAGAGTGGCTCACAGGGAGCTCCTTTTATACAGCACTCGACGGTACAGGCACGCGCACTGAAGGCTGCGCGTCGAGTCTCGAAATCTCCACGCTTGCGTGCGTGCGGCTGGCAGGCGCTGAGCGGAGAGAGCGGAGGACATACAACAAGAAACATGTGTTTTCAAGATTAATGCCGTAAACACTCAATGACTGCCCCTGGGATTTTTTTACGGTCATAGCAGAAGCGAGCCGCACTGGAAACTGCAGTCGCTTAAATGCAAAGTGCTAACCATCCTCACCTTACCAAAATATGATGGGATATTGTAGCCATCGTATGAGCGGTGTGTTTCATACACAGGCTGTAACTGATCATTCCGGCGATTTTAAACAATATCATGGGCTTCCAAATTTTCTCCAACTATAACAATGGCTACTTCATCAATTGTTGGCGCATTGAAACATTTTGCATGCTGGCCGACAGGAGTTTTATCAGCTCTGATTACAATTTTGTGATTATCATATGGCATAAGATCCAGTGCAGTTTTGAACTATGTAATCAACTGATTGTGTTGATGAAAGAAAGTTTGTAATTGTTCTACAATAGACCTTTTCACTGAACTGTTATGTGCACAACGCAGATCAATTTCTTGTATTGAATTGCCCATGAAATAAATTTGCAGGAATTTGTGTTTGCCATCTAATGGCAACAGTGAACTTGCTCCGTGATATATTTGGCCTTGAATCTGTAAATTAAGAAGGACATGTTTATTATTTTTGTCACAAAAACTATAAAATAAAATAAAATAAAATAAAATAAAATGTAATAAAATAAATAAAGCAATATGGAGGATGAGTCCGTTTGTTATATGTTAAAAGAAAGCAATGCTATATGTTACCTTGAAAGTTAGCATGAAATTGTCCCGAAGTACATTTGTTGCCCCAAATGAAGTCATTTGAAAGCAGCTGTTATATTTCTGGATATTTGTAAGGAAATGTATGGAATCTGTTCCTGTTCCTGAAACCAGTGACTGCAATGGATCTGGTGTTGGAATCAATGGCACTAATTTCACTTTGCCATTTGCGCAACACAATCCAGCGGCTTCATTTTTGTATTTCAATGCCTTACAATTTTGGCAAACTGAGTTCATAGATCCAATAGCAACGCACTGGTAGGCACTGCAGTCAATTGAAACATCATAACTGAAAGCAGCTCGTTCAAACTTGGAATATTATTAGCTGAACGACGCGCTGCACGTGTTTGTGACATTCTAATCCTTTCAGTTTCATTCCGCTCTTCACGTTGTTGTGCAGTGCGATTAGACTGAAAATTAGCTTGGCTTGTAGAATTTCGAGTTCTTCGACCGAAGTTGCTCCGCCCGCGTCTTATAGGCTGCATGAGTCTTGAAATGAGTATACTGTATATGGAAGCACACACAAAATAAACCATGGGCCGGGCTGAGTGGCTCAGACGGTTAAGGCGCTGGCCATCTGAACCCAACGTGGCAGGTTCGATCCTTTCTCAGTCCGGTGGTATTTGAAGGTGCTCAGATACGTCAGCCTCGTGTCGGTAGATTTACTGGGACGTAAAAGAACTCCCGCGGGACTAAATTCCGGCACATCGGCGTCTCCGAAGACCGATAAAGTAGTTAGTTGGACGTAAAGCAAATGACATTATTAAAATAAACCAAAGAAATTGATGAACTTGTTTCTTGAGAAGCGTTTGTTGAGAAGCGAAGATTTAAAAACAATCAGGGTAGACAAAGGCCTCCAACTGCATGCGACTGTCTGGAGAGCGTATGTTTGGGAGATCCGTACCGGCAGTCGAGGCAGCCAGACAGCCGGCCAGCCTCACGCGCGAAACCAAAACCCAAGGAGACATTCTTCCTGTCACAAACTGAGAACTAAGCAAGAAAAGAACTTGGGTTTGTTTTAAAAATAACTTCCATACATGAAGACCATTTGCCTCGCTTTGACCCCCCATGCAAATTCAATAGGAAAAAAGTTGGCCTGCGACTGACTTTTTCATGCCTGTACATAAAAATCTCTGAACATAACTGACATGAAACACAAATAACGCACGTTCTTATCATTTAAATTTTAAAACAAAGTTATGTACGTCGAGCTGAAATGTTCCTTTACCAGCAGTGAAAAAATACAAATATAGTAAATATATAAAATAGGAGTTATGACATTTTAATTTCTATGCGATGAAGATTTTGCAGTTGAGATAACATTCCATTATATTAACATTTTTACACTTAATTATTTTGTAAACTTTTTTTGTCAACGGCATCAAATGCGGCTTGAAATTTTGTACATAATCGGATATTCACCCCTTTTAACCGATAACATTCAGATTTACGGACATTTGGCGAACGCGCTGGATTAGAGGAGGACAGCGCTAAGCGCAAACGTGGGAGAATGAAAGAGAGACGAACAGTTTTATTGGAAAAAGAAAAATGGATCTTTTACGTTTTTCCTGTCATTTTTTCAAATTTTTCTCTTCGTAAAAACCTTACTCGGACTTCGACGAATATTTGAAGAAAAGAATTAGCCGAATTGGTCCAGCCGTTCCCGAGTTTTGCGCTTGGAAACACATTTAGCGATTCATTTTTATTTATATAGATTACTTCACACTGATGAAAGAGAGGTGACTGTTCCCTCTTCTAGCTGAGTTTATAACTGGCGTGAGTAGAGCAATTCACATTTGAAGGGTAAGCACCCCCTCCCCTAGTCAGAACAAAGGTTCCTATGTGTCCGTGCGCGCTGCGTGAGAGTTTCTCTCATCGCGCGACCAATGACGTTGGTGTTATTTTGAAGTGGAGCGGGAAACTTACTCCTGTTGTACGCGTTAGTATTTGTATATGAGCACTTCTTTTTTTAAAAAATGTTATTGTGTTCAGAAATCTTGCTTTTTACGTAAATATGACTAAGTAAAATGCATGCGTGAGATTTTATTTTTTACAACTCCAGGACGGAAATTATTTTTATGTACATAGCATATGTTATTTTAAGTAGTAATTTGTGTCCTTGATAAACAACTCCGTGGCTAAATGGTTAGCGTGCTGGCCTTTGGTCACAGAAGTCCCGGGTTCGATTCCCGGCAGGGTCGGGAATTTTAACCTTAATTGGTTAATTTTCGCTGACACGGGGGCTGGGTGTATGTGTCGTCTTCATCATCATTTTATCCTCATCATGACACATAGGTCGCCTACGGGAGTCAAATCAAAAAACCTGCTTCTTGCGAGCCGAACTTGACCTCGGACACTCCTGGCACTAAAAGCCATACGCCATCTCTCTCTCTCTCTCTCGTAGCTAATCATTTCATTTTTATCTATAATATATAAAGTAGAACTCGTGTTTCATTTCAGCAGTAAATTTCAGCCTTACGCCCCATAAAACTGTGAAATATGTCATATAAATTTTAATGTGAGAGAAAGTCTCACGCGCGACCACTCACGTTACATTTCGGCTAGCGACCACTGGCGGATTAATAAGAGTACATGTAGCTTACCTCCATCGGGGATTTATGCCTGAAGGGAACTGTACATCCTCCGGCCGATGACACGTGTTTATTAGGTCTCCATGTCTAAATGCTGGCCTTTGGTCCAAATGGTCCTGAGTTCGATATTCTGGACGGGTTGCCGATTTTAGGTACCATTGTTAGATTCTTCTGGCTCAGAGTAAGTGTTTGTGCCCTCTTGAACCTTAGAATTTATCTTAGATAGTGCTTCATTCCCACAGATGCACGTCTACTCCAAAGGCCTACACGAGGCCTCTCCGGAGGCCCACGCCATTATTATTATTATTATTATTATTATTATTATTATTATTATTATTATTATTAGTGTACTGGGAGGTACACCTCAACGCCGCGCATTCAAAATAAGCGCCTTAATAAACTCCTCTATCGAACAAAAGTGGAATCTACTACAAGAGGAACTTAGAACTTTAATCAGAAGATGTCACCACTGAAAATTTAAGTAATTGTTTAGTTGTAAAGTTTCCTAAACTGAGTGAATTCCTCCTTGTTTTGATTGCCATTCATCAAGAGGTTTTGGACATTCTTCCATAGATGACACTACCAAAACTATGATCATGCACTCTGGTGCAAAGTGAAAGAACTTAAAACTTAAAGAAGTTTTTTTTTATTTCTAGGTTTACCGTAACTGATTTATGTTCATTTATTTTTGGATTGGCAACATTTCCTTTCCTTTCCGCCAGTTTTGAATCTAGCCAATCAGTAATTTCCGTAATTAATTCTCAACCTATCACAGGCTTCTTGTTCGATTCTGAGTGTAACTTTGAGATTAATCAATTAAATTGAGAGGCTGTGGCTGGTTTAGTCTAGAATAATCTCGAAACTTCCCTGAGGGTTTATAAACTGCGGCTTTTCACGTTTCCTTGCCAATTGATCGTCGTCTTTCTGAGTGTGTGTGTTTAAGCAGGAGGCGGGCGGCCTCTTTCGGCCGCAGCAGAACATCTAAAAGGTAATGGCTACATAAATTATATCTTTCTTGTTGTAGCTACCTTCGCAGCTTAACCCGGGGGAAAGGTCCGAATCTTTAACTATGTAACCTACTTTTCTAAAAAGTAACCTTTCTTTCGACTAATGTAGAAACTTCATAAGTCTTTAATTCTAAATCGGGGATAGAGAGTGAGCTAACCTCTCGAACTCCCCTTCATCTTGGTTTGAGGTGACTACGTTATGTAACTGTTTTTCTTCCTTTCCGTAATGTATTAATTTAACCTTTATTCGTGTCACCTCATGAGCTTGGGATTAGCCCCTGTATCTCTGGGCCAAGAGCCCCGTTAAGATTTTATTCTTCATTATCTGGGTGTGCAAGGTACGCCTACATTCATTTTGTGTTTCGGGCCGTTTACTTAACCTGTTCCTTTTCTCAAAGGCCTTATAGGTTGGGTACTAGATACCCCTGTTTCAAATTGTAGTTGGGCCATGGAAGGCCAGAGAGTGTAAAATTTTGATGATTGCCTTGGGTGGGCCGTAGGAAACTGAGAGCCCCTTAGCTCTTTTTCAAAGTTTTGTTATTGTGAAGGGTTCCTCTGGGAGGGTTGACATCGTAATTGAGGGGGAAACTGCTCTTGAATTAAGGGGATTTCTGCCCTTGGATAAATATTTCCTTGTGTTTAATTTTTGTAAACTGGATCCGGTATATCTGACATTGTAAACTAGGGGCTTGAAGCCCGAAAAAAATGGTTAAAGTTCTGAATCTTGGGCTTCCTTAATCTTGTTTCAAGATTGTTTTGTACCTGATGCTTCATTGTTCATTCAGTGAAATATTGTTATGTTTGTTTTTTGGAAAAGAAATATAACCTTTTTTAAAGTTTTAACTTAACTTTGATATTGTAGATAGACCCATTCACCCGGCACCTTCGTTAACTTCTTTCTTCTCCACGGGCAACCCCATAACGATTATTATTATTATTATTATTATTATTATTATTATTATTATTATTATTGTTGTTGTTGCTAGTTGCTTTACGTCGCACCGACACAGATAGGTCTTATGGCGACGATGGGACAGGAAAGGCTAGGAGTGAGAATGAAGAGGCCGTGGCCTTCATTAAGGTACAGCCCCAGCATTTGGCTGGTGTGTAAATCGGAAACCACGGAAAACCATCTGCAGCCCTGCCGACAGTGGGGTTCGAACCCACTATCTCCCGAATACTGGGTACCGGCCGCACGTAAGCGACTGCAGCTATCGGCCTCGGTCACTCTGACATTCATGCTGGCATCTAGGGTTTGAAGCATTGCTTCATTGTCACTTATTAATTTCTTCTCCTTTCTTCCTTTCATTTCATCTACGTGTTTTTACTTTGTCCATGTGGACAAGGAAATGCTTATATCAAACATATATGTCCATGCCGTGAAACTTAAATCAAAAGAAAGATTGAATATAAATAATGTCATAAATTTAGGCTATGTACTATCGTCCTGTCTTGTTACTCTTGGACTGATAAATCTTCAACTATTGTCTTATATTTTATAACCATTGTGGCAGTTTTCTTCCCTCCCATATATAAGGAAACAGAATATTCCATTCTACGTTTGTCTTCCAAATTACACCTACCGATAAACTAAAACCTTCTAGAACACATAAACTGAAAGAAAAATTCATCCCACTACGCAAATTTGAACCGATGATTACTAGATCGGCTGGCTCGATGCTATCAGTGGTGACTGCACGAAAACTGGTGACTCACAAACTGCAGAAAGAGGGAACAGACGAGTGGAGTGCCGAACGTCGGAATTATCTAACCATTATTGACGAAGAAACGTAAGGGAAGTACAGGTGGGGAATGCGAATAAACCTAAAAGCCAGGATAACAGTAGACGTGTTTTGTTATTATAAAACAAGAACTTGATTTGCGCATTTCCTAACAATAAGTCTCCATAAACAAAGATACGAACAAGCAAAAGATAAAAGAAACATGGAGAAAATAAGTCAAAGTAAACTGAAGCGTTGGCACGCCTCAAACCCTAGATGCTCATATTAAGGGAACCTATCCTCTCCTACGGTTACCCTCACGTAAATTGTCAAGAGGTGTACTAACAGTTAATTTAAAGGGACAACAATTTCTAGTTCTCGTTAATCAAGGGCTAACGGAACAAACCCTAGGACACGTACCTGCTTGTTTCTGAAATAGGCCAACCTCCCATTGCTTGAACGAAATCGATGACACCATAGAAGTGGCCTGCCTTCGTTAGTATATTACCATATTAAGATAAAAACCATCCTGAATATTTAAAATCTTTTCATCACAATAAATGTAAACTGAATAATTTAATGCAGATGGAGGTATTTTATATCTGTTTGCACAAGTAAACGAGGGGCTGCCTGGACGAGGCGGTAAAGGCGTGCTCCGTTCGCCCGGAAGGACGTGGGTTCGTATCCCCGTCACATCCGGAGGTGCATATGGCCCTGAGGTTCACTTAGCCTACACCAAAAATGAGTACCAGGTTAATTCCTGGGGGCAAAGGCGGCCGGGCGTAGAGCTAACCACTCTACCCCATCACGTGCCGAGGTTAACAATGGTGGAAGCCTTTACCTTCCACTACTCCAAGGATCTTCATGGCCTGTACGGAGGTGACTTTGCTTTGCTTTGCACAAGTAAACATAAGTTTCGTGTACATTTATTTAAGTATGCTCATCATTATGAAAATAACTAGAGGGATCAGAAATGTAATTATTATTATCATCAACGAGAACAACCTTCTTCCTTTTGGACTTCTCCCCCGTATCTGCAGGTAGGCACTTCGTGTGAACGAAGACCATTTTTACGGCCGGATGGCCTTCCTGACGCCAACCCTATGCGGAGGGATATATTTGTTGTTATTTGTTATTCTGGTGGCTGGTAGTGTGGCGTATTGTGTATAGATGAAGACAAGTTTATTGAGACAGACAAACACCCAGTCCACGAACCGGAGGAAGTAACCATATCCAGTTAAAATCCCAGCCTGGCCAGGAATCGAACCCGCGGCCCTCTGAACTGGAGACCAGTACGCTGGCCTTTCAACTAACGAGCCAGACAAGAAATAGATATGGAACGACTGTTCGAAAATTCATTTCAGGTCAAACAATTCCCCTCGGCTTTAGAGATCTGTTTTCACACCAGATCAAACACACACACTATTGAATACCGCACCAGATGTAAGTGCATGCGTCGTTACCATCGTACTGATTATGCAGGCTGTTGGAGGAGTGGATGGTAAAGGATTCCTAAGCAGTAATATAGTGGTTAGCTCTATGATCTATAACTCCTCCCTCCAGGGAACTTGCTTTTGGCGTGGTTTGAGTGAACCCCTGAGGCATGTAACTCTCCAGAAACAGAAGTTTCTTTCCGCAATGTTTCATCTCCTTTATTGGAAATCGCACCGACATCCCTTCTGGTGAAGTGAACCCGCCTTTACCGTCTCGGCTAGTTAGTTCCCTAATATACACAGTATTTAGCAATACATTTAAATATCACTTCCTCTATTCATCTTAGCACAAAGAAGGAGAGCTCCTAACACTGGATATCGCATGTTTTAATTTCTTACGATGGATCGTCCGACAAAATGTTATCGAACATTAAAGAAATTCATGCAGGTTTTCAAGAGTAAAGGATAGAGAAGGAGGAAACAACCGTGTCCTTCAATAAGACACAGCCTCAGAATTTCCTGGTATGAAAATAAGAAACCACAGGAAGACTGCGGTTGCGGACAGTGGGTTCCGAACCCACTACCTCTTCAGTGCAAGATTACAGATAGACGATATGTACTGCGTCGGCAGCTCTCTTCGTCTTTTGATAAAACTGGCATCTTCTATGTATCTTATGTACGTAATTTTCTACCATTTTATCTCCTATAAACATTTCACGATCTCCATTGAGGCGTTATGGTTACGATCTGGAACTATGAAGTGTTTTCCTTGGGACCTCCAAGTCTTAAACTGTAAATACAGTGGAGATGGTCATATTTCTTATCTAAAAGGAAACCTCCGTCCGATTACTTAGTAGAAATAGATATTTTTAGAATTGTATTACAATACTGGAATTTGTGACTACAATAGTATACTAACTTCTAAGTGGAATACTGATCTATTCCTGGTCTCAGTATGCTGGATTGAGAAATGCGAATCACAACCAACAGCAAATTGGAACGCACCAGACGTTTATATACATGTTATATTTTCTCTTGTCTCACACTCAACGAGTACAATTCAATTTTATCGTCATTGGAGAAAGGATTATAGGGAGAGGATTTGCTAAGTAGTAACTCCAGATTGTTTTCCAGGCAGTAGAGAATGTGTAAAACTAATTTGCTTCACGAGAGTTTATGGCTAATGCATGAGATCTATAGTAAGTTTTGGAGCCATGCTTACGGCACTCTGCTTCTGCTGAAGCAAATTGAGATATTTTTGCCTTAGGGATTAATTTCTGTTTCGAATAACACAGTGTATAATGAGAATATTCTGTTCAATATTTCTAACCACTGATGAGCAACGAATTAAAATTACATTCCTAATAATTATTACACGTCTTTAAATGGTGATGATATTTTATCGTATCCATAAATAGGTAAACATTAAACTGATAAGTTATATCCTGCACTGTAGGGGACTGATTTTATAACTGTTCACCAGCCATATCACTTCTTGTTACGTATGGGGACTTGCATCAGCTCAGAGTCAACTGTAAATTCATATCATCTGAATTATATTAGGCATTAACGATTGTGTGTGGAGTACAGTAACTTCGAAAGTTTGTGATAAATAACATATTTTACTTACATTACCTTTCAACAGCGATATGAACATGACTTTTATATGCAGTACATCTGAATTGTTATCCAATCGACTCTTTGTAATAATTATTATTATTGCATTTGGCTTTACTTCGCACCGACACAGATAGGTCTTATGGCGACGATGGGGCGGGGAAGGGCTAGGACTGGGGAGGAAGCGGCCATGGCCTTAATTAAGGTACAGCCCCAGCATTTGCCTGGTGTGAAAATGGGAAACCAGAGAGAAACCATCTCCAGGGCAGCCGACAGTGGGGTTCGAACCTACTATCTCCCGAATACTGGATACTGGCCGCACTTAAGCGACTGCAGCTATCGAGCTCTGTATGAGTAATTTGAAGCTGGATAATTCGAATTATGAAGTAATTCGGACAGAAGTACATTCACCGTGAAATACGTATGTGAAACCACGTTATGAATTGGCATGTATTCGAATTTTCGATGGAATTATTGGATAACTCGTAGGCAGGATTTCAGAAATACATCTATATTACCTGGATTAAAGTGCCAGTAAAATACAGTAAATTCATGAGTACTTCGAAAAATTTCTAGAACAGGAACGATAGCGAACAGAATTGCATATTGTACTGTACATAGTTCCTATAAGTTTACAGTTATTCAGATACAGCTGTAGGAAAAAAAATTATTTGCTGGTATGCAGCCTTCAGCATTTTATCATTAATGTGGGATTATTCACCTCATTTAACGTGCAGGTTCAGTACCCATACATTATGTCTTTCAGTCTCCTCGACCACTAGCCATTGAGTTGTACGAAGAAACAATTTGCAGACAACTTGATAACAGTACCAAATTGAGTGGCCTAAGTGCCCTCTATTGTTATAACTGTGCTCACGAAGAGGCAGTGCGCGTGCGGTTGAGCAAGGGACACGTTCTCTGCGCCCTCTGTACATGCTTAACGATCCATCTGCGCAATAAGGTGAGTTTACAACAACAAAGTACTCTCATAATCTTATAAAGAGAGTGGGCATGTATTTACAACCTCGTTAATGTGATTCCCTCAATTATGATTGTTTCTTCCATTAACATTACTTACAGTGATATCCGTTGAGATACCTTCAACCTATCAACACAGTAATTAATACTGGGGGAACTTTGCTCTTAGTGAAACTTAAAACTTGAATGTTCATGCCGTTTACAGTCATAGCAATGGCAGCTGTCAATCTCACAACATTGTTGAGGTCTCTTTAGCAATCGCTGACAAGTCTGTAATTCATTTACTACTCTATACAGTATGACACCATCTGTGATTCACGATTTTTGCTAATATAATTTAAATACATAAGAAAACATAAAGTTCCAATAATACCACCTTGTATGATTTCCCCCCCCCCCCCCACCTTCATTGTTACAGAATCAAATGATGCTTTGCCTAATGTAACTCTCTGAGTTCTGTTTTCTAGAACTTTAGCCACCCATGACGTTACACTTTTATCTAGTGCAGAGCCCCCATTTTCGGTGCAGTCTTCCATGATTTACCCTATCAACAGCATCAATAGCGATACAGTACAATTGACTAATTGATTCCAAATTATCTACTATTACTTGCTGGAATCCTACAAGTTGAGCTTCACTGGAATAACCCTTCCGAAATCCGAACTACCTTCTCTCAACACAGTTAATACTGTCCTAAAAGCGTATTTGTATCGGGACGCGCAGGTCTTTATATCTTTACGGTATCCTGTTAATTCTTCAGGAATAATTTAATATAAGAGCATTTATGAAACGGAGAGAGTTACTGTTATAGTTGGCGCAAACATGGGTGGCTCTGAAAAGCTACCATTGTCACCGACTTGCAAATCAGCAAACCCAAGGGGTTTAACATGTACGATAAGTCTTTCAGTGAAGTATAAGGCCAATAAGATGACCTGAATGACCAGTGATCTTTTCTAAAATTGTCTAGTGACGATATACATAAAGTCTTATACGTTAAAAGAGAATATTGTTATTGATGGACAACTGCACGGCCGACCCAAGGACTCTAGAACTCAAACGCATTCATATATTCTACTTTTTTCTCAACAAAACATCAGTAGTGTATCGTATGTATCAAGGAAAAATATAGAATTTAAAGCATATGCATTAACGGCAGTTTGCTGTTAAGATCCCCATCAAGGGTTATGAATTTTATGTTGTTGGTCCGTATTGAACTGAGAATAACATATGAATAATAACACAGTAGAGGTTTCCACCTATTCAAAACTAAGATGTATTTACAATATTTTAAATTACATGGAACATCAGCCATATTACAGCATATTAAAGCACAAACAACTCTTGCTTATTGTAAATATTGTAAATACATCTTAGTATTGAATAGCTGGAAACCTCTACTGTGTTATTATTCATATGTTAAGATCCCTACACGACGATATGGAGGAAGTCAACATTATATTTTTGGGTGCTAGTCGCGTGTTAAACAAAGCCTGGAATCAGGTCAGTCAAGAAAATAATGAAACTGTTTCCGCTAAGTTCGTTTCAACAATGAAAAACCCAATAATGATACTGAACCACGAAAATTAGACTTCGTGGTATCTGAAGGGGGGTGAGGTGTGGTAACTGACGTCAGTTACGACGCATATAAAAATGTTAACAGTGAAGTTACGGTGTATATGGACGAGAATGTGGAAGATGTAAAAGAATCATGATCCAGTTGATGATGATAATGAAGGTGAAGACGACAACGGGCATTAAGTAACATAAGAGCCCAAACCAAGATTTCTTGAAGATTTAGAAATGATTGGAAATTTTAGAAGATGTTCTTGAATTTCAAGCAAACGTTAGTTACAACTTGTTTCACGCAATAAATTAAATTGAAGGTTTAGTTAACATTATAAAAATAAACAAACCAAAGAAAACAACACTACGAATTTCTATAAATGAGAAGACGTACAGGGATTGTTAAGCTGATATGTGTTCAATAAGTGATTTTGTGTGTAAATAAAGCGCATCACATTTACAGTACCGTGTTTAAATGGATTATTAATTTACCGGTAGCTATTGTTTGTGACTAAGTACTTCCGATTTTAAGGTAAGGTCCAGCACATGTTAACTATTTTGTGTGTAAGTTGGTAATTTTGTTTTACGCTTTTCTTGAACACGATAATGCATATTTCTGTTATGTCTAATTTTGGATAAATCGAATTTTTGTATCCCGTCAGGTTTCAAATGAAAAAGAGTCAACTATAGTATATTTAATATTTACGGAACTTAATAAATTTAAACAAGTATTCCTTATCTCCTGTATACTGTACAGGGAAATAGTTGTTGGGCAAGATCATGGGAAGGATCTCAGGTTGTGTACGGTTGCTACTGGAGCAGGTACAGAGAAGGATGATTTCGCAGGGCGAATAATAGATGGTAATAACATTTTGACAAGATTCTATTAATAATTTCAAGAAATAACCCTGCTTCTTATTCATCAAAAATTAAATCTTTCATCGATCTCTTCAAAATAAAATTAAATTAAATGACTGAATTGTATACGCTGTTACGATTGAACAAAATAGAGTCTTTGTCCTACATATCCACTTGATGTTTATACGATGTTCAAAATGAATACCAGCTTTCAATAATTTCAGCTCACCCTTCAGTTCATCTAAGATTCCACACATAGATTCAAATTCAAAAATAAAAACTTTGATCATAAACCTTCATACAATCACTTTGTCAATTGACCAAGATTTTTAGAATTCAAAGAAAATTAAATCAATCACTTTTGGTAGAAGCCTAAAGTCTATTTAAAATCACAAAGCATAGTATCAAATTGCACTTCCTTTCTGAATCCTACAGTCTAATTAATGATTTTCAATCACTTGTTTCAGACATCCTGCAGTCCAGATAAATAAAATAAATATAATTTTTAAATTGTGCACTTCTTGTAGAACAAGCCCTAGAGTTCAATTAGGTTGTTATGAAATGACTTCAGATTATATTGACTTCAAAGGAACATTCTGAAGTTCATTTTAACATTGATCTCCAGTTATACTTGTTTTGGAGAGAAACCTAAGGTTCATTTAAATATGATCTGCAGTTTTGTTAAATGACCTCCTACAACTTCTACAAGTAGTAGGTTTGGAATTCACACGATCAAAAATTATTTTGTTAGACCAGGCACTTTTCACTTAATATGCGTAGCACTGTTGAATATTGAGAATGATTGAGTGACTAATTAATAAGTCGGTTAATGTTTAAGTGTAATTACTCACTCAAGAAGATGTAAATTACACTTATATCACCTCAGTTCTGCGTATAAGAGTAGTTGAAGTACGGCTATGCAGCTTGATGACTGGAACTTCTGCAGCGAACGGCCTGGAGTCGAACTTAGCACCAGCAGTGAACCACGTTCTATCCCACGAAGTTACCACGAATAATTCCTCGAAGATACTACGAATAATCCCTCGAAGACACCACAAATAATCCCTCGAAGTCGTTTGTCGTACGCTGGATACGACGTTCGAAGTAGTGTGAGATTATGATACTTCGCCAAGATTTCCGGTATTTTAAAACGAAATGTAGAAACACGGGAAAGTCCAATTGGCACTATACTGCACGACGTAGCACTGTCGATTCTTAATAATGAGTTGCATCCACACAGAGATAAGTTTAAATGCACAATTTGTACTTGCACTTTTATAATATGTGACTTGAAATAGCACAGTCTATGTCACAGTTCGAACTACACGTCCAGCTTCTGTGGTAATAAAGTGAGATCACTTCTGAAGTCGAAAGCACAGTCTTTCACTACACGGTTGGTATGATATGAAATTAGATATTAGCACAGTTCATAATATCCTCAAATTATGTCGTAAATTCAGCATTAGAATGAGTGTCACAGTCCATTAAATTCACTAGTAAATGCAATTAACACAACTTCTACCACAGTCCCTAGAATCTCTGGCATTCACTGCTTACGTGGATTTTATTGGTGAGTTTTCATGATAAGGGTTCGTATTACCATAAAATGTCCTTAATATTCAGTCCTTTTCTCACGACATTGGTCGAATATTCAAGAAAATACGTGAAAATTGACTACACTCAGTCCTATCACTCACTGAATATTCGATTGGAATAATAATTAAAATAGTTCATAATCATAATTATAGATAAGAAACATGTCCCAGAACTCATGAAATTGTCGCTAGTTGAAAGTTTAATTTATCACGCATATTTTCCTAATATGCTTATTACCGTACGTGATCGCAACAGAGTTCAAATATACGTCGAACTAACAAAGTCCATAAGGCTGTCAACTTGGCAAATTTAACACTTGTATTCTAAGCTCTACTTAAATACACAGTTAATATCACGAGATCACTATTTATTCCAGAAATTCGTAAGTCTTACACGACGAAACTAAATTTTATAAAACTTTATAATATTCCCCACGTTCACGACCCGGTTGAAGTTTTCCACTTATTACGATCTCACACAATGAAATTCAAAGTCTTACAATACGACTTACTCGCATCTCATGCAACGCGACGAAGCAGCATGACCTTCGATCATGGATTGAGTTGCACATTTCAACTGACTCTCCCTCTCAAGTCATTGACCCAAATATACCCCGCCGGAGGCGAGTTCACTGTGTCAAACGACAGATGAGTGGTTATGTAGGATAAATTTCTACTCGTCATATTTTCCAAACGAATGGATGGATTGATCTCAAATTTTTGTTATTATGCATTTGAAATATGGGCTTCACGTTGGTTTATGTCTCATTCTTATGTAATAAGCCGTTTAGAAGTTACAAAATAATTTCTGGGCTTTTCCACAGGGGAGGTGAAAAACATGTGGCGCTGACGTCGCTTGACCTTGTTCCCCTCTCTCTCTCTGTCTCCCTCACACTTGCACGCGCAGTAGAGACTAGAACATTCCTTCGCGTAGCTGTTTCCGATGTTATAACTCAGCCGTTCTTTAATGATTAAAGATTTATAACAATAATGTGCCAGGTCTTATGCATTCCTGGTACAATACACACTTAGGCTCATCAAATGAATAATTTGGAGTTCAAAATATCAGACTACAATTTTTATCGTAAGTTCCTGGTCCCGAAAATAAAAGCTAACCAGAATAGTTCAGGGAAGCACGTCACTAAGAAGTGAACACTCCCCAATTATCTCATGGTTAGTCACCGACACTTCGGAAGGAGTCTAATGAGAATGAGGCTCCTCTCATACCCACATTTCAGACATGGATCAGAATAGAGCAAGGAGAACTGAGTGCAATGGTAATGAAGTGAATGGAATATTTGGATGCACACTGGCAGAAGAAAATATCCAAACACCAAGAAGGGATTGTGCTAGATTAACGAATGTTGCTAGGCGTGTTTATACATCTGAAATATGACGTTGATTCAAATTTCCCGCAAATCGCATTAGCGTGGCGCCAGTAGCGGCCCCATGACCTTGCACATCAGGTTTGTATGAAATACGCGCTGTAGTGTGCGTTAGTTACCTGTGATTTTGGACGGAGTGACTGAGTGGGTCAGGAACGCCTTTACGATGACGAAGAGGCCAGTATCAACAGCTAACTGCGGTTGAACGAGGCCGTATAATAGGGGTACGCGAGGGTGGATTTTCTTTCCTCACTA
Source organism: Anabrus simplex (assembly GCF_040414725.1). Taxonomy (NCBI): domain Eukaryota; kingdom Metazoa; phylum Arthropoda; class Insecta; order Orthoptera; family Tettigoniidae; genus Anabrus; species Anabrus simplex. Next base: position 1,208,873,321 of record NC_090266.1, on the reverse strand, counting down.
CTGCAGAACGGCTTGACATGAATGTCTCCACTGTTCGTGCGTGCTGGCAGCAGTGGTCATGAGAAGATACTCTACGCTCGCAAGATATCCGGTCTTCGGGCTGCGTCTGCAGCAGCAATTCGAGCGTCAGTTAGCACTACAGTGGCGCAACGAACTCTCCGAAATCAATTACTTTAGGGAAAGCTCCGAGCCAGACGCCCTGCGGCGTGCATTCCACATACCCCAAACCACCACTGTCTGCGACTTCAGTGGTGTCAAGCGAGAGCTCATTGGAGGATGGAGTGGAGGTCCGTTGTGCTTTTCGATGAAGGCCAGTTCTGCCGGAGTGCCAGTGATGGCCGTATGTTTGTTAGAAGAAAGCCACGTGAGCGCCTGCATTACACCTGTCTGCGGCATCGACACTCTGGACCGAAACCGGGAGTTCTGCACTCCGGTGTAATTTCCTATGACAGCAGGAGCGCTGTCCTGGTTATCCCACGCACCCTGACTGCAGGTGTGTACATCTGTCTGTTGATTCGACCTGTTGTGCTGCCATTCATGTACAGTATTCCCGGGGGTGTTTTCAAACAGGATGATGCACGCCCCCATGGCACTGTTGTGATCCAACATGCTCTACAGAATATCGGTATGTTGCCTTGGCCTGCTCGATCCCCCGAACTGTCCCCAGTCGAGGAGGTATGGGACATCATTGGACGACAACTCTAGCGACATCCACAACCGGCATTAATCGTCCCTTATTGACCGACCAAGTCAAATAGGCATGCAACTCCATCCCACAACCTGACATCCGGCATCTGTACGACACATTGAATGCACATTTACAATAGCTTTTCTCGCGCGGATATTAACCTATAGTCTTGTACCTTTACTCAATTAAAAATGTTAAAACGAGAAATATATTGCCAAAATTTCCGTATTCTTCATTCCTTATTTCCTAGTTTTTAGATATTTCTTTGCGACAGTGCATTTCAGAGACACGTACCTCATATTTATAAATTGTCGAAGATTTTCGGACAATTTTGAGTCATTGAGCTGTATACTATCTGGAGAAATATACATTGTATCTATTGCAGGAACGAGAGCGAAGTGGTTTAAATTACATTTACACGGGAGTCGTCAGTGTTTTCCCAACAACCGACAGGTGACTGTTGTGACCGAACACTCCGGGGATAATATTGTTACTGAATGGATGACGGTTACTCAACGAAGGCAGGAACTATTACGATTGTTATGCAAAATTGTGTTATAAACTCTTCAACGAATATGTTATTCTCAAGGGTCCGAATTGACGCTTCTTGTACCTTAGCAGCTTCGATTTACGCTAGGGAACCCATTAGATCTGTTACGGTTTCTCGAAGATATGTTGATCATGGTGGGCGTCCGTACTTTCAGGCTGTGAGAACAGGCAACGGCGAGTATGGGAATTTTTTCAATGAACGATTGTTGCCAATGTAAACTGTAATTACTGGGTCAAAAAAGAAATTACAAGGGACAAAAGAAATTGATAAATACACTATGATTTGTAGCGGAGTTACACAGGATAAAAGAGCTGCAGCAGGAGTCGCAATATTGATAGATAGGAAGTGGAAAAACCAATTAGAAGGCTACACCATTATAAATGAAAGGATTTTAGTGCTCAGGTTGATGGTAGAGAGAGGGAAGTTAACCTTGGTAGCCGTGCATGCTCCTGAAGAATACGAGGAGGAAGAATCTGTACAGTTTTATGAAGTTCTTCAATCAGTGTTAGATAACATATATAAAAATGACTTTGTTGTTCTGGCTGGCGATCTCAATTCCCGAGTAGGGAACGAACCAATTGCAGAAATAGTGGGAAATAAAGGTGAACCAACTTTAAATGAAAATGGTAAATTGTTGATAGAATTTGCACCCTATAATCAATTAAAAATTACTAACACTTTCTCTGAGAAGAAAGACATACATAAATTTACATGGACTGCAAGAGGACATCGATCAATTATTGACTACATAATGGTCAATGAAAAGTCAGGCCCAGATGTAACAGATGTCAGAGTACATAGAGGCGACGATTTATACACAGATCATTATCTGGTCATTGCAAAAATCAGAATTCTTGCTAAATGGAAGTAAAGGCTGAATAGAAATATACACAGAAACCAAGAAATCTATAAGGTATATTTACTACAGGATGATGGATTAAAATACTTATATCAAAATCGGCATCAGCAGTATTTAGTTCAAATTCCGACAAATACTGATATTAACAAAGAATGGGAAATCGTAACCTCAGCAAATCAGAGCGCCGCAGATGAAGCCATTGGAATGAAGAAGAAGTTTGGGAGAAAAACTGGGCTTCAAATATGGAATAAAGACATTTCAGAAGCTGTCAAGCAAAAACAAATATTATACTTGAAAATGATACAGCACCGCACACCACAAAATTAGAAAGAAAATAAAAAAAGTAGGAACAAGGTCAAGTCACTAACGAGAACATTCAATCAAGAACCACGGGATAGGTTAATAAACTCAATAGAAGATGATATCCATGGTAGGCAAGAGATGGCATATACGTTAATGAAGCACCTCAACAATGATGAAAGAGAAACCGCTAATATAAATGTAATCGAAGAAGAATCATGGATACAACACTGCAAAGAATTGTGGCATAACCGAGAGAATGGAGAGAGTCAGAAAGATCAAGATATAGATATCGACATTGAAGGAATTGACCTAATAGATAAAGAAGAACTTAATACTGTTCTGAAATCCTTCCAAAATAGAAAAGCGCCAGGATTAGACAATATAAATATGGAGTTGTTCAAATATGGGGGGATCATTCTTATATTTAGACTGTTACATTTAATTAATCTTTGTTGGAAAAGAAGAAATATACCCGAAGAATGGAGGAAAGATAAAATAATATCAGTTTTCAAGTAAGTAAATCAAAGTTTTGCAGTTTATTAAATGTTGGCTATAAAATATAGGCTAAAATAATACACAATAGACCTAAAATCATTGCACACAATCTGTTATTGGAAGAGCAATGTAGTTTATATAATATATTTAACCTCGAAAAGATGCTGTAGAAGAGAAGAGAATTTAACTTTAATACTTATGTCGCTTTTGTCGACTATGAAAAATCTTTTAATAGGGTAGATAGAGAACAGTTATGGAATATAATGGTAAACAATGGATACCCGAAACATCTTATTCAAGTTATCCAAAGTCTGTACAAAAGGACGAGAATTGTGTTAGATCTAGGATACAAACTAACGGAAGAAATATTAATTAATCAAGGCGTACATCAGGGATGCAGCCTCTCTCCAACACTATTCAATATATATATATGAAGTAATCAGAAATTGGAAACGAATTGTGCACTATGGAATAAAATTGAACACAGACACATACATAAATACTATGCTCTTTGCAGATGAACAATTTATCCTGCAGGACAATGAAGATAATCTCCAGAAATCAATACATCACTTAAACACCATTTGTAAAAGTTATAATCTTCGGCTGTCCAGAACGAAAACCAAAGTTATGGCATGGCAAGGGAAGTATCCTATCAGAGCGAAGATCAACCAGTAGAACAAGTCTCAAATTTTAAGTACCTTGGTTGTGAAAAATCTTTTAATGATTATGACGAGGTGAAGAAGAGGCTTCATCAATTTCAACATATGTGTGGGATAATTTGCCGAAAATGAAAGGAAAAGTAAGAGAAGATACTCAACTTAAATTCCATAAGACTATGACTGTACCAACTTTGTTGTTTGGAAGTGAGACATGGGTGGATAAAACAAGCTATAGGAATAAAATACAATCTTCTGAAATGAGATTCCTAAGATCAGTGAAAGAATACTCCCTAAAAGACAAAAGACGAAATGAAGAGATAAGACAACAATTAAATATATTCTCAGTGACGTAAAGAAAATTCCAAAACAGGATAAATTGGAAAAACCAGGTTCTGAGGATGGATAACAACAGAATCCAAAAACTTGCCCTGGAATACCATCCTACGGGAAAAAGAAATATTAGTCGTCCTATGAAGAGATGGAATGAAATCTGAGGTCGGAACAGGCTATTAGCCTAATCCATGAAGAGGAAGTAAAGTAAAGTAAAAGCTATTGTGAACTACAAACGCATGACTTGCAACACGTCCAGGAATTCTCTGATGAGATTATTTTGCCTCTCGAAGGAGTAGAATACTACCACTGTAAACAATGGAAATACATTGTCGCCTCTGCGTTATGGATTACTCTTGCATTGGACTGAATATTTCTGAATCACGTGTATTTACCATTCTCAGGCGGCATAGAGAGGTCATCAGAAAGTGTGACACAATGTCTTGAAGCGTGGTAAGCTCATGGTATGTTGACCGGAGTATCGGATACCCTTCACCATGCATCGCTTCAAAACTGAAAAATTCTTCAAATTTTTTTCCAGCGTATAAAGCTGTTTTACAAACAATTGTCCAATTTAAGATCTATTTTGGTCTAAGAAAACAGGTTGGGGAAGAGGGCATTAGGTAATGAAGAAGGTTGGCCACAGGAGCAACTTAAACCACCTCTAAGGTGGATTTTCAATTAACTAAGGCACAATGATATAATGCTATTGTTTAAATCGTAATTTTATCCCAGTTGTCCTGATAGGTTTACACAATGGAAGAATAAATTGGTGGATATCAGAGCTGCACGTTACCTGTGTACTATCTCGCTGTTCACGGATACATTGGACTGTTTTCTCTCCACTACTCCTTACATATTTTTCCGGCCGAGTTATTTCTCAGTATTCATTTCAGAAAAGGGAGTCTTATCGACTGAAATTTTAATCATATAAAGGGTTGAGCGGTATGTTATTTCTCTATTTGAAATATTTTGGAAGCCATAGTCAACGGTCACCTGCTGACCGACTTTCCATAGATCATCGTTTTCTCAGACTTTCACAAAGTTGTCACTCTAACGATGGGTATGTTAGAATTTTGGGTTAATACGATGATAACACACATTGTGGAATTTCTGTCATACTAAACTAACTTCAATCAATATGAACGGAACATTTCTTGATTTCCATTTTACTTGAAGCCTTCGAGAAAAAACTGAACAAGGTTGATATCTAAACTGCCTACAAAACGTAAAAATCATTTGTGGTCATTTTCTTCAAACATCAATCTTAAACTGTTTAATTAACTCATTAAGGCTGTCGACAACAACCAAACGAACTGATAAACAGTATCAACAAAAAGTGAAGAAATGTATAATCAATTTCCAAATTAAAAATTCTTGAGAAGGAATAATGAATTTTCATATTCTTAATACTCGTTCGCACACCTACAAAGAGGGCTTTTGGACACTCGGGGTTAACACGGAGGACTTTGAGAACCACTGCGTGGGTACTCGTCACACTGGTGATCACTACTAGTTTCATCCCGGATCGTATTGTAGTTCAGAGCATATTCCATTATCACAAGAGTTACAATACTCATTACTTGTCGTTCACCGCAACACCTTCAAGAATTAGGAACCGCGACTACGTGCTGAGCGGTGGACATGCTGCCACTGGGATATAACCTACAAATATGATTCGCATAAAACATTTCTATTAAGAATGGAACGAGCTTTATTATCACTGGGGGTTTAAAGTCCCTTTCATATCAACTTCACTGTTCATTGTATGTTTCAAAATGGCTGCCGTAAGTGCATTAGTTAATTGCGTTGTATTTAACACCTTTACCTTACGATACAACATAGAAATTTGTAATAGAAAAGACGGCACATTTTCATAATTGAATTTAAAATACCCAACAGGTAAAAGAGCTCTCACACTTACATTTAAGATACGTTCTACAGTGTATACAGCGCTTCATATCTGATGAACAGAGAAGGGGCAGGTTCAGAAAATAACTATAATGTATTCTGTTGCTTGGAGAGGACATTATTCTGCTCTTTAATAAAAAATATAATGTTCAAGATGTTTCTCATATTTGTAACAAATCCTTTATTCTTGTTAACCATACTTCTTCCGACGGGCCTCAGAAGCTAAAATTGGCAGTTCGATTCCGGCTCAATCCAGTGGTATACTAAGTTGTTCAAATGCGTCGATACATTTACCGGCACGTAACATAATAGCTACGAGACGAACTTTCCAGCACCTCAGCGTCCCCAAAAACTGTAAACGTAGTTAGTGGGACGTAAGAACCCAAACATTAATATTACCTCCATTTTGGTATTTTATACTATGAGGGGCAGTTGTTCCACGTTCTCCCTAGAACACTTTGAGTCGTCTTACAAGCATCAACATTGGGACTGGGGAATCTTTCTACGCAGAAGCAACATTTCATAAGAAAGTAACTGCGTTGGAGGCCTGAACTTCAGTTTTCTCTGCATTGCCATATATTGTGCAGGATGACACGAACGTCCTTAAGCATTTTACGAGGCAATACGTCACGGATTATTAGAGGTAGAGAGATAATGATTGTCACACATATTTGGCATGGCATAGGTTTTTATTGACACCCAAATAAAGCTTCACTAACTGTGCCTTTTCTGGTAACGTCAACATGTCGCGATTGCAGACGCATCTGACGCCATCTCTCATAACACCTTTTATACCGTACACGGGTCTCATACGGCATCACTGACGCGTTGCTGTCCAGCGCCATCTGTTGGCCTCTTTGTGCACTCGTTGCTGGTGTCAATAAAACCCCACGTCTTGCCAATAATGTGTCAGTTATTACCTCTCTACCTTTGATAATCCGTGAAGTATTGCCTCGTTAAATGTTAACGGACTTCTGGGTCAGCCTGTTTATATCCACTTCAGATCACTTACTTCCGACTCTAGCATCCTTCCTTATACGTGACCAAATGTTCACAGGAAAGGAATGAATAGTAGCATAATATGAACAAGGAAGTACATTCCTCAGCAAACAATTTTCACAAAATTCTGTGGACTTATATTATATTTACTGTTATTTTGTATCAGGGGTGCTGAGGTTCTATGCCAGTTTGATATAAGGTAAATCATTAGAATGCTATATATTCATAGGATGAAAATAACGTGTCAGTGAAAGAGTATGGAGATATATTGTAGAATATTCAGCATGTTAATAAGGTATTATGGCGGCCGAGTACTTGGTTGTAGTAATTGTAAGGGTTTTACTGGTCAGTATTCTGGAATTTAGATATATCACAAGTATGGATATTATATCACATAGCTCTGTAAAGAACACACTAAACATTATCTATTTTATCTTCGTATACGGAGTTGAAAAAGAGTACTCACTAAGCAATCCAACTCAATACTAGGCACCGAAGACTAGAGAACTCTCTGCTTCATTAAATAGCACGCTTAGCTTTACGTTGTCAACATGTGGGATAATCTGAACTTGAATTTCATTGAAAAAATTGAATTTGTTTCTAATTTTAACGAGCAACTTATACTGTAGGAGTTCATATTTATTTCTATATTTGGCGAAATGTTCTTTCACTTAACGGCTTTTAGGTGGATACAAATTGCTTGAAATAATTCGAGATTTTTGAATTGTCAAATCTATTAAGGGAGAATTAAGCGATTTTTAAAGGGCTGATAATAAACTGAGTTTATAATCACTTTTCACACTTATGATCTACAAGAAATAATACTTTAACCCTCATGACTCGTATTGTCCTGCTTCAGGGCTGAGTGGTCAGTGTAATGGACTTCGGGTCCTGTAGCCCCCGAGTTCGATTCCAGTCTGGGTCGTAGGATTCTAATCGTGGATGACTTGGTAACTGTTTGATTGCTCTGTACCAATCACTGCTGCATTCACAAACCACATGCAACACTACCCTCCATCACGGTAACATTCAGCTTTCTATTCACAGCAGAAACAACCCACTCCTACCGGAGGGTCTGCATTACAAGGACTGTATTACTGTCTAGTAGCCATACAAAACTATTATAGCCCTTAACTCACTTGTTATTGGAAAGTAGTCCTCAGCGTTGTTATCCCGTAGTTCGTTCTCTGGCATTACCTGACGGAGATTTTCTGATCCAAGGTGGAATATTTTCGCTTTAGCCCTAACGCATTGCCGAAGGTGATCATAATTTTTGGGTTTACCTAACACCTAGTAACAAATAACAACGAATGTTCGTAAACCTCATGTTTCTCGAAAATGGCATTACTGAAGCACGGTCCTTCTTATATTTAAATCCTGCATTTTCAAGGCAGTTGGTGCCTATCGTGGAGAAAACTAATACATGGTCTACAGATCCAATATATTCCAACACGTTGACAAATTATGTTAATTCATCCAAATGATTAACGTTGTTTATTTGAGCGGAGAAATTTCTCAATCCTTTTTCCCCCGTAAGTAACATCAGCATAACAAAAAATCATCTTATCTAAATCTTGGCGAACTCAGTTATACTTATATCGACTAATATAATATCAGAATGTGATGTAACATTAACTAGAGCCAAAACCAATATCCTTATTTGTCCCCTATTCTTTACTCAAATACTGGGAACATTTAGTCATTATTTCCCTGGTTACCCAGGCCCGTCTATTTGCATTCCACTCCACGTTTAGTTTACTCACGCAAATCCCTTGCAAACATTTAGCTTTACCAACCTTACCTTCCATAACAGGCTATTCATAATCACCTAGCACATTGACACAAAGCATGATCATAACATTTATTACAATATTCCCTCTTGCACAATTATCAATTTTATGTCATTGGTTTACATAACAGAGTTCTAGTAATGACATATCTCATCACAGTTAAAATATTTTCTTCTCCAGCACCGTCATAAATTCAGGTAACTTCTTTCTTTCTCACGACATGATATATTCTGTCAACCGGAATTTATTTAGCTGACACATTCCTTCATAAGTTACTGCGTGTACCCCTAAATTGTAAAGCTAATTTCGAGGTACTTTGAAGTCGTTGTAACCTGCTTTTCAGGAACTTCGTGTACTTTATCTCTCAAAAGAGGTCCATTTAGCGAGATATTCCTACGAGCGACTAATACTTTTAAATGATACAAGTTTATCTTTAAAGCGTGACATTCACTTGTAACGTTAACACATTTACCCTACGATTTGGAGATGTATCCTTTGTCTCTTGCAATACGACGGTAGCTTGAGGGGTCATCTTCTGGTTTTCCTGGTTTGTTGATTGCCATGGTGTGAGCCATCTGGAATCCAGGGAGAACGATTCCTGTCTCTAATACGTCACTGAAGTTTTTGAGCCATATTTTCCATGCTTCCCAAGATATCTTATGAATTTAGGGAAAAAACATCTGAACCTGCGTCCTTCCTCATTTTTAACATGTTGATGGCTTACTCAATTCCTTCCTGGCTGAATGAATTAGCAAGAGTAGAGTCATTTTGGAGGCTGTTGTCCAAGTTTATCATCTCTCTCTCTCTCAATGTGTTTCTTCGTAGTGGGGTCTATTGGAATTTTTTCAGCTCTTGATTTGATGGTAGTACCATTTCATTTGGTGTTACTCCTGGCTCCTCTTAGCGTATGATTGCAGCAGAGCCAAGTTTCCTAAGGAGGGTCCATGCTTTTCTGCTGCAGTGAGTAAGGCTCAGCTTAGAAGTCCGATCTCTCCATTTCTCTCTTCTTCCTTTGCTCAGATCTTCTAGTATTCTTTTTCCCATTTGAGGATCTCCAGTTTTCTGATAACTAGGCCTATCATACATTTTGGGTTAGTTTTATCCCAGCATGGGATATACTGCTTCCTGAATCTCCGGGGGATGTTTCGCTTAGCTGCACCGATGACAAAACCTAGACGCCGTCTTTAGTAACCATCCATTACGCTTTCTGCCAAGCCTATTTTAACTAATTTGCTGCCGTAAAATGGCAAGCTTCTTCGTCCTCAGAAATTGGTAAAAGTCTCTGTGAATTATATTGGGTGAATAAGCTCGATGCTGAAGCAGAGAGTTCATGTTTCCGTAGAATATCTTATACAAGTACGTCAGTGTGAACGATTGTTTCGACCTCCTCGTGGTGTACACTGGACAACGGACTCCTTATGCAGGACGTCTGATAGTGTACACAAATAGGCGGCAAAACCAGATCCTGGATCTCTCACGGTCAATCAAAGTTATTCAGAAGATGGAACTTGACGGGTGTTTAAAAGGGAAGGGCAGATAGTGGGGTAGGACTGTTATCAGGAATACCATTGCACGCAACATAGTTTCTGTTAGCCACGTTAAAGAGCGAATGATGTGGGCAGATATGGCAGTTGAGGGAATTAGGTCGAGAATTATCTCGGTGTATTCACCCTGTAAGGGTGCAGATGAGGATGAGATTGACAAGTTTTTTGAAGCATTGAGTGACATCGTAGTCAGGGTCAACAGCAAGGATAGGATAGTGCTAATGGGCGATTTAAATGCGAGAGTTGGAAATAGACCTGAAGGATACGAAAGGGTGTTTGGTAAATATGGGGAAGATATGGGAGCTAGTGAGAATGGCAAACTTTTTCTGGACTTCTGTGCTAGTATATGTTTAGCAGTTACGAATACATTCTTCAAGCATAAGGCTATTCACCGCTACACGTGGGAGGCTAGGGGTACCAGGACCATAATAGACTATATTATAACCGACTTCGAATTCAGGAAATCTGAGAGAAATGTAAGGGATTTCGGGGACTTTTTGATGAGACAGACCACTATCTGATCCGTAGTGAACTAAGTATCTCCAGATCTATGATAGAGAAAGTGAAATATGCCTGAAAACGAATAAGGATAAAAAAATCTCCAGGACGAGGAATTTAGACAGAAGCACATGGATATGATTAGTGAGAAGTTCCGAACAGTGGACAGTAAGCAGGTTCAGGATGTAAAAAGAGAGTGGGTGACATACAGGGATGCTGTAGTAGAAACAGCAAAGGGAATGCCTAGCAACAACTGTGTACGGGAAAAAGTGAACATCTTGGTGGAATGATGAAGTAAGAGTAGCTTATAAACGCAAAAAGAAGGTTTGTCAGAAATGACTCCAAACAAAGCCTAGTGCAGACAAGGAATTGTACGTAGACGAAGGAAACAGAGCGAAACAAGTTGTTGTTGAATCCAAGAAGAATCTTAGGAAGGGAGGAAATGAACAGTGTTCTGGGTAATTCTGGTGAAATCATAATAGATCACTGGGAATCACTGGACAGGTGGAGGGAATATTCTGAGAACGTTCTCAACGTAAAAGGATGGTGATGTCGCGAACAACCGAGCACCTGGGGAGGAGGAAAATGATGTTGGTGAAATTACGCTTGAGGAAGTGGAAAAGGTGGTAAATAAACTCCATTGTCATAAAGCAGCAGAAATACTTGAAATTACACCTGAAATGGTGAAGTATAGTAGGAAAGCAGGGAAAAAATAGCTTCATAGAGCAATAATATTAGCATGCAGTGTTGGTAAAGTACCTTCAGATTGGACAAAAGCAGTAATTACGAAGGAACAGGAAGGATTGCAACAAATGTCGAGGTATCTCATTGATTAGTACACCAGGCAAAGTATTCGCTGGCATCTTGGAAGGGGGGGTGCGATCAGTGGTTGAGAGGAAGTTGGATGAGAAGCAGTGCGATTTCAGACCACAGGAGGGGCTGTTAGGATCAGATTTTGAATATGTGCCAGGTAATTGAAAAATGCTACGAGAGGAATAGACAGTTATGTTTATATTTCATTGATCTAGAGAAAGCAAAATAATGACAAGTTATCAAAGGAAATCAGTTTCGCCATACTGTGGGACTACGGGATTAAGTGCAGATTATTAAAACCAATCAAATGCGTTTATGTTGACAATCGGGCTGCAGTGAGAATTTATGGTAGAATGAGTTCTTGTTGCAGGGTACTTACAGGTGTTTGACAAGGCTGTAGTCTTTCACCCTTGCTCTTCGTGGTTTACATAGATCACCTGCTGAAAGGTATAAAGTGGTAGGGAGGGACTCTGGTAGGTGGAAATGTAGTAAGCAGTCTGACCTATGCTGACGACTTGGACATAATAGCAGATTGTGCCGAAAGCCTGCAGTCTAATATCATGGAACTCGAAAGTAGGTGCAATGTGTATGGTAACAAAAATAGCCTTTCGAAAACGAAATTGATGTCGGTAGGTAAGAAATCCAAGAGAACTGAATGCCAGATTGGTGATGAAAAGCTGGAACAGGTAAATAATTTCAAGTATTTAGGATGTGTGTTCTCCCAGGATGGTAATATAGTAAGTGAGATTGAATGAAGTTGCAGTACAGCTAATACATTGAGCTCGCAGTTGCGATCAACAGTATTCTATAAGAAGGGTGTCAGCTCCCAAACGAAACTATCTGTATACCAGTCTGTTTTCAGACCAACTTTGCTTTGCGGAAATGAAACCTGGGTGGATTCAGGATATCTTACTCATAATTTATAAGAAACAGACATGAAAGATGCGAGAATGATTGCTTTGACAAACAGGTGGAACAATGGCAGGAGTGTAGCCGGAATTAGGACATAAACGCAAAATTAGGAATAAACCCAATGGATGAAAATGTGCGTATAAACTGGCTTCGGTGGAGGTGGCATGTGAGGCAAATGGAGAAGGATAGGTTACATAGGAGAATAATGGATTCTGTTCTGGAGTGGAAGGGAAGTAGAGGGAGGCCAAGACGACGATGGTTAGAATCAGTTTCTAACGATTGAAACATAAGATGTGTAGAAATAAATGTGGCCACAGCACCAGTTGCAAATACAGGATTGTGGCGACGTTTAGTAAATTCACAGAGGCTTGCAGACTGAGAGCTGAAAAGCATAACAGTGTATAATGATGATGTATGTACGGCATGTTTAAATAAGTGAAATAATGCTGTGAAATCATAAGGAATTTCCTAAAATTATAACCCTGAAACCAACTAAGGTATAATTAGAATATTAGAGATTGTATTTTAAAATAGATTTGCCTTTCTCAGGTTCTTCTTAGCTACATTAATCTCTTACGTGTTCAATAACATAGAGTCACATTTCAACATTTAAAGTTAATCATCTAAATTATTCAGTTTACAAGAAATATCCACATGTTTAATATATGTAAGCCTTTTGAACATTGCAAGCTGCCATGGGAATTTGTATTACACTGTTTGCCATTTCTCTTACACGAACATCTGTCAGAATGTACCCCTTTGAATGTAAACCTCCGACACCCTTAATCACTTGAAATGGCAGATATTCTTTCACACTCTCTAACAGATACTCTTCGTATAGTACACCATCTAATTAAATGAAGTATCCTCTGTCACACTGTTAACGTCAGCACGTAACATTTGCCGACAACTGAGGATAATTTATTGATTTCACCATCAAGAGACCGTGATTATTCATAATATCTGGTAAATGTGATTAAATATCACATACTTGAGCAAATTGATCATGATAAGCACTTCGGTTGGAATATTATGAATAATAATCGACTGTTATACATAATACACAGATTTATCTGGTATACCGTAAAATATACCCTCTCTTCACGACGTTTAGAACATTTGAGTTCTATGCATTTCTAGATGAACAGAAAATCCACAATGTTGTACCTCGTCATGGTTTTAGGTCAACATAACGCATTCAACTTGAAACTCACACTCTATACACACTAACTTTACCTATGTATAATTGTTTCCTGATCTTTTAACAATGTTGAAGCTTAATTTACTGGAAAGACAATTTTCGATGCAGTATATTGAATCCAATTAGCTTAAAACGTAGTAAATATCTTCAATGTCGTATTATTGATTCCCAATTGGAGAACAATTCGATAGTCGGTCTAAGAGCTGATTATGTAAATCGTGAAATATAATGTTACTGGAACAAGTACGTGCTTCACTTTCAATCACTTTAGTCAGCTAAAGATAACATGATGGCATGCATAATTGTCAGTCATACAAATCTTAGTGAAAATTGGAAGGATATGTGTAGGTACTTTCGTGCAGAAACAGGTTCCAAGTAGTGTTGGCTACTGAATGCATGATTCGAAACAGTGTATCGATTCATTCAAGTGTCCGAGTGAATCGATTCAGAGAAAAGGCGAACTCACGACACACGATTCAGCTTACTCCCAGCGGACAGTGCTGAGTGGCGCACTCACTGGACGTTGGCGGGGAGCCGAGCTTCCGCTGCAGCGAGACAGTGAATCATGGCACATCGAAATAATCGTGAACGAACACGGCTCAGTGAGACACAAGATACACACGACTCCTTATCGCCACACTAGACACTGGCGGAGAGCCGAGCTTCCGCTGCAGCGAGACATGCAGTGGGCCATGGCACACCGAAAGAATCGTGAACGAGCACGGCTCAGTGAGACACGATATACACACGGCTCCTTATCGGCACACTGGACACGCGGACAGCCGAGCTTCCGCTGAAGCGAGACATACAGTGAGCCATGGTACACTGAAAGAATCGCATGTTATAATAGACTCTCGAGTTCAGCTCATTTGAATATAATACCCACTTGCATGCACTGTCCTCTTCTTACAGGGAGGTTTAGATAATAGATGGATTTATTTGCAGTGTTATAAAGGTAGTCAAAACATAATTATGTAGTAGCTAGTAAGTAGGTAGGCTATTAGGTTATACTACTTATTAGTTTAATGAGTCTTAGTATTATAACTTAGTTGACATTTGACAGTTAAACTCGACTCTAGCCTGCCCTATGACTATAGGTCATGCTCATGACCACTCAAAAGTACCTGTTTTATATTGGGAAGAACGGATCAGTATTCTCTCAGTTCACATGTCACATCGTTACACAATTATTCAATCATATGTGGACAGTAAGTGAGCCGACTGATGCAGTAACTGATGCAGAAAACCAGCGGGCTACTGTACATCTCGGATAGCCTATACAAAATATGAAGATTTAAAAAATCCTCAGCTGATAGAAAAATACATATTTTAAAAATGACTGAGCAAGTTGGACGTGCGGTTAGTATCGCGTAGCTATGCGCTTGCATTCCGGGGATGGTGGGTCGAATGCCACCTCGGCAGCCGTTAAGATGGTTTTCCGTAGTTTCCCCATTTTCACACCAGGAAATGCTGGGACTGTACCTTAATTAAGGCCATGGCTGCTACCTTCCTAATCCTAGACCTTTCCCATTCTGCTTCGCCGGAAACCCTCGATGTATTAGAGTGACTAGCATTTTTTTCTAAGAAAGGAGTTCATAGTATGAAGACCAGATGGCAGCTGCTACCACAGAATGCTGTTGCTGCTGTCTTACCAGTACATAGTACACAGATGCCGTAGGAGCGGTGAACAATGTGCCGTGAATCGGATCACTGTATCGATTAAGTAACGTGAACAGAATCAAATGAATCGATTCAGTAAAATGAATCTAATGTCCCATCACTAGTTCCAAGAAGGGCATTCCAGGAATCATAAATGAACAAGGGGTATGTGTATGTGAGGATCTTCAGTCAGCAGTATGTAAACATTGTTGGTTACAAGGATTAAGTCCAGATAGAAGCGGTAACTAATTCTAAAGAAGTATTAAAATTTACATATGATTAAAATGACATTTACAATAAGATACAAAGGTTGAAAAATAGAAAAGCGGATGGAATTGATAAGATTTCTCAGGATTTACTAAAGACAATGGGTTGTGATATAGTACCATATCTGAAATACTTATTTGATAATTGTTTGCATGAAGGAGCTATACCAAATGAATGGAGAGTTACTATAGTAGCCCCTGTGTATAAAGGAAAGGGTGATAGACATGAAGCTGAAAATTAGAGGCCAGCAGGTTTGACATGCGTTGCATGTAAGCTTCGGGAAGGCATTCTTTTTGATCATATTTGTTAGACATGTTTGCGAAATTAATAACTAGTTCGATGGAAGGGAGTTCGGGTTTAGGAAAGGTTATTCCACTGAAGCTCAACTTGTAGGATTCCAGCAAGATATAGCAGATATCTTGGATTCAGAAGGTCAAATGGACTGTATCGCGATTGACTTGTCTAAAGCATTTGATAGTTTGAATCGTGGGAGACTACTGGCAAAAATGAGTGCAATTGGACTAGACATAAAAGTGACTGAATGGGTGACTAAATGTCTAGAAAATAGATCTCAGAGAATTAGAGTAGGCGAGGCTTTATCTGACCCTGTAATAATTAAAAAGGGAATTCCTCAAGGCAGTATTATTGGACCTTTATATTTGCTTACATAAATAAATGATATGAGTAAAGACGTGGAATCAGAGATAAGGCTTTTTTGCGGATGATGTTATTCTGTATAGAGTAATAAAATACAAATTGTGAGCAACTGCAAAATTACCTCGATAATGTTGTGAGATGGACAGCAGGCAATGGCATGATAAACGGGGTTGAAAGTCGGGTTGTGAGTTTCAAAAATAGGAAAAGTCCTCTCTGTTTTAATTACTGCGTTGATGGGGTGAAAGTTCCTTTTGTGGATCATTGTAAGTACCTAGGTGTTAATATAAGAAAATATCTGCATTGGGGTGATCACATGAATGGGATTGTAAATAAAGTGTACAGATCTCTGCACATGGTTATGAGGGTGTTTAGGGGTTGTAGTAGGATGTAAAGGAGAGGGCACGTAAGTCTCTGGTAAGACCCCAAGAAAAGTATGGTTCAGGTGTATGGGACCCTCACCAGGATTATTTGACTCATGAACTGGAAAAATCCAAAGAAAATCAGCTCGATTTGTGCTGTGTGATTTCCGACAAAAGAGTAGCTTTACAAAAGTGTTGCAAAGTTTGGGCTGGGCAGACTTGGGAGAAATAAGACGAGCTGCTCGTCTAAGTGGTATGTTCCGAGCTGTCAGTGGAGAGATGGTGTGGAATGACATTAGTAGACGAATAAGTTTGAGTGGTGTCTTTTACAGTAAGAAAAATCACAATATGAAGATCAAGTTGAAATTCAAGATTACAAATCGGGACAAATATTCGTTTATTGGAATGGGAGTTAGGGATTGTAATAACTTACCAAGGGAGTTGTTAAATAAATTTTCAATTTATTCGAAATCATTTAATAAAAGGCTAGGAAGCAACATATAGGGAATCTGCCACCTGGGCGACTGCCCTAAATGCAGATCAGTAGTGATTAATTGATTGATCATTTTGACACACCAAGAGAATATTTCCAGTTTTTATACTGTCACATAGCTGTTGGTTACAGACTACATCCCAATAATATTGCCGTAATCAGTTATAGATAAAGAAGTGCGTTTAAAGTGACGGCCAAATTCCATAGGTAGTTCAGAGAAGGGAGGTGCATATGGCCCTGAGGTTCACTCAGCCTACAGCAAAAATGAGTACCAGGTTAATTCCTGGGGGAAAAGGCGGCCGGGCGTAGAGCTAACCACTCTACCCCATCACGTGCCGAGGTTAACAATGGTGGAAGCCTTTACATTCCACTCCTCCAAGGGGCTTCATGGCCTGTTCGGAGGTGACTTTGCTAGTTCAGAGATGAACTGTGCTTTTCAGTGTCTGCATGAGTATCTACGAGATAACGTTTGCCACATATTTCAATTGCATTTATTGCGGAACTTAAAATATTCCCGTTTTACAGTGATGTTCAATATTTTCAGGTGCTCATTAGAAAAGTTAATTGCAACTTAATAGGGATAAAGAACTAATACGATGCGAAATACCGCTCTCAGGAGGAAATTTTGAATTATATTGCGGCTGGCTACTGTAATCGATTTCATTGTAAGTGGCAATTTGGGGCGCACGATCTTGAATCGCTTATAGTAATTACGAGAACAACGCACGGAAACATGGAATCCCTGCGTATCACAATTGAAATGCCATTACCTGGCGACCACCTGTGGTTCTCATTTCCGATAATATTGCTACTTGTAAACTGAACCACATATCACTTGATAACTCCACATCGACCAAGAAGGCTTCATACACAGTGAAATGAATCCGATCTGGTCTCAGTCTTCACTGAATACAAAGCTTTTACAAGTTCTAAATTCAACACTAACATGAGATTTTGTGGGAAGGTCACAAAAATACACAACGACGTTGAGCCCCGTCTTTACCACTGACGCCTCTTGCACGATCCTCAAAGAGTGCGGCATTTACAGCATGAATACAACGACGAATTTCACTCTGCTATCATATATAAAATATGATGATTGTGATTATTATAATTTCTCGTTCGATAATTACTTGCAATTTTTAAGTGATTAATGTGAATATATGTACACAGTTCAAAAAATTAGGGAAACATGTTTTTCAACGTACGCCATGCTCCACAAAACAAAATCTCACACCCAGATTTACTACCAACTAAACCTTTATTCTTTACCCTTGAAGTATACAAAAGAACATCGATGGATTCGCGTTCATTTCCAAAACACAAATGTCCAAATAGGGGTGAAAACAAAGTGATAACAGTCCTACAGGGGAATTTTAATCACAGTTGGAGAGTTGGAGAGCTTCAATACGGTGTATGTCCTCCACGAGCATTTATCACAGCTTCGTACCTACGTGGCATGCTCCGTATATGTCGACGGAGGTCACGTTGCGGTATCAGGTCCCATTCTTCAATGAGAGCCTGTTCGAGGTCTAGGAGAGTCTGTGGGGAAACAGGACGCCTACGAACACTTCTGTCAAGCCTATCCCACACATGCTCGAAGGGATTAAGGTCGGGACTTACTGCTGGCTATTCCATCTCTTGAATGTCCAATTCTCGCAAGACAGCTCTGGTGATGCGCGTTACATCCGCCCTGACATTGTCGTGCATGAGTACGAATTCAGGGCCAACACCATATGCAGCAACCAACACATGCTGTAGCAGTAGCTGCTCGATGTACCACGCAGCGGTAAGATTACCACAGACGACGACAAGATCCGTACGGCCATCAATACAGATGCAACCCCACACCATCACAGAATCTTGTCAATATCGATCTCCTTTCTGGACTACACTTGGCATGTAGTGCTCACCACGGCGTCTCCATACATGTCGATGTCCATCACGCTGTGTCAGGGGGAATATGGACTCGTCTGTGAACACCACATGTCTCAATTGGTGAAGTTGCCAGTTGACGTGGGTACGGGTAAACAGAAGGCGAGCGGCGCGATGTTGCTGCGTTAAGCGGGGCACTCGAACAGGACGTCTGGGTCGTAAGGACACTTCTATTAACCTGTTCCTTAATGTCTGGTCAGGCACCGTGACTCCAGTGACCCTCCTGAGGTCTTGTTGTTGTTCTCTCTCACTTGCTGAACGACGGCACAACACACAGATGGTCAGATATCGGTCATCATGTGGGGTTGTCATGCGTCCACGACCTTGTCCAACCCTCCTTGTGAACTGGCCTGTCTCATAGTAGCGATTACACAAGCGGTGTTTAACTGACGGAGACACATTGAGGTCCACAGCAACACGACGAACAGTCCATCCTTCATAGATCAAAGTGAGAGCCCTTGCCACTTGAACCTCGTTAAGATATCTCGTTGATGTGCTGGTTGATGTACAACGTACTCACATGACCGCAGTTTTCTGTGTACCTCACAACGACACACGGACGCGCCGCTATTCACTTTGTTTTGAATGGTCACCTAATATTTTAATGCATGGCTACGCGTACAGATGGAGTGTAACTTCGGTTTGATCTACACTGAGTAGCTAAGTTCTCAAGGTATGCTGTACGACTATTGAAACCCCATCTACCAAATTAATGTCCACATACAAGACGTTAACAATCATTTTCCACACTTTTAGATGAAGTACTGCTAAAGAACCATCCTCAAAGTTGCGCCATTGATCATATATCCGCTAAACTTTGTCCCCGTTGGACAGGCCCTTTTTCAATCATTCGATTCTCAACTCCTGTTTCTGTTTTATTACAGGATGCGAACGATCTTTCCATTATTGAAAAGGCCCATGTTTCGCAGTTGAAACAGTATTTTCAGTAATTTTTCTTTCTCTTTTGTTCTACCCAGTGTCCCTCCAACCCCACCCGGGTCATTTGGACTCTCCCATCCAGGTGAAAATTAGGGAATGTTTCCCTCTTTCTTTTTTTATATAAAGCATATGAATGTGATATATTTTTCTTCTTACCCTAGACCATATTCGCGTTTCTTTATTGTATTGTTCTTCCACCCCTCTTTTACGTTTTACTATTTGTTTATCTAAGCTTTGTTTCTTGCCGAGTCTGCTTTTGTTCAGCCCCTCTTTTCTTACTTCCTACTCGACCGTCACCATTCGTCGGATCTACATTGACACTTCACTCCAGGAATCCTTCGGATTCCTAGCCGACGGAGGAATATGAAACGGTCACTCACCTAATTACGGCTGCCGTCTACGTGAACTCCACTGGTCTTCCTCTACTCGCCGCTATTAACACTCATCTAACCGGCCTTGTACTTTCGCTGCCGCCTCGCCTTGCGTCCGTCCTGCTGAACAGCTCTCTGCATACTGGCTCACCACTGGATTCCGTCACCCGCTGCGTCACTCTCTGATGCTTCTGGGTGGGCAACAAAGTACTTTCATTATTATCATCACCATTATTGTTTATCTAATAGATTTTGAACTTACTTTCGTTGCTATGGCCGGTCTCCTTTTAGTTTGACTTGAGCGTTATTTCCACTCTAAATATGAACTTCAATTAATCGTAATTTCAAGAGTTTGTGAATTATTGAACAGTGGCCTGGACTCAACAACTTTTAACATGAACAGATCCTGCACTCCGCAACTCGAAGTGTTCAGGCGACTCCCACTGTTGTGATCCCGTGCTTGCCCCTTCCTACTGCCTTCCTTCTCCTTTTGTTCATTTTTTTGGGAACTGTGTTAATATACTGCGAGGCTTGCAGCTTGCCATGTCCGTTTGAATTGCCTTACGTTACAGTTTGTAAATGGTCTAGGGATTTTCCTGTGATATACATTATTCACGATGATTGTTTCATTTAATGTATCATATTACGAAATCCTAAGTTGTGATTTGAGGTTAACTTTCAAGTAGAAAGAATACACTGTGTTGATTAAGCTTTATCATTGTTCTTCTGATTCCTTCCACTGACCTCCTATTGGTCCCAGCATTTTTCTCTTTGGATGGCCTGTCAATGAATCATTATCAATTACTACGTCATTGCTTGTCTACAACGAATTGCTGGATATCGAAACAAGTTTTGATTCCTTCTACACTCCTAATTCGTAAAAGAGGGTAGAAAGCAAATATGGTAGCAATTCTGAACCCGACAAAATGGGGTCAACGTGCTGTAGTTTTATATATGACAGCAGAGTGAAATTCGTCGTTGTATGCATGTTGTGATGCCGCACTCTTTGAGGATCGTGCAAGAGGCGTCAGTGGTAAAGATGGGGAGATTCTTGACCATCCAACCAAAAGCACTGATTTGTCACCTTCAGATTTCCATTTGATTGGGCCCATCAACACATTTTTGAAGGGCAAATTCTTCCATAACTGTGATAAACTCGAGGCTGTGCTGCTAGAATGGTTCAAGAAAAATCCTCGATATTGCTTATCGGATAGTATCCAATGTTTTATGAATCTATGGAATGAATAACGTGGCATTTACTCCTGAGGGAGTAGTGCATTTCTATTCTTGAAACATTGCTGGATTTACTTTGTAATTTTCTTGAAATGAATTGTATTAGCGCTCGGATGGATTTCAGTTAATCAGACCTCATACGTCGTAAAATGATTCCAGCAAATTAAAAACAGTGATAAATGTCTTCCGGTTTAGTTCTGTTCTCAGTTCGAGTATGAGATGAAAGGACAACTCGTGTTGTTCTGAAGCCAAAGTTATCTTCTCCCGTGCTCTGTTCAACTTGTCTTTTATTGTATTTAATACAATGAAAATCGAAACCTACAGCCTGTTATCCAGTCAATTACCGTGTCAGGGATGGAATGAATGAACCCCCAACTTGTGCCGAGGATAGGTATTGTGCCGGCTGCCGAGGCCTGTCACACTCCTCTGGGGAAATGATTGATGACTGACTGATGAAATGAAATGGTAGTGGAGAATGTTGCTGGAGTGAAAGGTGATAGGGAAATCCGAAGTACCCGGAGACAAACCTGTCCCGACTCTGCTTTGTCCAGCACAGATATCACGTGGAATGACCGGGATTTGAATCACGGAGCACAGCGGTGAGAGGCTGGCGCGCTGCCACCTGAGCCACAGAGGCTCTATTTAATGTTATATTTAACGAAATATTTTATACATGGGAGAGAATGAATACTGTAAAGTAATTGGAGGAACTGATGGAACTGCCATATTTAGGCAGGTGATTGCTCTGCTCCGAATAAAATCTTGTGGTGTGGTTTCTTCTCGTTTCCCTTCAGTAACATTATACGAATGATCTCAGTGCATGTCGTGCTATTTTATGGAGGTTATTCAATGTTACTTTCATGCAGGTAATTTTCTTCTTCTTCACGTTAACTTTGGATATTCTTCATTGTCTCCAATGAATAGATATTCTGTGTAATATTTCCAGTGCTTTGTAAACTCTTCTTCAATAAACAACCATATTACTTCGAATTCTTAGGTTATACAGCAACGTAATCTAATGCCCTTATCTCCGTGTTTATTTTTCCTTTTCCAGTGTATCACTCAAATTTTTGTTGTTTCTCAGTCGAATGTCCTTTTCCATAATGACACCCAAAGGTAGATTCTTAATTTTTTTCCTCAATCTCTTTACACATCCTTTCTTTCCTCAATTAGATCTTTTGTGGGTCAGATTAAGAATTGCTAGTGTCATCGAACGTTCACTAGTCCCTTGGCACTAATTTACTGTGACCTAAGATCCCATTACCAATTTGCAAACTTACACATTTCCGTCTAAGTTCTCAATTCAGATTCCGTTCCTTTTTTTCCTTGAACTGTTCCATAATGATATACATGTGCAGTTCCTACTTCAAGAAACGGGAATTTACCCGTCCACTGAAAACTGTCTGTGAATTTTACTGCACTAGTGATCCGGAGTGGAAAATGATATGTCTTATCAAATGAACATTTCATTAAATATCAGCGAAACATTCTTGTTAACATCACTGTGATACTAATGCCTACCTTTCTCGCTGATAGGTACAGTTGCGAAATAATGCAACTTGTGGTTATGGCCACCCTTGCTACTCCATTTCTGTGCGGATAGAAATTGTTCATAAAAGAGGGTGGCGATTGCTATTTTCTTCGCACTCCACCGTTTCCAGAAATGGCCTCTACATTAGCACAAGAAGCATGAACGTTGAAGGAAATTTCCCCAACAAGACTGAGTAGGCACCGTGATTGATTTCTAAATTCACTTTAGTGACTATATTTTATGTAGTTTTAAAACAAATGTTATCATATTTCACTTCGAAATTATAGGAAAATAGCACAGCTCTTTATCAGTTCAGGTCGTATTTGGCATACGTACAGGCTCAACAGGTTTCCTTAGTTCATTATTTCAGCTCTAATTACTTTGATGGTCTACCTTCCCAACAAAAGATTAATATGACAGTTTCCGGCTCTCTGACGTAGTAAATACGGCAAGTTCCTTAATTTGAACCGCATGCCCAGAAGAAACAAAGCATCTTCATTTTCTCGAAAGAAAAATTTTCTTCGCCAATCCGATTACAAGATCGTTCTTAACACAACACGAACAACATCCCTGATTATTTTTGTGAGTATCGTTATGATACTACTTGTATGCCAACTTGTTTTTTACAGTGACGAATATCTCGTAGTATCCTCGATTTGAATAAATTACAAGATTCAATTAAATCTAAGTATTCCGTCTCCCAAATGACGTAGTAAAAAGAAACAGAGCTTCAAATGGCAGGTTTTACTGCTCATTTTTGACATATAACCATGGTATTAATTAGTTTTGAAAGAAGTAATCTCTTTAATTTTTTATATATATTTGTGCCTGAAGATTGTCAGGAACAACGTTACGCGCCTTGCCTCTGATCAATTTACCTCCCATGTGAATTACACAGGACAGAGCACCACGTATTCACGAACGATCTATGGATATCAGTAAATACTGCTGTGATGGCAATTGCACTACACAATGTGTAACACCTGGTCTGGTCTGAACGAGAGATATTAGCCCGAGGCTCCTTCTGCCATTGTTCAGTACACAATATATGTCTCTTTAGTTTTAATCTCCCGTCAGCCAAATTACACATGAGCAGCAGGTTCTCTTCGACGCCAACACATTACTCCATTAAAAGATACTTCCTAGTTCAGGTTATCGTGCTTGAGACACAAGAGTAACCACTAATTTAGTGATTAATTGAAAATATTATAACATCAGGTTCATGTGTTAAAAATACTTGATCTACTGTTGCTCTACTTCATACGTGAGTCCAGTGTTGTATCGAATCCACATTGAAGACTTCGGACATTCAGCCCAAATGTGTTGCTCACCTGCAAAATAATGAAACAATGTACGTTTCTCAGTTATCATAACACCCGCCATTTGCAGCGCTTTTACAATCTATAACTTTCTGCCGCACTAAGCCTGCCTTTACTCTTCGACTGCAAGCGACATTTTTGTCGATCTATTCCCTGGACGTGACGTATGACTTTTCTCTCTTAGCTGAGAGCACTTCCGGCCATCAGCCGATGTGTCTATACTCATTCTTGTGCCTGCCTTGTTTGGAATAAGATCGTTTGACTGTGAAGCCAACATGGTGATTCGTGAAAGAATGAGCATACTGGGGTGCGAAATATTTTACTTGTGTCGTTTTCTGTTCCTGCCGTGGATTTATCCACTCTTTTGCTCGACTCTCCCTTTGAGTCGTTATTTTGTGATTACCTAGTGTCTCTGCACTCTACTCGGATAATACAGGTAATTATCATTTCTTGGTTTGCTATAGTTGCGTGGACATATTAACTATATTTTATTCTGCTAACTCTACGTTTCATTTCCGTTTGTCTTATTGTGTGCTCTACTTTTCTTTTCATATAAACCTATGAGGATGGAGGATGATATTGGTCTGCTGTGTGACTGGTTTGTGTGCAAGTGATATGCTGCTTTGAGACCTAAAACTTTTGGTCATTCGTCGATTTCCTTCATGGCCAAGCTCTTCATGTGTGATGCTGTGTTTATGACGCTATGACTGTTATTCATGTTCGTTACATTAAACATAATAATACAAGGAGTACACCTTACCCAGCTACATAAACTGCGCGCCTTCTCTATGGCCAACTACGTCAGTGAACACGATCATTTAAAACATCTAAAAGTGTCCTTCTCCAGCGGCTAGATGGCTCTGTCGTATATTTTCTAGCGACCTCTAATGGCTAAACATAAACTACTTTCTGAAGAGAGTTTTGTTGTTGTAGTTGGTAAACCTTTTTTCTGATGATTGTTTCTTTTAATGTACCGAAGTTGTCAACACTTCACCTGGTTCTTCCTCTAATGTGATCTGCCTGTCACATGCTTGTAACTATGTTCTCTAGCCGATCAAACCGGGCGTGTGTATGGAGGTTTGAGTGCTTTGTATTTTAATTTAGTTTGGAACTTTCCCATACGGACCAATTTAAGGAGAGCACTTTTGGGGCGTCTTGTCTGATTTGCTCCGGACAATGAGAGTGCGACTTGACGGAGGTTAGAGAGGGCAGCAGGCAGAGTGCGGCTGGCTTCAGGAAGATGCAGCGCTATAATGTAATGGCGGAATTTACCTAAGCATGTGATTGTGCCGGTGGGTATTTCGAGGGGGAGGTTTCAACAGTTTTCTTAATATCTAATAAGAAATCTTTCTCTTTTTGGGCTGAAATGTAAGACCTTCTGCGCAGTTTTCGGGCTCTGTTTATATTCCCTACTGAGAAAACATTTTATGTAATGGAGCACGAGTGGTGACCATCGGATCTCTCCCCTTCAACGTTTGAGCTGGGTGACTAAAATTTTCAACCTCTAAATTTTGGAAATCTTGTGTCGGCTTTTACATTTTCCCCCTTTAGTCATCCTTTTTAGTATCCGATTAGCCTCTGTATCATTGGGCCTTAAGCCCACTTAGGTTGTCGTCTCTTCCAAAATGTTCGTTGGGGAGTGCTGGTGTTTCGCCTCCTTGCCTTCTGTTAATGGCTTGTTGTGTGTAACCATTACTTCTCATTCTTAAAGCCATCTAGTATGGATAATTATGCCCCTGTATATTCTTTATAGTGTTTAGGGTACGGCTTGGTTCCCGTTGGGAACAATACTTAAACTTATTGTGAAGCTTTTTAATAGTTAAACCCACCATGGGACAACCGGTGTATGAACACTTGGAAGTGAGGTCACCCTAGGGGTTACCGAGTGTTATTTTGCTTTTAATTAGCAAGCGATTGCTTGATTGAAGCTTTCCTCTATTATATATCGAAGCTGAGACGCCTATAAGATTGTACCTGTTCGGAGCAACTATGCTCTTTCATGTGTAATTCAACGACTGGTCGTTTCTCCCAATTTATTTTGTAACTGATCAAGGACTTCTAAGTCGAATGCATTTTTGGAGCTCACGAGCACGTTGTTAATGTAAATAACTCCAAGTTATATTCCAGCTGTTTCTTGTCATGTTATTAAGTTGCTCTCTCTGAATTTTAAGAAACGAAAGATACAAAATATGCAATTCTGTTAAAGTAAACGTTTGCTCTAAATGATCCCCTGTCCAGCCATTCAACCATGGTGCTTCCTATTCCTCAGTGAACCAAGGAACGGCGGTAACAAGTGGTAGCAGGGCGTGGTTGAAAGTGATTTATAAGCCCCCTTTGACTATTTTCATTAAATTGGGTATTCGAATACTAGAAATATTTCAGTTTTACAAATTTTTCAATATTACGATTCATCGTCTTTGGCCCCAGATACGTTTTTGCTCCTTGATACTTACGTAAGGAGGAGCTTATTTATGAGCTAGCAATTATAAAGCTTCAGTCTGTTGGCACGGTTGCTACCGTCGTATTAAGATTAAAGGATTCTTTAGAGATACCTATTACTATTCCCGTTTATGGAGAGAGAATTTGGTGAGTGATTGTTCACGATCACCATTAATATTGCTGATCATGCTTCGGTAGTTAGTTTTTAGTAGGAGGTGAGCCATGCTATAACCAAATTAAACGTGTTCAGGCAAGGCTGTTTCATTTTTATAACAGAATGGGGGATGTGTTCTCCCTTAAGCCGAGCGAAGAACATTCTAGTATGTCTAACTCATTATGTCAACATACCTCTGAGTTGTCTAATAAGGTGGATGAATTGTTGTCTGCGTTTGTTAGTGGTAGGAGTGATTAAGTGACTTCATTAACGATTAATGTATATGAGAACCATAATAAATCTTCGAATAGTGGAGAATCTGTCGAACAACAGTTTGTGTTTGCCCCATCTGAACAGACAACTAATACCGCGGGTAACCCACAACAACTTCCCCCGTTTTTCATTAGCAATGCTGCTTTTCAATCACCTCACCCTGCAGTGGCCTCACCTGTGTTATCCCCAGGCTTTAGTAGTTTCCCACATTGTCTATATAAACATGTTGCTTAAAGGGATTTCAAGATTTTCGGTCAACTCCACGAATGACGTCATTTCATGTTTAAGATTCCTAGTAGAATTCTAAGATCGTGCTTTGGTGTTTGCTCTCTCACATTCTCAAATTTTGCAAATAATTTCTCCTTACACCATCGGTGTCTTGTCAGACAAGGTTTTTAAAGCCATATCGGAAAGAAGCTCCATTGAGTCATTGAGTCACTGCATGCACACATGCTGGCTAACATTAATATTTCAAGAGCATTGTCTTCCTTGGTTCAGAAATAATATTTCAGAGTTCAGAGGTTAAATGAAAATCTAGCTGACCTTGCTCAAGACATCAAATTCTCCATCACAGTATTTGCCTTGCACTGTTCCGAATGTCAGATAGAACAAACAATAATAGAAGGCATTTCTCCATCGTATCGTTCTTATTTGTGCTTTGCTTGCCGTCCTCAAATATTTAAGAAACTTGAGGCCATATCTGTTCCTGCGGAGGGTGTGAAATATGCCAACACTCTAAGAATTGCGCGCGATCCACCACCTTCTTTTGATGTTTCTCGGCCGCCAAAACGTAGAAATTAATCTCCTCTTAAGTGTCATGATTGCGGGTCTGCGGAACACTTAAGGAATAAGTGCCTTCTGTTAAATTCCAAAGGTTCTAAAAATGGATATTCTACCTGTTTGGCGTGTTTTAAATGTGGGTCATTTGGGAAAGAATTGTAATTTTTCGAATACTACGCCCTCTTCTTCAACTTCCAGCAATAATGGTAATATATTTTGACGAGAGTTCCCGGCTGATTCCTCTTCCCAGTCAGTGTCTCAAGGCTAAGCCAAGTTGAAATCAGATTACACGATTTCATATGTTGAGGACCACATAAGGCTATCTTTGAATGTCCTAGAGAATGTTTAAAAATTACTTCTGATGCTCCAGAATTTGTGCAATTCCTCAACATTGAAATAAACAATGAAACTGTCACCGCCCCTCTCAGATTCCGGAAGTATCTCATACATTATATCAGAAGAATGGTATTTTAAGTTAACGAACTGTTGTAAATTTCCTGAATGTGTTTCCTCTAGTCTAAAATGTGCTTCGGCAAACTCTTCCCCTTTAGATCTTCTAGGATTCATCTCTTTGTCATGTCCTCTGATACTGGGAGCATATTTCATGTCACATTCAGGTCTTGTGTTTGATCTTCAAAGGAAATGATGTATTTTCAAGTTTGATAATAAGTTCCATATTCCAATTTTGTGTTGTAACTTTGCATCTTGTTCGCGTGTTTCTCCACCTCAGGGTGAGAAAACGTTGTCACAGTTACGTACCTCTTGGTCAGGCCACAAATATTTATTTGTACATTATGTCAGTCATGTTCATACGCATTTTCGTAAAATCTAGGTGTGACCGACGTGATCGAATAAAATACTGAGATTACGGATTCTATCCCGGTAGGACTTCCTTCGTATATATTGACACCTCCTAAGATGATGTCCCTCAAGGAAATCATTGATAAGATGTTGTGTAACGGTTTCATTCGTCCATGTATTTCGTCATATTTATCACCCGTCTTGCTTGTAACAAAATCACAAGGCGGATTTAGGCCAGAAGTTGACTATAGGGCGTTGGGCTGTAAGGTAGTTCTCAAGTCAGTACCTCTTCCCTTCTTACATTCATGCTTCCCTTGGTTTCATAAGGCTAACTTATTCACGATCTTAGATCTCAACCAAGTCTATAATCGGATACCTCTTGTGGAGGAATAGAAAGATTTTGCTACGGACTGTAATGTATATGAATCCAACCACGTTCCAATCCTGCTCCCCATGAAAGCGGGTGTTCTCACTAGATTGCTAGATGGGATCTTCTCCGAAATTAAGTTCGACTATCTTTACCATTATTTAGATGATGTAGTTATTTCCTCAGAAAATTTCCAGGAACATCTAGTTTATCTAGAGGAAGTAGTCAATCGCCTTCGTAAAGCAAGCTTGACTGTGAAGTTGTCGAATATATATTTTTCAAAACAATCGGTGTCCTTCTTGGGGAAAATTGTTTCTCCCAGATGGAGTTTCTGTGGATCAATCTAGAACTCAAGAAATCCGTGATTTTAAGCCTCCTAAATATGTTAAAGGGGTTTGCTAGGTTCATCCGTATGGTGAACATTTTCAGAATGTTTATTTTACGCTTCTCTAAACGGGCGGCACCCCTGAATCTTCTTCGTAGGAAAGGTGTCAAATTCGAACGGGATCCTTCTCAACAAGCCGCTTTCGAGGATCTCAATTTAGCACGTTCCCATTCCCCTCTCTTGGCTATGCCAGTTTTTTCAACAAGTTTATAGGGCAGAACGACGTTTCCTCATCAGATATCGCAGCGGTTCTCGTACAATAATATGAAATCGGAAGGCGGCCCATCGCCTATGCGTCTCGTACCTTGTCACCTCAAGAGTCTAAATATTCATCATATGAATTAGAGGGACCCACAGTGTTTCTTTCTTGGGAAAATTCTCCTGTATCTAGAGCATATCAACTTCAAGCTACAGACCGGTAATCAGGCTCTAAGTTGGGTGCTTGCTAGGCCTCGACGTACTGTTCAAATTGCTCGCTGGGCAATTCCATTTCGACTTCCAATTCGAGGAGCAACACATTCGAATTTCGGAGAATGTGGTCGCGGATCGGTTAAGTAGGATGTTTTCTGTTGAGTCCAGAAGTTCGTCTGATTTCGAGGAAGGCCATCCGTCTTATTTTCCCACAAATTCTGGTATAAATGCTATCCTTACCAATTCCCCTACGTTATACCATGTCAGGTTGGTGACGAGATTGGCTAGGGGCTTTACGTCGCACCGACACAGATAGGTCTTATGGCGACGATGGGATGGGAAAGGCCTAGGAGTTGGAGGGAAGCGGCCGTGGCCTTAATTAAGGTACAGCCCCAGCATTTGCCTGGTGTGAAAATGGGAAACCACGGAAAACCATCTGAGGGCTGCCGATAGTGGGATTCGAACTTACTATCTCCCGGATGCAAGCTCACAGCCGCGCGCCTCTACGCGCACGGCCAACTCGCCCGGTGGTGACGAGATTTAGCTCTCCCCAACCATACTTCGAATCTGCAATCGTCCTATAGAAATTGGTGTCATTCGGAAATTATTTCTGTCTTGTATTCAACTACCACTTTCTACGTGGCTTTGCCCACATTATTTATTGGATATCATTTTCGTCTTTGTCACCATGAGATTAAATTGCTTTAGTGATTTTTCTTGGAATCCTTAAACTTGGTCTGGTACAATTAAGTGCCCTAAGTTGTAGTGTCTCCTTGAGGGCGAGTCTCTGACTTTCCCTTTCCGCTCGGTGGGGCCATGCTGATTATAGGTGTGCGACGCCATGAGTTGCGGCGTGTGTAAGCTGAAGGAAGGACGTGCATTTGCTCCGCTCCGGGATTAGGTTCCCATATCCAATATGGAGCCTGGATAGTGGGAATTGGTGTGAGGGCTTGCCCTCAGAAATCTTCTTAACACTTTCAAAGAGAATGTCCTCTTATTAATTTACTTTTCTTCTGGATATGGTAAACTACTAGTGCCTCTATGTGAGTAGACTATGGTTACGTGTTTTTGCAGCTTGAACCAACACGTAAGATTCTTCACAATTTTATTCCTTTTGGCCTCTGGATTCTATGGAAGACGATGTGCAAAGCTTCGTGTCTGAAAATTTCGGGTGTGTGAACGTCTAAAAGTGTTCATCTTCGCATTCTTTCAATTTTAGTTAGGGTATTCATTAAATATGGTTCCTTTATTGTACCTTGATAATATCGCCTAACTGTTTCTGAAAAAGTGAAGGTAGTGAATTTTTAGAAGGTTACGTCCAAATAAGTATTATGATTCCGCATTTCTTCTTGTTTTGAAAAGGCAAATTGGTTTATACTTATCTAATGTTTTCGGTAAGCGTAATTGGAAAAGTAACTACTCTGTTTATAAACTTTTGAGCACAAGAGGTTTCACCTGAATTTCAGTGAAATGATTTTCTGTCACATCCTAATTCCGGTTAATTTATTTTTATCTTGTAGTGTTCATATTTCATTATGTTTTTGGTGTTCCTTTTCCTCCTGTATATGTGCCATGGTTGTACTTGTTTTGATTTTGGTGGTTGCTATGGACGCTTGGCGTGTTTACGTTTCCATAGCAACCGGTTGGGTTGATTACTACTACTATTATGATTACTATGGGGTGGCTTTCGGTCTTTGCTTTGGATTCTAATTATATGTGTTTGGCGGTCCTACATCTCTGTGAGGTATTAACTTGCTTTCCGTGCCTTTTCCTTCTACTTTCCCTTCATTATTTTGCTGGGTTTTGTTTTTCTGCCCTCCTGTTGGGTCGTATATTTAACTACGTTTTCCGGCAGTAAGATACGAACTGAATTCTGGTGGAATCTATGTGATGGTTGTTGGTGCTGTTCAAGTATAAGAATAATAATAATAATAATAATAATAATAATAATAATAATAATAATAATAATAATAATAATAATAATAATAATAATAATGAAACAAAATTAAATTGCTTGAAACTATGGAAGAGAATAACTTGAGCAACTGGATGGTTTCAGGTTGATTGTAAAACAGGTTACTAAGTGCTCTAGTTTCTTGGAGGTGTTTAAAAATATAGAAAACCTATTTTATTTTTTTCCTTTCGTTCGGCCGAACACCTTAAATTAATAATCACTGCTTCATTGGTTTTAATTGGTTTATGGTTTCATCTCGAGGACGTTTATCTCTTTAATTCTATACTAAATATGTCTCCCTTTTAACACTTATTTATTGAATAAAGTAATATGTACCTTGTTTTCAATGAACCTCTTGCTTCCTTTGGTAGTGTTAAAACAACTTATTGCCATACCAGGGGTTATTTTGGTTCATGGTCTCTGGGTAACTAACGGTTTTAACTAAAGTAGCGGTAAGTGTTTGATTGTAATCTGTTATTTTTTTTCTGTTGCCTTTAATTTTATTGCCTATGTTTAACTTCTGCTGCTGATAGTCGGTAAGACGGTAGAGTTAAGTGGTATCAGTAACTTAGGTTTTTTTCAGGTGTTGTGGGATTCATGTAGGTTTGTCGCATCCTCACTTTTGTAATCTGGTCTGTTGGAAGTGTCTGTGCTGATGGTTGATTATTTTGAGTGCCGAATGCTCATATCTACTGTAGGTTGATTGCACCCTTCCTAGGTTCTATATTAATGGCACGGTATTAAGTTGTTGAAGGACTAGCAGAAAAAAACAAATATTGTGATATAAAATTATAATAAAAAGTGCAGTGATCTTGTCTAATATCTTATTTGTTTGTTTCATGTATCTACGATATGGAGTCCCCTGTTTTACTTCATCTGTATTTATGCTGAGGTCCTCAGGGGTAACCGGTGGTATGTGTAATAGGGGTCATTGCTTGTTAGTTTCCTTTTCGGCCTTCTGGTCTGAGGTTTTTCATTGCCTTTAATGTTGATTAGATATACCGTTATGGAACGAAGATTTTTGATCATACCGTGTTGTGGGTTGGTTACTTGATTCCAGATTGTGTTCCCTCCTGAGTTTCTCCTATCCATATTTCTGTCCTGTTGGCTGCATGGAGATTATTATGGTTCAGTTTTGTATAAACTTTTAATCTGGAAGTTTTGGTAGCTTGGTGTTACATGATTGATCTGTCGTTGATGACAAACCTGATTGCGCACCCTCCATCTTGAAATTGTAGAGATCTCCAACCGATCCTGCCTACTCTTCCTTTGCTATGAATTTGTTTTCCTTTTAAGCCTTGGATTGTCCATATTTAATACCCTGTCCCTGGTTATTTGAAGCATGACTTAGTAATTGTGTATTGGTTGCTTATCCTTATTCTTATTCAATTAGGTTATGGATTGTGATATGGAACCAGTTGAACCAGTGTTAGTTGAAAATTAATTTAATGTCCTTGTCAGTGTATTTTGGAATTTGAAAACGATTAATTCTTCACCGTGTCGTAGTCCGGTATCTGCTAAGTTCTAAACTTTGAATTTGTTCCTACTTTCTTGGATTATACCTATATAATGACTTCTTCTCTTGGGAACATTTCTCTTGATCTACGTCCAAGTGACTTACGTCTATCTGGTTCGGGTCAGACGTTGAACTACCTCACTTGGTATTTCCGTGAGTATCAGGTTAGGACTTCTGTGGGGTGTTGTCATCTGGTACGGTGTTCATGGTACCCTGAGTAGAGTTTGATGTTCTTGATAATGGGTTATGGTTTAATGGTAATTTTGAACCTGTGTATTGGGTTGGTAACTGAACCGAGTGTTGAATTTTCAATAACCTTTTAACTGTGGAGATATGAACTTTAATTGTTTGTCCTCTTTCCAGTGTTGTAGGTACACCCTGTGCTTTACTCATACTTCCTCTGACGATAAACCCTTGTATGTGTGCCTTCTGTGCTCTCTGTGTTTTTGAGTGGTATGTTTTGGCCCTGACTCAATCAAGTGAAGAAATCTGTGTTCATCTAAATATTGAATTTTGTTATTGCGTCAATTCCATTCACCAACTGCGTCTCTTTTGCCCTTCCTTCCGCCTTTGCGTTTTTTTAAATCTTTATCGATACTAATGGAATTGCTATGAAACAAGATCTTCCCGATAGATAGGATTAATATTGGAATGGTAATCTTGAAGCATTAAAATGGACGTGTGTCGATAGGAACCTTATGATAAAAGAATGAAGATACCAACTATTGGTGCTGATTTTCAAGGTATGTGCAGGACCCGTGTGATGTTAAATTAAAAAGACGTGATCCTTCTAACAATATGTGAGAACTTCTGAATGCCTAGCTGGTGAGTACTCTTTTGTTGCCTATGGATAAAAATTTGGTGTAACTAAGTAACTGACATCTACTGAACTTTAACATGTAGTTCAACATTCATCAGGGGCAGCAAAGTATCTCGAACTACAAGTATGTGTATTGTAGAGCTTCCTTAATGGAACTCTATGTTCAAAAGGAAAAAAAGATATTGGTGTGCGGAAGGGTAAAAAAGTTATGTAAATTATGAACATAAACTACGTCCACAAAGTATGCTGAATATTTGACCTTGTTTTACATTGTAAATGGTCTAAGTACTATGAGAATTGTAGTATATTATGCATTTTGCAAGTATGGTAAAAAAAGTGGCCTTTCCCTCATGTGATTGGTACTACTAAATAATTGTCTTGATTGTTTGACCACTGTATGGTAAGAGGATTACGTGTGTTTCCTGGGAGGGAGGCTGTCACGTTGGTGACGAGTTTTAGCTTTCCCCAACCATATTTCGAATCTGCACTCGTGCTACAGGAATTGGTGTCATTCGGAAATTATTTCTGTCTTGTATTCAACTACCACTTTCTACGTGGCTTTGCCCACATTATTTATTGGATATCATTTTCGTCTTTGTCACCATGAGATTAAATTGCTTTAATGATTTTTCTTGGAATCCTTAAACTTGGTCTGGTACAATTAAGTGCCCTAAGTTGTAGTGTCTCCTTGAGGGCGAGTCTCTGACTTTCCCTTTCCGCTCGGTGGGGCCATGCTGATTATAGGTGTGCGACGCCATGAGTTGCGGCGTGTGTAAGCTGAAGGAAGGACGTGCATTTGCTCCGCTCCGGGATTAGGTTCCCATATCCAATATGGAGCCTGGATAGTGGGAATTGGTGTGAGGGCTTGCCCTCAGAAATCTTCTTAACACTTTCAAAGAGAATGTCCTCTTATTAATTTACTTTTCTTCTGGATATGGTAAACTACTAGTGCCTCTACGTGAGTAGACTATGGTAACGTGTTTTTGCAGCTTGGACCAACATGTAAGTCTCTTCTCAGTTTTATTCCTTTTGGCCTCTGGATTCTATAGAAGACGATGTGCAAAACTTCGTGTCTGACAATTTCGGGTGTATGAACTTCTAAAAGCGTCCTTCTTCGCATTCTTTCAATTTTAGTTAGGGTATTCATTAAATATGGTTCCTTTATTGTATCTTGATAATATCGCCTAACTGTTTCTGAAAAAGTGAGTGTAGTGAATGTAAAGAAGGTTACTTCCAAATAAGTATTATGATTCCGCATTTCTTCTTGTTTTCAAAAGGCGAATTGGTTTATACTTATCTAACGTTTTCGGTATGCGTAATTGGGAAGATAACTACTCTGTTTATAAATCTTTGAGCACAAGAGGTTTCACCTGAATTTCATGAAATGTTTTTCTGTCACATTCTAATTCCGATTAATTTATTTTTATCTTGTAGTGTTCATATTTCATTATGTTTTGGGGGTTTCTTTTCCTCCTGTATATGTGCCATTGTTGTACTTGTTTTGATTTTGGTGGTTGCTATGGACGCTTGGCGTGTTTACGTTTCCATAGCAACCGGTTGGTTTGATTACTACTACTATTATAATTATTATGGGGTGGCTTTCGGTCTTTGCTTTGGATTCTAATTATATGTGTTTGGTGGTCCTACATGTCTGTGATGTATTGACTTTGTTTTCCTTCACTTTTCCTTCTTAGTTTCCCTTCATTATTTTGCTGGGGTTTGTTTTTCTGCCCTCCTGTTGGATCGTATATTTAACTACGTTTTCCGGCAGTAAGATACAAACTGAATTCTGGTGGAATCTCTGTGATGCTTGTTGGTGCTGTTCAGGTATAACAATAATAATAATATTGAATGAAAATTAAATTGCTAGAAACTATGGAAGAGAATAACTTGAGCAACTGGATGGTTTCAGGTTGATTGTAAAACATGTTACTAAGTGCTCAAGTTTCATGGAGGTGTTTAAAGATTTAGAAAACCTAGTATTTCTTTTTTCCTTTTCGTTCGGGCGAACACCTTAAATTAATACATCACTGCTTTATTGGTTTTAATTGGTTTATGGTTTCATCTCGATGACGTTTATCTCTTTAATTCTATACTAAATATGTCTCCCTTTTAACCCTTATTTATTGAATAAAGTAATATGTACCTTGTTTTCAATGAACATCTTGTTTTCTTTTGTAGTTTTAAAACAACTCATTGCCATACCAGGGGTTATTTTGGTTCATGGTCTTTGGGTAACTGATGCTTTATCTAAAGTAGCGGTAAGTGTTTGATGGTAATGTGTTACTTTTTACTGTTGCCTTTAATTTTATTGCCTATGTTTAACTTCTGCTGCTGATAGTCGGTAAGGTGGTAGAACCATGATATTGCTAAGAATCAACATGAAGATCCTGTGTTTGTTCCGATCACTGAAAGCCTTTCTACTAGGAAACGTTTGCTCAGAAACAGGGCCCATGTTGGCCTTCACGGCACGACCTAGAGAAAAAAATTAGTTATTCCATCCATTTTAGTAACAATGATATTAAAATATTACCATAAGACCCCATTAGGGAGGCATCTGCGCATTTTTAAAACCAGAGAAAAAGAAGGGAAGAGCTCATGTGAAAGGACATATGATGGTGAAATTAAAGAACTGGAGAAGGCATTTAAAATCTAATCTATATGATTAGTACGCCTCCATTATCTACCTAATTTGGGTTGTTATCATCTCATCAAACTTCTCGCCTCATGGAGCGACTGTATAAAGATACATGTGACCCTTACCTCAGACAAAAGGGAAAGGCAATAAATTCATCCTTGTGTGTGTGGATGGTTTTACCCGATTTTCATGGTTGTTTCGTACTAGGCTCTCCACTTCACAAACCACTATACCTTGCCTCCATTCAATAATTGCATTATTTGCACCATGTCAGTATATAGTTTCCGATAATGCTAAACCTTCCACTTCCAACCTATTTTGTTGGTCATGTTTTTATCCGTCTATTTCACACATCACACCATCTGCCTACTGCCCCAAGCCACCTCAGGCTGAGCAGGTTGATCAAAATCCTCGATCATCACGTATTGCCTTCCACCACGAAGACCATTCTCGTTGGGATACATCCTTGCATTGGCTATCTTTGGCTTTTAATTCCGCCGTTCACGAGTCCCACAAGTTCTCACCAAGTTCACTTATGTTTAAGTTCGTTCCAAACACTCCATTTTCTAATTTGTGGTCTGTCAACGAGCTCTTACCAGATCTATGGAGGAAAGTGGACAAAACACACCAATCTGCAGATCATATCATTGTTCTGTCGGCAAAGCTTGCCCCCAGAATTCATGGATCTTGTGTTATTATTGATTTTATCACCCTTGTCATCATCCTAGTGAGTAATCCGCAGACTGAAAGAATTTTTCGTGTTCACCTCTTTCAAGTCAAGCCTGTATAAAGGATCACTTCCATTAGCTTTAATGCTACCCTTTTATTAAACTGATGGAGTAATTCTATTTTTTCCTTACGTTATTTTGTAAGTGTAATTTTAATTATTATTAGGAAAACTCGTGTTTCCTTGGCTATTGTTAAGTAAAGATAAGGAGGACTTCCACTCTTTGTTCTCCATCAGAACTTATGTATGTAAACTAGTACATATTCATAAGGTTATGTTGCATTCTAAATTATAACTTACTGTGTTTGTTATAAAATATAATTTATAAAAACCTTCCCTTCTTTGCATAATTACGTATTCTGCCATAGCCGCCCCTGCCTCCAAACTTAATCAGTGTTGCCCCTCCTCCAATGTTGCCAGCCACGTTCTAGACTATATGTACCACCTTATGTGACAGTTACTCTGGCCACAAAATTTCTAAGTTGCAGTAGCCATCATTACACCTGAGGCCACGAGCAGTCAAACTGAGGGAGATGCCGGCGCGGGGTTCACGCCCGCCTTGCGCAGACTAAGACTCTAAACCCTATCTTCATTGGTCCTGTCATCGTGAGATGATGCTGGGATGAAGTACCCAACCTCCCACTCAATCCTTTGTTGGGATCTTGCTCTTGGGTATTGGCCTCTCATCACCCAGGCTTCAGCCCTCACTGTAATTGTATCTCAGGGTACCCAAGGGGTCCGAACATCACATCTGAACATCGGCTGCTGCGACAGCACCTGCCTTCAACCCTGGGCACTACAGCCCGGATTTGGACTACTTCGCTCCTGTAACCATCAAAACTTTTCCACATGAAACCGAAACAAATAAAGAAGAAAGGACTCCTAACCAAGATATACTCAAGATTGCCAATGTATTTCTAAAATCTGATGTTTCCGAATCCTATTTTGCTTCAAGATTTCAAAACTGTTCACTTCAGTTTAAAACCTTAGGGGGTGGAGGACTGTACCAGGGATACACCTTCTCCGGCTACATAAACTGCGCGCCTTCACTGTGGCCAGCTACGTCAGTGAACACGAACTTTGAAGAACGTATAAAACTTTCCTCTCCGACGATTATATGGCTCTGTCATATATTTTCTAGCGACCTCGAATGGCTAAACATAAACTGATTGCTGAGGATATTTTTTTTGTAGTTGGAAAACCTTTCCTCTGATCATTTTTAATGTACCGAATTTGTCAACACTTCACCTGGTTTCTCCTATAATGTAATATGCTTATCACATGCTTGCAACTATGTTCTCTAGTCAATCAAGCATGGAGGTATGTATGGAAATTTAGCCTATCAGTACTATGGATTTTAATCTAGCCTGGAACTTTCCCCTACGGAACTATTTAAGGAGAGCACTTTAGGGCCGTCTTGTCTGATTTGCTCCGGATATTGAGAGTGCGACGTGACGGAGGTTAGAGAGGACATCAGGTAGAGTGCGGCCGGCTTGAAGAATATGTGATTGTACCGGTGGGTTTTTCGAGGGGAATGTTTCAGCAGTTTTCTTAATACCTAATATGTAATCTTTACTTTTGGGCTGAAATGTAGGACCTTCTGAGCAGTCTTCTATTTATATTCCCTACTGGGAAAACATTTTATGTAAGGGAGCACGAGTGGTGAAAGTTTGATCTCTCCCCTTCAACTTTTGAACTGGTTGACTAAAGTTTTCAACCTCTAAATTTTAGAAATATTGTCTCGGCTTTTAAAATTTCCCCCTTTACTCAACCCTTTTTAGTATGGGATTGGCCTCTATGTCATTGGGCCTTAATCCCACTTAGGTTGTCTTCCAGAATATTCGTCAAGGAGTGTTGGTGTTTCGCCTCCTTGCCCTGTTGTGTATAAACTTTTCTTTTTATTCTTAAGGCCTTGTAGTATGGATAATTATGTCCCTGTATATTATTTATATTTCTTAGCGTAAACGTGTCTACGTTTCATTTCCCGTTGGGAACAGTAGGTACTTAAACTAATTGTGGAGCTTTGTAATACAGAAGATAAACCCAGCATGGGGCAACAGGGTTATGAACCCTTGGAGGAGGGGTCACCCTAGGGGTTCTTGAGCGTAATTTAGATTGCAAATAGCAATCGATTGCTTGATTGAGGCTAACTGGGAGCAACTATGCTCTTTCATAACATTGTACCGGTCAGGAGCAATTATGCCCTTTCGTGTGTAATTTAACGACGGGAGATTCTCCCAATTTATTTTTGTATCCGATCAAGGACATCTAAATCCAATGCATTGTTGGAGCTAATGAGCTCGTTGTTAATGTAAATAACCCCAAGTTATGTTAGAACTTTTATGTGTGATGTCATTAAATTACTCTCTCTGAATTTTAAGAAAGGAAATAAATAAAATTTCCAATTTCGTTAAAGTAAACGTTTGCTGTAAGTGATCCCCTGTCCAGCCATTCAACCCAGGCGCTTTCTATTCCTCTGTGAGCCACGGAACACGGTTAACAATAATAATAATCATCATCGTTGTTGTGTTCGTCGTCGTCGTCGTCGTCGTATGGCCTCAATTGCCGTGTAGAGGCATTTTAAGTTGAAGTCATCTGGCTGCCTGCTCTTCAATATCAATGTTCCGTTTTGCTTTAGACTTACGAGATGGCAGAGTAAACAGAATCTTCCTTGGGCGTCTATGGCTGAGTTTTTTTAATGTAATTTTTTCGGGTGAACGCCAAATGTGCCACCAGATATACTTTACATGCCGTCATCGTAAGAGATGGAATAAAGAATTGAATTTTGTCCCCCAAAGGTCTAACTGCCTCTGCCGGGTTTGAACTCGGTCTCTCGGTCTTGGCCTGACACGCTACTCTACCGCTTATCTATATTCTTCTTCTTCTTCTTCTTATTATTATTATTATCAATTCTCCTCTGTTCACTTCACTTGACCCCAACTTTGAAGCCAGTTTCTGCGCACAGCTTCATCTATCGTGTTTATTTTTAACTTATACAAGAGGGCCACAAAATACATAACATGAAATGTGACGAAACTGGCTCGAACTAATAGAAAATCTCACCTAAATTACATGTCACCTTCGAAGTACCCCGTAGTGTGCAAGGAAATATGGGTACCGATACGTCATATAATCGGTGACCCTAATGCATATTGGTCCACGGGAAAGGTTAAACGTCCTTCCGTGGAGGTCGAGTGATTAAACTGCGGGATTAGAAAAGTGAAGGTTGCCGGGTTCGACCTAGCCTAGAGTGGTTTGCTTTAGGTATGTACAACATTATATCATGCACGTACTTCGAAACGGGGAACGTGCATTGTAACGAAAAACATGTACTCTGGCGAATAAATGTCAGATCACCGATGTTCATATTGCGAGAGATTTATAAATATATTCAAACGATTATTTCTACATGTGATAATCAGTGACAATGTACAGTGCATGTGCGATATACCATCATTCCAGTTTGTTAGTAACAAACAAGAGATTAAATGAACGTTGATTGCTATCTAACGCACATGTTACTGAATGGTATGCATCATAGAAACACTCAAAGCTTGAAAATACGTGATAAATGACACATTTCTGCACGCACACCACACTTTGCTTAAAGCTTCAGGAAAACAGGCTTCACGCATATCCCAATATTTCTGATGATATTACAGTTTTCCAACAACTTGGACAGGAGCCATGCGTATTTTATCAGTTTCGTGAATTCAGGCGATGAAAAGAGAAAATTTATCAGTGAACGAATATTTACGTCTTCGTCTCGCGAGTAGAAACGTCGTTGCTGTAGAAACAATTCTGACACCGCAGGATTGTTAGTTTCACTTACCTGCAGAAATGAACAACAAAAGTCCGGTAAAATAGTGTACTTGTAGGGGAATATTTTCGAACGTACAGTCAGTCATGCCTGAATCAACACACAATAGCCTATAACATAAGAGGGAGTCATAAAAGAAGGAACGACTACCTTTACATTGCATGCCCTAATATTTCAAAGTCGGTTAAAAGTAAATGTGAAGTGCTGCAATGCCTAAAGATTGATTGATCAACAATTACACTATATTGACCATTGTTGTGATGTGTCTTTTCTCAACTGCTACAACTAATCTCCGATGGATGGGTTTACTGCTGCATCCCAATTAATACAGCGGAAAGTAGCTAGGGTGTTAGATAACTTTACACATGCTATTAGGCTGTCACATCAACTACGAGTAGTACAGCTAGCTACAGTAAGGACAATTGTAAAGCTGACGATCGAAATGAGAAAAAGTCGTGAAGGAACGTAATGAAAGGTTCGAAGTAACCTCCCTTTATACTGCATGCCCTAATATCACAGTCAAAATAGATCTAGATGTGAAGGCCTCCATGATCGGAAACCCCACCTTGGCTTTTTTACCGGAGTGAAGAGATCAAATAATCAAGATCAAAAATAATACAAAACAATATTAAATTACAAAGGGCCACATAGAAGAAGGAAGTGAATACATCACAACAAGCC
Source organism: Anabrus simplex (assembly GCF_040414725.1). Lineage (NCBI taxonomy): Eukaryota > Metazoa > Arthropoda > Insecta > Orthoptera > Tettigoniidae > Anabrus > Anabrus simplex. The sequence continues at coordinate 1,208,831,237 of NC_090266.1, read as the reverse complement.
ACTGACAGGGAGTCGGAAAAAACTAAATGTGAAGGACTGCAATATCGAAAGCGTATAAAATTGATCAACAATAACACTATATTGACCATTGTTGTGATGTGTCTTTTCTCTACTACTGCCTCTCATCTCTAATGGATGGGATTACTGCTGCTTATGTGCCTCAGAACCTGGGGCAGATATGAGAGGTGGACAAAAGTTATAATGATGTACATGCTAAGTAATTATCCTGTCAGTGACTGGTACTTCCAGATAGTGACCGATAAAGAGCTATGGCTAGTTTACCAGATTTGGATGATGTAATACGCACATTCTTGTACGGTTCCTATAACTCTCTCACTTTGCACAGACAGTAGGACCAACTTTTCCTGTAGTTTCCTAAAAAACATAAAAAATATCTTCGGCATGAAAAGGCCAGAGGCTGTAAGAACATACTAGGTTGTGTAAGAAAGCGTAAATTTATTCCTGTCTCACATTTACACCGAAATGGTTTTCTCACCTTGGTGCGAGAAGATACGTTGCACAGCAGCGTCTGCCTCTGAATAGGCCGATAAACTAAACATAAGAGTATTATTTCACAACGTGAGGAACTTGCACCATGAACAGATCCTGCCCGGTCAGTGAAGCTCAACATTGATACCGAGTCAGTATTATTGACAGTTCACGTCAAGATCATCAGTATATTATTTCAGTATTGAGGTGTTGCTTGTTCATCGTGCACTATTTAAAATCCATTTAGATCAGTCAGCATCATGTATATCGGTACGGCAGGTATGAAAGACAAATATTCGAGCACTTAGATCAATTGAAGAGAGGCTATCAATAACACTAACGTAAGATACCTTACAACTGGAAGGGTGTTTTGTCGATTTAAAGGTTGTCAAGCCTTACGTTTGGTTTCTATTTATTTACGTGCGAAGAATGGAATGTATCACATATTTCTAGACAAGTTCTATAATCCTTCATAGATCTATAAACTCTACATTACAGTGTTGTGCCTCACTCTGAATTTGGAAAGGACGAATGCTATGTAGCAGCAGATGTCCTATTTCTTCCTACTTGCTTTACGTGGCACCGACACAGATAGGTTTTTAGGCGACGATGGGGCAGGAAAAGGCTAGGAATGGGAAGGAAGCGGCCGTGGCCTTGATTAAGGTACAGCCCCAACATTTGCCTGTTGTGAAAATAGGAAACCACGGAAGACCTTCCTCAGGGCTGCCGACAGTGGGGTTCGAACCCACTATCTCCCGGATGCGAGCTCACAGCTGCGCGCCCCTAGCCGCGCGGCCAACTCACCCGGTCAGCAGATTGCCTTCGTTAGTCAATGACTAGCGTGACACAGAACAAAATACTGATACAAGCACGCTACGCGTCACTAATACTGACAGTTTTGCCAATGCTGTTGTTCCGGTCTCACAATAATCGAATCTTCTTCAGTATTCACTTCTTTTATAACTGGCTTTACGTCGCACCGACACGGGCAAGTCTTAAGGCAACGAAGGGACAGGAAAGCGCAGGGAGTAGGAGAGAAGCGACCGTGGCCTTCGTTAATGTACCGCCACAGTATCTGCCTGGTGTGAAAATGGGAAGAAACGGAAAATCATCGAAACCACTATTTCCTGAATGCAAGCTCAAGCCGCGCGCCCCTAACCGCACGGCCAACTCGCTCGATGTATTCACTTTCATTCCATCATTAAGTTTCATACGCAATGGACATCACCGTCAGTTTGCTGTTACTGATAGCATCACTGACGGTAGAAAAATGAAATGGCGTATTGCTTTTAGTGCCGGGAGTGTCCGAGGATATGTTCGGCTCGGCAGGTGCAGGTATTTTGATTTAACCCCCATAGGCGACCTGCGCGTCGTGATGAGGTTGAAATGATGATGAAGACGACACATATACCCAATCCTCGTGCCAGCGAAATTAAGCAATCATTGGTTAAAATTCCCGACCCTGCCGGGAATCACACCCGGGGCCCCTCTAACCAAAGACCAGCACTTAGCCATGGAGCCGGACATCACTGACGGTGTAGGGCTCTCACAAGACTTCGTAATACCAGTGTAGAGCGTAAAAAAGAGGACCAGCCTCCTTGATTTTAAACGTGGGGAAGGAGAGGATATAGAACACTTGCTCATGTATAACAACAACATTCACTCATGGACCCAAGGGAAGTAAATTGGTAACATTTCGAAAAGAGTTTCGGGGCAGTTTTATGGAATTACTTCTGACATCTTTCGAAATGGAGCTCAATGCTTCAGGTGTGGCTCTACTTTCAACAACTTAAAAATATATTCACGGGCAGTATATAAATTCACACGTAGCTAGATATATAGACGTGACTGGCGACGAATTTTCGTAGTTATTAACTCTCTCAAAAGAAGGAAGCCGAGAAAAGCTATGTAAGTTTGACTTGGTATTTTATATTTAATTTTAAAGAATCATTTAACAGAGATGAGGGTGGGAAGTAGTGTATTCGTTATGTTCATTTTATAATTTTAATTTTACTTTGATATTTCCATGAAAAAATTTTAAAATTAAATCCCTATTTCATATATCCAAAGATTGAAACTCGTGTTGTTTTATTTGACGTACCAGTGCGAAAACGTGACTATTTCTTATTTATTATTTTCTAACCTTTTAAAGAATTTAAATATTTGTTTACGTATATGTCCATACAGGTGCGCACTGGAGAAAAGAATCCGCCATGCGACCGAGCTCTGAAATTGCTTTAATGATGGCTCCTTTCCTTCAACCACTCGGTGATGAGGAGCTTATTCTGCATTCAGACTGTCATTGATTAAATATCACCGGAGCAGTGCGCAGTTATGCAGCCATTGTGTATGTAAAGAAAAGACTACGGTATTAATCGCCGGATCGAATATTTTCGTACTCCTTGGCATTAGACGAGTTGACGGACGTTAGTAACACAGCGCAGCTGGCCATATTCATCCGAGGCGTCAATGAACGTCTTAAGATCACCAAAGTGCTCCCCAATATTGTTCCATTGAAGGTACTGTACGACCGAGGGAGTAGTTATTTTCTATTTGAAGGTACTGTACAACCGAGGGAGTAGTTATTTTCTATTTCATCAAGGTGCTTTGGCGCGGTTTGGTTTGCCATATAACACACCCGTGCCAGTTGCGACAGGCGGTGTGCAGTCGATAACGGGAAAGAGTGTCGGTTTTTATGGACTATAACAGAGGATCGGAATAAGGAAGCAAATGTGTCTTAGATCTGGACGAGGTAGCAGCACAGAACCAAAAATGCCGCGGAATGAATCACATTTGCTAATAACTTTTTCAGAAATGCTGTGTTCAGAATGTTCAGTTAAAGTATACAAATATAAAAACGATTAAATTAGGTGACCTTCAAAGGAGTTAACGGGAAATATATAATATATGAGATTACAACAAATCTTGATAATTTCCCTCTTCGAGAAACGTCCTAGAAAAGTTTTTATTATTAAACAAACTGACTATAATGTTCCCAGAGCAGTCAGAAATCCCTTAATTAAAGAGGAGTAGATACAGGGTGGGCATTCATGCTCCATTCTACAAAGTTAGAAAACAGTCTGGTTCATTCACGTACTGCAAGGGAAATTTGAGTGTTAAAAACTCACTTAAATTAAACAAGAAACAACATACTGTGGAGAAACGAATCTCAAACCACTTGAATATACAAGAGCTAGTCCCTACTGCGTAAGTGATCAACAAAATCAATGTATTCCGAAAGGAGACGTAAGACAATTAGAAAAGGCTGAACATTGCAAAAGGCAATGGATGCAAAATTACTATAAAATGTATCCTACTAGGGCACAGTTGCCCTATTTATGCAGGAGTTACGCCCTCACTACGCTGCGAAGGAAGAAGAGAAGCTTAAAATCCGAAATGATCAACAAGATTTAAATTCTGAAAAAACCTAGTAGCAGTGAATGAAAAATAATTTGGATACCAAGAGAAAACCCACGAACATCCTTGTGACCTTTAGAGAAATATAATTAGCTTAAAGTATGTTACTTTATTTTGCCCAGCATGATGATATCAAATAATATGAACTAAAACTTGCCATAATAGTCCTTAAAACTCACATTTTCCCTACATAATTTAATTATTAAAACTGAAGGTCTAAAACTGACAGCTGTAATGTCTCGAAACCGAAATTTTAAAAGTTAAAATAGCTCCCTCAACCAAGAGGGGAGCTACGGCGTTTAGATCCCTTTGTGAAGATCCACGCAACCGTTTTCCAAAACTTCACAAACTAGCCGACTATATTTTACCCATATTTGGTTCGACTAGTTTGAACAACTTTCTTCGTTAATGAAAGAAACGAAGTATTCTGCTCGAAACTAATTATTAGAAGCGAACTTAACTGCTGTTCTCTGTACTATGACATCGAATCCAAACTTTGACGCACAAATAGCAGGGAACTGCACATAAAAACAAATTATTATTTTTATATGCTTGTGTATCTGCCTGCTGTCAATTCTTGATGGATACAGTACTTTTTCATCCATCTCATGGCACAGGCCAGAGTAAAGTGTAGCTTCCACCGAAGTCCAAGTCAATATCCATGGTTGTGACAATATGGAAGTTGCTGGGGTATGGGTAGTGCTGAGTAATGACATTCAGAGCATGACTAGTGCATCTGAGTGTTATAAAAGGTGCTGCTCATAGGGTCAGTCGTGCTGCAATAGTACAATCTGACCCAGTGAGGAAAGCAATGGCAAACTACCTCACTCCTCATCTTACCTAGTACGCCTCATTTTGGTGCTGCCATTGGTTTTTGTGGTTTCCTTATAACCGCATAACTTTTGGTGGTGCTATTTGAGGATCCAACCAGCCTCTGGGCTGATGACCTAACAGACACATGCTTGTGCAAGAAAGCCGCACATTTAAGAAAATGTGTTTATTTCTTCACAAGGGTTGTGTATTTAAAGAAATGTTATTAATGCTAATGGTGATTAAATGTTATTAAAATTGTTTTTTTCATTGCATTCGTTTGCAAGTACGAGTATATAAAACTTAAGACTGTTCCTCTTTATTAATAGCAAACATTTTCCCTTCTGACCATGCAAATAGAGCACTCGACAACCCATTGCAGCTACTCGCATTTTCTTCCAAAATCATCGCCTGATATTCATCTGTCTCACTCGCATTCCAACCTAACGTACCCCCACCGTGTAGACTTGCGCTCTGCGTTCCTCCTATTGCTGGCCGGAGGACGGAGGAGCTCTACGACGATCTCTCATGCCCATAGCCACAGCCCTACGCGGATATAGGCAATAATATCCGCTTCCGCTCCGTATCCGCACTTCCTTCATCCGCACCCGCATAAGCATCAGCGAATTGTTATCCGCGGATATTGCAAATATTTAACTACAGTGTATTACACCCAAGGTATTGAAACTTATAGATCTGTTAACATAATACAACAGGCCTGACACCTGGCACCAGAACACCTGCAGTAACAAGTTTGAGGGACCTTCTCTTGCGACAACCGCCGACATATTGAACTTTGCTTCATCCTTCCAATAATTGTGGGCAGGAGTCAGGTAGGCTCAGGTCAGATTTACGGCTTCATGGTCTCAAGGCACTTTATATATCAACATTTTCCCACACCAATGTCAAGGGTCGCCTAATCACCAGGAAAAGTAAGAGTATACGTGAGTGAAAATCAATAAACATCATTATTTAGAAATTTTCAGCAAAATTATCCGCACTGCCATACAGTTATATATCCGCCAAAACATTGACTTCGCGGATATTCGCGGATTTATCGCTGGTGTAGGGTCTGCTATAAGTAGCGAACGAAGAAAGAGCTACTGCAATGACCAGAGAACTTCACCTCTTCTGAACCATTAGCAAACTCCTTCGGGGTGAAATTATCATCTCTGTAACCACTCTTGGAGAATGCTTTCTGAGTAATCGAAATAATTGGTTACGTAAACTTGTAGGTTCAGTTACAATCATTTAGCTTTCCTCTTCCGATTTCCATACATATCATCACTTCACACCTACTTCACTCAATATTTCATCACCATTGGCTTGTTCTGTTACATTCGCTGATGAATGTCAGGAGTCAATTGGTTCTTACTTAACCATAACCATATAACCATGTCTACTAAGCAACACTTCTACTAATGTTCTTCTTATATCCCTGTTTAAATTCTAGTTCAACAATAAGTTTTTCTTAGTTTGAAAAACATTTGTTGCTAATGGGATTATTTTGTTCCTAGTATCCTGTATTCGGGAGATAGTGGGTTCGGACTCCACTGTCACCAGCACTGACGGTGGTTTTCCTTGGTTTTCCAGTTTCAAACCAGGCAAATGATGGAGCTGTACCATAATTAAGGCCACGGCCACTTCCTTTCCACTCCTCGCCCTTTTCTCTCCCATCGCCGCCATAAGACTTAATTGAGTCGGTGCGATGTAAAGCAACTTGCAAAAAAACTATTTTGTTCTCATTATTGATAATGCTATGCAAGTTGGGTATACCGAGTTTGTCGATCTAGCTGCGGTTGATCTACTTACTCCGGGTTTTCCAGATAAGACAACGTAGGTTACAGGACTGCATTCCATTCAGTAAGCCATCATATGGCCAGCATTGGCGTTTTTCTGCATGATAAGCGTCCCCATAAGTGTTTAATATAAAACATAGTATTGACACTTCGTTCTTTACCTTCTTCCAAAACACATCTCCAGAAAATTCTAACCACGTTTATCTCGTACCATTTACCACAAGGCTCTAAACAAAGTTTTTTACTTCTTACGCAATATTTTCACCTTATTTTTCACAATGCACTAATCAATACAACATATACACTATTCCAAAATATAAATACTACATATAAATTATACCTATGAATTGTTACGATGAGTTAATTGAAAACTAGACACTATACGCATATTACGCACGTTAGTGATTGTGAAAAATATATCGTGTTATTACAAATGTCCTCCTTCATTCCGAGCGTGCATATTCTCAACTAACAACATCGTTGTAGTCTATTTAGTAGTGTACCAAAATGTTTCGATAACTCTTATAGACGTAGGATTGATGATGATGATGATATTGTCGAGATAATGAAGAAGCTTATGATGAATATTGTTGCTTTATGAGCCGTAATATCAAGCTGATCGGCTTATTCCCTAAGAAATATCGCATCATATGCTTACCTGAGCATACTGTACATTGTTCATGTGTCACAGCACTATTGGCTGGTCAGGAATCCACTTATGCAAATGTAATGATTCAAACACCGGCGTGCGTTTGAACTGTTGTGATGCCACCTGCATGACAGTACCTGTAATTTCCTGCCGCTCTGTGTGGATATTCCTATTGAAAGTAATGATCAGCTAAACTAGCTGGTAGCCAGGGGAAGACGGTAGAGCAGAGTAAAACAAGGGACTCTTCACGGTAGGACAGGAAGGCTCCAGAAATGGACAATCTAAATGTGGAAATATGTCTAGTGTCCATCTTGACCTAGCATCTCAGTTAAATAATAATAATAATAATAATAATAATAATAATAATAATAATAATAATAATAATAATAATAATAATAATAATAATAATAATAATTGCACCTCTACCGCCTTACCGACTATCAGCAGTAGAAGTTAAACATAGACAAGAAAATTAAGACAATAGACACCAAAATCATTAATGTCAAACACTTACCGTTACATAGGTTTACCCAATAGTTACCCAGAGACCATGAACCGAAAATTACCCTTGGTATGGCAATAAGTTGTTTCAACACTACTAAAGAAAACAAGATGTTCTTTGAGAACAAGATACCTAATATTTTATTTAATAAATAAGGGTAAAAGTAGTCATAATTAGTATAAAATGAATAGATGAACGCCCTCGAAAAGAAACTATAATCTACACAAAACACAAGGGTGAAGTAAAAATATAAAATGTTCGGCCGAACGAAAAGAAAATAAAATACTTTCAATATTCCATAAAAACCTCCCAGAAATTGAGGACTTAGTAACCTGTTTACACTTCAACAGAGACCATTTCTTTGCTTAAATTATACTCTTAATAGTTTCCAATAATTTAATTTTCTTTCATTATTATAATTATTATCAATTTGAACAGTACCAACTACAATCCAGAGATTCCACCAGAATTCAGTACATATCTCACTGCCAGAAAAGGTAATAAATCATACCACCCAGGGAGAGCGTAGAATAAAACAATTCCCAGAGAAAAATAAGAAGGGAAATAAAGAAGGAAAAGGCAAGTAAAACAAGAAAATACCCCACCAGGATGTAGAGTCAACCCAAAACATATAATTAGAAAACGACGTAAGGACAGAAACCGACCCATGAAAATAATAATAAAACAGCGGCAGAGAACAACCCAACCGGTTACTATGGAAACGTAAACATCCCATGCGTCCATAGCAACCACCAAAGACAAACAAGAGCAACAATGGTACAAATACAGGAGGGAAAGAAACTCCAAAAACATAATTAAAAAGAACCCAGGAGAATAAATAAAATTAACCAGAATTAGAATGTGGCAGAAAAACATTTCACTGAAATTCAGGTGAAACCTCTCGTGCTCTATAGTTTATAAACAGCGTAGTTACCTTTCCAATTACACATAACTTTCCGAAAACGTTAGATAAATATAAACCAATTTGCCTTTACAAATTAGAAGAAATATGAAAACATAATTCTTTTTTGGAAGTAACCTTAAATTTCGCTACCCACGCCTTTCAGAAACAGATAGGCGATATTACCAAAATACAATAGGGAACCCGAATTAAAGAAAGCCCTAACTAAAATCAAAGAAGATGAGGATGGACGGTTTTAGAAGTTTCACACACCAGGAATCTTGAGACACACAGTTTGTACACCACCTTCGATAGAATCCAGAGGCCAAAGGAAAAGAATTTATGAAGAGACTTACATGTTGGTTGAAGCTGCAGAAACACGTTACTTACATAGAGGTTCAAGTACATTACACATTATTAGAAAACTAAATAGCTCAGAGGACGTTCAGTAGAAAAGTGGTTGAGAAGATTTTTGAGGGCAAGCCCTCAATACCAAGCCATCTATCCAGGCTTCATGTCGTTTTCAGAAACCAAATGCCGGAGCGGAGTAAACACACGTCCTTCCTCCATCATACTCAAGGCAAGACTCATGGCGGGCCACACCGATAATGAGCATGGCCCCACAGAACGGAAAGCGAAAGTCATAGACTCGCCCACCAACTTAGGGCACGTAATTTTACCAGACCAAGATTAAGGATTGCAAGAGAAAACATTACAGCAACATAATCTCATGGTGACAATGACGAAGATGGTATCAATTAAATAAAGTGGGCAAGGCCACGTAGAAGGTACTTGTAGAATACAAGATTGAAATAATTCTGTTTGACACAATTTTAAAGAAACACAAATGCAGGTTTCGAAATATGGTTGGGGAGAGCTAATACTCGTCACCAACGTCACACACCTGAGGTTCACTAACACCACACATTCAAACCAAGCGCCTTTTAGAAGGCCATCTATTATATGAACAGTGAAACTCATTTCTGAAGAAGTTTCGAACTTCACCTCCAGATGACTCTACTGTCAATTCATGTGCTCCCTCCGGTGGGAGGTTGGATAATTAATTCTCAGGAGAATTTTTGTATTCATTGGTTTCCTAAACTGGATTATTTGTAGATTGCTTTTGGTGTTCTAAGTTTACTAGCACTTCTATCTTTTTCCCGCCTGCTAAAAGTTTCAGCCAATCAGGAATTTTTGATATTTATTGAACCAACCAATAGAAGCTGTGTTGTGTGTGGGGGGCTTCGGCCCAGAGAATTCTGGAATCTTCCTCTCCACTATAAAATCTGGGATATTTTGGGCCATGTGCTCTTTCGATCCCTCCAGTCACGAGGTTTAGAGAATGTTCATAGAGGAGGCACAGGAGTTTGCCTCGTCCATCTCCGGAAGGCCCACCAGCCCAAGGTAAAGGCAAACATCTATTAATTATGCACTTGTCTCAGAAAGCTAACTCGAGGAGAAGGTTTCAAAATCCTTTCTTAATGTAATCTTTCAAAGTAAATTTTCTATCAGGTCTAATACCATAGCGTGAACCCTCTTGTATTCCCCTTCAATTTGGTATTGGGGTGACTATGATTTCGTAAACTTTAAAATGTTTCTTTTGTAATTTAAAAATTTCTCTCCATCTAGTCACCTCCGTAGTATAGGCTTAGACTCTGTAGGGTTTTAAGTGTTTTCCAGTGTATTTCAAAGGAGTGCAAGTATTCGCCTTCTAACATTTTGATTTTTGGCCAATAACATTAACCTATTCTTTTTCACTCAGGCCATGTAGAATGGGTACTTATTGCCACTGTTAAAGTTAACTACTCTTATTCTATTTCCTCTTTAAATGTAACCTAGACTGTTGAGCGGATAAGGCATTGTCTACTCTTTTTTTTTTTTTTTTTGTGTAAAAGTTACATTGTGCCTCGGTGAGGCTTTAATCTTGTAAATTTGGGGGAATAGTCTCCTCTTTAATTGTGTGGAGCAAAGAAGCTCTGTTGATTGTAGTAAATTTTAGAGCTCATTCTCCTTGATTAATTGAATAGAGCAGTGGTGCTCTTGTAAAATTTGTAACTTGGGAGTTTCAAGCTCATTCTGTTAAATCGTTGTTGTCTGATTGTTCTTAGCTTTTCTAAAATTTCTATAAAAAAAATGCAAGGAAAGAAATAAAATTTCGAATTTTAGTGTTTTAAATTATACTGTGGTCTTTTCACTGTCCACCTATTCTTGCCCGCACCTTCTTACATCCATACATTCCGCAGAATCCCCGGAATAATAATAATAATAATAATAATAATAATAATAATAATCATAATAATAATAATAATAATAATAATAATAATAATAATAATAATAATAATAATAATAACAATCTTCCAGGATGAACAGTCTTGCTGATGTCAAAATATAAGTTACCGGGTTCGTTTCCTGGCCTGGTATGGGATTTTAGCCACACCTGTCAAAATTGGTAGAGGTGAAAAAAAGAATGATAATCACTGTTATTCTTATAATTATTACTATTTTCATAATCGCAGTATTTGTGGCTCTAGCATGTGGGAATTGTGACACGTAGGAATTCCTTAACGATATAGATGAGAACAACACTGATGTTTTAGTTTTATTGAATGACATAAAAAGTTAATTAAATTTCTTAGGGACCACCGGTTCAATTTTTGGGTGTCTATTTGTCTGTATATGTGTATGAATGTATGAATAAGAGAGTTATTCAATAATTTAAGTATTTATTGCATAAGGTCATTCGCCAATGGGGTAGTGATGGTTGCACCTCTAAATTTCACTCCTTGTCAAGTGGGCAATATTCACAATAGAACATTAATTTTTGACGTTCCGTGACCACTGGTTAACAGAAAAATATATTGTGTGTTCTTCTTCTTCTTTTCTTCATGGGGCCTCTAAATATTAGTTCCTAATTAGCTTCGACCTCTAGGATCTTCTGCTATCATGTTTTTCCTTCATTCACACCTAGATACACCTGCTCACTTCACAAAGCTGCAGGTTGTTCTTGTTACCGTGTTTTTGCGGTAGTTAGAGGTGAAAGAAGGTGCAGGTGTGAACGGGTCTCAAGCTACGAAATTAGAGTTCATGTAAAATTTACAAGGTTATATTTTCTTTTCAAAATAAAGAAATAACAAGCATGGCAGGTACAGAGTAGCAAGGCAACAAAATGTAGTTACAATATTTACCGGATTTGGGCTTCGCGCCCCGACTTCACAATTCTTGGGCAATCAGCCCAACCTTACTCCAAAATAAGTTTTAACAGAGGGGCAGAAAACCCCATTCATGCTCAGGAGCACTTGCTCCACATTACACAGAAAAGCCTCCCCGAGGCATACAACACTCAATTTTCGAGAAAGAGCCACTCGCTCTCAACATTAAGCCTATTAAAGGCCATACCAAACTCCACCTTCAAGTTGTCCTCTAAGGACATAGATACAGGGGTAAAATACCCAACCTACTGAGGTCTATTAAGTAAGAAAAAAGGTTAATTACATGACCTCTAAAATAACCACTTGAGAGGAGGCGACCTGCACTCCTAATACATTTGTTTAAAACCTACTTGGCACTAGGCCATTAATGCAGGGGCTAATCCCATACTAAAGAGGTGACTTTAGAAAGGAACAATTTACATTACGTTAAAGAAGAATAGGTTGAGAAAAAATAAGTTCACCTCAAAACAATATGAGTGGGAGCTCGAGAGGGTTAAGCACTCTCTATCCCTATATGCAGTTTAAAGATAGAATAGATACCAAGGGTCTTTACATTTTAAGGAAGGTTACATTATGGAAAAACTTCGGACCCGCCCCGAGAGTTAAACTGCTGAGCTAGCAAAGAAAGAAGTTATTAATCGGCCATTACCTTGTTGTTGACCGCTGCCGAAGAAAGAGGCGCTTCCCGCCCCCTGCTATGTACTTTACACACTAAAAGATGGAACAGAAGTGGCGCAGAGACCCAAAAATCAGCAGTTTATATACTCTCGCGGAAAGTTCGAGGCGTTTTGAAATGAGAACACCCTCCCACCAAAACTTTATTGGTTAGGGATAAGCAGCATATTCAAGTTGGGGGAAGATACATCAGATTGGTGAGAAATTAATTAAAGAAATTCGGGATTGGCTAAATACAAAACAAGGGGAAAGAGAGGGGTATACAGCCAACTTAAACAATAACAGAAAAAAATTTAACAAGAAACAAACTTTTGAAATAAAAATTTCTCCAAAAAACAGTTCTTTCACATCGCACTAGGGTGCACCATTGTAGTTTTTCAGTAGTGTCCTCTAGAAGAGAAAGTTCACAATTCTTACTACCGGTAAAACAAAAATACATCAAAAGTGGCACAGTTCAAAAACTCCAAACTTTCCAAGTAGTGACATCTTCTGAGAAACTTGAAAATTAATACCGTCGATAAAGTTCAGACTTCCTCCAGCAGAGGAGTTTCAACTGGCGCACATTTTAAATTAGCGGCGTGGAGGTGTACCGCCAGGTACAGTTCTTACTGGGTCTTCTTGGATTTTTTCTCTCTCTTCACCTGGTAGTCCTAGAGTGGAGAGTCTGTTTCTACCCAGCGCCTCACATTCCAAAAGTATGTGTTCAGCTGATTCCTCTGCTTCATTGCTTTTCCTGCATATATTGTCCCTTATTACTACAATTCTATATAGGTGTTTTTCCAGGTGGCAGTGTCCTGTCGACAGTTCTACTACCCGTCTTACATTTTCTCTGCTGAGTTTCAACAGCTCTTTAGTATGCTTCTTGTCTGGTCCCTTTATCAGTTCCTTTGCAAGGCTGCATCCTGGAGTACATTTCCAGTTCTCCATTTGTTTCTTTTGTACCCATTTTCCTATGTAGTATCGTCCGACTGGTTGGCTGAACGGTCAGCGTACTGCCCTTCGGTTCAGAGGGTCCCGGGTTCGATTCCCTGACCCGGCCGGGTCAGGGATTTTAACCTTAATTGGTTAATTCAAAGGGCACGGAGGCTGGGTGTATGTGTGTTCATCATCGTTTCATCCTCATCACGACGCGCAGGTTGCCTATGGGGGTCAGATAGAAAGACCTGCACCTGGCGAGCCGAACCCGTCCTGGGATATCCCGGCACTAAAAGCCATACGACATTTCATTTCATTATGTAGTGTCGAGCTTGTCCATAGGAAATCCCGCATACAGGTTCTGGGTCTACAAAATGTGTTTCTACCCCTTTTCTGGCCAGTTTACCTGCGTTTTAATTTCCTTCTATACCTGCATGCCCTGGTACCCATATTATTTTGACAATGTTGTACTTTGAAAAATTCAGGAGAAGAGTGGCAATACCAGACAATGCTGGATACTATCCGGATTGCTTCTAGTGCCTTTATGGCCGTTTGGCTGTCCGTAAAAATGAAAATATTCTTATTCGTATAGTTCATTTTCAGATTTTCTTCAAGACATGTTGTGATAGCTATCACTTCCGCTTGAAAGACTGTAGTGTGTTTGCCCAGGCTCATCTGGATTGATCTCCCAGGTCTTCCCCCGTTGATCCCTCCTCCTGTGCCATCCACAGTCTGTCAGCCATCAGTCCACCACACTATACCTTCTTTTTCAGTATTCCACTTTTTGATATCCTAGTCTTCTTTTTTGTTATCTGAGTCTCAAACGGTTTTTCAAAGTTGTACTTTGGTATCATATGATCAGAAGGCATGTGTAGAAATTCCTGTTATTACTCTGATAATTTTACAGTGTCCTAGATTGGGTCTTTGTGCATTCCAGCACTCTGATTGTGCCAATCTATATGAACTCATTCTAGCCTGTCCTTTTCTGAAATTGCATAGTGATGGGAGGTCTAGTAAAGTATTCAAGGCTTTTGTCGGCGTAGTTCTCATAGCCCCAGTTATGGCTTTGCATGCCATTCCCGGTAGGCTATCCAATCTACTACTGACTTTTCCTTGGCTTACCTTCTGCCACCAGATGATCGCAGCATAGGCCATCAACGGTCTAATGATCATTGTATATATCTACATTACCATTGATGGTCTTAGGCCCCATGTCATCCCGACGGCGCTTTTACATACACACAGCAAGTTCTTGGCCCGGGCCATGTTCCTTTCTATATGCGGATTCCAGGTTAGATTTTTATCTAACACTACAATTAGGTGCAGTGCATTTTGTTCCATATATATATATATATATATATATATATTGAACCCATGACCTTTGTGCCCTAAGAACATTATGCATAAATCGACAATCATTTAAAAGTTGGATTCTTGATAGCATGGATTTGACACGTGACGAGGGGGTGATTACCTTCGGTCCCGCGCTCAGGGGTACGTGACGTCAGCCACACGTGTCAACGGCGGAAGAATCTCAAGTCATTTTTGTGAACTATTTCAAAGCGCGTGTACATGGCGTGATCCAAGCCAAATCAAAAAAATATAGTGCCTATCAAAGGAGGTCAATCATCTCACAAATCGAACCCATATACATTTTAAATGTCCATGAACACTACCGCCAGAAATGTAGCAAGCATGTAGTCACTTTCAAAACTCTTGAAAGTACAGTTTAGGTAAGTCAGAAAATTTATAGAAATTTTCTTGGCGGCAAAGGGAGATATCCGAAGAGAGGGGGTAACTGCTATAAATATGAAGGGACGCCATGACGAAGTCTCCTTCTCCGGCATTTGTGATACAAAGCGGACGAAAAATTGTTGAGCTGCTCTGCGAAATCAAACCAACGAAAGTAGACTGAGTATAACTGCAGATTTTAGCCATTATGGCTAGGTCTTGACTCCATGAGGAGAAATTGAGTGAAATAATTGTACCAGATAGGACGGTCAAAGTACTGAATAAATTCTAATGTGATTAAGTAATTCGTGTGCGGAAATAATTATAGTCCATCGTGTGCGCTCAATAAACAAGTGAAGGGTATTTTCTTTTTTTATGCTTTATTCCAGGAAACCTGAAGAAATTAATAATGAACTGTGAAGCCATGAATGTAAAAATGGCTAAATAAAATGCCAGGGTCGCAGGTGAGCCCTATGACGAACAATGGTGTGACTACATGAGGTAGGTGACTTTCCATCTTACTACCTCTTATATCTTGTCTCATGATCTCTAAAAGTGTATTCGAATGGGGATATACGACGCAGTGGTCACCCCTACTAAGTTTTGTAAATGTGAGAATACGACTAAAAGAGTCATTTGTTTTATTTTCCACTTGGATAAATTTTTGAAGTCTTGCGAGTGCCGTATAACGTTGTAAGAAGTTATTGAATAGGGTTCCGAAGTGATATCACGTCCAATGTAGATCGTCATCCGTGTGAGTGTACTGCCTATATTTTGTGGTGTCAAATTAAGATGTTCATTCGACGTAAAATTTTCCTGTCTGCAATTTGACGTTAATAATTTAGGAATCCATGGTTACTCATTTTCAATCGAGTGGAAGCGCGCTGTCGGGTGAGAATCTAGGGTGATGAATTTGGTCACGGAGAGAAACGTTTTTCTAGGCCCATTTTAAACTGTGTCTGACTGACAATAAAAGATCTAGTAGAACGTTTCAGTCATTTTCTCGTAAAAATCAAGTTATTAAATACGATATCCTTTATGCGAAGTTATTCATGATTAATGCATTGTGCGATATTAGGCGTCGAGATTTCTAGTGAGGATTTTATTCCAGTTCTTTGTCGATGATAATTGTGGAGCTGGGAAACAGAGGTTAGTTTTGTTGATATGAGATTTGTGAATCAGGTTGGACCTGTCATTGAAGCCGTGACATGGAAGCCCGAGGAATGTTTTATATGAGTTGAGATGAGATGTGCGAATCAGGTTAGAGTCCTGTCATTGAAGCCGGGACACGATAGCCCGAGGTATATTTTATCATGTTGGGAATGGAAAGAAATTCGTAGAAATCCATAGCGGTATTAATTGGCGACGCATGTAATTAGTGTGGGCATCTTGAAGCTTAATCTGTGCATTTTGTTGGTTAGAATATCGTATTTGTTTAAATTTGTCGGCAGAGTTTAAAGAGAGCATTTTGGGAAGCCAGTCAACTGGAATAAACCAGGTGTGTCATGTTACTGCCAAGCGAACTTGGGGGACGAGAGGCCTCAGCTGTGATAACGGGACAGGCGTGGAATTGAGATTATACTGTATTCTCGGCCGGGGAAGACGTTACAATGCTGGATTTAGTTGAAATTCATAGCCGGTATTGATCTGAGCGTTGTGAAATACTGTAAAATTTGTTTAATTGGGGACGTAATGAACATTTGAAACCATGAACTTCGGGTATAAGGAACAGAGTAACCAAACTCAGGGTTGTCCAAAATATAGAGCGATGGTTGTGATGATCGGATTGTCTGTGAGGGGTGTGCAAAATTCATAAGTGGTATGACGAGATATGACATCGTAATTATATTGTGAGTTGTTTGGTTTGTACGTAGATTCTTAGGATATCCAAGTGTTAATAACGGTTAGGACTAGATTAGATTTTAAAGTGTGAAATCATGAGACAAGATATATAACTGGACATGAATTATGTAACAATTCTTTTCCAGCCAGATAAATATCATAAGATTGAATTCACATCACAGGTGCGTAGAAATTTGTGAGGAAACCAGAGTCCGCGGAGATAAATTTTACTGTTCTTTAACATTTCTCTAAATCATTTAAATTTATTTAATTATTAAATTCAGTGAAACCGCATTTTTAAATAACTTTAATCAAGCGAATAACTTGGAGATGCATTCTGGAAATTTTAGTTTGTTTTCTGGGGAATATTTAAAATATTAAGTAACGATTATGGGGACATATCCGAAGGAAATGGATTTTACTGCCACAAAGTTTGTGAGCAGATTAATTGCTGTAATTATTGAACTTTGATTGATTGAGCAGTGAATGTGCTGGGGATAGTAATGTGGAAACTTTGGTCATCAACCGATGTAACTTAATTGAGTTTAGCCTTCAGCCTAGAAACTTGGATGGTCAGGGGGTCATCAACCTCAGTGACTTAGATTAGGGCCGTATGCCATTGTAGCCTCATTTCCTTGCGGTCATCATCCACAATGACTTTAAAGTAACTTAGATGATTAGATGTCGGTCCATGACATAGACGCAGGTCACATCGATTCAATGAAGGGTCCATGCCGTTGAACCACTGTGTGGCACACACCAATTGGACTGCCTTAATTATACCCAGAGTCCAGAGTTAGTGTTACGAGGGCTGGACCATAACGAATCACTATGATGGTACATGTGGTCTCACATGGAAGCCGAATTTAGGGATTTCCAGACTTTCCTTTCTTAAATGATTAATAATTGAGACAATAGTTTCTAGTATGAATGCGAATGCCCGTCAGGCAGTTACGTTAAAGTCTCACACCAGTGTTCTGACGTTTATGTAAAAATGATTGTGGTGTCCAGTGGACACAGTTGACTTCTATGATACCGTTGACATATCAGATTGCTTCAGAATATTCCTGAATAAATAGGAATCTTTTAAATAGACCTTTCATTCCAGGAGATAGATTAGAATTACTGAACCCTACCTTTACCTCAGCAAGTGACGAAGAACCCGATACGACCCAAGAGACAGATCTCATGAACTTTGCTGATAGGTAAGAAAGGTAGGTATCCTTCAAAATGGACCAAAGGGTTCAATATATATCTTGCCCAAGGAACTTCAATGATCACTTTCCCTCTAATTTTCTCCTTCTTGTAAATGGGACCAGAGTTAACTTGTTCGGGTTGACTGATAGTTGTTCTTCCCGACACCAGGTCTCCACAAGGTTAAGTGTCCTTTGCATGAGGTCCTGGATAACACTCATCTCATCACCTTACCTCGTACCATAATCACTGGGTCATCTGCGAATCCTCCTTGTTCGTTGAGCATAGCTATGATTTTATTCACCACGATGTTCCACAACAGAGGAGAAAGAACTTCTCCCCGAGCACAACCTCGGATGGCACTAACCGTCGGCGTTTCTTCAAATAGGGTTGCTTTTATCTTCCTTCCGTCTAACACGGATTTAATCCATTTGACGACGGTTTTACACACCTTGCTCTTTTCCAATGCTTTGATCATAGAGTAATAGGTTGTATTGCTGAAGGCTCCTTCTATATCTAGAAATGCCACCAGTGCAGTTTCTTTATATTCAAGGCTTTCCTCTAGTTTACAAACCAACTGGTGGATCTGCCAGGTCTATATGCAAACTGATTTTCATGTAACGTTGAGTTCAGTAGCACCGTTCTTCTGATATATATCTCCAGAATTTTCTCCATTGCTTTCAACATGAAAGTGGTTAAACATAATGGTCCGCATGCTTTGGCTTAGACATAATTTGCCCTTCCTGGCTTAGGTATGAATACTGCTTTAGCTTCAGAGCGTGATTTCGGCACGTACCCTAAAGCTAGACTAGCTCTTAAAAGGTCCGTTAGGGCATTGACGACTATCTCCTGTCGTTCCTGTAGGAGTATCGAAAGTATCTCATCTGGCCCCGGAGCCTTTATACTATGAAACGTGTCGATTGCCCATTTTACATGGTTATGTTTTATTATTCTGTTGGCACAGTTCCCGTCTGCTCTTCTAGCTCCGGTCTCTGTTCCAACCCTTTCTTCTTCTGTCATCTCCTCAGCCTCAGGAAAGTGACACGCCATTAGTGTCTCCAGCGTGTCCCTCCCCGCCTGAGTAAATGACCCATCTGGTTTCTCCAGTGTCCCCACTTGATTTGTATGGATTGCTTTCAGAACCTTCTGGAGCCTTGCTGTTTCAGTGTGTGATTCCACTTTCTCACAGAACAGTCTCCAAGATTTTATTTTTTCTTCCCGTATACCTAGGTTATACTCAGTGAGTTTCCTATGATTTACGTCCCACATACCATTTCTAGATGATATACTATACAACATCTTAAAATCTTTTTTAATTTTGGCTAGTTTGTTGCTCCAAAGCCTTACTCTTTCGCTGTTTTTATTTTCTTTGAGAGGATAGTTTTCATGGAATGAGTCTATAATGACCACTTCTAGTAGTTCCACTGCCTCATCCAATTCTTTCTGTCCTCTCACGTTAGTTGGAATTTTTTGTATAGCCTTCCCTAGAACTTCTCTCTATCTGCCCCTGTTAGTTCTTTTTGGATCTCTTTACATCTCAGTCTCACAGTGTCTTGCATCTATTGTAAATTGGATGTGCGTTCTGCCAATGATGGTTCCTCCAACACCTTCCAGTCTTTAGTAAAATTTGCAATATGCGTAGTGCTTGGTGTAACGTCTATTACTTCCCTACCATTTTTATTTATAAACGTACGCTTCTTTCCAAGGTTTAGTATCGTCAACTCTTTTCAATAATAAACTCTATTTAAGACTCACCTCTTGTATTGCTGTGTTGTGTGAATTTGCATCTGCTCCAAGGACTAGGTGTACACTTTCCTCTTTGCGTTGCAAATGAGGTTCCCAAATTCTTCTGATGGGGGCAGGTGAGTTGAGTCATATGGGAGGTACGCAGAGCCTATGGTAATTTCCCTGGGTCCCTCACAATTTCCAAGTTTAATCTTGGCCACGGTTAAGTCCCGTGAACAGTGTTCCTGAAAAATACACTGACTGACAGAGCAAATGCAACACCAAGAAGGAGTGGTTCGAAAGGGATGAAAGTTGGGAAAAAAACAGAGACGGCACGGACGAATAATTGATGTTTATTTCAAACCGATATGCAGGTTACACAATGCGCACGGCATCGACTCAGTAGGATGTAGGACCACCGCGAGCGGCGATGCACGCAGAAACAGTGTCAATAAGAGTGCGGATGGTGTCCTGAGGGATGGTTCTCCATTCTCTGTCAACCATTTGCCACAGTTGGTCGTCCGTACGAGGCTGGGGCAGAGTTTGCAAACGGCGTCCAATGAGATCCCACACGTGTTCGATTGGTGAGAGATCCGGAGAGTACGCTGGCCACGGAAGCATCTGTACACCTCGTAGAGCACGTTGGGAGATGCGAGCAGTGTGTGGGCGGGCATTATCCTGCTGAAACAGAGCATTGGGCAGCCCCTGAAGCTACGGGAGTGCCACCGGCCGCAGCACATGCTGCACGTAGCGGTGGGCATTTAACGTGCCTTGAATACGCACTAGAGGTGACGTGGAATCATACGCAATAGCGCCCCAAACCATGATGCCACGTTGTCTAGCGGTAGGGCGCTCCACAGTTACTGCCGGATTTGACCTTTCTCCACGCCGACGCCACACTCGTCTGCGGTGACTATCACTGACAGAACAGAAGCGTGACTCATCGGAGAACACGACGTTCCGCCATTCCCTCATCCAAGTCGCTCTAGCCCGTCACCATGCCAGGCGTGCACGTCTATGCTGTGGAGTCAATGGTAGTCTTCTGAGCGGACGCCGGGAGTGCAGGCCTCCTTCAACCAATCGACGGGAAATTGTTCTGGTCGATATTGGAACAGCCAGGGTGTCTTGCACATGCTGTAGAATGGCGGTTGACGTGGCGTGCGGGGCTGCCACTGCTTGGCGGCGGATGCGCCGATCCTCGCATGCTGACGTCACTCGGGCTGCGCCTGGACCCCTCGCACGTGCCACATGTCCCTGCGCCAACCATCTTCGCCACAGGCGCTGCACCGTGGACACATCCCTATGGGTATCGGCTGCGATTTGACGAAGCGACCAACCTGCCCTTCTCAGCCCGATCACCATACCCATCGTAAAGTCGTCTGTCTGCTGGAAATGCCTCCGTTGACGGCGGCCTGGCATTCTTAGCTATACACGTGTCCTGTGGCACACGACAACACGTTCTACAATGACTGTCGGCTGAGAAATCACGGTACGAAATGGGCCATTCGCCAACGCCGTGTCCCATTTATCGTTCGCCAAGTGCGCAGCACAGCGGCGCATTTCACATCATGAGCATAACTCAGTGACGTCAGTCTACCCTGCAATTGGCATAAAGTTCTGACCACTCCTTCTTGGTGTTGCATTTGCTCTGTCAGTCAGTGGAAGACATTTTAATTTCCCGTTCACGTGAAGACATGTTCTGGGTATTTCCGATGTTGTATCGTACATCAGCTTACCTCCAGATTCCGCCAGTGCTGCTACTCTAACCTTGACTACTCATGGCACTTTACAAAGGCCACGTCAATAGTCTCGGAATTGAACTTCTTGGCGAAATTGGTCACAGCTGCTCTTTAATGCTGAAGATTGGCCTGAAGGACATTCAGCTCCATCTTCATCAATATTGGGTTTCGTTTTTCCCTGATGACTTGAAACTTGATCTGCTCAAGTACGAGCTTAGCCTTAAGGCTTCTATTTTTGAGCTCTTCAATGTCACTTTCACGAAGTGCTAAAACGACTGTCCTTCCTGTCTTGTCGGTTGAAGTGTCATTCATCACTCTCCACTCTTGTGTTAGAAGTTTGGTATCGTGCTGATTGATTCTGACAGCAGTCTGCTCTAATGGAGTTTCTGTTGCCACTTCATGTTTTGAGTCGGCGACAGCCTGTCCAATTGGGACTTCTGTCTCCATTTTTTCATCTTTTCCTTGCTCCAGGATCTGCTCTGCTGGAGCTTCCTTGGCTTCCCCTGATGTCGAAGTTTTTGAAATTGGTTCTTTATAAGCATCCATATTTCAATCAATCATAGGGTTCTTTGCAACATCTAGGGTCCTGAGCGTCGTTATCACCATCCGTGGTGAGGCATACAGCCAGACATTTTCCTCCCGCCACTCAGGCTCTCCGTAGTAGAGACCACGCCCCTCAGTCGTCCATCCAGCGGTCCGCCCTTGGCCCGAACCTAGCCAGGTTTGTTACCCCTTCCTTCCTCGCGTGGTCACCACTTCGAATTATCATGACTGAGTTCACAGCCATGACTTTCCTCGTAGGTTGGGATACCCCCTTCCCCAACCCGCGGTTCGTCCAGGCTACGTAGAGCAAAGTGATGTGTTGGTTCCAGAACCCCGCAGTGAGCCTTCACCTCAATCCCCAGCCCCACTTCACCCGAACCACCGTATCAGCCATGTGGAGGAACCATGGATGCCTCTATAGCATGTGTAGGCGAGGCCTCCACTTCCAAGCCTAGACTTAGACTAGTAACAATATATTTTGTTTAATTATTATAATTCATATTATGACCGACAGAAATGCAAAGCGGACACTAGTTAATTCCTATCTGTATATTGCTGATATTGTCCGGCTCCGTGGCTAAATGGTTATCTTGCTGGCCTTGGTCACAGGGTTCCCGCGTTCGATTCCCGCCAGGGTCGGAATTTTAACCATAATTGGTTAATTTCTATGGCACGGGGACTGGGTGCATGTGCTGCCTTCATCATAATTTCATCCTCATCACGACGCGCAGGTGACGGGTGTCAAATCAAAGGTCCTGCACCAGGCCTCTCCGGAGGCCACACGTCATTTCATTGCTGATATTCTAGTTAGGAAGTCTGTTCAAATAATAACTGAACAGGTTCGATCCTTGCTTAGCCCGGTGGTATTTGAAGGTGTTCAAATACGTCAGATCGTGTCGGCAGATTTACTGCTACTTAAAAAACTCCTCCGGGACTAAATTCCGAAACCTCAGCGTCTCCGAAAGCCGTAAAAGTAGTTAGTGGGACGTAAAGCCAATAACATTATTATTATATTAATAGCTGAGCTTTGAAAATAATATTTAGTGGATTTACCTAGAGAGCTTTGTAACCTTCGAAATACTCTACTCCTCTATTAATATAAATTTTCCCAACGTCGTTTCAACCTAAGGAAGCAGTCCTCATGGGCAGTTTTGGAATCGGTTCCAGTTCCGCACGCGGTTTAAGTTTGGTGTCTTCAGTTCATTGAAAACATCGTCCTTTCAGGGTGGGTTTCAGTTTGGGGGAAAGATAAAGTCTTCTTGGACTAGGTCAGGTAAGTAGGATGGATGGTGAAGCAAAATGTCCTCCAAGAATCCACGAATTATCAGTGTTGCGGAGATGGAACGTTATCATGTTGGGGTATCAAGGAGTTGTTTCTCCACAAGTCTGGTCGTTTTCTCCTGGTATTTTCCCTCAATCGTCTTAAGACTTCGAGATAACAGCGGTTCGCTTGTTGTTAGTGAACAGTGCCCTTGACTGTCTACAACACATTCACGTTCGGCCTCACATGTTGTACTTTCTCCCGTCTCGGCGATCTATCCCACAACACTGTATGTATCTGCAAACAATGAATCTACCTTGAAGCAGAAGCGAATGTTTGATATGTGTCGGTGGACGCAGAGTGGGTCTCGGCCCACAAGTGGCCACGGCTTCTCCGTAGTCCCATATCTCTGCACTCCGACCGGCCAACCGAGCAGAGGAGGGGTAACCGCCGCTCTACCGTGGCTGAACGCCTCTGCAATCGGGAGACGAAACAGGACTGGACCTCACGGCTGGCTCCAAACGTCAGCTGCCGTGAGGACGGTTTTCCATTCGCCTGCACTAAGGCGGAAGCCGGGACAGTTCGTAGTATAGGCCACGGCCACCAATCCCCTCACCTTCTCCGCGCATATCCTTCACCGCAACAAATCACCCGGTCCGAGAGATGGCGTCACCACCTACGAGGAACGCCTCCCCCTTCAGGGGAGGAATGGACACATTTTAGTTGTAGTAGTAGTAGTAGTAGTAGTGTTGATATCGTTCGTTCGTACGCTCGTAATCTGTTTACACTCCAGGGTCGGTTTTTCCCTCGGACTCAGCGAAGGACCCCAACTCTACCGCCTCAAGGCCAGTGTCCTGGAGATTCAGACCCTGGGTCGGTGGATACAACTGGGGAGGATGACCAGTACCTCGCCCAGGCGGCCTCACCTGCTATGCTGAACAGGGGCCTTGTGGGGAGATGGGAAGTTTGGAAGGGATAAACAAGGAAGAGGGTAGGAAGCGGCCGTGGCCTTAAGTTAGGTATCATCCCGGCATTTGCCTGGAGAAGTGGGAAACCACGGAAAACCACTTCCAGGATGGCTGAGGAGGGAAACGAAACCCCTCTACTCAGTTGACCTCCCGAGGTCCGTAGACCCCGTTCCAGCCCTCGTACAAATTTTCAAATTTCGTGGCAGAGCGGGGAATCGAACCCGGGCCTCTGGTGGTGGCAGCTAATCACACTAACCACTGCACCACAGAGGCGGACGAGTGTTGATATGCTGCTCCAAATATTTAGGCATCATGACAATCGCAACATACATTCTATACATTTGCAAACTAACAGCCGTCGAATGATAACTAATTATTTTAGAAATTTACGGCAGAATGTTAGTTACTCATGAAGGAGGCAGCTACAGAGCGACACTCACCAGAAGTCACTAATACTTCGCATCTGCGTAGTAATTTTAAAGTTCTGTTACTTTTTAGACAGGCAACCTATATCGCTATATTCGTGTGCAAGTTTCAAGTTGGCCTGTGATATATGCGGTGAGTAGCTAAGATCACACTCCTTTCATATTGTGTATGTGATCCTGCATGACTATACATTTCAGTAGGTCTCTATTTAATATAAGAATAAATCTGTTTAAAACTAGCAGTAAATTTCCTTGATTCACGTTGCGTACATTCTGCATTTAACGATGAAATGAGCAAAATAAACCAGACTGGAGGATTTGTTATGAAGACAGCACAATGTAATTGCGCAATACTGCTGGCTGTTGAAAGATCTGTAAGAGACATGTTTTACAGTACGTACTTTAGTTTTAGTCTCGTCAATTACAGCAAACGCTTAATATATTAGTATAGCTGCCTTCCAGTGGTCAGAATTTCCTCTTCAGGAAGTGAGATTGTGGCACTCATGAATCTGGAGCACAAGGAGAGCGTATGTCCCCACAACAATCGTCTGTAACTTACACCATTATTGGTCTCACGAAACAGGCATACCATCCCTCGCGTCCTCTTTGTAATAGTCCTGCAGTGTGTAATGAATTCTCCTCTCACATGTTAGCTCCAAACTCTGCTTGCTTCACCCTCTTTATCTATTCGGTTTTATTTCACAAAGTCATATTTTTAGATGTGGAGAGATATATCGTTTATAGCTATGTTCAGTCTCCAGATACTGAAATAATGTAATATCCTTCCAAATTGCAGCTGAAATCTACCTTCAGGTCATTCATTCACAACATATGGTGAGTTTAGTCAAAGATTTGAATATAAATATATTGCAGATATGTTAATTTTTTGCTCTTCCTAAAAACTACAATTTTATATATTTAACTCGCTTGGTTATTGAAGATTATAAATTGTAAGTTGCTATTTAGGAAACACCAAATTACTATTATACATTTTAAAGTGATTTCTTCCATCTTCAACTGATTTCAAAAATAAATAACTCTGACAATTTTTGAGACAAATTCATGATTACTTTTCAAAGTAGAGCTGGAAAAGTATTGCAATATTGACAGCAAGATAATGTAGCCTTCTTCGTTGCATGTTTTTCAAAAGTTAAAATAATGGTCATTGTGAGGCGTGTATCGTTCCTCCTTGTCCCGTAATGCAGTAATGTTAACTATTTTCAGTCATATGCCGTCATCTAATAAGAGGATTTCACATAATAAAACATACTCCTTAATTTTGTCTATGTGGGCGTTACGGTTTAAATTAATCAAACCGAATAAATATTAATTAATAACTAATTAACATTTAGATCTACGTGTTTTGAAAGAAAGTGGAATTTCTGTGCATTTTCTAGACTTAGCAAACCATCAAATATTAAATATATATGACAAGGACAACGAACAGATACTTTTAGTTTATACTAGTATCGTAAGGAGCTGGACAATAAGCTTATGGGTGTATGATTTATCATACCGCCCGTAAGACTGTTAACTGTAAATAAAACAAGAGAAAAAAGAAAATATAGGCCTAAAGCAAAGATAAGGAAAAGAAAAGTAATTTAATACCAATGTGATGTGCTCCCAACTCTTCACCAAACATCCACCACTTCACTTTAACACGAAATGAAGATTGTTCAGGGGGACTCCGACAACCGTTTAAAATGTAATTAGAACGACGTAAACCAAAGGGCATTATTATTTATTAAGATCGTTAAGTATTTTGTTTTTAAAAATAGCCACCAGGAAATGATGTTATAGTACAACTAAATCATAAGTAAATAGCAACTAAAATCTGCTGTTGAATAGTGAATAATAGGAGTTCATATTAAATACAAAGTCTATGCCATTAGTCTCATCACACGGCGAAAGAAAATGTTGCTGTGTGAACAACCTGCTGCTAATGGCAGGAAGTTTACTAATAAGATTATGATCAGCACAGCTCCCCAATGAATTAAGCTCTACAGTATGTGAACATTTACTTGTTAGCATGCTGCAATGCATCCAAACGTTACTTTCGAGTCCCTTTCTACCACTTTCATCAAGATTCAAATACAAAAGATTGTTTCAATGAAGTGACTGTCACTTTTAAGTAGAATAATTCCATCACTGAACAGTACTACCTGAATTTTAATTGTAGGTCAGTTTCACTCTCGTCCAAATGAGCTTTGCAATGCGGTATTGCTAACCCTACACGTGACTTACGACCGCCTTCACTAATCGAAGAAAAACTTCGCCGGGAAAGGGATAGGAGCACGGGCCCCGAGCTGATAGGATTGCGTCGTACGCTGCGGTTACACTGATGCTAATTTCTCGGCGTGGCTCTCAAGCCATGTGAAGATTTAGCAACACTGCTCGCAAATACCATTTGAATTCGCATGCGAAGTGATCCGATTGGCTAATTTCAGCAGCTGATAAAATTACAAGGTGCGAGATATTGAAATATTTTTTAAAATTCTTTATCAATATGAACAACACCCTAACGCTTATAAAAAGCCGTCCACGTTGTCTCCGACTACCCTGTTGATACAATGTGCTCAGCAGCCCCTTCCAATACCGTTTGCTGCAGCCCAACTAACGTGCACATGGTTATGGGGGTACTATTCCCCTACAGGCGAACTGGTATGATAATATTCAGTGAGCACATTTTGCACACGATTCTGAACCCTAGTGAAACGATATATTATCCGTTCGCAAAACATTACGCCTTGAAATCATGTTGCAACGTCCTTTTACCATGTAACTATGTTAATGTGTCGTGCTTCATGACCGGGTGTAACGAAGAGGGGAATCAATGCTCAAATCTAGGTAACTGTGCTGTAATTAAGGTCTTGAACACCGAACCGGATGGCGTATGTATTCTTTTCTCATCGAACTACCAGCACCTTTCCAGCAGTGTGGCGTAGCGGATGTGGTTAGGTTCGCCTAGTTATGGACGGAATGTGCCAGCGGCGGTTCGAATCCTGAATTGTTCGAATACTTTTGCATCGGTATGATGTTTGAATACGTAAACACAGGCCCATGTTTGCCACATTCAAACAGTAGAATGGCGCCCTGCGCACACTCCGCTGGTTAGAGCCTGAATGTACTGCAATCTCTGTTGTCATTCGGCATGTTTTCCACAGAGGAATACGTTGACATGCGCCTCATGTATGGGGAAGCAGGACAAAACGCTTGCAAGGCACTACGTCTGTACGAGGAACGCTATCCCGACAGGCGACACCCGGCTGCTACGACATTCCGGGGTGTTGAAGGACGCCTAAGGACAACAGGCGTGATTTCCAACCAGCCACCAGTCCGCGATAGGTGCGTTAAAGATTACCGGATTTTACGCCGTTAGACTTCTTGTGGGGATATTTGAAGAACGTCGTTTGCACTCAAGTCCCAGAGAACCCCGACCAGCTCCGGCAACTCGTCACGGATGCCTACCGAACAATTACACCTGGAATACTTCAGCACGCAAGACGATCTATTGGACACCGGGCCCGAATGTGCATAAACCAAAACGGTCATCACATCGAGCACTTGCTGCGATAGAACATTGTCAGGATAGTTGTTTTCCTATCACTTCCGTTCCGTATGTGTCCGACCTGCTAACTTATCGTCCCTTCTTAGGGCCACAAACACATTCATTTACACACAGTCTGCATGAAAGCAGGTGTTGAACTTACATTGCGTGCGGTACGTATTAAACAAATATTTCACAAACTTGTAACCTTGGCCGCGGACTCGGACCTCCCACCTGACATGCAAGCCAGCACATTCACGCCTTTACCAACTAGGGCACGCTGGGCAGCATATAGCAATTATTAGGTTTACTGCGATCTCCATATGAACTTAGTGTTTCGCCGGCGTGTCAGGTTCATATGACCTAGAAGGCACACGCATGTTTTCCAGTGTTTAATACGAGTCCTATCATTGTGAGGCGGTAAATACCAAGATATCCGGTTGTGATGGCTGAGCATACCGGCAGGGCAGATGTTTTCAGGACGGAATGAATATTGTGGGTTGCATAAAACTACATTGAAAGGGGTGCCTGAATCACGCTGTATACAATAGAGTGATTCAGTAAATAAGTAAGAAGTCCACTAATTTCAACACCGTATTCAACGTGCACATATACATAACAGCCATAATGTGGCATTGATTCAGGTTAGTTTTCCGTATATCACCGTGCATGACGAAACATTTCATTAGTAGTGGTATTACCGGGCGAGTTGGCTGTGTGGTTAGGGTCACGCAGCTGTGAGCTTGCATCCGGGAGACAGTCGGTTCGAACCCCACTGTTGGCAACCCTGAAGATGATTTTCCGTGGTTTCCCATTTTCACACCAGGCAAATGCTGGGGCTCTACCTTAATTAAGGCCACGGCTGCTTCCTTCCCATTGCTAGGCCTTTTCCATCCCATCGTCGCCATAAGACCTATCTGTGTCGGTGCGACGTAAAGGAAGTTGTGAAAAAATGTTAGTGGTATTCGACTCTCGTTTGTGTGTGTGTTCTTTGATATTAAAATCGGCTACGAAGGAGGGAGAGAGTGTATCTTGGCAAGCAGTGCCCTTAACAGAATACATTTGACACAATCACCACTGAAATGTGGAAGATGAAGAAGTGAAATTTATCAAATACACTGTTAGTAAAGTAATTAAAACTTTGGCGCGAGAGCTTGGGACAGGAGAATCAGTTTGTATCACGACGATATAAAATTACATTATGCCCATGTTATGTATACAATTTAAGACGATTAGTAAACTACCCTTTATCGAAAGCTTCTTCTTCTTCCTCCTCCTCTTCTGCTTTTAGCGTAAGTATTACTCCGCGTAGCAGAGTCTGCTCTTTTCCACATTTATCTTCATTTTAAACGGTCCACAGCACCTTCGTAATTGACATGGCATTCCATGCATAAACATTGTGTGCCATTTTTATGTGATGCAAGCATTGATTGTTTCCTTCAACCAACTTGTCGCGCAGCCTGACGGTGAATGCCTGTAAGGGTTTCCATATCAGGCCACACCTAACATGGGGTAACAGACGTCTGTTGCAGCCGCCCGTAACATGGACGACAGATGTTGCAGGATGGTTTTCAGTGGCATTTCCTCCACGTGAGGGTTTCTCATCCCACTTCAAGAGTCTCATCTGTCCGAAGACGTTGACCTCTTTCGGGAGTCGGGTAATATCCCACCACCCGATATTCGGAGTTGAATAGCTCGCTGTATGGTCTACTCCATTACCATCGCCGTGGCCAGACACCATCAGAAGCATTTTATGTTCGTCATAAATTCACTCCTGGATATATGATATCGAACTACATTTCAATTCAAGTTCAGTATTCCAAATATAACTAAACATAACGCTGTATAATATCTGTACATAAGGATTTTTTGATATAATGACGAGACCTGTTCATTTCATACAATGACTTATCTAACTTTAAACCTAATAGAGTTACGTTGCAAGTTTTTTACACTGAATTACACTCGGCAGGGCATACACATGATTGATTCTTCTTCATTCTCACTGAATCTGGTACAAAATAGATTTGACGAGTATTGTTCAAAATGTTGACGGTCAAATGGGGCTATAGTATGGAGAAAGAGGGCTGTGTGCTGATCTGTACATAGAAGGTCCGGGAGGGTCCAGTCATGTAGTTTCTTCACAAGAACTAAAATGGACCGTCGTAACAAGAATGGCACTGAGCACTTCTTATATATCCACGAATTCATAATGACGAGACGAGCATTTATCGGAACTGATTTTTTTTATTTGCTTTACGTCGCATTGACACAGATAGGGCTTACGGCAACAATGGAATATGAAAGGGCTAGGAGTGTGGAAGGAAGCGGCCGTGGCCGTAATTAAGGTACTGAATATGCGTGGTGTGAAAATGGGAAAAAACGAAAAGCCATCGTCAGGGTAGCCTACAGTGGGATTCGAGCTCACTATTTCCGGAATGCAAGCTCATACCTGCGTCCCCCTAACCGCTCGACCAACTCGCTCACTGAAACTGCATGTCATTAGAAATGGTACAACTACTTCAACGTTCGTCTTTATGGTAATAATAATAATAATAATAATAATAATAATAATAATAATAATAATAATAATAATAATAATAATAATAGTAATTGTACCGTGGTTACAACTTCTCCGTCGAATTGACCTACGCACCTTCCAGAGGGCCATCTGTGTTGTCAACCCTGAACTATATATATATGAAGAAAATTAGACCTTTAATCTGCAGACGTCTCTATTATCGACTTACGTGCCCGCTCTGTCGGGAGGACGGACAATAAAGTTTCGATTGACATTTATATTTTATATGTTTGTAAACCTGAAGTATTTGTAGACAGTTTTTTTCTTATATGCTAAGGTTACCAGCACTTCTACGACAACTAATCAGAAATTTTTGTGCATATTTTAGTAGCCATTTAAAACTGGGGGTGTGTACAGGCATTCTGCCTAGCTCAAGAGAGTTCAGGAACCTTCCCCCATGAGCTGCTGTATATGAGCTGGGCGCTTTTGGGCTATTTTGTCATCTTTATCGTTCCGGTCTAAGTGTGTTTACGGCTCACTAGGGGGCAGGGGCAGCCTTGCCCGTCGTCGGAAGCCCCAACAGCTCAAGGTAATGGCAGACATCGATAATATGTGATAGCTCCAGACAGTTAACTTGAGGCAAAAGTTTCAATGTTCTTTTTAATGTAAAGTTCAATATCGCCTTTTAAATGTAAATATTTAGGCAAGTCTGAAGAATCTATTCAAATCCTTCCTGGGAAATGTGTAACATAGGAAATAAAGAGTGTTCATCCTCTATTAATTCCCATTCAACTAGGTATGTGGGTGACTATGACTTTCTAAAAAGCTCTAAATTCTTCTGACTATTTTGCAACGTAATATTTTGCATCTAGTCCCCTCTCTGTAGTATAGAATTAGCCTCTTTAACTTCGGGCCATAAGTCCATGTAGGATTTTAAGTGTATTTCAAAAAGAGTGCATGTGTTTCGCCTCCTAGCATTTTGTTCATGGCCGATCTCTTGTACACTAAGGATATCTAGAATGGGCAATTATTGACTATGTTTAATGTGTCATTGGTTATGGAACGTGTAATAGACTATCGGGCTGAAATGAGAGTAAACACTGTTTTGTAGTTTATCTGGTGTAAAATTTGACAAGAGAGAGATGATCTGATCTGAGTTCAAAGCTAAGAGAATGGTCAAAAGTGACAAACAAGTTCCGAGAGTTCGGTTTCACGAAGGTGGAGATCTTTTGAAGTGAAAGGTAGCGCTGTATGGAGGTGCCCACGGAAACCCATGTCGAATGAGCACAGGCCGTGAGAAGTGGTCTCATTTGGGAAGCGTTGGATTGAGTCAAGAAAGCCAAGCAATTTCGATTACGATGTCATCACTCTGAACACGTTGCACTACATTGTCTGCAGTCTGCATGACTTGGTAGGCCTAGACCTTCAAAGAACTACTTGTCAGATGATGATGATGATGATGATGATGATGATGATGTGTATTATTATTCATCATTATTAAATCGATAAAACCAACCGTAAGCTACGAATGCAAAAGTTACATGTAATTTTCTCTTCTCAGGCTTGCACTTCTTTCTTAATATTCTCGCCAGTTTTTTCTCAACTTCAAGTTTCCCGCCAGTAGTAGTTCTACCGAGGTGCTGCACGGAATAGTAGTTTGTTTCTCAGAGCTCTCCCTCAGTTCCACAATTATTTTCCAGAAAACTTCCTGTCTTGAACTTCCACTGGTTAATACCACCGTCACTTTGATCCTTGTGCACCTCTGTTGGCCAGAGGGGATGGATTCTTCATTTCCCTCCATACATATCTCATGAGCCAGTTTCTCTGGATTCATTCTCTTCAGGTGTCTGTGAAAGATCAGCCTCATATGGTGCGTTATAATCACTGCATGTAATTACTTGTTGGACGTTATGTGGAATGTAAATATTACCGATACAATCTTGGGTACAAAATCTTACGAGAAAGATAATTTATTGGACTTTATTATTATTATCATGATTACTATTATTATTACTTTATGCTGATGATCATAATCATTTTCATCATAGCCCGACTTCTTGTTAGCGTCGTGACTTTCGGTTCAGAGGGTCCCGGGTTCGATTTGCAGCCAGGTCAGGGAGTTCAGCTGCGTCTGATTAATTCCTCTGGCTCGAGGACTAAATAATTATATTGGTCCCAACACGCGTCTTTTCGTCCACTCACAACACACCACACTATCAAAACGCAATAGTAAATACATCCCACCACATAGCATAGGGTTGGCGTCCGGAATAATACATACGTCATTTCATTTTTACAAAACATAAAACAGGGCTATATGCAAAGATGGGACACACGTCGAACCCGCGTCCCAACCAGGGTACAGGAAAAGCGGTAGAAGATTATGTTATTATTCAGCATTCAACAAACACATCCAGTATTGTGTTACATCTCATTCTTTCTTTTGTATTCATTATCGAATAATGAAAGTTGATTTAATTGGCTAAGGTGGTAGAGCACTGGTTTTCACATGAAAGGTGGTGGGTTCGATTCCAACTTGGTTCAGTGGTATTGAAGGTACCTATTCGAGTACCAGAGCCTCGGGTCTGAAGATTTACAAGAACTGAACATAACTCCTGTGGGTGAAAATTTCCGTCAATTCGGCCTCTCTGAATATCGTAAATGAAGTTACTGGGACGTATTATTATTATTATTATTATTATTATTATTATTATTATTATTATTATTATTATTATTATTATTATTATCCAAATAAAGGTACCTGTGGTGGCTGGGTGCAAATTTCCATTTTCGGTGGATATAAGAGTGCTTTAAATTCCCTTTATTTCCCCTTCGGAATAATTTAATGGTAGATGGTGCAAAGAAAAGGACTGTCACATCAATTTTGGCTTGAACACTCGTCTCTAGAGTGCAGGTAGTCTGATTATACTTTCGCTGTCACCCAAGAGTGGACTGGGCGATCTTTAATGTGATGTATTAAAAGCTTTTAGTATTCCAGGTCCATTGTAATGTAATAACAAAAATCAATTCCGATTGATGTCTGAATATTGACCGCTTTTAGCATGCAGAGTGCAGCTTAATGAGGGGCTAGAAGGCTGACGATTATAACACAATTATATCGAAATAGTTACAAGGGCTTTAGGGCTCGTTCCAACTGAAAGGTCTTTTGAACTGCATCCTTCACTCTCTACGTAATTACGTGCTACTGTAGTACTCCTGTCGGCGATTAGGCTACGTGAGAAAAATGCCTGAAGGGTTAAATCTGAACACCTTTTAGACCGTTCGATACTTTTTTACGTTTCAATTTACTTTACGTCGCACCGACACAGATAAGTCTCATGGCGACAATGGGACAGTATAGGGCTAGATACGGAAAATAAGCGGCCGTAGCCTTAATTAAGGTAAAGCCCCGATATCGCCTGGTGTGAACATGGGAAACCACGGAGAAAACATATTCACGGCTGCCGACAGTGGGTTCGAACCTCCCATCTTCAAAATGCAAGCTCACAGCTGTGTGACCCCAACCGCACAGCCAACTAGCTCGGTAGTTCGATTTAGGCCTCCGTGAATAGGCCTAATGTAAATTAATGTTAGTTTGAAAATGCCACTAGACCTTCAGTAAGGATGCCACATACTTAGTACTTACCGATTCCCGCTCTCTCTGTAACTATTCGGTGGTAGGCCTACCCCAGCCTCTGGATTTCAAGGTAGCGGGTTCGAACCTCGCAGAAGGATTCTGATTTTCGAAGAGCCGATAGAAGTCCATGTGACACTCGATTTTATACGATATTAGCAAGTAAAAGTTTTTTCGTGATATATGTGTTGTTTACGCGCCAAAAGTAATTAAAACTCGGTCGTAGATCACCATCTCGTAGACTAAACGGAATGTCTAGTGGACGGCCTAGACGATATGAAATATAAATGCCTGCACACTGTACCTGAGAGAATGTTATGATTATTATACTTTTTTCTAGTTGCTTTACGTCGCACCGACATACATGGGTCGTGTGGCGACGATGGGACAGAAAAGGCCTACGAATGGGAAGGAAGCGGCCGTGGTCTTAATTAAGGTACAGCCACAGCATTTACCTGGTGAAAAATTGGAAACCACGGAAAACCATCTTCAAGGCTGCCGACAGTGGGGTTCGAGCCCACTATCTCCCGAATGCGAGCTCGCAGCTGCGCGCTCCTAACTACACGGCCAAATCGCCCGGTTATAATTTTTATGACAGTTATTTATACTAAGCTGATAATAATACACCCTAAGAAGGTGAGAGACTGTGCGAAATATCTCTCTAACCTCCAGTATCAGTAATGAATTTTTTCAAAGTACGATTTAAAAATAAATAAATTTAGTAAAACCCTTTCCAGTGCTTTAGTACAGAATCTGTTACTAGTCTACAAACATTTAACTGAAGATATATTTTCAATAGCCTTCAAGTGCGCATTTAAATAAAATATGAAACAAGGCCTTGCTTGATTCACAGTAACACATCGATGTATTTCGGAAGCTCCCTATTATGAAAATTACGGCTAAGCATATGTATGTTAAGGAATTTAATAATGTTATTGGCTTTACCTCCCACTAAGTAAATTTATGCTTTTCGCAGACGCTGAGGTGCGGAAATTCAGTCCCGCAGGAGTCCTTTTACGTGCCAATAACTCTACCTACGCGAGGCTGACATATTTGAACACCTTCAAACACCAGCGGAATGGGCCAGGATCGAACCTACCAAGATGGGTTCGGAAGGTCAGCGCTTCAACCATCTGAGCCACTCAGCACTGCGTTGAGAGATTTACAAAACTATGGACATCTAATGTAAACTGGAAGGACTTCGTTGTAATACACAGTTTAAAAAAATTAGGGGATATCTTTGAACGTATGCCGTGCTCCACAAAATAATATCTCACACCCAGGTATATTATCAACTAAACCCTTATTCTTTACCGTTGAAGTAGGCTCATACAAAAGAACATCGATGGATTCGCGTTCATTTTCAGAACACAAACGGAAATGTTCAAATAGGGGCGAAAACAAAGTGATAACAGTCCTCCAGTGTGGATTTTTATCACAGTTGGAGAGCTTCAGTATGGTGTATGTCATCCACGAGCATTTATCACAGCCTGGAACCTTCGTGTTATGCTCCGAATAAGTCGACGGAGGTCACGTTGCGGTATCAGGCCCCATTCTTCAATGAGAGCCTGTTCGAAGTCTTAGAGAGTCTGTGGTGAAACAGAACGCCCACTAACACTTCTGCCAAGCCTATCCCACACATGCTCGACGGGACTAAGGTCGGGACTCACTGCTGGACATTCTATCTCTTGAATGTCCAGTTCTCGCAAGACAGCTCTTGTGATGTGCGCTACATGAGCCCTGGCATTGTCGTGCATGAGTACGAATTCAGAGCCAACACCATATGCAGCAACCAACACATGCTGTAGCAGTATCTGATCGATCTATCCCCCAGCGGTAAGATTACCATGGACGACGACAAGATCCGTTCGGCCATCAATGCAGATGTCACCCCACACCATCACAGAACCTTGTCTGTATCGGTCGCCTTCCTGGACAACATTTGGCATGTACTGCTCACCACGGCGTCTCCATACACGTTGACGTCCATCACGCTGTGTCAGGGGAAATCTGGACTCGTCTGTCAACAACACGGGTTTCAGTTGGCGAAGTTGCCAGTTGACGTGGGTAGGGCAAACCGAAGGCGAGCTGCGCAATGTTGCTGCGATAAAAGGGGGCACTCGAACAGAACGTCTGGGTCGTAAGGACACTTATCTTAACCTGTTCCTTAATGTCTGATCAGACACCGTGATTCCAGTGACCCTCCTGAGGTCTTGTTGCAGTTCTCTGGCAGTTTCTGAACGACGCCGCAACCTACAGATGGTCAGATGTCGGTCATCCTGTGCTGTTGTCATGCGTACACGACCTTGTCTAACCCTCCTCGTGAACTGGCCTGTCTCACTGTAGCGATTCCACAAGCGTTGAATAACTGACGGAGAGACATTGAGATCCACAGTTACACGACGAAAAGTCCATCCTTCCTGGATTAATGTGAACGCCCTTGCTACTTGAACCTCGTTAAGATGTCTCATGAGATTTGCTGGTTGACGTACAACGTGCCCAAATGGCCGCAGTAGTCTGTGTACCTCACAACTACACACGGACGCACCGCTATTCACTTTGTTTTGAAGCATGGCTACGCCTACAGGTGGAGTATAACTTTTATTGGACATACCCTCAGTAGCTAAGGTCACAAGGTATGCTGTACGACCATTGGAATCCCATCTACCAAATTAAAGTTCACATACCGGACGTTAAAAAGCATGTTCCCCTAATTTTTTGAACTATGTATAGATAGTATTTATACTAACTACGACAGCATGCACGGCCAAAGATACGAAACGATGAGATTTTAATTGGGCAGATATATTGCACCCATGATATGGTAAGGAGGGTAAAATATCAAAGGCAACACTTCTTATTCAACTTTTCCACCGTTTTAATCACCCTGATGGGGTCGTGTGTCACACACAAACAAGCGGGCTTGGTCCCATTTTACGGCCAGATGCCCTTCCTGACGCCGAACCTACGTTGAGGTATGTATTCACTATTGCGAATGTAGGGATCCATGGCTAAATGGTTAGCGTGCTGGCCTTTGGTCCAGAGGTTCCCGGGTTTGATTCCCGGGCGGGTGGGAGATTTTAACCTTAAGTAGTTAATTCCCTCGGCTCGGTGACTTGGTGTTTGTGCTGTCCCAACTCACCTGCAACTCACACACCACACAAAGCACTGTCCTCCACAACAATAACACGCAATTAACTACACATGGCAGATGACGCCCATCCTCATCGGCGGGTCTGCCTTATAAGGGCTGCACTCGGCTAGAACTAGCCGCACGATATTTGAAAAAAACTATTGCGAATTATCTAAGACGAAAGCCTCTCATTTCGAAACTCTGGTATGTGTATTCTGGTACGTTCCTGAACAACAGTTTCGGCTATACACCGCTGAGGCGTATTAACATCGAAGGGTCAGTATTCTTTCTTCCAGTAACTTTGGTAGATCCTTAATATAATTCTACGGTATCACTTTGGTATTTGCCAACCGCAATGTCCATTTATCGATCATCTTCAGAGTTGTGCGTTGCCTTAGAGTTAGCGGAAGGATTTGAAAGCATAACGAGGAGTTTACATTCATGTAATTTTACGTTTGGAGCAGCAGCGAAGGACTGCGATCAGAGCTCCTATCGGCCATAGATTATTATTATTATTATTATTATTATTATTATTATTATTATTATTATTATTATTATTACAATTGGCTTTACGTCGCACAGGCACAGACAGGACTTATAACGATGAAGACATAGGGAAAGACTAGGAGTTGGAAGGAAGCGGCCGTGACCTTAATTAAGGAACAGCTCCAGCATGTGCCTGGTGTGGAAAGGGGAAAACACGGACAACCATCTTCAGGACTGCCGACAGTTGTGTTCGAACCCACTATCTCCCGAATGCAAGCTCACAGCTGCGCGTCCCTAAGCACTCGGCCAACTCGCTCGGTCATAGATTAATTTAGTTT
The DNA here is from genome assembly GCF_040414725.1 of Anabrus simplex. NCBI lineage: Eukaryota > Metazoa > Arthropoda > Insecta > Orthoptera > Tettigoniidae > Anabrus > Anabrus simplex. The sequence goes on along the minus strand of NC_090266.1, from coordinate 1,208,792,784 downwards.
TATGTCACGTTTATGTCTTCCATAATTGTCATTCCAGAAAGCAAAGGCAAAAAAAGAAATCCATCTCCGTACAGGCAATGAAGTCCCTCGGAGGAATGTACGTTAAAGCCCTCCTCCACCCGTAACCTCAGAGCTAAGTGGGATAGTGTTTAGCTCTGTGATCCGGCCGTATTTGCCCCCTGGAATGAAAGAAGACCTAAACGTTATCAAGCCATGTCAATTTTATTTTGGTTTCGTAAGTCTCATGTAATTCCCATGTAATGATATTAGTTTCTTCGTTTTGTTCATTTTTATACTTTTCTTTCGATCCACTCCAAAGGAAGAACTGAATAGAAAAGTATTTTAATTTACTCAGAAGTTAATTACCAGTCCCTCTCCTTTGTCTTCAAAGGCACATGCATTCATTTTCTAAAAGCAGAGCAGGAAATTATCCGTCCGTCGGTCCATCCTTTCATCCATCCATACATACATTCGTAAATTTATATATACGCCTACATGCAAACAGAGAGTTGGTTACATGGTACAAGCTATAAAGCTGGAAGGAAGTTTTCCGTCGTTTCACATTCTCACACCAGGCAAATTACATACACATACACAGAACTTCCTTGCAGTCTTCTTAGTCTTTCAGTATTCAGTCTGCAAGACTATGTGAATACACTAAGCATTTCCGTAACTCCCTCTGTTTGCAACCAGCACTGCATTGATCGAGGATATGAAAAGTTACATGAACTATTACATACTCGTTTTACCAAGGATCACTATCGGTTAATGTATAGGTGTTCAAGTACTTCTTATGCCTGAAACGGGAGAATGTTATTCCAGTCTGCAATAGAGTACTGGAATTCCTCACTCAACGCACTTTCCCTAGTATTATTCCAGGGACACGTAAGGGCATTGACCTGTCAATGAAAGATGAATTTATAAAGATGAGAATATTTGCGTCCATTTCTAATTTTTGTGATTAAATGCATTCAAGGTACAACTACAATTAATTCGTAAGCAATTTGGTTGAAGCAACATACTTACGATCTTCCATTCTTGATTCAAACTTGACAAGCGTTTCTCAAACATACTGTATATATATCCACTTCACGGTAAAGATGAAAGTCATGGATAGGCTATGTTTCTCCGCTTAGAAGATGATCGAGCGAGTACATACCTGCAATTCTACGCTTTCCCATGTAGTAAGAGTGTCTGTACTACGTTAGGGGAGTGTAAAGTTCCAATTGAGTACTTTCAGCGAAGAAATGAGCTAGCTTTCATATAGAAAAATACATATAACATTAAGCTAATGATCTAAACGAAACGCCAGTCGAAGACAATAGAAACTCGTTTAAAAATTCTGGTGCCTGCGGCCATGTTATCGTCTTTGCTGTGACATAGACGAAACTCCAGTTAAAGACAGTGGAAACTCGTTGAAAACAAGGCACCATTTGTACCTACTATATATCACAAAACCAAGGGAATTACAAGATAAACAAAAATAATTTTCTCAGGGGAAGCACTTTTTTATATTTTAAAGAATACGAAATCACCGATTCACCAAATGTTGTCGAACCATTCTGCGTTATATGAAATAGCTTTGCTTTGATTGGATTTTGTTTAATTAAAAAATGAATGAAGTATCTGCTTTGGGTCGTGAATGAAACTGACTTGTTCAGTATTGAACAGGCATTATTTTATATTGTGGACCAGTGAAAAACAAATCGTATAAGTCACATTTTTGTGTTGTTGGCTGGTAAGATTTAACAGTACTCTTTAACAGAAGCAGCTCTTTACTTTCACTGCCAATAGTTCATTAGCAAGTTAATAATGTCCATGTCCACGACAACCACAGAAAATATACTACACACAAGACAAACTGACTTATCTAGTTGAAGCCACTTTTATTAACAATATTCAGAAAAATAACAAGATAGCATATCCGTTCTTTTCGTGTGGCTATTTCTAGCCGAGTGCAGCCATTGTGAGGCAGACCCTCCGATGAGGGTGTGTGGCATCTGCCATGTGTAGTTAACTGCGTGTTATTGTGGTGGGGGATAGTGGTATGTGTGGTGTGTGATTTCAGGGATGTTGGGGCAGTAAAAACACCCAGCCCCGGGGCCAATGGAATTGACCAATGAAGGTTAAAATCACCGACACGGCCGGCAATCGAACCCGGGACCCTCTGAACCGAAGGCCAGTACACTGACCATTCAGCAACGAGTCGGAAATACTTATATTGTACTTACCGGGGACTGTTTTGTATTCTTCAATAATATGCAAGTAAAATTTGGCTATTTCCTCAATTTTATGACGAAATGAATAATCATGTTAATGTCAAAGGGTAGAGAGCATTGACCTAAGTAGTTATTGCAAACATTTATAAAAACAAAAAAACTGACTTATCTAGTTTTCCCCAGGGTGAGTGATATAGAAGGCAGTGTTCTGGCGCACGGTAATAACTTGAGGAAGGAGATGACTAAGTCTGAGTATAGATAAACGACGAACACTGCTTTCCTTGATTACCAATGTATCGGTTTCCTGTCCACGCTAATTCCAGGTAGATATGTTTTTGATTTGGGGTCTAGGTTAATATCGCCGGCCCCGTGGTGTAGGGGTAGCGTGCCTGCCTCTTAAACGGAGGCCCCGGGTTCGATTCCCGGCCAGGTCAGGGACTTTTACCTGGACCTGAGGGCCAGTTCGAGGTTCACTCAGCCTACGTGATTAGAATTGAGGAGCTCTCTGACGGTGAGATAGCGGCCCCGGTCTCGAAAGCCAAGAATAACGGCCGAGAGGATTCGTCGTGCTGACCACACGGCACCTCGTAATCTGCAGGCTTTCGGGCTCAGCAGTGGTCGCTTGGTAGTCCACGGCCCTTCAGGGGCTGTAGTGCCATGGGGTTTGTTTGTTCCAGGTTAATATCAGGATGAGTACACCTTTTTATTAAGGTAATGTTTGGAGAAAATTATTTCTTTGCACTGTTATATTTCTTCTGAAAGTTGTGTTCCGAATGGTCGTTAATAAATTAATTTCTCAGTCTAATACCAGCCTAAATAAGAAGACAGCGACCATGCCAATTGTTGCCTCCAAGACAAGTTCGTCACTGAAATGAAATGAAATGTCGTATGGCTTTTAGTGCCGGGATATCCCAGGAAGGGTTCGGCTCGCCAGGTGCAGGTCTTTCTATTTGACACCCGTAGGTGACCTGCGCGTCGTGATGAGGATGAAATGATGATGAAGACAACACATACACCCAGCCCCCGTGCCATTGGAATTAACCAATTAAGGTTAAAATCCCCGACCCGGCCGGGAATCGAACCCGGGACCCTCTGAACCGAAGGCCAGTACGCTGACCGTTCAGCCAACGAGTCGGACTAGTTCGTCACTTATTTCATCCTAGTTCTCATAACCAACCAATCCCGTTCACTTCATGTGAGATTTGAGCTGGACAAAGTGCAGGCAGTAAAAGGATTTTATCCGGGTATTCCGGTTATCTCTGTCATTTTTCATTCCAGTTACATTCTTCACTATCATTTCATTTCATCTGTCAGTCATTAATTTATTGCCGTAGTGGAGAGCGACAGGCTTCCGCAGGCGGCATAATTCCTATCTTCGCCGCACCGGGTAATTTGGCCGTGCGGTTAGGGGCGCTCAGCTGTGAGCTTGCATCCGGTAGATAGTGCGTTCGAACCCCACTGTTGGCAGCCCTGAATATAGTTTTCCGTGGTTTCCCATTTTCTCACCAGCAAATGATGGGGCTGTACCTTAATTAAGGCCACGGCTGATTCCTTCCTATTCATAGGCCTTTCCTATCCTATCGTCACCATAAGACCTATCTGTGTCGGTGCGACGTAAAGCAAATTGTAAAAGAAATCTTCGCCGTTAGATGGGGCTTCATTCATACCATTCCTGATCCGGTCGAATGACTGAAAACAGGCTGTGGCTTTTCATTTTCAGTATTAGCCTAAATGAGAAGTCGGTGACGGGGCCACTTGTTCCCTTCAAGGTACATTAGGCACATATTTGACCATAGATCTCATAACAAGAATTAGGCAGTAATCTTGAAAATGTATGATGTACTCAGCGTGCACATCAATCAGTAAATTACGTTGGATGCTGTGAAGTCAAACCACTGAGCTCAATCAATTGGTGGTGGATCACTGTAGTGTAAGCAGCATTAGCGGAGCTACTGTACGGTACGACCTCATTGTCACAAGTGTCTGTTGACAGGTGCACCTCGCAAACAAACTTAAGTACTTATTTATAGACTCTTTGTTTACCTACCAAAATGACAACAAAGTAATAAGCCGTACAGCGTGCGCTGCCCCCGAGTTTCGTGTTCTATTAACTGTATATGTTGTCGGACCAATCAGTAGTTTGTCTAACCCAGGGACTCCAGAGTCGATTTTAAGTATTTTAATCCCGGACTGAAGGTCAGAATGGGGTTCACTCACAAAGAAACTGCTTGGGGAGATCATATAAATTTCAATGAAACTGATGTTGAATGATCAAGTAGCATATCCTAAATTTAATTACTCTAATTATTAGCCATAGAATCAACAGTAGTATTCTAATTTATTGCTGAAAAATAGCCGGGTAGATTGGAGCACGCAGCTAGTCTCCGCACGTCTCGAAGTTTGGCTGGTGCTTGTCCTGAAGCCTATTCATACCCATGCTGAAAATTAAATACGGAATCTAGCGAGTTGGTGGTATTGGTAAGGTTGTGTAAGCTGTGAGCTTGAATTCCGGAGGAGGTCGGTTCGAATCCCACCGGTAGCAGCCCTACAGATGGTTTTCTGTTGTTTTCCATTTTCACACCAGGTAAATGCTGGGACTGTACCTTTATTAACCCCACGGCCGCTGCCTTCCGAATCCTAGCTCTTTACCGACTTTGCGTCGCTGAAAACCCTCGATGTGCTAGTGTAACGTTGAACCAATAGCAAAAAATGGAGAACGGAAAGAAATAAACCACATTTCCATTCGCGAAAATCAATTAATTATAAATATGTATCTCGGTCATGGCCATTAATCACGTCTGATAATTTCAAATGACCGTCAGACAAAAGGCATAGCCTGCACGATTGTTAGGATTACACTTCCGTAACACAAATTTTGAGATTTCCGTCAACATACGGAAAGGAATTTTCTTCTTTTTCTTATGTACCCCTAGATGCTCTCCCACAGGTCAGTATCCGTGTGGTGTATGTTCACAAAGACATAGTTATTTGATAGTTCTATTATTTTTACTCATTTTACATTAGCTCCATTGGTGGTTAAACGTTCTTTAGGAACTGTAAAATTTCTGTTAAAAAGTCTCTGGACTATGATCTCTTTTGTAAAAGGTGCAAACTTCAGGTATAAATAACAATGGAGGATGCTTCATTTGCATGTAAAGTTCGTAGTAGTCACCCATAATTGACATCACGACTGATGTGAGGTACACTAGAGAAAGCTGAATCTACATTTGCTGTATAATGTATGGTTCAGAAAAGGCCAGTGGCAATTTGGATTATAGAACATCAACCTAGAAGGGAGCCAAAATTTCATCAGGCGGAAATATTAGAAGGAGCTGGTAAATCTACAGGATATTTCTTTTCTTTTTTAAACAAATACCATTTCACATGAAACACAGCGGGTAGTAGCAGCGCAATCACATATTACCTCAACTAAATATTTTTGGAGTACGGTTGTTTTTGTAAAGCGCCTCAGTTTTCAGCCGGTATTGTCCAATCAACCTGGTATTTTACTGATTTTATTGGCGTCGGCACTGGGCGTGGGTTTGGACTTCAGATGCACTTTTTTTGCTAATTACTTAACGTCGCACCGACACAGATAGGTTTTATGGAGACGATATGACAGGAAAGGCCTAGGAATGGGAAGGAAGTGGCCGTGGCATTAATTAAGGTACATCCCCAGCATTTGTCTGGTGTGAAAATGGGAAACCACGGGAAACCATCTTCAGGGCTGCCGACAGTGGGGTTCGAACCCACAATCTCCCGTATGCGAGCTCACTGCAGCGCGCTCCTCACCGCATGGCCAACTAGCCCGGTGATGCACTTCTTAGGAACAACATTTTGTTAAGGTATATCTTCACCATTGTTTACTTCCGTTGTGGCTGGTAGTGTGGCATGTTGTATGTAGATGAAGAAATGTGTATTATAACAATCAGAAACACCCTGTACCAAGCCAAAGGAAATAACCATATGCAGGTTAAATTAGATCGGAACCAGAGCCCTCTGATCAGACGATCAGTACGCTGACCATTCAGCCAAGGATACGTTGTCCAAACAACAGTACCAGTTAAACATGGAAACAGTAATTTTCTGCTGTCGTCCAGGGAATCTTTAGTTCACTCCCACGTGAAAATGCACACAGCAGTGAATTCAACTCCGTTTCATTGCTGTGCATGCACTTGTATTCCTCCCATATACTCGATATGTTGGCTAACATAAAGTCATCTCATGTGCCACACACAGAGAAATATATAGGGTATAGTTTCTATTAAAGGCCACGATAAAATGCGTTAGTAGTCGGGTTGAATATAAAACTGCGAGTAACTAAGCTTCCTTTATAGCCAATCGTCGCGATAGCTACGGAATATTGTGCATTCATCGTACAGCATTTGCCAGAATACTAAAATAATAAATTCTGAGAAAGGGCAGCATTTGTCTCCCTGTCTCACTGATCACGTTTTTATAAACAAAATAGTAAATATTTCCCTTCACTTATTCGTGAAAACGGATTATTTTATATCAGAAATGTGTTTTCTTTAACCGATGTCAGTTTAGTCCCTTATGGTTTACAAACGATCGGACGATATACAGTTTTGAGTTACTGGTTTTCTACAGTAGTTTATTCCTGTAGTTCGCAAATGATCGGATGATGTACCGTTTTAAGTTATTGATATCTATTTTTCGGGAGGATGTTCACTTCTATGTTGCAAGTAGATGGCTCCTCGAATAAATTTAGTTCGTTCAAAGGCGGGCTGAGTGGCTCAGACGGTTGACCCCAACATGGCAGGTTCGATAATAGCTCAGTCCGGTGGCATTTGCAGGTACTCAAATACGTCATCCTCGTGTCGTAGATTTACTTGCACGTAAAAGAACTCCTGCAGGACAAAATTTCGGCACCTCGGCGTCTTCGAAAACCGTCAAGAGAGTAGTTAGTAGGACGTAAAACAATAACATTATTATAAGTTCTTTCAAAGCCTCTCAATATGAAGAACACGAACGAACTAACTAATTAATTAACTAACTGTTGGTAATCTTTGTTGACCGGTAAGTTCTAAAATTTCGCACAAAATGCCATTTAGCGGAGATGAGTGACGGCAGAAGAGACCCGGCGCACTTCAATTAGCAACAATAGTCTGTGAGTGTAATATTATCGTTGATAAGTTTAAGTTTGAAAGTCATCACAATTTGTTTCCTTCCTTCTTGATCAAACAAAGGTTTTTGAGGCCTGGGCTTTAAACTCTTCACCCCCGCCACCTCCTCACCCGTTTTCATTCATTCTTGCACTGATGGCTCCTTCACGCTTCTGCCTCATGTTGACAGTCAGCTTTAAGATCTTCCTGATCAATAGGGGATAATGACCATGCAGTTTTGCAGCTTACGTCAACAAATCACAACGACCAACACCGTCATCGCCAGTTAGTTTCGTTACCATGATAATTAAAATAGGTTTTTTATCAACGAAACCCGCCGTTGAAAGACTAAGCAATAAGAATATAAAATCGTGAATGACTCCATTATTAGGCTCGTGTAGTAAATATGTATTGGATATAAGAATTGGGAAATTAGATTTTCAGTATATTTTCTACTATTTTCGTATTAAGATAGGCCTAAAACTAAATTTTCTGGAGCTCCTGTTCCTTGCTGTGAATACTCGTGCATTCTTTTCATATTCAGGAAGACCTCGAATCACCAACCTCTTCGTTGCAATAGGCAAACCAAATGACAACATATGGGACAGGCAAAGCCGCTTGTATAAGCCCTCTACTGTTTTTGCATTATATTACGTAGGACGGCTTGCTTCGATTTCAGTACGTTTATTCAAAACTGGCTTTCTAGTATTGCTAACACTGTCTCTGCGTAGGACACAAGCATTTTTGGTGATCCGCAATTTAGCTTTGATTGTTACATCGATCTAGTACACGTATGCTCATTATTCATAATGTTAATACGTAATTCAATTTTCCAAAATGAAATTAGTTACCGTTATAAAAATGTATATCTCGAGCGTTATAGAACATATATCTTAAGATCATCTGTTAAGTATGAAATTGCAAGATAATTAGTTTGCAAGAAAATGTCCATGGACTAACTTTACTGCCCACCTGAAGGGCTCAAAGTCAAGTACCTTATTAATTCAGATATTTACATGCGAACTAATAACTAAATCCACCTTCGCCAGGAATTCTTTTTTACATTAGGTATTGAGCCAGAGCCAGATCGTGGAAGCGTGCTGGGACCATAACCCAGAGGTCCGTGGATCGAAACTACGCTCTGCTACCAAAATTACTATATCAGCCGCACCGGCGATTGCTAGTATAAGTCAACGCATAAACAAGGTGGCAAATACCCTTCAAAATTATTTAAAAATCAATAGCAAATACTCACCAAATTTTTGAATTAACCGGTCATAAACCAGAGGTAACTCGGATCGAACCAAAAGGTTTTTGAAATGGTAGGAAATAAACAGAAATCTTGAAAGAAAAACACACGTAGGTTTCAGGAAAATCGAAATAATTCAATTACTGTCTTGTGAGAAATTTACATAATATTGAAACCAACCCCTTGAAGATAATAGGTGCACCTTCATAAACAAATCAGATTAACTAATTAAAATGATAAATTGGTTAATTAAATAAATACTGAATTGAGAAGAAAATAGTTTACCTAGAAATGAGGGACGCCCTCTAAATTGAACAGCAAGATAAAATTAATCAATTGATATATTTTTGAAAGAGGATTAAAAAGATAATTAGTTCCAGGTAGCAACGTTGGCCTACATATCCGGGTCATATGGGTGTCGGGTTCCTAACGGAGAAATACCGGGTTCAAATCCCGCTTCTATCAACGGATTTCGAAACTTGTAATAAATATGTGTATATACATAATTATTCCTATTTGTAGACATTTCGATAAATATTGTCTTATTATTCAAGAAGAATGCGTTGCCAGAATATTACCATCGGGTGTAAAATAGATGATTCTCTCGTACGAGGGGCTCTTACAGTAATAGCGTAACGAACATTTACACGTACGAAGAATTTTCAGCAATTGTACAGATAGTTGGTGAGGATGAAGCAAAACTTTCTGCTGCACTGGAAATAAGCATAAAACTGAGGGGGGTGCGACTTTTCAAAATTATCAATTATTAAAAGGTAGTCGAAACGTTTCGTGCTTATGTCAGTTAAGCTAAATTGGCGGCCATCTAGGTGGAAGTGTGACCGCTTCCCTACACGAGAGTCGTGAGAGAACACTAGAGGACTACGAAGGTGGCCCCAGATAACAACGACACTGGTACAGTGAGAGGGTACCAACTACACACAGTTCAGCATCACTTGGAATGGTCACATTTTAGATGAGTGCACACACTCACAAACACACACACACATAAAGGACTATGAGAGAGTCTCGCTTACATATAATAACACATATGAATTTAAATTTTAAGTCCAATACTGAAAGAATGTTGAAATTAAAATTTATTGGTGAAAAAGAAAAGCTGCGGTTAAGTACCTCATACTGTCCGTAGCTGAAGTAACTTCTCTCCTAAACCGAAAATACTGTATTACATAAACCAAAATTCTATATCGCACACTCTGAAATGATCGGCGCTAGGAAACCACAGATTCTTAAACTCAAACACCGGAAGCACCAGGTCCAGAAACTAGCCTCCTGCTGAAGGCGAGGATTGGGGAGAGGGACACAAATCACAGGGAAGTGGCGTTTCGACACCTCATATACACGATCTGGGTCCAAAAATGATCTATAATGTCATTAGCAATAAGAAGCTTCTTTTAGGGTCTGAATTTCATATTTTGTATATTGAGAACTGGAATGAAAATAAACTTGAGGGATTTAATATTAACAATTTAATGCAATGTCCCTATACTAACAAGCCCTTTGCACTAATTCGTTGAATTCTACGGTACTTAATCGTATTTTCGTTAGTCGCATTCAGTATAATCCCAAATTATTTTGAAGAATACTCACCACGGCATTTTTAATAGTCACTACTCGTAACTGAACATACGTTTTTCCAACTGTGGAACCCCTGTAACATGCAACCAACATTACCGACGCCCCGAAAGAACTTCGATCTTAAAATTACCTGTAACAGTACAATTATGTCGTCTGATTGATCCATTTGATTCATGTAAGGACTTGTTCGCCTTGTCACATTAGGAAATCCCATTTTCTTACTCTCCCTTACTCGTTCTCCAAATTTCTATTGAGCCCGCCAAGATAATAGCAATGGGGCACGTTGACGTAAGATTTAAATACAAATTTTCCATACTGTGCAGTTAAATGAACAATACCAGGCACAGGCTGCATATGTTCCAGATAATCGCTGTTTCAAATGTGTTCTAATTTCAAAAAAATTGGTGATTCTAACTTCGTCTAAGACCGACTCCAATCCTCAGACCGTAATATTTAAAAAATGGCGGCCGAAGTAGCCGGACTTCTGCTATTGGCTAACACGAAAATATCACGTACAGATTATACAAAAGGCGGTAATTTAACATGATAAATTCAATATCATACGGAAAAATCACTTTTTCACGTATGAAAGTGCTTCACCAAAAAGTACGCATCACATATAACGAATGGAATCACTTATATTCTATTAGAAAAGAGAACAACAAGCTGATTATTTATAAATTTCAATCAGTCAAATAACGTTTTCTCTTAGATTTCACTTCGCTGGATAGATGAAAATATACGATAACACTGTTAAAATGGTATTTATAAGAGCATTTTGAATGTTTCAAAATAAATTAAGGTGCGAAATTCCTCAATTTATTCGCTCTCCAGAGAACTGTGAAACGTAATTTCTTGTCTTAGTTTTGAAGTGGTGGGAAATTTCTTATGTTCAGCACCCAACGAAACGGAAGTACACCCGAAATAATAATGTTGTTGATTTTATGTCCCACTGACTAATTTTTTACGGTTTCTGGAGACGCCGAAGTGCCGGAATTTAGTCCCGTAGGAGTTCCTTTACATGCCATTAAATCTACCGACACGAGGTTGACGTATTTGAGCATCTTCAAATACCATCAGATTGAGCCAGGTTCGAACCTGCCAACATGGGCTCAGAAGGCCAGCGCCTTGACCGTCTGAGCAACTCAGCACAAGTATACCCGAAATGATTATATTAACCAAATGAACAGCTCTGGTAATCATAAAATAATATTGACATATTACATAGCAGCACTTCACACAATGATGGTAACCTTAGTAATGAAACGTTCAGACACTAAAGATATAATAGGTTTTTACCCATTAAAGAACATGAATGAAAAAACGCTATTGACTCTAAACATCTATATTTACTCAGTTATTCAGTTCGGTGTAGCCTGCTTTATAACAGATAACCATAGCATGAATCGGAAGGTGTTGATAGTGTAAAACCCTACGTTACAAAACTAGTTAATTCCTCCGAGTCACTAATTCTGTGTAAAAATATACAGATTGCTCCATCTGTCACACTTATAAGTTTTGTTTTACTCCAAGGTCCAGCCAAACATTTCCACAGGCAAGCACAGATTATAGTAAAATACGCTTGCATCTAAATCACTCGACACTTTGAAGCACATAAAACACTGTAGGAACATTACCATATCAATTATATTCCATCTAAATTAATATTTTTCGAGGAACACCAATAATTTCACCGTCTGGAATTAGAGGAAAGTCTTCCCTAACCTCAGACTTATTCTCAAAATGATGTATGCACAGTACAGTTTTGTCATCGACTTCAAAAAAATCACGATGCACGTTACTAATCCATTTTTATCTTAATATTTTACTTAAGTATAGTTGTATGATAGGCATTGCCGTAGTTAGACTTAAACGTGCTTCACAGCACGATCGAAACAAACACATTCTCACATTACTGCGTATAAATAACGGATCCTAAATGACCATTGACTCATATAAATACACTCGCATACTTCTATTCTACAAAGAAACTAACATTATTACCATAAACTTTAATGATATTACACCGACTACACACGATAACAACAAACCAAAACAAACCCACATTTCCAAAATGCCCGGCTACTCCATTCGCCAACTTTGAACGATCGAGAGAAGCATTAGGTCTGAGGAATGAAGTCGGTCTTGCTTCGTTATAGTTAGCAAGCTAGTATAATGCCAATTATGGCCTTCTGAGTGCATTTTAAGATATTTTAAGATTATGTTCCGTATTAGTAGTATTATTAGTGGTAGTACCTCAGTATGTCATTATTATTCGACTGTTTTGTTTTCCAGTGATCAGCGAGAATTAATTACGCGCATCTACAACCCCTTATTTGCAAGTAGTTGTTCACTTCCATATTTCTCTTACATTCCATGCCCGAGACCGTTATTTCCCTAGGTAAATTACCCTCATCCATTCGCCACACATGAATTACAACCTAAGGCAATTTATACGCTCATATTCAACCACAGAGTCCATTCCTAACTTCTCACTCCGAGATCATTCCTTCCGATCTTTCTATCTGATTTTTCCAACAAACATTTTGGCTACTTCCATGTATATTACTTACAGGTTATGAATAACATATCCTGAGTCAATCCAGTTTTCATTCCCGTGCAGAACAGTTTGATGCGTGGATATTTTCTTCAGGGTGAGCACTTTTTCCTCACAGAATACCGTTGATTGCAGAAGCAAGCTTGCTTCATTGGCTTTGCCACACTTTAATAATTCTATTTCACTTGCTGTACTACGATCCAGGTAGAATGCTAATTTTCCTATCTTTGCTTGTGGCTTTATATCGCACCGACACAGATACGTCTAATGGCGACAATGGGATAGGAAAAGCCTAGCAGCTGGAAGGAAGCGGCCGTGATCTTAATTAAGGTACAGCCCCAGCATTTTCCTGGTGTGAAAATGGGAGACCACAGAAAACCATCTTCAGGGCTGCCGACTGTGCAATTCGAACCCACTATCTCCCAGATGCAAGCTCACAGCTGCGCGCCTCTAACCTCACGGCAATTTTCCTATCTTCTTTTTCTTGTTATTATTACTGTGTCAAAATTGTGCGCCCCGCAGGAGTTCTTTAATTTACTGGACACCAGAAACACGGCGTGTGACATTTCGTTGGTCCCACACTTACCGTAAACGCACAACACTGACAGTGGTTGTCTGTAAGCCATTTTTCCACAGCTGAGCTCTGGAAACTGTGAGTGTTACTTCACAACACTGCAAAGGGTTGAGCTTCTTAAACCCAACAGCCATTGAATCCACAGACAGTTTGTGAGCGCGGCGCTCACCTCGCTACTAACGGATGATTAAACACGCTCAATTGCAAGCGAGCACAGCCATGATCGACCTCTTTACCTAGGAAATAGAAGGACAAAGTCTCACTGACTTCGCCACTAAGGCCAGATTTTCTACAAGAACGGTGTTGAATAGTATTGGGTTCACTTATAAGTCTTGCTCATTTTTTAAAGAAGATATGAAATACAGGCATTTAAAACACATTTATTCGGCAAATTATTCCGATATATACATCAACTTAATAAATAGCTTGGGTGATTATAAAAGTGTGGCAAGAATCCATCCCCCTTTCTGTTAAATAATCTTGGCATGTTCTGCTAAATTTTACAGTAAAATATTTCAAACTGGTTGCAGTACGTATTCGTTTCGAAGGTCTACTGAGCTGCCAGTGTGAATTAAAGTTTCCAAGAATAAAATAATGTTATAGGGAAGACATCTGAGAGGACTGAGTGTCAGGTCGGAATAAAACTGCAATAGGTGAACTAAATTAAATATTTTCTCCACAGAGTGGTAGTATACGAATGAAATTGAATGTATGTACAGTGAAAATAACGCAGTGACCTCAGTTACGATCAACGGTATTCTGTAGCAATGGAGTCAGCCCTCAGGTGAAACTATCTTTTACATCGGCCTGCTTTCAGACCGTTTTTGCTGTGCGGGAATGAAAGCTGGTTTGCTCTGTTAATATTTGTATCCATTCATTCCAACGACCATGTCATTCATTGGATTTTGAATTTGTTGATTTAATTTCATGTACTGTGTACTCATGAATAGGTCAATAAAGCACTTGAAGTATTACAATTTTTCTGTGTAATCTCGTCTTTTCCTGATTCAACGAAACAAAAGAGTGAGTAATGTGCGTTTATCAAAAAGTCGTGAATCACGCAGCATCACCGCGAATGGCGCATCACTTTCTGTCTAATGCATACACATAACATACCCTTTAATATCTGCAAAAGTACTGGTCGGATTTGCAAAATAACCACACCAATGAACTCCTCACTCGACTTTGAGTTGTTCTATTGAGTGAAGTTAATATCGTCCCATTTAAAAAACGAAGTTGCTACCGGTTTCTCCGTAATTATGTATGAAATGGAGACGGAACTGATAATGTTTTATGAGCCCCTTACTACAATTAAGGAATTTACAAACAAAATGTATATATTTTCAACGGATCGGAATATATGTGAGGTGGATATACTTGCTGAATAACCCTGTATATTGAGATATTGCGACTCTAACCTGGATATCTGCAGGTTCTACTGCTTATACTAGACTGACTAGTTACCCTACTGACAGTGGTTGAGCAGAAGCCATTTTTTCACAGCTCAACTCTGAAAACCGTGAGTGTTACTTCACAACACTGCAGAGGTTTGAGCTTCTTAAACCCAACGGCCATTGAATTGCTAAGAAGCAAATCGGGAAATTATGTGAATCCACAACAGCTTAGACCTTCTCGGTCGGCGTACTCATGAGTATTTCCCCGGTCTTGCAGGCCATGGTTGAATTGCGTTCCTACCTGCCAAGGTTTCACCGGAAACTGCGCCCGGCATGCTCACTCCTGAGTGGACTGAAGCTGTAGTGCCTCCCTGTGGGTACGGTGGTAACGCTATTTTTGTGTACAGACGAAACTTCTTGCTATGCCGAAGGGAGCGGAGAGGACGGGGTGCCTCGCCGTTGGTCGGTCGGTCGGTCTGTTGAATGAGTTTACTAGCGATCTCTGGTTGGTTTTGCTTTTCCCAGGCGACTCCTTACTCCTCCGTCCACTTACTGTAATTTCTTTTCGCTGTTTTGAGTATGAGGTGTTCTCTTCTTCGCTATTGGTTTTACGTGACACCGACGACTTACTGCAATGATGCGACAGGCTAAGGATAGGTCTGGGAAGCAAGCGTCTGTGGCATTAATTAAGGCTGCCGACGGTGAGGTTAGAAGTCACTATCTCCTGAATGACCGAGCGAGTTGGCCATGCGGTTAGGGTCACGTCGCTGAGAGCTTGTATTCGGGAGATGGTTGGTTCGAATCCCACGATTGGCAGCCCTGAATATTGTTTCCATGGTTACGAATTTTCACACCAGGAAAATGGTGGGGCTGTGCGTTAATTAAGGCTACGTTCGCTTCCTTCTCAGTCCTATCCGTTCCCCACCCTTCCATTGCCGAAAACCTTCCATGTGTTAGTGCGAAGATAAAATCACCACCAAAAAGCAATATCTCCAGAATGCAAGCTCACATCTACGTGATAGGAACCATGTAGCCAAAGAGCTCGGTTTTAGTATGAATATCAAGGCTCTGTATACTCGTTCAGACTGAGGCAGTTGACCGTGAGGATAGAGGCGCGCAGCTTTGAGCTTGTATTCGGGAGATGGTTGGTTCGAATCCCAATATCGGCAGCCCTGTAATTGTTTCCATGGTTTCGAATTATCACACCAGGCAAATGCTGGAGCTTTACATTAAATAAGGCTTCCTTCCCACTCCTAGACTTTAGTATCGCATCATCACGTAAGAGCTATCAGTGTCGGTGGGACGTAAAACAACTTGTCAAGCAAAACTCGTTCGAGTTATTCCTTCCTATTGCAATTGTTACTATGTTTGAAAATGTACATTACTTCCCGTTACTAATTCAATTCGACCACGGCCTACCAGCCCGGATAATAATTACTGGTATTTTCATTAGTGAATCCAATTCGTACCCAGCTTTTCGGCTCAATTCCTGTGGACATCCATTTGCGATGGATTCTTTTCAAATGTTTGCTGGATTGTGCTTGGTAGCCTCTCCCTTCACCTGTGTTTACCTGCACATATTCACACTATTGCCTTCTCGAAGACATTTTCATTATTCATCCACAGAACGTATTCCAGAAGTAGTAATCTCCTTCGAGTATAAACTCTATGCAAGCTACCCATATAACTTTCATACTGAATTTCTTCTTTCGTAATGTGGACACTTAATACAGTTGCAAATGTTGGATCCGTACTTAATTTACGGGTACTGCTGCTGTTTTCCTACTCTAGACATTTCTTCTCCCAACGTCACCGAAAACGCATTTGTATCATTGTGACATTAAACATGTTGCATTAAAAAGAAAGGCTTTCAGATGAGGTGATTACAAAGTAGAGTATGTTGAAGCTGAGACGACGGGTTCATATTTAAAAAGGAATTTGCAACGAGTTAGTGAGAAGTGGATGAACTGTGCATTCACCGGACACATCTTATGATGGCTTTAGTTGCATTTTATGATGCGAGAAGAGAGTAGAAGAAATAAAGGGATATCAAACGATGAATGTGATAAAGTAATTAGAGTAGGCATAGTTACATTTAGGTGGAATGTTTAGGAAAGAACAGGCTGGTATGTAGGAGAAGATGATCCGGACAATTATCCGTTCACTTACAACTTGATATCTCCTTCCTACAGAATGTCAATGTGTTCCGGAATTATTTTGGAATTAATCTCCTTTGACGCTTCTTGCTTCCATTCTAGCGACTCTGAAAATCCACAGCCTGTTTCCAGTCATTTTACCGGGTCAGGAATGGAATGAATGACGCCCCCATCTAGCGGCGAGTACAGGAAATATGCCGGCTGCCGAAGCCTGTCACACTCCTCTGGGGCAATTCTTAATGACTGACAGGTGAAATGAAATATTAATAGAGAGTGTTGTTGGAATGAAAGATGACAGGGAAAACCGCAGTACCCGGAGAAAAACTTGTCCTGCCTCCGATTTGTCCAGCACAAATTTCACATGGAGTGACCAGGATTTGAATTACGGTATCCAGCGGTGAGAGGCCGGCGCGCTGCCCCATGAGCTACGGAGGCTTCTTGTAGCGATTCTACTGATCTTTATTTATTCATAAGCACAAATTATGCCTCCTTCATAAAGCATTAGTCTCACAGTCTCCTAGCTATTCTCAACATTTAGCACGGAAAGGTTTCATTTCTTATTGATCAGGCTATCAATGACAATATTGTGAGCTTCTCACTCTTCGAATTTAACATTTTATACCCATCATAAATTCTGTTGCTTACTTTTAGTGACGGTTATGTCGTAGATATATCTCCTCACTGCAATTCAGAAATCCATAAATAATTCATTTCATTAGAGCATTCAACGTCTAGCTTAAGAACTTACCCTCCATTTCATGATTCATAAAATGATGACTGAACTCAGTTTTCGTTTACTCAATTATTCCTACTTTTACGTGACTGTTGATATCGTTATAATATTAAAATTTACTGGCATTAGGTAGTTCACAACAACACTTTTCCACCCAGCTGGTGCTGACGCGAGTGATGACCTCATTGGAGGCATGTATTTCGAAATAGCACCCCCCGTTGACGGGTTAGTTTTTATAAATGCACCAGTAATACTGTCCAGTAGACATGGGTACCAGAAGAAAAAAGCAGGTTAACCTCAGCTAACAAACAACGTTCAGTCAGTGCAATGCTATAATTGATTAGTTTTAGGGCTTGGGACATTGTGCATACGTTGCTTTGCTCGGCGATATTAGGACATTCAACGTCTAGATTTTGAAATTTCCCTCAACTTCATGATTCATTTTCCCCTCATTTTTCGAGTGATTTTTCCTTCCGGATTTTCTTTTCATTTCGATAGTCACCTTTATGATCATCCTGGTCGATAAGGGCTGATGAACACATGATTTTATGTACCTTAGGTAAGGTAAGGGTGTATTCGCCCGAAGGCAGGTGCGAACCTCCGCAGAGGTGTGCCTGAGCCGGAGTTTACGTACGGTAGGGTGGCCAGTTCCTTTCCGCTCCTCCATTCCCTTACCCTCCACCAACAGCGCGTGGCAAACTATCCAAATCTTGACCAGGCCCAATGTTGCTTAACTTCGGAGATCTCACGGGTCCGGTGTTTCAACACGGCTACGGCCGTTGACTTTGTACCTTATGAAAATAATAACGATAACTAACAAAAGCAAGCAATCAAGCTAGTTGCTATTTTACATCGTTATCATAGCAAAGGCTCTTAAAGTTTTACGTGGTATCCAAGCCACACGGGCAAATCTGTTCATGTAAGAAGAAACCTTCGTGTATCGGCCGGGTTTCAAACCACAGCTACCTGAATACAAAGCCGGCGACTTGACCAGTCAGCCATCACAACTCCCATGAGAGTCATAGCTACTTTCCGTTAGTTCGTTACCATGACGACTGAAAAATACTCCTCCGTCAGCGGTTTAATTTCATTAATATCTCCATTATTTCTACTCACACAGTAAAATCGTATCAGAAGTAAATATTTGAAATTGAATGTTCTATATTTTTTGTGTGTATCAAATGCGACATTTGTAACTTTGTGAAAGTATAATAATCGTGCCTCTATTATTATTCTGCGTAAATTAAAAACGCATGAAGCATAAGAGATCGGAATGTTATACAAATGCTTTTACTGTATATACATACTTTCAACAATACTAATATAAAGGGACTAATTTGCAATTTCCTGTTTTGATCAATCAATCAATCAATCAATCAATCAATCAATCAATCAATCAATTACCACCCTTCGCTTTTACGGTTCTTTTCCGGAAGATCCCCTCACAATTATTTATCTATTCTTTCCTTCTAAGACTTTGAAAATTTATCGAATATCTTCCTCGACAAATTACTCGTATTCCAGTTCCTAATTCCTATTCATATAAACGAATGAATTCCCACTTTACCTTCATATCATGATGCTTCTTGCGATGCCCCTGAATACAAATCAAATAATATACAGCCTAATGAAAAACCAATCCATCCATAAACGTGTATACTAATTTTCGAGGAAACCTTTTTAGCGATTTTCCCCTGATCTAAGAAGCAAACAAACAAACAAACAAACAAACAAACAAACAAACAAAACAGGCAAAGAGACAGAAACTGAGCTGAACCTAACTTCGATTTTTGTACAAATCCGTTACGAAAACGGACCGTGAGGACAAAATTATAACTTTATGTGAACGTTGGGTATTGAGCCCGAAGGTTGGTTTGGTTCATGAACTTTTCTGAGGCATCTATGTGTCAATATACACCTGGGATAACCGTGAGTGTGAGCTGCCGATTCACTTCCCTGATTTTGGCCGATATCAGAACCAGTCTGAAAAAAACTTGCGGGCTTTCGTTCCAAGTATAGCTGGATGGGTATAACGACTGTCTCCGCAGTGTGGAGTATCGCTAGAGCCTAATATTCCGCCAGTGGATGGTAACAAGTTCTGCTGATCTGTCTCTGATAGAATACGATTGGTATTTATTAAAAACCACTGCCGATCTGCAGGATGTCGTTGGCCAGTTACAACAGCTGTGCGCCAACTCAGTTGAGGTGATGATACAATGGCTGAACAGCTTTTCTCCGAAAGAAGCGACAAATACAGTGAGAGGACTCGAAGTAAGAACCAACCGCACAGTGTTTTCCCTGTCGGCGACACGACAGCCGCCTGGCGAGTATGGGAGGTGCGCGCGCATCTGCCCTGGCTCCGGATGAAATGGAAGCTGGTTAGTGAGTGATTTCATACTGAAATACGCGTTGTTGCTGTTGTGTGCTGTACTGTTTTGTGCATGAAATCACAAAGTGTATTTTGCCGTGGTATAAGTTTACTATTACAAGACCTGTATTCATTTATGGTTCACGCGTATTAATTCAGTTACCTCTAAGTCCAAACACGATTTGAAAAAAAAATTTAATGGGTTTAAAATTCCACGATTTACAACAATCCAGGCTCTTTAAAACAAATTTCAAGCTAGGGAAGTGTTCAGCCTAAGAAAATAAACAGACAGTGTTGAATTCTCACTCAAGAAAAATTACACGACATTAGTCATCGATATGAAGTTTCACCCAAAAATACATTAGATTTTCATAACTGGTAGGATTTTCCTACGGATGTGCGCGAAAGTATATTAAATTATTTACTGGATTGTTACGTAACAATATCTTGAAATACTTCATTATACTGTAATATGGCTGTATACTCCGCCGGCACACAGCAACGAGTGCCACGCAAGCCAATAGGAAATACACCACACGCCTCGCTCTTTCTTTAAATCCTATCACGGAGGATTGCTACATACCACAAACATGGAGCATACTGTAATTCATAACAACTTCCCAGCGAGTGAATTGCACGGGAAAATTCTTACCTACTGTACCCTTCCATTTATCTCACCATCGTGAAAGTAGCACTCATACCGTAATTAACATTCACACGACACTGGAAATAGTCGACATTCCCTGTGAAATCTGCTTGTCAGGTAGCAGCTGTTAAAAGTGTGACTAGTCGTGCCAATTACTGTCATCACTCGTTGCATTCCATTTTATCCTGCCGGTCTTTATACAGGGCAGCCTTTCCACCGAAAAATGAATTGTAAAGATCCAATGGCATGCAGATTGGGTCTCCATTTCTAAATGAATCGTGGTGCAGGGAAGTGTTCAATTTCAGTGCTGTATTGTTTTTGCTAGTTGCTTTAAGTCGCACCGACCCAGACAGGGCTTAAGGCGACGATGGGTCAGGAAAGGCCTAGGAATATGAAGGATTCGGGCGTGGTCTTGTTTAAGGTACATCCCCAGCATTTGCCTGGCGTGAAAATGGGAAACCACGGAAAACAATCTTCAGGGCTGCCGACAGTGGGGTTCGAACCCACTATCTCCCGGAATCGAGCTCAAAGCTGCGCGGTCCTAACCACACGGCCAACTCGCCCGGTCTGTATTGTTTTACCATTAAAAATATGAATTTATAAGAAGAGGAAACTAAACAATGCGACTATGGAAGTGAAGCTGGATACGATAGACTAAAAATTTCACAGAGAGGTACGTAGTTTTATTTTTTTAAATTAAATAACTTTAGGTGGGTTTTATTTGTGCCGGCACCGCGGTGTAGGGGTAGCGTGCCTGCCTCTTGCCCGGAGGACCGGGATTCAATTCCCGGCCAGGTCAGGGATTTTTACCTGCATCTGAGAGCCGGTTGGAGGTCCACTCAGCCTACGTGATTAAAATTGAGGAGCTATCTGATGGTCGAATAACGGTCGAGAGGATCCGTCGTGCTGATCACACGACACCGCGTAATGTGTAGGCCTTCGGGTTGGGCAGTGGTCGCTTGGTAGGTCATGGTCCTTTGGAGCTGTTCCGCCATGGGTTTTGGGGGGGGGAGTGATTTATTTATTTATTTAATATTTTCCTGCAAAAACTACAGGCTACCCAAAACACAGACTACAGTCACACAATTCTTTTTCGAAAACTTTAATGGCTTAATTACAGAAATTTCAGTTTATATAAGGATCCGAAAGTAGCAAAATTTGATGAATATTTATATACACTAGCAAGATGCCTGTGCTTCGCTACGGTATTATACTAAAATTTATAATTGAATGCTTAACGTTTTATACATAATCATACGAAATTCGCGATCTGACTCGTTTTCTGAGAGATTACGGCAAAGTTCCTCACATTTTTCCATCTTTCTTTCCAGCAATCGATTTCGTACTTCCCGGGCTAGGTCCAGGTATTCCACGTGGTCAGTTGGGTCGCTAATTCTTTGCCATCGTTTCCTATAACCATGTTTCATATGGATCAAATCCTTCAGGAGATCCGGCGTGGTGTCGTCTTGGGTGACTTGGCGATACTGAACCCGCGGCCGGACTGCATTCTTAGTCATTACCCGTCCAGATCCCGTTTCCAGCGCGGTCCTCATATTTGACGACGGTCCAGAATATTATTATTATTATTATTATTAATATTATTATTATTATTATTATTATTATTATTATTATTATTATTATTATTATTATAGATGTCCTGGTCCCCACAGCAAGATGCAAGACCACTAATTGGCGGTAAATTACATCTGCTGCCATTGTCATTGTTGACAATGTGACCAGCACCAGTGTCGCGCGTAGATAAGTGTGCGGGATTTCTGGCGATACGAATGACATACTTCCGTGCATTATTGACCTTATTATAGAGGTGAATAATTTGACGGGCAATCTGATTCCTATCGTTTATTTCAAATGTGTTTACATTTTTAAATATATGCCAGGAGAGCATAATGTAATCTAAGAACGTTGAAATCGAACCCTGGAAAGATTAAAAATGATCGGTTTATGATCAGAATAAGTACATCGAAAATCTACAGCCTGCTTACAGGTATTCGACAGGGTCAGGAATGGAATGAATAAAGCCCCATCTAGCGGCGACAATAGGAATTGTGCCGGCTGCCGAAGCAC
Organism: Anabrus simplex; assembly: GCF_040414725.1. Taxonomy (NCBI): domain Eukaryota; kingdom Metazoa; phylum Arthropoda; class Insecta; order Orthoptera; family Tettigoniidae; genus Anabrus; species Anabrus simplex. The sequence continues at coordinate 1,208,770,081 of NC_090266.1, read as the reverse complement.
TCCTCTGGGGCAATGATTGATGAATGACAAATGAAATGAACTATTGGACAGTGTTGCTGGAATGATTTATGACAGAGAAAACCGGAGTATCCTGAGGAAAACCTGTCCAGCCTCCGTTTCGTTCAGCACATGGAGTGACCGGGATTTGAACCACGGAACCCAATTGTGAGAGGCCGGCGCGCTGCCGCCAGAGCAACGGAGGCTACTTATAAGTACATTATGAACAGTAAAATCAATTGGTCTCACCTCCTTTTACACCCCACAGCCGTTAAGTTTATTTAATCCCCCCCCCCAAAAAAAAATTAAAAGAAGGCGTGTTTCATTATGTTTAAAGGAGATTCCAAATACCAATGTTCATGTCTATCACCTTCAGTTTTGAGATATAAGTATTCCCTTAAAAATAATTCACTTTTTTCACTTCCTTTCACACTCCCCCCCCCCCCACCAAGTGAATTTTCCGGCAAAAAATTACTTGCTTCTTTAATAGTAAAGGGTCTTCTAAATACCTATGATCACGACTCTAACTTATTCAGTTTTTGATTTAAGTGTACTCATGAGAGGAATTAAACTCCTTTTCACTCCCGTCCCCCAAGATTGTTTCCCCCCCAAAACGCGTTTTTCATTGTTTTTAAAGCAGATCCAAATACCAGTTTTCACGTCTGTAACAACTTTAGTTTAGTGTGTATTCTCATACAATTAAGTCAATTTTTCAATTAATTACTGCCACGTAAAAGAAATCCTGCGGGACTACATTCCGGTACCTCGGCGTCTCCGAAGACCGTAAAAGTAGTTAGTGGGACGTAAATCAAATAACATTATTTATAATACGTGTTTCTTTACTTTTAAAGCAGATTCCAAATATCAAATTTCACGTCTGTAAAACCTTCATTCCTGAGATATCAGTAGCCTAATTTAAAGAAATCAACACAATGTTCAGACACTTTTACCCCCTCCCCCTACACCCAAGTGTTATTTCCGAAAACTAAAAATACACGTTTCTTTATTTTTAATAGAGATAAAAAAATACCATTTTTCACTTCTGTAACATGTTAAGTAGAAATTCTCATTTTAAAATTTCACACCTTTATATTTCCTCTTAAAGGGAGTTTCCAAAAACAAATCTTCTATGTTTCTTTACATTTACAGGAAATTCCAAATACCTACTTTTTACGTCTGTAACATTTTACGTTTCTCAGATAATCTGTAGATATAGTTTTTCGAAAAATTCACCCCAATTTGTCACTCCTGTTTAATCGCCATTAATTGGACTTTCTAAATACCAAAAATACGTGTTTCTTTATTTTAAAAGGAGATCTCATATACAAATTTTCAGTTCTGTAATATCTTCAATTTATGAGATATATGCATCCTCATTAAAGGCATTCAACCCTTTTACACCCCTCGTATTGGGATTTACAGGAAACAAAAAATACGTGTTCCTTTATTTTTAAAAGGGATCAAAAGTACCGATTTTCAGGAGATTCTAAATACTAATTTTTACATCTGTAGATGAACAAATTTTAAAAATTCACCCCCCCCTTTTCACCCTCCCATTAATTGGATTTTCCAAAAACGAAATAAATACATGTTTCTTTATTTTTAATGAAGATTCTAAGTACCAATTTTTACATCTACAATCTTTAAATCTTTTGAGATATAGATACACTCATTTAAAAAAGTCATCCCCTTTTCACCCCCCATTAATTGGATTTTCCAAAAACAAAAAAATAATGTTTCTTTATTTTTAAAGGAGATCCCAAACACCAATTTTCAGGTCTGTAATATCTTCAGGTTCTGAAATATAAGTAGCATCATAAAGGCATTCAACCCCTTTTCACCCCTCCTATTGGGATTTTCCGAAAACAAAAAATACGTCTTTCTTTACTTTTAATGAAGATGCTAAATACCAATTTTTACATCTGTAAACTTTAAAAGTTTTGAGATGTAGATGCACAAATTTTAAAAATCACCCCACCTTTTCACCCTCCCATTAATTGGATTTTCCAAAAACAAAAAATACGTGTTTCTTTATTTTTAAAAGAGATCAAAAGCACCGATTTTCAGGTTTGTAATATCTTCTGTTTCTGAGATATAAGTATACACATTAAAGGCATTCAACCCATTTTTCACCCCTTTTCACCTCTCCTATTGGGATTTTCCGAAAACAAAAAATACGTGTTTCTTTATTTTTAATGAAGATACTAAATACCAATTTTTACATCTGGAAAGTTTAAAAGTTTTGAGATATAGATGCATCATTTTAAAAATTCACCCCCTTTTTCACCCTCCCATTAATTGGATTTTTCAAAAACAAAAAATACGTGTTTCTTTATTTAAAAAACAAAAGTACCATTTTTTAGGTCTGTAATATCTTCAGTTTCTGAGATAAAAGTACCGGTATCCTGATTATAGGCATTCAACCCCTTTTTCACCGTTTTTCACCCCTCCTATTGGGATTTTCTTAAAACCAAAAAATACGTGCTTCCTTATTTTTAAAGAAGATTCAAAATACCAATTTTTACATTTGTAAACTTTTAAAGTTTTCAGATATAGATACACTCATTTTAAAATTTGAACCCCCTTTTCACCCCCTTAGCGAAGGAATATCCACAAATACCCTCTTAGCGAGCACTTACATCTTAATGTGAATCTACGCTCAAAATTTCATTTCTTTATGTCCAGTAGTTTTCGCTCGGAGATGATGAATCAGTCAGTCAGTCAGTCAGTCAGTCAGTCAGTCAGTCAGTCAGTCAGTCAGTCAGGCCAATTTATTTTATATATATAGATATACTAACCGCTTTTTGCCACACCTGTGGGGTTGCGGGTGCGAACTGTGTCGTACATGTTGATTTGGCCCTGTTTACGGCCGGATGCCCTTCCTGACTCCAACCGTATATGGACAGATGTAATCACCATTGTGTGTTCCTGTGGTGGTTGGTAGTGTGGTACGTTGTCTGTATATGATGAGGATAGAGTTGGAACGGACACATACCCTCAGTCCCTGAGCAAGAAGAATTAATCACAAGCGATTAAAACCCCTGAACCGGCCGGGAATCGAACCCGGGTCCCTCTGAACCGAAGGCCAGTACGCTGACCATTCAGCTAACGAGGATGAACAAATATATATATTATCATTATATTTTCGTCATAATTTTCACGCATTGATCAATGAGTCAGAGTTAGAGTCAATATTCGTGGTGCCTAAAAATTGCTGTAGGGCCTTTCAGAGCTGCAACTGAGACAGTAGCCTAGCCAGAATCGGCTGGTAGGAGAGGGGGGAGTTGTAGCTATAAAATAATGGTAGAATGCAATGAAGCTGCTTGAATGACTTGTCATCATAAGGACACAGATACAAGTGAATTACAGATCTCTTGGTTCTACAATTACATGTCTCTGAATGTTTGTTTACTTTATTGTCATTTTGTGTACATTTTATTTTTAGAAAATTTCTATGTGGGGGTTCCTAACCCTCTGTAACCCTTCCCCCTGGCTACGCCCCTTAATTGATATCTCGGTGAATGTATCTTTCGGTAAACCGGAAGATGCCTAAAAATCAACAATTTTATTTTTTGCTAGTTGCTTTGCGTCGCACCGACACAGATAGGTCGTATGGCGACGATGGGACAGGAAAGGACTAGGAGTAGGAAGGAAGCGGCCGTGGCCCTAATTAAGGTACAGCCCCAGCATTTGCCTGGTGTGAAAATGGGAAACCACGGAAAACCATCTTCAGGGCTGCCGACAGTGGGGTTCGAACCCACTATCTAACGAATACTGGATACTGACCGCACTTAAGCGACTGCAGCTATCGAGCTCGGTAAAATCAACTAAAAACCGTGGCCTATTAGAGCAATGGATTCCAGACTCTACTTTACTTTCCAAATATGGAGTGCAGTTAACGTTAAAGACAAAAGCCACACACGTAGGCTTATCACATAACTCTCACTCAACACAAGTACGCACAGATTTAAAGCCTAAAAACACACACCCAACAAATAAATACCGCAGTTGATTTCACTAGTGAAGTAAGCTGCCGGCGCGGCGGTTCACAGAGTGAGGGACTACACGAGGCTTGTACCAGAGCAATACACTAGAAGGAAAACGAAGGTAGGTAAGGAAGCGATGGCTGTTCCCGTCATTGTGCTTCCTCCCTACGAATGTATTATGAAAAAAGGAAATAATATGTAGTTATTTTAATAACTCACGGTCAAAAATGCCTCGTCATTTTTATCTGCCTTTCATAATACATTACAATGCACAGTATAATATACCTTAATCACGAGGAATTATGGATGTCTCAGAGGGGGTGTGTTCACTTATTGTACGGCCATATGACCAATACTGTTTTCTTAACGTGGAATGAGCTATATGACATTGGCAAGAGTTACAACCTCTCTGTCGCAACGTCGCCCAGGGCCCTACCGGGTAAAATACGTATAGCTTACATGTTCGCTGTCATCTTAATTGCCTCCCTCCGTTCATTGCAGAAAAGACCTCTGTGTTCCCGAAACCCCTTACTGGCTGCAATATACTATTTCTATAAGAGAGCACCTTTACCTTTATGTTGTTTCTGCCTCCAGTCACCAGATGCCCTTTCTCTTAATATTTGTCAAACTACCCTGGTGTGTATAACATTGTGTTTGTCCAAAATTCAAGTCGACACGTTGTAGTGTAGTTATACTTGAATACATTTCCTTAGATAACTTTCTCCAAGCCCGTAGGAACAAATTATTGGATTTAAGTAACTCCTTACACGCACTTATATTTTGTAAATACACTTCCAATGAAGAACAAAACAAACATAACCCCTTCAATTTTTTTATCTACACATATCAGCACGTAGGTCATTTTAAAACTGTAATATTTCTTTCAAGGAGGTAATTATAATAACATCGAAATGTGATATAAATTTTGAAAGAAATTAGCTTGGAGGCACTGTCTGAAATGGGTATACTAAGCTGGGACAGACTGAGGTGTTTATGGCTGTATATCGTTGATCAGCTTTCAATAGTATTGAATATGTAAGAAGATTTAAATTAGATAACAGTTTATTCATAGTTGAAACAGGATAGAAATTATGCTCATCATAGTTGACCCCTAAATAACGAATAAACTCTCCTTTAATAAACTACGTATTATGTTTCCTGACGAATTATTGACATTTTATTCCAGTAGTTGTCCTTTTTTATACAAATTAGCTTCAATTTGCCGATTTTAATATCTAGTCGTATTTCATAGAAACTTTGGATATCATGAATAAATAGAGCTAATTATTATCCTTCCTAATGATAAACACATAATCTGCAACATCCATTACAGTTGTTTCATCATTAGTTGAACTTGATTTAAATCCACAATGTGTAGCCAGACCATGTTCACGCAGTTCATTTATAATGTGGTCAGTAGATAGACTGAAGAGAGTAGGTGATAAAGGAGAGACTTGTAAAACACCTCTGTCTACAGTAATGGGTTTTGTTTCACAACAGTTCAATTGAATTCTTGTTATACTGCCTTTTTACAGCCTGAAAACTAGATTGCCAGTTTATTTGGAACAGGTAAATTGTTTAACGTGCTTCATGCGTGATTATGACCTGTATTGTCGAAAGTTTTTCTTTTTAGTATAATAATAGCACACAAGTCTCTTGTCGTTGTTTTAGCTTCGTGTAGCAAGGAATCAAGTGCTACGTTTTTAATATGCGTACAGAGGAGTTAGTGAAGCATCTTTGATTAGGACTGAAGGTAACAGACTTACGGATACATTGGTCAAGTACACGCTCTACTACTCTTCTGATTATGGAACATACTGTGATGGGCTTCCAATATCTTATACCCATTACTTCATCAACTTATAAAATGAGCTGGTTTAAGCTTTTTTAAATATTGAGGGTATGACGATAGTTTCTAACATACTGTCAGAGTAACAGAAGCTATTATTTTTATTGCAACTTTATTTTTTTATTAACCTGTGTGAGATATGATCAGCGCCAAGTGATGCATCTACCGCTATGCTATAAAGAGCTGTCTCAATTTCTCTAGTACTTACATCTTCTATAAACATACTCCATTTCTGTTTTTGCATCTCCTTTCAGGCTTGAAGAATATTCATGGCAATTCAAGCGGGAAACGAACCAAGGGTTTGTTCACGAACCAAGGTTTTGTTCGAAAATATATATATATATTTTTTTTGCAAGTTGCTTTACGTCGCACCGACACAGATAGGTCTTGCGGCAACGATGGGGCAGGAAAGGGCTGGGACTGGTAAGGACGCGTCCGTGGCTTTAATTAAGGTACAGCCCCAGCATTTGCTTGGTGTGAAAATGGGAAACCACGGAAAACCATATTCAGGTCTGCCGACAGTGGGGTTCGAACCCACTATCTCCCCAATACTGGATACTCACCGCACTTAGGCGACTGCAGCTATCGAGCTCGGTTTGAAAATAATAAAAAATATTGTATCACTTGAAATACTGCACTTTTCATCATTCGATTTTAGGACAAATTGTCTTCCATCGCTCATTGCAGTATTGATACCGTGTAGGTTGACAGTTGTATTTTTATTTGCATTTCATTCAATCTCGTTTTGATGAGCGTCCTAGATTTGCAGTTCGTTTATATTTTGTTAAATAATGCATTTTCTTGTATTTTATATGGTGGTAAAAGTTCCAAGTGGGGTGCTTGGGCCCTGATTTCCAATTACCAGCATTAAGTTCACATTCTTCGTCGTTAACGTCAGTAGCAAACTATTCCACCATTGTATCAGCTGATTAAATTCCATGGATATAGTGCAATATACATAATGAGAAACTGGAGGGAAATGCGAGTTACCGTAGAATGATTTACATCAGACGCCCCTACATTTTTGTTCTGATTTTCTTGCACGACAGTGTTGTCTAACGGCGTTTGTCATGATGAAATTTACTGATGTGCCTGTTAACCCCATGCTTAATTGAATAGAAATAGCTGCAGTGTTGACACTGGGACGAATCTGAATATTTACCCTGTTTTAACAAATTATCATGATCAGTAACACTATTATCAATAGTAATTTCTTGAGATGACGAATTATGACTTCTTGCAAAATGTATGTGAGTAAAGTATCTGTTGTATTTTTTACAAAATACACAATCTGATGAATTATTAGAATATGTGGATGGAATACTATTAACTCTACTCATAATAATATTACATACCAGTTATAATGTAAGTACGCTCTTAAGGTCATCAGTATCCATAGTGAAAGAAGCATGTACTGTACAAAAATAGTAAAACGGATGAAATGATATTTAGTCACGATACGTTCAGTCTGGACGATGAGTGCTCTTTGATAAAAATATGATATTCATGTAAGAGAGCAGCTGTATTCCGGTAGTTCGAAACAGCACCACGCAGATGGTGCTTACTTCCGTGGATGGTTTTCTATATGATATTGAACCAATGCTAACCAGGACTACCTGCTTTAAGAACTGGAAAAGTCCAAAGACAAGCAGCTCCATTTGTTCTGGGTGATTTCCGAAAAAGGAGTAGCGTAACAAAAATGTTGCAAAGTTTCGGCTGGGGAGACTTGAGAGAAAGGAGGCGAGCTGTTCGACTAAGTGGTATGTTCCGAGCTGTCAGTGGAGAGATGGTGTGGAATGACATTAGTAGACGAATAAGTTGTGCTTTTAAAAGTAGGAAATATCACAATATGAAGATAAAGTTGGAATTCAAGAGGAAAAATTGGGGCAAATATTCGTTTATAAGAAGGGGAGTTAGGGATTGGAATAACTTACCAAGGGAGATGTTCAATAAATTTCCAAATTCTTCGAAATAATTTAAGGAAAGTTTAGTAAAACAACGTAGGGCGACTGCTCTAAATGCAGTTCAGTAGTGATTGATTACATAATTAGGCAAGAAACCTTAGGTTTCTTAAGGAAAAACGTGGCCTGACACTAAGTGAAGAATTAGAGCAAATAACACAACATACACACACCAGTGAATCAAAAGATCATACAGTAATCTCCCAAAGGTGCAAAATGCAGTAAATCACAATGCGAACATTCACATGGTATGAACAGTGCACCAAGCTACACAAGGGCCACCTCTATATGTTAAAAGCTTTAAGCATGTTATTAAAATATGAAATACATTATCCGTGTATTTTAATCTAAAAATAGGGGTAGAAAATATAATAGTCGATCTAGAAGATGCTCTAGCATAAATGGACGAAAGGAAAGGAATGATTTTAGCTGGAGACTTCAACTGTCAAATGGACAAGGGAGAGGTGAAAACTGAAAGTCGTCGAATTTCTACTAAAACCCCACCTACAGCAAATAAACAAAGACCCAGAGTATACTTACTTAGCATCTGGCTGGAAGACAATAGATTTAGACTATCAAATGGACAAGAGAGAGGCGATAACTGGAAGTGTTATAAAATTCCTAGTGAAACCCCACCTACGCTAATCAACAGGGACGAAACTGGCTTTAATCAAACTATTATGAATATATCCGAGAAGAGAGAAACCTTGGTTTGACACAAACTGCTATGCAGCCAGAAGGGAAACACTTCACCTACTAAATGAAGCTTTTTTTGCTAGGGGCTTTACGTCGCACCGACACAGATAGGTCTTATGGCGACGATGGGATGGGAAAGGCCTAGAAGTTGGAAGGAAGCGGCCGTGGCCTTAATTAAGGTACAGCCCCAGCATTTGCCTGGTGTGAAAATGGGAAACCAAGGAAAACCACCTTCAGGGCTGCCGATAGTGGGATTCGAACCTACTATCTCCCGGATGCAAGCTCACAGCCGCGCGCCTCTACGCGCACGGCCAACTCGCCCGGTCTAAATGAAGCTAGGAACAAGTATGACCCTAATTTAGTACTGAGATATGCAGAGATAAGATGACAATATCGAACCATTCGAGAGGAAGAGGACGTAACTTTTGACATTTCACAAAATAAAACTATCAGAAGAAACAAGAAAAACCATACAGAATCTTGAATTACCTAAAATCTTATCAAGCATCACTCGCCAAACATCATCAATAAATGCAACACATCATAAATTTCTTCAATCCTATGACTGACACCTAAAATGAGTTTAGAGTAACAGATCTAGGCACGAATGGTATTACGTATTCAAACAATCACTATTAAGGAAGTAGGTAACCTCCTGTCGGGTTCCTGGAAAGGAAAAGCAGTGGCACCGGATGGTGTATTTGCCGAACACCTAAAATAAACTAAACAGGATATCATAGAAGATGTGATACCACTATATAATGAGTGATTTCTAAGAAATATAATTCCAAAACAATACAGACACTCAGAAGTCACTGTAGTACACAAGAGAAAAGGGTAAGAAGGACAATCCTGAAAACTATAGAACATTAGAATGCAATTTTTACGAGATCTTCTCCAAGTTCATAATGAAATGAACAAAATCATATATAAGAGTTGTAAAACCCACCAACCATTTGGGATTCACACCACAGAAGTTAAAAATTCAGGCTGAAACCAGGAGTCTGCGGGAAATCTGCAATTTCCTGAAACAAACAGCTACTCCACCGTTTGCAAACTTCATTGAATACCTCAGTACATTTGACAATGCTGACTAGAAGAAGCTGAACTGAAAACTGGAAGCAGTTCTAGAAATTAAAAAAATGTTTTCTTAACGTGAACTACATAACAATTAACGACGGCGTATCCGTAACCACCCCTATAACGTGGACAACGAGAGTGTTACAAGGAGACCCCATGAACACACTTCTGTCCAACATAATCTGGGCAACCACCACCAAAAGTACAAAACTAGATAGGAAAGCAGATGATATAGTTTTGCTACCAAGAGATTCAATTGATCTACACTAGCATTCGACTTCTTTAAATCATCGGCATATGGCAAGGTTATGGGAATTAACAGCACAAAAGCAAAAGCCACGAAATTTAGAAGAGGAGGGAGGACTTCAAGACCGGACCAATTTTCTTGCGGGAACTCATTCATTAAAACTGTACCGTCAATCAAGTATTTGCGCTTTACCCTGCAGGCTCAACCTTCACAGTCTGCATACTAAAGAGAACAACAGCAGCTCTTAATGCAGTAACTTATTTGATATCCCAAACCTCCAGAAGCTATCTTTATCTACAATTACGCCACCCCTCAAATTCAAAGTGGCAATTATACACTCACAAATCTAAGTATAGTGGAAAAAGTGTAATCTAGGTACCAAAAACTCACCCTAGAATTGTCAAAATATACAGAAAATAGCACTGTGTACATTAAAGCCAGAATATTCATAGATGAAATTAAAGCTGTATTTGGGTGACAAGACACGCCAGCAACCACAAACCTAGTGGAAGAGAGGATTAATCTTTTCACGTTAACCAATAAATGTATGACACAGACAAGATGACGACTGAGGAATGGAAAGGACCCAATTACACAACATTCGTCACGCATGGCTTCCGTGAAAAGATCTTCACAACAGCTCTCTACCATAAACCCCACGAAGCCTGCAGATGCCAAATATACGGTGAGGTGTACACTCATTAATATTCGAAGAAACAGAAATCACTCGCGTAATTAGTACCCCAAAGATTAGACCAGGGCCCCTCAAACTGCCAAAATCTCACGCGTGCAAACCCCGGCGCAGATGCGCTGTGCACCGTGCATCGGTCCTACTCGGCTTGGTTTGGAGCATCGTTTAGTCTCGGGAAAACTCGGCTAAGCTCGACTCATCTCTGCTCGGATGCAGGAGCGCTACAGAGCAAGTGAGAAAAAGGGAGACAAACAGAGCGAGCGAGACAGGTGTAGGGAAAGAGTGAGACTGCTTTATTGCTCAAAATCGAGGAGTGATCCTAGCGAAGTCATCTTTCGAACCTTGCACCGTCCGACTCGTTGGCTGAATAGTCAGCGGTTCATAGGGTCCCGGGTTCTATTCCCGGCCGGGTCGGGGACTTTAACTTTCATTGGTTAATTCCAAATGTTCGGGTGCTGGGTATTTGTGCTGTGGCCAACATCCCTGCAACTCACACACCACACATAACACTATCCTCCACCACAATAACACGCATTTACCTACACATGGCAGATTGGAGGATCTGCCTTACAAGGGCTGCAGTCGGCTAGAAATAGCCACAAGAAATTAATTAATTAAACCGTGCAGTGCAAGGGTACATGCACCCAGAGAGGCCCTGAACTAGACTGAGATATGCCCGAAACCTGAAATGAGTTTTATATAACGCTTCGACGAGTCTGTAATCCTCAGTATTTTCGTAACTCGACACCTAATCACTCCACATTAGGCCGAGTTTGGGAGACTCTACTGTACATTTGTAAAGTCCGCCAACAGATGACAAAAGTCATTTCCCGACATATCTAAAAACTTTACCTTGTCGATGCAATATTTTGAACACCTCACAAGAAACCCAAACCCTGCAGGATATTACTTCCCATTGAGATTGGTACCACGCAACTGGTCGCACCATGAAACAGAAGTTGTGTGATGCTTTCAGCGTTATTAACACACAGTCCTTTTCTGACCTGAAAAGTTTCTCGTCAGATAATTTACAGCGTTGCATTCTGTAACGTGTTTTAATCACAATTATGTGTTTGCAATCCTCAAAATAACGAAACCCATATGCAAAACGTTCTTATTATCTTTAAACCTTAAGATGAAGTACATGCAATACATTCCCCAGCAGTCAACGCGTTTATGTTCATGCACCCACCTGACAAAAAAATCACTAAACTAAATCGTAATTGGGGTGAAGCCAGGGGAACGCACTGAACACCGAACCGCACAAGAAAACTTGTTATTCAACTCGTAAAGGGCGTGTTGAAAAGAAACTCATGAACTTTCGATTATTTGAATCTGCTGTTGGAAGTTAAACAATCTAAAGGTCCTGGACGAGGGATTGATTCCGGATTTTGTGATTCACATAGCAATTCTCACTGGCTTTAATTTTATTCCATTTCCTGAACCCCGTGTCATATAATTCTGAGTTACCAATGGAACATAATCCCTTAGGCTTTATTCAACTCATCGACGTAAATAAATACATTCATGCTATATTCCTCCTGTTCACTTGTTGAAATGTTAACACTTAACACTACTTAAATGCCTCCGTATGTCTCACACACATTCCGGAATCCAAGCGTGTTATTCCTCTTTGTGGTAAGACGAAGTTCACGTTGAGAAACTGTTAGCGCAGTGGATGGTATTTCCCCATGGTTTCATACACTTATTACTGGAAAATGCAGAGATTAAACCAGGACAGCTGTAAACTGAGTTGAATCAGAGTTCAGTTTCTCTTAACCATCATATACATGGCTTAGCAAGGTGTATGCACCATAGATGATTTCCGCGCCTCTGCAGGGAGTTGCGTTTCCACATGTGCTACACGACGTACAAAAAGTACCTTTAACATTGCTTGTACAGACCGCGACCTCTTTTCAGACGGTAAAATGCATCTTTGACCGTGAAGGTCCTATTGATCTAAACTTAGGATTACAGTTCACATATAGGTATTAGAACTGATAAGCTCCCCTAATTCATCGCATGGGATGCTATGAACTTGAAATAAACATCGCAATTACAAACATTAAACTTGCTTTATTGCATACACTAAACTACTTCAGACGTATTTGCGAAAAATTAACACACATGAAGAGGGTATAAATGAAGGTATGTATAGTCGCTCAAAAGAAGAATACCGGACTAGTTGGCCGTGCGGTTAGGGGCGCGAAGCTGTGAGCTTGCATCCGGGAGGTAGTGGGTTCGGACCCCACTGTCGGCAGCCCTGAAAATGGTTTTCCGTGGTTTCCCATTTTCACGCCAGGCAAATGCTGGGGCTGTACCTTGATTAAGGCCACGTCCACTTCCTTCCCACTCGTAGCCCTTCGCTATGCCATCGTTGCCATAAGACCTATCTGTGTCGGAGCGACGTAAGGCAATTAGGAAAAGAAGAATGACGGCTTGGTGTATAATGTTCCTCATATTTCGTATTTTATCAGACTTAATGTTAATTATCATGAATATATAATTCACCTCCCATATAGATAAGAGCTCTTTGGATATCACAACTAACATTATATGTAAAGCTCGAATTGTTTCCAAGAAAAGTGTACCTGAGGGGTACTTTACATCATGTGTTCCTACTCTTCTCTGAGCGACTGTACCTTCTTTCCACAGGTTACACACACGTCAACAGAAGTGCTTATAAAATCCACTGTTCTATACCCTATGTTTCAGGATTTAGCATTCCGGTCATACGCATCTGAAATGGTAATGAAAGTAATATAAAATCAGAAGTAATATGTAAAATCAATGACACAATTTTCTAGTTATATCAATGTATGCCACCACTTCAAAGGAGAAGTATTTTTTATTTCATTTTTACATATTTTTTACGTCGCACAGACACAGAAAGGATTGGTGGCGACGTTGTGATAGGAAAGGGCTAGGAGTGAGAAGGAAACGACCGTGGTCTTAATTAAGGTACAGCCGCAGCATTTGCTTGGTGTGAAAATGAGAGGCCACGGAAAATCATATTCATGGTTGCCGACAGTGGGGTTGGAACACACTACTTCCGAAAGCAAACTAATAGCTACTTTACTCAAACCACGCAGTCACTTTCCCGGTAACAGTTTCTTTGAGACTACTCAAATTATAATATGATGTATACGTAATACCAGAGATTAATTACTACGCAATATTTTCATTGAATTTCATTAATTTCAGATCACAGAGGAACTGTCTGGATGAGATTTTCATTGAATTTCATTAATTTCAGATCACAGAGGAACTGTCTAGATGAGATTTTCATGGTGCTTAAGAAAACTGCAAAATGCTACGAAAGGAACCGAGAGTTACGTTTGTGTCGTAGTGTATGACGGGTTACCACCAGTAAATATATGCAGAGGGATTATGAGATGAGTGGTAGGTTATTGCAGGCATTCAAAGACATTTCTGTTTACAAACAGGTCACAGGATTGATGTTGAAAGAAATTCATGGTTCAATGTATTTCCTGGTGTTAGAACAGAGGTAGACGAGGGCAACCGTGGTTTTATTGAGTATTTATTGTTTGAAATATTGAGAGATATTAACAAAAACAAAGCCGCAGGAGTAATTGCAGCTACAGTACTGTGGAGACGCTTACTTCATTCACGTAAGCTTGCAGACTGAGAAGTGAAAGGTATATTTACGATCAATAATTCCCTAGTCACTCTACATAGTCATGCTAAATTTACGATTGTATTATAATTAGAGCTGGGATTTCTATGTAATTACATATTTTGTTCCTTGCTATTTAGGTGCTGGGAAAAGTCATATGTTCACAAAACACCATATTAGGGTTATTATTACCGAATTTCATTTTACATATTTTTTTATATTTGTGGGTATTCTACATATTCTTAGTGATAATACATAAAATGACATATTTAAGCGTTTTCCTGTTTTCATATACAAAAATTTGCTGAATTGAAGTTTCACACTAAATGTAGGGCTGTTGTCTGTTCTCTCAACAGGGGGATTGAGTTAATTATGAGTGACAGGTATTTGAGGGGATGATATGTGCAGGTTATTCTAAAGGTTCCAATTAGCTGCAGGAAAATTGTTACTTTGCATGTACTAGTCTTAAATCTTTCATTCCTTTTATAGTTAATTGCTTTACAACTAGCCACTTTCATGTTGGAATTTCCAGGAATATATTTCTAAGCGCATTTGTGTGACCTCTTTGTTATGTACTTAGGAATTTCCAAATCTGTTGTTAGATTTGTCTTCCTTTGAAATGTCTCAATTAGGTTTTAATTTATTTTGAACAGCTGAAGAACATAGTTCATGAACATCAGAGTCCTCTAGAGTCAATATGGCACCAGTAGCGTACTCGCTGGCTTCAAAGTTAAAATCATGGATTGCAGTTGACGAGTCCTTTGCAACTGATGGCAAAGTAGTGATTTGGCAAGCATACAAACATATCGCATGTTCCATGAAATCTTTTTTTTTTTTTGCTAGGGGCTTTACGTCGCACCGACACAGATAGGTCTTATGGCGACGATGGGACAGGAAAGGCCTAGGAGTTGGAAGGAAGCGCCCGTGGCCTTAATTAAGGTACAGCCCCAGCATTTGCCTGGTGTGAAAATGGGAAACCACAGAAAACCATTTTCAGGGCTGCCGATAGTGGGATACGAATCCATGAAATCCCAGCTTGAGCAACATGCACGAACTGCTCTGCATACAAAAACCAACAGTTAGGTCTACAAAAGAAACAAATCCTTTTAAGACAGATGCAGCCTTCACCTTCAAGTTACCCTTTTTATAAAGACTTATGCAGTGCAATGATTGCAGCCAATATTGCATGGTATAAGCTTGAAGTGCCTGAATTCACGTCTTTTCTGGAAAAAATACTGCAAGCAACATATTCCTAACCAACCAACACTACGCAAGAATTATCTTCATGTCTGCTACGACGAGGTAATGCACAACATAAGACAGCATATAGGAAATTCTTTCATATGGGTTGCTGTTGATGAAACAATAGATGCTAAGGGTAGATTTATTGCAAATCTTGTGGTGGAGAAGCTACAACCTGAGGGCGCCTCAAAATCATGTTTGATCTACTGTAAAGACCTAGACTATACAAATCACTCAACTATTGCGAGATTTGTGAATGTTGGATTAAGAGCTCTGTTTCTGACTGAGATGAAAGAGGAAAAGGTATTAGTGATGTATTCTGATGCTGCAGCATATATGCTTAAGGCTGCAACTGCTTTGAAGGTGTTTTATCCCAATATGCTCCATTTTACATGCTTGGCTCATGAACTGCAACGTGTTGCCGAAGATATTAGAGCTAAGTTTCCGCAAGTGAATAGATTAATTTCAGCAACAAAAAAGGATTTTCTAAAAGCTCCACAACGAGTGCTATATTACAAACAGCAATTGCCACAGATACCACTGCCGCCGGAACCAGTGTTAACGAGGTGGAGGGCATGGATAGAAGCAGTTAAATTTTATAGTGAGCATCTAGATTCTTTTGATCCTGAAAATGCTGTATCTATTAGTGAATCACAAACTGCCTTTAATGACTACAAAGTGGTCTACTCAATCACCTACATCAGGGGCAACTTCTGCTGGCTTCCAGAAACCATCAAACGTCTAGAAACATCAGGACTGCCACTGCAAAATTCTATTGCCATCATAGAGAATGCTATTGAAAAACTAAGTGCTGTGCATGGGGAAACTGGTGCAAGTGTATTGAGTAAATAGCAAAAAGTGTTGAAGAGAAATCCTGGTTATTCAACATTTCACAGTGTGTGCTTTATTCTAAATGGAGATGACGTTGATCCTGCCGAGGACATTCCTCCAGTGAAAATTCCTCTCCTAAAATTTGCCCCAGTTACATCATGTGATCTTTCTCTGCATATAAGAACATCCTAAGTGACAAACGCCTTTCCATGACCCCAGAGAACATCGAAAAATACTTAGTAGTTCACTGTGCTAAAAAATGTAAGGAATAAACGTGCTTTGAGTGTAGAAAATAATAAGTTTCTATTGAATATGTGTGTGATATGTTCATATAATATGACTCCAAAGCACATTGAAAAGTACTTAATTGTTCACTGTGCTGCAAAATGTAATATTAAGCGTGTTTAGTGTGTTGAAACTGACAAAATGGTAAGTTTATATTAATTATATGATATTACATATTTTGCCCATTCTACATATTTTGGCGCTTTTTGTTACATATTTATGTACATATTATGCCACTTGATACTACATAAAAATCCCAGCTCTAATTATAATACATTATATTCGTAATGCTATGTGAACAGGCCATTTAGTGTATAAATTAATGTTGGGTGCAACTCTTTTCAAGAGACATGGATTGGAATCTCAATGATCAGAAGAAAAATGAGTTTGAAAGTGGCCTCAGTGCGGTAGAAAATACGCAGCTGGAAATTATAGAAGTGAACTAGCTCCCACTAGTGCTGACGGGTTATATCATAGTGTCAATGTCTCCCTTCAGGTGAAGACGATCGCGTATAAGAAGTGGATATCGTTCTCCAAGGAGAAGTAATTTCATACCACTATGAAGGTCAGACCACTTCATTAATCCAAACTGTGAATTCTGAATCAGTCCTAGTCAGGCAAATAATGAAAAAAGTGTTAGACAGTGACGACATGACGTGTAGAAGTCAAGTGGTCCCTCTCCCATACAATCAGCGAGAAGACATTATAGAAAGTAAGTGAATGCTGAGAGCAAGACGTCTCAGAATTCTTTATCCTTCACCATCCTTCGACTCAGTTCAGTATTCATAAACTTCATAATATATATCATATTCATAAAATTCATATTCATAATATTGAATAAACATGGAATAAAAATAAACTAAGTGCGATAACCTAGATGCTAAGTCCCTTGAAACACCAATCAACACCATAAAATGAACTCAAAATTTAATATTGAAAATATCTGAGTTATTATTCATCGTTTGGGAAACTACCATGACCTACTGGAGGGATTTATTCTTACTACTGTGATTATGTACAATTCTTCATTAGACTTCACTTTGCCGGGCTGAGTGGCTCAGACGGTTAAGGCGCTGGTCTTCTAACCCCAACTTGGCAGATTCGTTCCTGGCTCAGTCCGGT
Organism: Anabrus simplex; assembly: GCF_040414725.1. Classification (NCBI taxonomy): domain Eukaryota; kingdom Metazoa; phylum Arthropoda; class Insecta; order Orthoptera; family Tettigoniidae; genus Anabrus; species Anabrus simplex. The sequence continues at coordinate 1,208,752,457 of NC_090266.1, read as the reverse complement.
GGTATTTGAAGGTGCTCAAATACGACAGCCTCGTGTCCGTAGATTTACTGGCACGTAAAAGAACCCCTACTACTACTACTACTACTACTACTACTACTACTACTACTAATAATAATAATAATAATAATAATAATAATAATGTTATTTTATTTACGTCCCACTAACCACTTTTACGGTCTTCGGAGACGCCGTGGTGCCGAAATTTAGTCCCGCGGGAGATTTTTTACGTGCTAGTAAATCTACCGACACGAGGATGACGTATTTGAGCACCTTCAAATACCAACGGACTGAGCCAGGATCGAACCTGCCAAGTTGGGGTCAGAAGGCCAGCGCTTCAACCGTCTGAGCCACTCAGCTCGGCATTTTACTTAGTACGCTACCATCCCGGGAGAATATTAATCGTATGTATTTGAAATGATCCACTTCCTCCAATAATCTAGCATTCCCAAAATGGCATCCAATCATTTCTCGTTTCTTCTCTACATAGACCTACAACTCTTAGTTTTAGGAATGATAATTTTCATATCATGCTGGATCCACCTCTTTCCAAGTTTCAATACGTTATGTAAATAGTACTGTAATTGGTCTCTAGAAATCGTATTGTCAAACGTACCTGAGGGTAGATGAAATTTTGATTTATACCATTGTAGAAACGCAAATAGTGTGTTTACTTTTGATTTTATAACAGAACATGTGAAATGGGCTGCTAATTAATGTGTTGTGTGTTACCTGACAAACAATGCATGTGTCCTGGATCCGGATGTTGTTGGTATGTCTTGTTATTTGATTCGTTTATACACACCCTTTATGTGCACATTACGAATGAGTAAATATGTACTTATTTCTATGAATTACACGAGGTGCAGTTTGCTATTGAATTTCCTTCGAAGTCGTTCGAATACATGAAACTGGAACAGGCATAAGTGTTTTTGTAATGTGATCATGATCCGTAATAAGAATACGAATGTCGGGCTGAGTGGATCACACGGTTGAGGCGCTGGCTTTTTGACTCCAACTTTGCAGGTTCGAACCTGACACAGTTCAGCGGTATTTGAGGGTGCTCGTGTCGGTAGATTTACTCGCACATAAAAGAACTCCTGAGGTACAAAATTTCGGCACTTCGACGTCTCTAAAAAGCGTATGAAGTAGTTAGTGGGACGTAAAGACAGTAAAATTATGAAGAATACGAATGACTAGCATGGGTTCCAGATGTCATTAAGCGATATAAGGATTAAGCACCTTAGTTAAGAATAGAATATTGTCCGCTTCTATTGCTGAATGGTCAGAGTACTAGCCTTCGATTCAGAGGTATAAAGTGAATTTCCAGACTGGATATACCTAAAATAGCCGACATTTGGGTATTTATATAAGAACGTAATACTATTACCGTCTAAGTGTGTAGGATCCGCAATGGGACGTTTGGCTTGCAGAAACTGCTCACTTAACAGCATGTAATTGTCCAATAATATCTGGTTCTCATTTGTGAGGATTTAATCCCGGAATTGGGACATGATTTTTAGAACGATATAGTGGAATGAACGGTACTCAAAATGTCCCCAGTGAGATATTACAATGTAAATTAATTTAGTATTTAAAAAAATTTATTTCAGTTGGTTGGCAACACAAGATTGCGACAACCTACAGTGCCCTACTATAAAAACAAGTACAACATCGAATGTATTGACGTGTTTGTATTGATGGTGGGTGCTCGTGGAACGATACCAAGCCGTTTTATGTTAAGATCTGCAAAATGCTAGGCATCCCTAATAATACCATAAAAGAAATTGCATTCTCGGCAGTTAAAGGATCTGTCGCGATTTTACGAATTCACATATATGCTGCATAATAATGTGTTATTGTGCTTAATCTCTTCTACTATTTTCCTACCATTCATCAGCAATTGTACAACCATATGATGAGCCTTTGTTATACTTTGTCCCTGTGGAAGCTTTGATAATTATCAGAGGGCTAATAAAATAAAATATCAACACAAATGCATACTTTGTGTGTGGAAAATACACACATTTGCGGATATAATGACATTATAATGGAAAAATGACAATCAATCAATCAATCAATCAATCAATCAATCAATCAATCAATCAATCAATCAATCAATCAATCAATCAATCAATCAATCAATCAATCAATCAATCAATCAATCAATCAATCAATCAATCAATCAATCAATCACTACTGATCTGCATTTAGGGCAGTCGCCCAGGTTTGCAGATTCCCTATCTGTTGTTTTCCTAGCCTTTTCTTAAATGATTTCAAAGAAATTGAAAATTTATTGAACATCTCCCTTGGTAAGTTATTCCAATCGATAACATCCCTTCCTATGAATGAATATTTGCCCCAATTTGTCCTCTTGAATTCCAACTTTATCTTCATATTGTGATCTTTCCTACTTTTAAAGACGCCACTCAAACTTATTCGTCTACTTATGTCATTCCACTCCATCTCTCCGCTGACACCTCGGAACATACCACTTAGTCGAGCAACTCGTCGTTTTTCTCCCAATTCTTCCCAGCCCAAACTTTGCAACATTTTCGTAACGCTACTCTATTGTCGGAAATCAACCAGAACAAATCGAACTGCTTTTCTTTGGATTTTTTCCAGTTCTTGAATCATGCAATCCTGGTGAGGGTACCATACACTGGAACCATACTCTAGTTGGCGTCTTACCAGAGAAATATATGCCCTCTCCTTTACATCCTTACTACAACCCCTAAACACCCTCATAACAGTGTGCAAAGATCTGTACCCTTTATTTACAATCCCATTTATGTGATTACCCTAATGAAGATCTTACCTTATATTAACACCTAAATACTTACAATGATCCCCACAAGGAACTTTCACCCCATTAACGCAGTAATTAAAACTGAGAGGACTTTTCCTATTTGTGAAACTCACAAGCTGACTTTTAACCCCGTTTATCAACATACCATTGCCTGCTGTCCATCTCACAACATTATCGAAGTCACGTTGCAGTTGCTCACAATCGTGTAACTTATTTATTACTCTATACAGAATAACATCATCCGCAAAAAACCTTACCTCTGATTCCACTTGTTTACTCATATCATCCATATATATAAAAGAACTTGTCCTGACTGACTGACTGACTGACTGACTGACTGACTGACTGACTGACTGACTGACTGACTGACTGACTGACTGACAATTTTGGGGGGTTGAAAAGGGGGTGAATTTTTAAAATGAGTGTATCTAACTTATATCTCAAAACTTCTAAAGTTTTTAGATGTAAAAATTGGTATTTAGAATCTCCTTTAAAAATAAAGAAACAGGTATTTTTTGTTTTCGGAAAATCCCAATAAGAAGGGTGGAAAAGGGTGAAGAAGGGGTTGAATGCCTTTATGAAGCTATTTATATTTCAGAACCTGAAGATATTACAGGCCTTTAAATTGGTATTTGGGATCTACCTTAAAAATAAAGAAACAGGTATTTTTTCGTTTTTGGAAAATCCAAATAATGGGGGTGAAAAGGGGGGTGAATTTTTAAGATGAATGTGTCTATATCTTAAAACTTTAAAAGTTTACAGATGTAAGAATTGGTGTTCAGGATCTCCTTTAAAAATAAAGAAACACGTATTTTTTTGGAAAATCCAATTAATGGCGGTTAAACAGGAGTGATAAATTGGGGTGAATTTTTTGAAAGACGATATCTACAGAATATCTGAGAAACGTAAAATGTTACAGACATTTAAAGTGGGTATTTGGAATCTCCTGTAAATGTAAAGAAAAATAGGTGATTTGTTTTTGGAAACTCTACTTAAGGGGAACTAACAAGGGAGTGAAATTTTAACATGAGAATTTCTACAGTATATCTCAAAAAACTTAACATGTTACTGAAGTGAAAAATGGTATTTTTTATCTCTATTAAAAATCAAGGAACGTGTATTTTTAGTTTTCGGAAATACCACGTGGGTGGAAGGGGGTAAAAGTGACTGAAAATGGTGTTGAATTCTTTTAATTAGGCTACTGATGTCTCAAAAATGAAGATGCTACAGACGTGAATTTTGATATATGGAATCTGCTTTAGAAATAGAGAAACACGTATTCTCGGAAAATCCAATGAGGGGGGGGGGGGTGAAAGATTTGAAAAATTATTTGACTTAATTGTATGAGAATACATATATCTAATAAAAACTACAGTTGTTACAGACGTGAAAATTGGTATTTGGATCTCCTTTAAAACAAAGAAAAACGCGTTTTCGGGGGGAAACAATCTTGGGGGGTGGGTTTGAAAAGAAGTTAAATTCCTTTCATGAGGACACATTAATCAAAAACTGAAGAAGATAGAGTCGTGATAATTGGTATTTAGAAGATACTTTACTATTAAAGAAACAAGTATTTTTCGCCGGAAAATTCACTTGGGGGGGGGGAGGTGTGAAAGGAAGTGAAAAAATTGAATTTTTTATGGGGATACTTATGTCTCAAAACTGAAGGTAATAGTCGTGAACATTGGTGTTTGGAATCTCCTTTAAACATAAAGAAACACGCCTTCTTTTAATTTTTTTGGGGGGGATAAATAAACTTAATGGCGGTGGGGTATAAAAAGAGGTGAGACCAATTGATTTTAGTGTTCAAAATGTACTTATTGTACCGTACCCAGGGGTAAATACCCTCTAGGACGATGCCTCCATTCCTGTATGAACATCCGACTAACTCAGGGTTGGGCAGAGTGTGGGTTGGTTGTCGATTGGGTCAGGATAAAAGTCGAAGTTCAACACTAAAATAGCAATCAATGACAGGAAATGGAGGTATAACACGAATGAGAAACAATCATAGGGGGTAAGATGGATTTATTAATAAATATCCCCGATCAAATCACACGAAAATAATTGAATAAAAAAAAATAATAACTTGTAGAAAATGAACTCAAAGTAATAAAATAAATCGAAATCAGAAACGTTAAATGAGTGATAATACAAATTTGACATTAAAAGAAAAACAAGTTCAATAAAGAACATATATAAAAATCAAGACTGAGTAACTTCTCATAGTCCAATGTTTATGTTATATGGCAACAAGTGTACGCAAACACTGCCACATGGTGTTTCGGTATGGAGTTTCACATTATCACATCCCAACGATACGGTTTCAAAATTAAGTTACTCCCGAGAGTCATCAAACTATTTCCGTAAAATCAAAGTTACATCATATGAAAATTTACGACGGAAAGAAAAATAATTAAGACGCACCGGACGCTATGTAAGGTATGCAAAATACTAGGGGCAAATCCTACACTATATTTACAATAATTCAAATCATCAAACTAAACATATATATACATCGGATATCGAGTAAAGTCTTAAATGCTACACTGCTTCTAATGTGAATCCCGGTTCACAGCAAAAGATCTAGACAGAACTAGATAAACCAACAATACATCAGCACTCGGGCTGTTCCCTTTAAAAACAACGAGACAAGGTATATAATCACAAAATAATAAGGTAAAACCATCCTGTAAGAGAAAAACATATAAATACTCCTTGATGTCATGGAGAAAGCAATGGGCAACATTGCCTCCTTCTGCTGCGTTTGAGCGCTCAACAGCGCGGTCATCCGTCATGTACTTCCGGGTAGATTACGAGCTGTGAAGAAATATAGAACTCCACTACGCTAAAGATTGAATTTTGTCTCCCGAGGCCGCCGCAAGGAAATACTGTCTCTTTCACACATGCCGATAACACAGGCCAGGAATCAGCTTGCCATGAGATAACGCCCATCATCAACTACACGGAAACTCCCGTATATTAATTGCTTCTTAGCATGCTTGGGCCATTTAACAACATCAGACTCAATAGTCTGGAATTAACACTGTCCATTCTGATCACAATATACTCAGAAGACACTAAGCAGGCACACACATCTGCATAATACTCTATCTTGTCAAGCATACAATCGGCCTGCACTAATACATTATAATTAAGCATGCAATTATTATCTCATCATTCCTCATGAATCCTACTGGCCTTTCCACATAACGAGACGCTGTTCGAGTCCTTGGCAGACCATCAGGCAAACAGAATCCAACTTAACTTCAAAGATCTTAATTTAACAACGACGTTCTGCAGCTCCTTCTGGCAGCTTCTGTAAAACCATGCATCATGCAAAATAGCTATACCTGTCTCTCTGAATAACCGAAATAAAATGAATTGATACGTGTTTGACGTAATATAGAAATGAACCTGTCGATCTAGCCCTTCTAGCATATATATTTAAGGAAAACTCGGAATATCCTACTCTAAATACTATATTTACAACAATAACTGATCCTATCAATCCCTCATTTTCCCAAACATCTAATCATAAAGCAAAATGAAAATAAAATAAACATGCATTAATCTCGTATCCGAATCTACCATAGTAACAAAATTAAACCAATACATGCCGTCAGGCTTACTTTAAATGAAACTGAAAATTCTATCTACACTGCCCTAGTACCTTAACATAACTTACATATCATGCCATATATAATACGTGCATCTTACTTTATGATGACTCTCGGGATACCAGGATAGCAGCTTACATCCCCTCTAATTTTGGGAACTACACCATGTTAATCACATCCTTAACATGTGGGAATGCACTTCCTTCCTCTGCAGGTGTATCCATCATCTTGCTGGAAAACAATTCACTGGAACACAGAAGACTATAGTTGATAACCTCTTCGCTGCTTAATGCTGCGAGCCGAAATACCCTTTCTTTTACCAGATCAGCTAACACACTGATTCACATATATATAACACACTTCACTAAAAGGGTAAAAAATAGTTTAAAAAGCAGCCCACGGTTCGGTACGGAAGTTCCACGCGAATACGCGCCCGTCGCGAAATAGTGAAACACTAGCACGTTTCCACCACACTTGTTATTCAGCGGTCACTACACCGTCTTTATCGATTAAAAGTAAACTTTGTCAAAGCACAGTAAATATTACGACTGCACAATTTGAAGTATCAACGAGAACCAGTTACTATTTCTGGAATAACACCCCGTTAATTACTATCACCAGTCACAGAGTTGGTACATCCGCACTGTTCAAACTTTTACTACAGAGAGACGAGTTAGTACATCCGTACTGCTCAAATTTCAACTACAGAGTGCCGAGTTAGTACATCCGTACTGCTCAAATTTTCGCTACAGAGTGACGCTCTCCAGAGCTTGGGTTACTGAGGAGGCTTCGGTGACGCTAATAATGTTGGGGTTCCCGGGTATCTGAACAAACCACCAATCAGAGAGTTCGTCATGTATGATGATACAATACTTATTGTGATATATTTGTAAAACACAGCTCAGACATTAGCAAATCTCTTCCACCAATTTCTATAATACATTTCCAAATATATCTAACTTCAGAAACTGTGGAAAACCGATTGTCTACAGAAACTGACTTTATCCACAGAGCATGTTGGTCATCCTGGAATTAATATTTAGCGCGGCGTAGCCTCCAGGTTTGCCAAATCCTTAAGTTCCCATTGGCTGAAATATCTCGCTTGGTCAGCATCTAATACACGTGTCGGTCCTTGCCAGCGCTTGGGTACGCTTACTTTCTCACGGTCATACGGAAATATGAAGCAACATCCAGCGACTTACAGTCTTGCTCAACATCCGGTATTAACTATCTTGGGATACGATGCTTTAACATATTAGACTGTATCTTTTATTAATAAATTTCACATATTTGGTCAAATAATGTTCCAATTATTATTATGGGCCGGTCGGATACGGCTCACTTATAAGGAGCCTCCGTTGCTCAGGCGCAGCGCGCCGGCCTCTCACAGCTGGGATCCGTGGTTCAAATCCCGGTCACTCCATGTGACATTCGTGCTGGACAAAACGGAGGCGGGACAGATTTTTCTCCGGATACTCCGGTTTTCCCTGGCATCATTCATTCTAGCAACACTGTCCAATATTTCATTTCATTTGTCATTCCTTGATCATTTCTCCAGAGGAGTGCGACAGGCTTCGGCAGCCGGCACAATCCTTACTGTCGCCGCTAGATGCGGCTTTATTCATTCCATTCCTGGCCCTGTTGAATGACTGAAAACAGGCTGTAGGATTTCGATGTACTTATTCTGACCATAAACCGATCATTTTTAATCTCCCCTGGGTTCGTTTTCAACAGCCATCTTTTCCTTCGGAGAACGTTGTCAGATTGCAGTAGATTCTCCTGGCATATAATTAAAAATTTAAACACATTTGAAATAAACGATAGGAATGAGATTGACCGTCAAAGTGTTCACCTCTATAATAAGGCCAATAATGCACGGGAGTATGTCATTCGTATCGCCAGAAATCCCGCACACTTACCTTCGCGCGACAATGGTGCTGGTCACATTGTCAACAATGACATTGGCAGCAGATGTAATTTACCGCCAAGTAGCGGTCTTGCATCTTGCTGTGGGGTCCAGAACATCCATAATAATAATAATAATAATAATAATAATAATAATAATAATTGTACCGGGCGGTACACCTCCACACCGTTTATTTAAAAGTTGCGCCAGTTGAAACTCCTCTTCTGGAGGAAGTCTGAACTTTATCTACGGTCTTAATTTCCAAATTTCTCAGAAGATGTCACTACCTGGAAATTTTTGAGTTTGTGAACTGTGTCATTTTCGACGTACTTTTGTCTTGCTTGTATTAAGAAGTGTGAACTTTCTCTTCTAGAGGACACTACTGAAGATCAACAATAGTGCACCCTAGTGCGGAGTCAAAGAACTATTTTGTTGGAGAAAATTTAATTTCAGGAGTTTGTTCTTTGTTAAATTTCTTTCTGTCATTGTTTAAGTTGGCAATATTTACCCCTTTCTTCCCCTTGTTTTGAATGTATCCAATCACGAATTTTTCAATTAATTTCTGACCAATCTGGTGTATCTTTCCCCAACTTGAATCTGTTGCGGGGTCCTACCCAATAAAATCTTTGTGGGAGGGTGTTTTCTTTCCCCTAACGCCTAGAACTTTCTGCGAGAGTATTTAAACTGCTGATTTTAGGGTCTCCGGGCCACTTCTGTTCCATCTTTCAGTGTATTAAGTACATAGCAGGAGGCGGGAAGCGCCTCTTTCCTCGGCAGCGGTCAACAATAAGGTAATGGCCGATTAATAAATTTTTTTCTTTGCCAGCTCAGCAGTTTTACTTCGGGGCAGGTTCTAGGCGTTCCCCTATGTAACCTTTTCCTAAAATGTAACTTCTCTTTTCTTCTATTCTCTTGTAAAGCGACATACTGGGATAGAGAGTGTTAACCCTCTCGAGCTCCCACTCACATTGTTTGAGGTGAACTTATTTTTCGCAACCTATTCTTCAGTAATGTAAGTTAGTAGTTTCTTAAGTCACCTCTGTAGTATGGGATTAGCCCTTGCATCAGTGGCCTTAGAGCCAAAATAGGTCTTAAAGACAAAGTGTATTAGGAGTGCAAGTTCGCCTCCTCTCAAATTGTGATTTTAGAGGTCATGTATTAACTTTCTTGTCATTTAACAGACCTCAGTAGATTGGGTATTTTCCTCCTGTGTATATGTCCTTTGAGGACGGCTTAAAGGTGGAGTTCGGAGTGGCCTATGATAGGCTTGTATTTTAAGGGGAAGTTGCCCTTTTTGAAAATTGTGTTTCTGCCTCAAGGAGGCTTTTGGATGTAATTGGAAGCCGGTGTTTCTGGCATGTTTGGGGGTTTTCGGCCCCTTTGTTGTATGGTGTTAATTGTAAGGTTGGGCTCATGGCTCAAGAATTACGTTTCTGACTTTTTGAAGCCCCAAATGGGGTACCTATGTAAATGTAATTGTCAATCGTGTTTCGGCTACTAAGTACCTGTTCAATTTGTTGTTACCTAATTTTGAAAAGAAAATATAACCTTGTTAAATTTTAAAATTAATTTCACTTTAGTAGCTTGAGACCCCTTCACCACCCAGCACCTTCTTTCATGCATAACTACCACCAAAACACGGTAACAAGTGGTAGCAGAGCGTGGTTGAATGGGTCTCAATTTAGCCCCTTTTGACGGCTAAACTCTGTTTTGATCCGAACTCTAACCATTTTCTCAGTTGCTGGAAATTTTTTATTGAGGTTTTTCAAAATTTTTCTGTTATCATGCCCGGCCCTCGCGATGTTCTCCTCCTTAACTACTTGCGCAAAGAGGAGTTGATCTACGGATTAACTATTAGAAACGTGCAATCTGGAGGCACGGTTGCTATCGATACTAACAAGCTTAGAGACTCCCTTGATTTGCCCATTTCCATCCCCAATTTGGGAGAGAAAGAAATTGATGACTCTCTTTCCACGATCGTCGAGAACATTACTGGGCTAGCATCGGTCGTTAGTTTTTTTGATGAAAATGATCCGTCTCCTAATCAAATTAAGCGTGTGCAAGGCAGGCTATATCATTTTTCAAATAGAGTTAATGATCTGTTGTCTCTAAAGGTGAATGACGTTCAGAGGAAGGAAGCTAATACGCTCCTTGAAACTATTTCTGAATTGTCTAGTAAAGTCACTCAATTGTTAACTGGGGAAATTCCTCCCAAATCTGATCAACCCACCATAGTGAATGTAGGTAGCGAGGAAGAGTCTCCTAAGGGAGAAGTAAATAGGAAAACCCCCACTGCTCAAACTATCTCTGCCCCATTGGACAACGAGCCTGAACGCCGTGCATCGTTGAGTAACATCCGTTCTGAATTAACTTCTTTGCCCCTGAAACCTCTACCTACTATGTCACCCGGGTTTAGCAGCTTGCCTCATCCATTGGCAATGTTGCTAAGAGGTATCTCTAAGTTTTCTGTCAACACCACCAGTGAAGTTATTTCATTTTTAAGATTTTTAGTTGAATTTCAGGATCACGCCCTTGTGTTTTCTCTTTCCCCTTGTCAAATTTTACAAATAATCTATCCTTATGCTATTGGTGTTCTCTCAGATAAGATAGTAAGAGCTATTGCTGAACAGTCATCTATTGAAGATTTTCACGCACACTTGCTTGCAAATTTCATTCCTGCCCGCGCGAGGTCATCTCTGATTCAGAAATACTATTATCGGGTACAGCGCTTGGATGAAAACTTGGCTGATTTCATACAGGACATTAAGTTTTATACTAGGGTGTTTGCCCTTCATTTTCCTGAAGATCAGATTGTGCAGGCTATTGTAGAGGGAATTTCACCTCCCTATAGGTCATATTTGTGTTTCGCGGCGTGCCCGCAAACCTTCTCGGAACTTGAAGCGTTGGCCGTCTCGGCGGAAGGAGTTAGATACGCCGATTCTTTGCGTGTCGCGAAAGAACCCCCGCCTTCCTTTAGTAACACTCGGCCTCCACCTCGCCGACCAGTCAATCCCCGTAAATGTTATGCGTGCGGGGCGCCTGACCATCTGCGCAATAAGTGTCCTCTGATCAAGTCTAGTAGGGCAAATAATGAAGCTGGTTCATCACAAGGCTGTTTTAAATGTGGGGCTTTCTCACATATCGCCAAGAATTGTCCCAATTCGAATAGCACCCCCTCCTGCTCAACTTCTGGGGTAACTTCCAACAACAATCAAAAGTGACTAGTGGCTTCGGCTGAGTCAACTAATTCATCTTCCCGAGGCTCAGCCCCTGGTAAGCAGATCGAAAATTCTGGGAACGTTCAATCTGCTAATCTGTCCTTTGAATGCCCCAAAGAGTGTCTTAAGATTGCGGCGGATACCCCCGCACCTGTTGCTTTCCTTAAGATTGAGGTAAATAACGAACCTATAACAGCTCTATTAGATTCAGGCAGTGTTTGTTCCATTATTTCGGCTGAATGGTACTCGAAATTGAAGTCTGTTTGTAACCTACCTGTCTATGACTCTTCTCCTGTGAAATGTGTTTCTGCTAATACATCTCCATTAGAAATTCTAGGTTCCTTACTGGTCAAAATTCGTATTTTTTAAATTTACATGGAAAATTAAATTGTTTGTGGCCAAGCAATTGTCTTGCCCCATTATATTGGGAGCTGACTTTATTTCTCACACTGGTCTTGTGCTCGATCTCCAGTCTAGGTCGTGCACATTCAAATTTGCTTCTAGTTGTAAAATTCCACTATTAAAATGTAATTCTGTGTCATGTTCTTCTATTTCGCCTACCCAGGATGAGATGTTGTTAGACCTTAGACATCTACCTGAGGAGCAGGCTGATAGTATTCGCAAACTGTGTCAGTCGTTTCCCGAGGTATTCTCTGATACTCTTGGCGTTACTGACCTGATCGAATACAAAATTGAGGTCACGGATTCGATTCCCGTCCGTTTTCCACCGTATAGGCTATCTCCACCTAAAATGAATTCTCTGAAAGAAATCATCGATCAGATGTTGAAGGATGGTATTATTAGGCCCTCTAAGTCAGCGTATTCTTCGCCTATTTTTCTAGTCCCGAAACCCCAAGGGGGCTTCAGGCCTGTAATTGACTACAGGGCTCTCAATCGGAAGGTGGTGTTACAATCTGTGCCCCTTCCCGACCTTCATTCTTGCTTTTCATGGTTTCGTAAGGCCAAGTTCTTTACTATCTTGGACTTGAATCAGGCCTATAATCAAATTCCCCTTGCTGAAGAGTCTAAACACCTTACAGCGTTTGCCACGGACTGGAATTTATACGAATACAACCGCGTGCCTTTCGGGCTCCCCACGGGGGCAGCTGTGCTCACTAGGCTACTAGATAGGGTCTTCTCCGACATCAAATTCGAGTACTTATATCACTACTTGGATGATGTCGTCGTGTTTTCGGAGACCTTCGAAGAACATCTAGATCATCTGCGAGAAGTTCTGAATCGCCTTCGTAAGGCTGGGTTAACTGTCAAGTTGTCCAAGGTCGCTTTTGCTAAGCCCTCTATGTCATTCCTAGGGCATATTGTGTCACCTGATGGTGTAGCAGTCGATCATTCTAGAACACAGGCCATCCGTGATTTTAAACCTCCCAAGGACATTAAAGGTATCGCCAGGTTCATTGGTATGGTGAATTTCTTCAGAAAGTTCATTCCTAACTTTGCTAATAGAGCGGCGCCATTGAACCTTCTTCGTAGGAAAGGCATCAAATTCGAGTGGGGACCTTCTCAACAAGCCGCTTTTGAAGATCTGAAATTAGCTCTCTGTAATGCCCCTATCCTTGCTATGCCTGATTTCTCAAAGAAATTCATCGTCCAAACGGACGCGTCGTCGTCGGCGGTAGCGGCAGTCCTTCTTCAAGAGACTGAACTAGGGAGGCGACCCATCGCCTATGCATCTAGGACTCTATCGGCTCAAGAAGCCAAGTATTCCATCTATGAGCTCGAAGGGTTGGCAGTCTTATTTGCCTTAGAAAAGTTCCGTCTCTATCTGGAACATGTCAAATTCGACCTGGAGACAGATAATCAAGCATTAAGCTGGGTCTTAGGTAGGCCGCGTCGTACTGGTCGTATAGCCCGTTGGGCCATCCGTATTTCTGCCTTCCAATTCAATGTCAGGCATATCCGAGGTACCGAAAATGTTGTCGCTGATGGACTCAGCCGTATGTTTTCAGGCGACGTTGAGAACCATGAACAGGTCGACAGTCCATCACCTCCCGAGTCCATGCTATCTGAGGTTAATGCCATCCTAACAGATGTTCCCATGCTGTTTAGGGATATCGAGAAATACCAACGTGAAGATCCGACGCTGGCTCCGATAATGGAAACCCTTTCTTCTGGGGAACATGTTGTCCCTTATGTTCTGAGGAATGGAGTTCTATGTTGCCCTTCGAGGCATGATAAGATGATGAAAGTTGTTGTTCCAGCGGTTCTTGTACCTATGATCTTCAAGTATTATCATGAGACCCCATTAGGAGGGCATCTTGGTATCTTTAAAACTCGTGAAAAGATTCGTGATATGTTCATCTGGAAGGGTATGGACGGTGAAATCCGTGAATTAGTAAAGGCATGTAAATCCTGTTTGCTTAGTAAACCGACCATGTCCACTAAGGTAGGTCTTTTGTCTTCTCATCAAGCGTCGCGCCCCATGGAGCGCCTGTATATTGATTATGTGGGACCCTTCCCCCAGTCAAAGGGGAATGCCAACAAGTTCATCTTTGTATGTGTAGATGGTTTTACTAGATTTTTCTGGTTATTTCCGACTAAGCTGGCTACCGCTCAGTCCACCATTTCTTGTCTTAATACTATCTTTGCTTCTTTTGGTCCTTGTCAATACATAGTTTCCGATAATGCTAAGGCTTTTACATCTAATTTATTTCGTAAATTCTGGTTTGACTTATCCATCTCTCATGTAACTACTTCTGCTTATTAACCTCAACCATCTCTGGCTGAACGGGTTAACCGTAATCTCAGGTCCGCACTCATTGCCTATCATCATGAAGATCCTTCCAGGTGGGACACGTCCCTGCATTGGATAGCTTTTGCTTTGAATTCAGCGGTTCATGAATCTCACAAGTTCACTCCAGCTTCTTTAATGTTCAAGTTTGTTCCCAACTCGCCGCTCTCTAACCTCTGGTCTCTGAATGACATTCTACCCGAGATAATAGATCCGGACAACATTAAAGATCTTTGGAAGAAGGCTAAAGCCAATCTTAAAGTGTCTCATGAAAAGGTTAGGGAAAGGTATGATCGTGGACGGAGACCCACCCCTTTGAAGGTAGGTGACCAGGTTATGGTCAAAAATTTTGTTCCCGCGGGCAAGCTTGCCCCCAGATTTCATGGGCCTTGTATCATTCTCGATTTTCTTACGCCGGTTACCTTATTGTTAAGTAATCCAGCCACCGAGAGGATATTTTGGGTTCACCTGTGCCAGGTGAAACCGGTGTAATTTTGTGTTAACTTGCTTCATATTATTTTGAAAGGATATGAAGGTTATATTTTTTTTGAGTTTCACTTTTATGGCATTCTGCCCCTTCTATAATATTTTGGTTTTAGATGTAAGCCTTTTGTAAAACCCGCCCCGATCCGTTAAACTGCCATCCTGTTCTTGCCACGGCCATTACCACGCTCCTGTCTCCTGCTCCACCTTACACTGTGGCTTAATAAGATTAAATGCCACGGATATCTACACGCCGCTGGCCCCTCAACCTCTCCATAATGCCTGTGCCTTCAAAAAGACGATGGTCCAACACAATTCTGCCGCCTAGCCTTAATGTTTCAGTGCCCCCGCAGCCGCGCAGCGCCGTGCAGCAACTGGGGAGGGGGATGGGCCCCCTTCTCTCCAGCGAGGACGACATGTGCACGGCGAGCCGGAGCTCTCCTCCCGGCCAAGGCTGATGTGCGGCGCACGACCTGCTACTGGCCCGCAGCCTGTATATGTTCACCGCGGGCGCGGCGTGTTTCTACACTCTGCTCCCCTCATAGTGCGGGCGAGCGGTATCTCAGGGTACTTAAGGGGTCCGAGCGGCCTCCTTTTGGACGCAAGCTGCAACGGCCGGTCCGGCCATCCAACTTCATCAACATCAACTACATGGACAGTTACTATAAGAGATAACTACATTTGGGAATTCAACCGCAATATCTGATGGACATTGCAAATTTTTCCTTCACTTTTAAGTAGTAAAAGCTTATCTTCAGAAATTCAACTTCTATAAACCTAAAGACTTCACTTCACCTCCAACAACAAAATTTTGGAACCGAATTAAGAAATTTCTCAAATACTTCTGCAAGTTATCTTAATATCAACATCAAAACTTGGAACTTATTTTCAAACTAAAGTTTATGTTCTTCTGTGTTACCCCGTGGAGGAACTTTTGGGGGGGGAGGTCTGTACCGGGCGGTACACCTCCACACCGTTTATTTAAAAGTTGCGCCAGTTGAAACTCCTCTTCTGGAGGAAGTCTGAACTTTATCTACGGTCTTAATTTCCAAATTTCTCAGAAGATGTCACTACCTGGAAATTTTTGAGTTTGTGAACTGTGTCATTTTCGACGTACTTTTGTCTTGCTTGTATTAAGAAGTGTGAACTTTCTCTTCTAGAGGACACTACTGAAGATCAACAATAGTGCACCCTAGTGCGGAGTCAAAGAACTATTTTGTTGGAGAAAATTTAATTTCAGGAGTTTGTTCTTTGTTAAATTTCTTTCTGTCATTGTTTAAGTTGGCAATATTTACCCCTTTCTTCCCCTTGTTTTGAATGTATCCAATCACGAATTTTTTCAATTAATTTCTGACCAATCTGGTGTATCTTTCCCCAACTTGAATCTGTTGCGGGGTCCTACCCAATAAAATCTTTGTGGGAGGGTGTTTTCTTTCCCCTAACGCCTAGAACTTTCTGCGAGAGTATTTAAACTGCTGATTTTAGGGTCTCCGGGCCACTTCTGTTCCATCTTTCAGTGTATTAAGTACATAGCAGGAGGCGGGAAGCGCCTCTTTCCTCGGCAGCGGTCAACAATAAGGTAATGGCCGATTAATAATTTTTTTTCTTTGCCAGCTCAGCAGTTTAACTTCGGGGCAGGTTCTAGGCGTTCCCCTATGTAACCTTTTCCTAAAATGTAACTTCTCTTTTCTTCTATTCTCTTGTAAAGCGACATACTGGGATAGAGAGTGTTAACCCTCTCGAGCTCCCACTCACATTGTTTGAGGTGAACTTATTTTTCGCAACCTATTCTTCAGTAATGTAAGTTAGTAGTTTCTTAAGTCACCTCTGTAGTATGGGATTAGCCCTTGCATCAGTGGCCTTAGAGCCAAAATAGGTCTTAAAGACAAAGTGTATTAGGAGTGCAAGTTCGCCTCCTCTCAAATTGTGATTTTAGAGGTCATGTATTAACTTTCTTGTCATTTAACAGACCTCAGTAGATTGGGTATTTTGCTCCTGTGTATATGTCCTTTGAGGACGGCTTAAAGGTGGAGTTCGGAGTGGCCTATGATAGGCTTGTATTTTAAGGGGAAGTTGCCCTTTTTGAAAATTGTGTTTCTGCCTCAAGGAGGCTTTTGGATGTAATTGGAAGCCGGTGTTTCTGGCATGTTTGGGGGTTTTCGGCCCCTTTGTTGTATGGTGTTAATTGTAAGGTTGGGCTCATGGCTCAAGAATTATGTTTCTGACTTTTTGAAGCCCCAAATGGGGTACCTATGTAAATGTAATTGTCAATCGTGTTTCGGCTACTAAGTACCTGTTCAATTTGTTGTTACCTAATTTTGAAAAGAAAATATAACCTTGTTAAATTTTAAAATTAATTTCACTTTAGTAGCTTGAGACCCCTTCACCACCCAGCACCTTCTTTCATGCATAACTACCACCAAAACTCGGTAACAATAATAATAATAATAATAATAATAATAATAATAATAATAATAATAATGTTCTGGACCGTCGTAAAAAGTGTGGACCGCGCTGGAAACGGGTCCTGGACGGGTAATGACTAAGAATGTAGTCCGGCCGCGGGTTCAGTACCGCCAAGGCACCCAAGACGACACCACGCCGGATCTCCTGAAGGATTTGGTCCATATTAAAAATGCTTATGGGAATATATGACAAAGATTTAGGGACCCAACTGACCGGATGGAATACTTAGACCTAGCCCCGGAAGTACGAAATCGATTGCTGGAGAGAAAGATTGAAAAATGGGAGGAAAATTGCCATAACCTATTAGAAAACGAGTCAGATCGCGAATTTTGGCAGATTCTCTCAGAAAAAGGGTCAGATCGCGAATTTTGGCGGATTAAATATAAAACATTAAGCATTCAATTATAAATTTCAGTATAATACCGTAGCGAAACACGGGTATCTTGCCAGTTTATATATATTAGAAAACATAAAGGTGCAGTAATACTGCCTTGAGGAATTCCCCTCTTAATTATTACAGGGTCAGATAAAGCTTCGCCTACTCTAATTCTCTGAGATCTATTTTCTAGAAATATAGCAACCCATTCAGTCACTCTTTTGTCTAGTCCAATTTCGCTCGTTTTTGCCAGTAGTCTCCCATGATCCACCCTATCAAATGCTTTAGACACGTCAATCGCGATACAGTCCATTTGAGCTCCTGAATCCAAGATATCTGTTATATCTTGCTAGAATCGTATAAGTTGAGCTTCAGTGGAATAACCTTTCCTAAAACCAAACTTCCTTCTAACGAACCAGTTCTTAATTTCGCAAACATGTGTAATGTAATCAGAAATAATGCCTTCCCAAAGCTTACATGGAACGCATGTCAAACTTACTGGCCTGTAATCTTCAGCTTTATGTCTATCACCCTTTTCTTATATACACAGGGGCTACTATAGCAACTCTCCATTGATTTTGTATAGACCGAGCTCGATAGCTGCAGTCGCTTAAGTGCGGCCAGTATCCAGTAATTGGGAGATAGTGGGTTCGAACCTCTCTGTCGGCGGCCCTGAAGATGGTTGTCCGTGGTTTCCCATTTTCACACCAGGCAAATGCTGGAGCTGTACCTTAATTAATGCCACGGCCGCTTCCTTCCCATTGCTATGCCTTTCCCATCCCCTCATCGCCATAAGATATTTCTGTGTCGGTGCGACGTAAAGCAAATAGCAAAAAAAAAAAAGAAAAAAAAGCATTTGGTATAGCTCCTTCAACCAAACAGTAATCAAATAAGTACTTCAGATATGGTACTATATCCTAACCCATTGTCTTTAGTATATCCCCAGAAATCTTATCAACTCCATCCGCTTTTCTAGTTTTAATCTTTTGTACCTTATTGTACAAGTAATTGTTATCATATGTAAATTTTAATACTTCTTTAGCATTAGTCTCCTCCTCTATCCGGACATTATCCTTGTAACCAATAATCTTTACATACTGCTGACTGAATACTTCTTTGCCATCACAGAATATGTCTGAGAAAAGCGTCTAGAATCATACCGTTCACCTTTATTTTCCTCCCTCGGCTTTGGTTCATCACACATGAGTATGATTTGAGACTGAAAACTCAGCAATTATACAATTACAGGGGACTGAAAGTAAGGAAATTCCATCTCAAATTCTAAATCATCACCCTCCTTGATTACAGTACTGAATTTCTTATGCATGCGTTCAGTATTTTTTTGAGTGCTTATCGGTTTTTTATTGTCAACATAGTATATTGCAATACATATAATTCAATACAATATACTTCACACGAGAAGATTGGTAAACAACAAACAATGACTAACTGGAGTATTCTATGCCAGCGAACACAATATACTGTACAATAAGTGAATAAAGGAGCGAGAATTTACATCACATACACGTTCCTTGCCTACAATCACACACACCAAACTAGCGTCACAGTAATAGGAGCTAAAGAAGTAAGAATAACACAAGCTATCCCGTAGCACTCGTGCACCACTGTACGTTCGCTTAGGAAAATGACACTCTTGTGACAGAGAGATAAATTTTAGTAGTTACACTGTTCAGACAGTTGCACTGTTAGATGACTGCTACCAGTTTATTAATAAAGTCCCCAATATAGAGCTTCTTCTGGGGGACGCGAGGGCTTTGTAGACACTAACACTGATGTCTGCGAAGAGCTCTTGTTTGGTGTAGGGTCTTTTGGCTTGTAACACACAATGTACATAAGTGCCTAAGAGGAGCACTACAGTATTATTTAGCTGAGCCGGTCGCAAGCTAAAGGTAGCTCGAATTGTCCATTCAGAGGCAATATAGATCTGGGGCTGATTTATGATAGAATGTAGTTTCACTTTAAATTCACTCCACACTTGCTGGGTGACGTCACATTCCGTCAGTCTATGTTGGATTGTATCCCTAGGAGCTCGGCAAAATCCACAGGCGGCGTTGTCCTGCATATGGATGCGATGGAGGTTGCTATTTGTAGGAATGATATCATGAACTACCTTATACCACGTATCACATATTATTTGAGGGAGAATGCGATTTGAAATGTTCCGCCTGACTCTGTACCAGTTTATTAACATCGCTGTCCGAACTATTTTCGGGGCTTGATACTGCTGTGTATGCACATACGTATAACGTTTCTTCGTTGTTATGTCTGGAGATAGGAGGAGACCACGGGGAACGTAGCTCATCTCACATCGCATATACCGTGCATGTGGCGCGTGGTGGTGGATATCGTAAAATGCTGGCGGGTTCTTAATCTCTTCCGGGTTACACATTCCCAATAAAAAATTGCCGGATCTGCGGTTGTCTGCTGCTTGCATCATTCTGAGATGCCGTAACAAGAAGAGCACTTTACTTTTAAGCTGTACATCAATAAGACCAAGACCTCCTTCAGATTTAGCTGGCATGAGTGTAGGTCGTGCGACGCGGAAAAGTGATCCTTGCCAGATACACCAGCCTACTGCTGAAACTATACGGATG
Source organism: Anabrus simplex (assembly GCF_040414725.1). Classification (NCBI taxonomy): domain Eukaryota; kingdom Metazoa; phylum Arthropoda; class Insecta; order Orthoptera; family Tettigoniidae; genus Anabrus; species Anabrus simplex. The sequence continues at coordinate 1,208,732,221 of NC_090266.1, read as the reverse complement.
CCAACTACTCTTGGCATTGATAAAATTTGGCTTAAATATCAGATTTTGCTTAGACCATACATATTAACATATTGCACTCCTTGTTGTAACACCACGAATTTATATTTAACTTGGTGCAGTATACTTTTCACCGATGCAAGGGCAAGGGACCATTTTTTTTATCAACTGATGAATGCTATTACAGAATCGGATGCCGAGTATCTTAATCTCATCAGTTATCTTCATCCATGAGGGAACATTTTTGGAAGTCCAGCTTCGATACCCTATCCGCATAGTTTTAGTTTTTTGGAAGTTGAGACGTGCACCGGAATATTGTCCATAAGTGTCGAGCTCGGTGAAAAGACCTGGTAGTCAGCACTGCGATCCATAATTAATGTGACATCGTCAGCGTAGACAAAGACGTCGATCATACCAGGGGAGAAGGTACATAATACATTGACAATAAAGGGTTCCAAGGATAACACAAAAAGCATCATCGATAAGGGACAACCTTGCCGTACTCCTCGTGTAATTTTGATAGGGTTTGAAAGGTAACCGTTCACAGTTATTTTAGAAGAGCCGCCAGTCAGTATCTTAGCCATCAGAGTGGTAAAAGGCATAGTGAAACCTAATGCTTTAAACACTTCGATCAAATAACCATGGCTAACTCTATCAAATGCGTGATCAAAGTCCAAAGAGAGCAGCTGCCGCCGTTGCTTCTCTACGAGTGACCTACTAATCATATCGCGAATGGCACAGACAGTGTTCAAAATACTTCTTCCCTGAACAGCTCCTGACTGTTGGCTGGAGGTTACGTCTGCTAAGAAATTGTTGAGCCGTTGTTTCAAGCAGCGAGTAAGTAACTTGTAATCAAAATGGAGGAGTGTGAGAGGTCAAAAGTCGGCTGGGGTCAATGGTTTCCCTTTCTTTGGAATTATAACTATTTGACCTTCCTTCATCTTTGTAATGTTCCTGTCAGGTTGTAGGGCGTTATTGAGTATCAGCACAATTTCGGCTTTGGTGATTGGCCATAGCTGTACATAGAATTCCTTCCCCAGTCCATCTATTCCAGGTGATTTATGGGATGCGCTCTGCTTGATTGCTTGATATATTTCGTCTTCCGTTAACTCAGCCGTCAGACTGTCTAGTTCACGGTGCTGAATCCTTCCACGAATTCCATCGAAAAACGTGTGTCGGTGAACAAGATGGGTTACCTCGCCTTCTCCATACAAGTCTTGAAAGAAATTTTCAAGTGTTGCTTGTATCCGTGGGTGGTCTTGAACAATTTGGCCGTCCTGGGTAGTAATCTGATGAATATATTTCTGTCGCCCCCTGCGACATTCTCGAAGGAAGTGATATATGGAAGGAGCCTCTTCGCTCATATAATGGTTGTCTCGAGCGCGAATTTTCAAACCTTCTTGGTATCTCCTGTGCAGTGTCAAGAGCTGGGCTCGTACCTGCTTAATGCGCTGGTACGTTCGCGGATTGGTAGTATCTGCAGTATAGAGCTGCCGTAAACATCTGTAATAAAAGTCCGTAGTCTGGTTGAGTAGTCGTCGACGTTGGGAACTGTATGCCTTCAATAAGCCTATTGTTCGAGGTTTAGCATATAACAACCACCAATCTAATATATCTCGATAGTAGTATATATGTCGTTTCCATCTTTCCCATTCAGTGGTCCTGTAACTCCTCTTCACGCAAAATATTGCAGTTTAATTTCCATGTACCCCTTCCACCTGCCGGCCCCATAGCCGGCTGTCTGACCTTGCAAATATAAGCACAGTGATTCGAAAATTCACCGGGCATAAATCAACTTCACGTAGCTCGTCTTGTAAATGGGTACTAATGTAAATGCGGTCCAAGCGAGATGCTCCCGTGTTGTAAAAATATGTGTAACCAGGGCTGTGGGGTTTCTTCAATTCCCACGTATCTTTCAATTGTAAACCTTGTATCAGCGCAGCTAACGCAGGGCAGCCCTGAAAGTTACCTGTTTGGTCCTTAGGCGAAAGTACTGCATTAAAATCGCCTCCAAGGATCATGTTACCGTTAAATTGTTGAAGAAGGGGTACGATTTCTGTCGTAAAAAAGGTCCTTCGTTCAAGTCTTGCGTTCGAGCCTGATGGTTCATTAATACACTGACTGACAGAGCAAATGCAACACCAAGAAGGAGTGGTCAGAACTTTATGCCAATTGCAGGGTAGACTGACGTCACTGAGGTATGCTCATGATGTGAAATGCGCCGCTGTGCTGCGCACGTAGCGAACGATAAATGGGACACGGCGTTGGCGAATGGCCCACTTCGTACCGTGATTTCTCAGCCGACAGTCATTGTAGAACGTGTTGTCGTGTGCCACAGGACACGTGTATAGCTAAGAATGCCAGGCCGCCGTCAACGGAGGCATTTCCAGCAGACAGACGACTTTACGAGGGGTATGGTGATCGGGCTGAGAAGGGCAGGTTGGTCGCTTCGTCAAATCGCAGCCGATACCCATAGGGATGTGTCCACGGTGCAGCGCCTGTGGCGAAGATGGTTGGCGCAGGGACATGTGGCACGTGCGAGGGGTCCAGGCGCAGCCCGAGTGACGTCAGCACGCGAGGATCGGCGTATCCGCCGCCAAGCGGTGGCAGCCCCGCACGCCACGTCAACCGCCATTCTTCAGCATGTGCAAGACACCCTGGCTGTTCCAATATCGACCAGAACAATTTCCCGTCGATTGGTTGAAGGAGGCCTGCACTCCCGGCGTCCGCTCAGAAGACTACCATTGACTCCACAGCATAGATGTGCACGCCTGGCATGGTGCCGGGCTAGAGCGACTTGGATGAGGGAATGGCGGAACGTCGTGTTTTCCGATGATTCACGCTTCTGTTCTGTCAGTGATAGTCACCGCAGACGAGTGTGGCGTCGGCGTGGAGAAAGGTCAAATCCGGCAGTAACTGTGGAGCGCCCTACCGCTAGACAACGCGGCATCATGGTTTGGGGCGCTATTGCGTATGATTCCACGTCACCTCTAGTGCGTATTCAAGGCACGTTAAATGCCCACCGCTACGTGCAGCATGTGCTGCGGCCGGTGGCACTCCCGTACCTTCAGGGGCTGCCCAATGCTCTGTTTCAGCAGGATAATGCCCGCCCACACACTGCTCGCATCTCCCAACAGGCTCTACGAGGTGTACAGATGCGTCCGTGGCCAGCGTACTCTCCGGATCTCTCACCAATCGAACACGTGTGGGATCTCATTGGACACCGTTTGCAAACTCTGCCCCAGCCTCGTACGGACGACCAACTGTGGCAAATGGTTGACAGAGAATGGAGAACCATCCCTCCGGACACCATCCGCACTCTTATTGACTCTGTACCTCGACGTGTTTCTGCGTGCATCGCCGCTCGCGGTGGTCCTACATCCTACTGAGTCGATGCCGTGCGCATTGTGTAACCTGCATATCGGTTTGAAATAAAAATCAATTTTTCGTCCGTGCCGTCTCTGTTTTTTCCCCAACTTTCATCCCTTTCGAACCACTCCTTCTTGGTGTTGCATTTGCTCTGTCAGTCTGTGTATTTACTATTAATAGATCGTTAATACGAATACGAATTCCGCGAGAGTTTAAAAGCAGAACTGGATCGATGTATTGGATGTGGCCTTTGATGTATATAGCAGTACCACTTTTGTCTTCGTTAACATTTAAGATTTTTTCATATCCAGGTATTGATTGCCAGTCCTCCGTCGCTACTTCTTGAAGAAGGGCAATATCAACATCCTGGTCACGCAGAAGTTGCCGGAACAGAAGTTGTTTACTAGGAGCATGGATACAGTTTATGTTAAGAGATAATATCGTGTAAGTCAGCAGCATGATCCTAAGAGGGACCATTGTATGTCGTCTCCTTAGTAATTATGGGAAAAGGAAGTAGCGAGTATTCGTCGCAGTCTTGGACCGTTGTGTTTATTGTTTACTAGCTGGCGTCTCATTCAGTAGTGTTGTCTTCATTCTATAGGTTGACATCCTGATCATTCGAGGTGACATTCCTGATCGGGCAAAAGAACAGAAGGGTGAGCGGGGGTGTGCGGGTCAATGAGGGTGGGGGGGGGAGGAAGAAACTATCTTCTTTCTGCAACTCTACTCCCGTGTAGACGCGGATCTCTTGTCGTGTAGGGCTTATGGGTTTCTTCCCGCGAGTGTCGTGTTTTTAATTTTGGTGTGATTTTCACCATGGCGGCGTCTTTCAGTGGTGGTTCATCGACCTGTATGCTTGCTGGGGTCCCTGACCCCGTGTCTTGAGTTTCCATAAACGTAGAATTATCGTCTTCTACTTCTGCAACCCACTGCCTGCTAGTGGTCACTGGATCGGGAGTGGAGTTCTGACTCGGGGGTGGAATATTTATGTCCCCCTCCCCAGCTGTCTCTAGTACCGTAGCAGGTAATACACTCTCCACGTCAGTGTTGGCAGGTGCGCTGCTAGTTCCTTCTGGAATGTTGTTTATAATCAAGCTGTCTGTTCCTATAAGGCTGTCTCTCTGTGTCTGAGTATTGGCAGATGTTTGGTATTGCTCATGTTTGTCCAGCTTTGACTGTTGTGTTTGTGGCTGTGTACACATTGCAGTTGGGGAATCGACCCGGCTGACTGGTGTCTGCGAGACGACTGTGGTGTGGTTAGGTGAGTCATCCGTTTGTTGTTGTTCTGCAACTTGTGGTTGGACCGGGACCGGGTTTTCTACGTGTGTGATACTTGTGGACATCCGCTCAGACACTAGTGCAGCCAGGGAGTCGCTGTGACATTCATTATTGGCAACTATCTCACTAAGGAGTCTAGGCCCCGATTTATGTTCTTTCTCTCCGCGCCGTATGGGACAGTCCTGTCTATAATGGTCTGTAGCATTACAGAAAAAGCAGGATTTCGGTTGCCCTTCGTAGACTACCTGCGCCCTTTATCCCTCTATAGATACAATGGGAGGTATGGCAGTTTTTAACTCTATGCGCATGGCCCTAATTGCACCTCATATATTATAAATATAGGTGGAGGACCACCTCTCATTCCGAATTTCTCTTACTTTGCCATAATTGCTAAAGAAAGACATTATTCTTTTATTTGGCATTTCTATGGGGAGGTTCATTATTCTCACTAATTTGCTATCCACGTCTGTACATGTTATCACCACATCAGATATAGAGCCATTAAATTTCCGTTCCTGTGAGTGTCCATTGGTCATGAGTAGGATCTTCTCCATTAACAGTTTACTGGTTAACTTGATGTAGACTGCCGTTTCCAAATTGTCAAGTTGTATGGCCTCCAGTTGGTCGACATTCAACTTTAAAGTTTGCTGTATCCACTCGTGTATTTCCGCAGGGCCAGGTTTATTTGCCTTATCAGGGAAAGCACATTTAATTGTATTTTTCCGGATGCCGTTGGTTGCCACTTTCACTTTACGTAATTACACTATAGAATAACAGAACACTACACGTCACACGCAATGAGGCAGAGTCGCGCGAACCGCCTCCTGCCACAGCTCAAGCCGGACTATTCAGTAAGTCTCTGAATTACATTTATATCTAGTTTGGCCCACTCCATGGCCAACCGTTCATATACCTAGGTAGTGCAGCCAAGTACGTAAGATGTTACTTCTTCGCCTTTACGGCCCGATTCAAAATGTTAAGGTTTCTTCATGAACTGGCAGGTCAGAAGGGATAGGGAACATGACTTGGATGTTCGTCAAAAGAATCCTGCGGAAGTCTAGATCGTGAATAGTGCAATTACCGTCTACGAGTACTGGATCCGAAATTCGTTCTTTGACTTTCAGGAACTAGTCACATAGGCCAAACGATATTATTAGTTTTCCAATAATAGCAGACAATGCATCGATTTATGCACTTGGACGCTGAACAATTGTATTCAACCCTAGCAAATGAAATACATTTTCAAATCATGGTACTGCAATTTCTATTCCCTACGGATCTATGGATACAGTCCATATTGACCGCTTCTCCAGCCTTTCACATGACCCTACAACGGGTGTAATTGAAAGATAAGACAACTCATGATCCACCTGTCCAAATTACGATCAGTGGTCAAATGGTCATATAGTTTGTCATGCTTTCTTTTGAATGGTTATTAACCTAGTACGGACAGGGCAGAATAACCAGAACTCATGTAGTGTTATTCGAATTGTCAATTTACTATTGCACCTGTTTCTAAAAAATTCAGCGATTGCTATTCGTCCCAAAAACCTGTGGTCCCGATTTGTTGTCATCTAATTTCTGACAATCTTTCGGCTGAAAGGTGGTGTTTCCCTACTTTTTCCACAATAATCTGAGACTTCCTACTGAGGATATGGGCACTCCAACCAACCCATTGGCATGGCCAAACTGTCAGTTTTAATATGTAGAACCCCCTTGCAACGCTGTGACCTCACATTTACAATCCATAGTTCAACCTGTTCATGTAAAAAAAGTTAGAAATCAACAAATTTTGTATGAATATTTGCACGAATGCTAAGGATCATGGGCGTTAGCCTCACGCAACCCGTTGTTTCAGCATTTCACAGCTCTTCATCCAGTAGGCTTTCCTTTATCCAGTGAATTCCCTCTCTTATTGCTTTCTAACGACTCGTAACGTAGTTGATATCCCACAAGTCTATCAGATAGCATACTGAAATCAGCCAATGATCTCACGTGTTCGTATAACAAAGTACACGACAGAACACATCCGTAACGTTATTTTATCTTTGATTAAGAATTGTGCATACAAACACTTGTTTAATATAGCAAATTAATATAATTCGTGATCCAAACTAAGCGACCGCTGCTCAGCCCGAAGACCTGCAGATTACGAAGTGCCGTGTAGTCGGCACGAAACATTTTTATCTTTGATTAAGAAGAGAAAAGAATATAAGTCGACTTTATGTGATAACCACTGTGAATGTTATCACTCTAAGATAAGAACTAAGCTGTCGGACGATTTCGGTACGCAATTGAAATTGCCTAATGATGTTCTGATATTATGTATACGGTCGGGAGTACGACTCCAGCTGAAGCCATGACATTTGAGGGTAATGTTAGTGTACCGGGAGGTACACCCCAACGCCACGCATTTAAATCTTGCGCTAAAAAAAGAACTCCTCTACTGGAGAAACCGTGAAATTGAAACTGGACGTACTTATAAATTTACTCAGACGATGTCACTACTGTAATTTGACGTAATTTTGTTTTTGTGAAGTTTCCAGTACCGTGTGAATTTCTACTTGCTTCGTTTACCCTTCATCAAGAAGTTTGGACATTCTTCCATAGATGCCACTGCTGAAAAACTATGATCATGCACCCTGGTGCGAAGTGAAAGAACCTTTGATTTGAAGAAGTTTTGTATTCATAATTATTATTGTTTTACTAAATTACGTTCATTCATTTTTGGGTTGGCAATATTTATCATTTCTTTCCGCCAGTTTTGAATTTAGCCAAAAACGAATTTCTGTAATTAATTTTCCGCCTATCACGGGCTTCTTCCTCGATTCTGAGTGTCACTTTTGAAGTTAACCAATAAAATCCGGTGGGTGTATCTTGATTATTCCTGAATGGTCTCGAACTTTCCCTGAGAGTTTATAAACTGCGGATTTTCACGTCTCTTGGCCATTTGATCGTCATCTAACTTAGTGTGTGTGTCAAGCAGGAGGCGGGAGGCGTCTCTTTCATCAGGCAGCTGTTCTTCAGCAAGGTAATGGCCAATTAGCATCTTTATTTCTTGCTAGCTCTGCAGTTTAACCAGAGGGAGAGGTCCGAAACTTTAACTATGAATCGGGGATAGAGGGTGATGTACCCTCTCGAGCTCCCCTTCATATTGGTTTGAGGTGACTGCGTTTTGTAACTGTCTTTTTTTCCTTTCCGTAAAGTCTTAGTTTATTCCTATACGAGTCACCTCCATAGTTTGGGAGTAGCCCCTGTTTCATCGGCCTAGTGCCCTTTAGGTTTTAAGAATTCATATCTAGGAGTGCAAACATTCGCCTCCTTTCATTTTGTGTTCGGGCCATTTATTTCACTGTTATTTCTTTTTACACGAAGGCCCTATAGGTTGGGTATGAGATACACCTGTTTCAATCTGTAAGTTGAGCCGTGGAAGGCCAAACGATGTAGGATATATTTGGTGTTGCTTTGAGTAGGCTTGAAAACTGAGAGCCTGTTAGCTCTTTGTCAAAGTAAGATTACTGAATCTTTTGAAGGCTGGATATTGTATGTTGGGAGCAAGCGCTCCAGGTATTGATGGATTTCTGCCCTTGTGTAAATTTGTGTCTTTTGTAAATTTGAGCTAGGAGCTCAGGAACTGTAAAGTGAGGGCTTGAAGCCCAAGATCTTTTTATACCACCAATCTTGTCTTTCCTAGACTTGTTAATTGCTACTGGTACCTGTTACTTTGTTATTTGTTGATTTTTGAAATTCTAAAGAAATGTAAACTTTGTTAAAGTTTTAAATGAGTTCGTGACATTGTAGTTTGACCCATTCACCCCGGCACCTTCTTTCATCTCTGCTGCTCCACGGGTAACTCCGTAACAGAGAGAATAGTTTAACTTTTCCTTTTTATGTACCCCCCCCCCTACTTCATTTAATTCAAAAGTTTATTCCATAATCTTTTTCTGGCCAAGCCTCACTTCTTCCTTCCTGCCGTTGTTTCGACAGTGACGTGTGCTTAAAGTGAAATATTAAATGGTCTCATTTAAGCTAGAGTTATTAACGGTAAGTATTAAAAGTACACTACATCGAAGAATTTCCATTTATGTCCTACATTGTGAAAATATCAGCATCATCTTGCACTAAGGAATATTTCATAAGAAATACCCAAGTGTTACTCTGTCTGTCTCTTGACACGTTAGGGTTACTTGAACTATGGTCATATAAGGTTCAGTTGGAAAGAGGAGTGCCGTCAACAACACAAACAGCAAATGTTAGGAAACTGTCCACAATACAAAGAGTACAGTAAATGTTTTCCTGCAAGTGCCAAGAAATGACAAATTCCACGTTAACATTAGATAGGCCATATTCATGAGCCTGTATATCAACATTCTTAGCACTGGTTTCATATACAACATAATAAATTGCCTTTGATAAAAAAAATAACGGGTATGTTATACATAAAGAATAATGCTGATATTAAAAATATATATAACAAAACACAATTATCCATAGCATCAGTGGAATTTCTTTGCTTTTCTTCTTTCTTTATCGGTGTTGTATTAAGAGAAACCCGGTCTCTTCAATGTCTTACTTTTGTTTAAAGCGTCCATTCGAATAAAAGAACGGCTTCTCACGAAGCAACTTGCAAGCTCATAAATTTCGGAGAATTTCTTCTTCAGGATATCCGTAAGGTTTGTGATGATGTTCGAACCCTCTTTCAGTTCTTTCCCGTGGTAAAATTGAAACTACTGAGCTCGATAGCTGTAGTCGCTTAAGTGCGGCCAGTATCCGGTATTCGGGAAATTGGGTTCGAACCCCACTGTCGGCAGCCCTGAAGATGGTTTTCCGTGGTTTCCCATTTTCACACCAAGCAAATGCTGGGGCTGTAACTTAATTAAGGCCACGGGCGCTTCCTTCCCACTTCTAGCCCTTTTCTGTCCCATCGTCGCCGTAAGACCTATCTGTGTTGGTGCGACGTAAAGCAACTTGCAAAAAACAAAAACAAAAAAAGAAAGGGGGACTCTTTTTGAAATTTAATTTCCACCCCTTGTAGTTTGACCTGTTTTCTCTCCGTAATTACTTTCTATATCGAGGTTCTTCTTTATCCTAAAAGCTATATAGCCAGTGAAGTCTGCAAGCAGCTCCTTGGTTTCACGACTCCCCTCGAGCTGTTTTACTAGATCTTCAAGGGCTTTAACGAACCCTTGCTCATCCTCCGATAAAAAATAGGATGTTGTGGGCTCAACGCTGGCCTTAGACTGGCACACGATATCCGAGTTTTGATCGAGTTCATCAGTACATATTTGGGCGTAATATTTCATAATCTTCCGGAGGACATTTGGAATTTCTTATCGCCTTGGAAGCATTGAGGCTAGAAGCAATGATTTCACCTTTCGCGTCACAGCTGTCGGAATATGTTCGTCATAAAGCCTTCCGAACCCTCGAAGCTGAGACAGATAGCTTTCGATAATGTCTTGATTACTTCTGTCACCATTTATTAACGTCAGTGGTTTTAGGGAATTCATGAAAGTGTATGTTTCGTTCCTTCGCGTGCCTGCTATGATTTGTGCAGCCTGCAATGGCATGACAAAGCATACTGAAAAGTGTACATTATTACTGCTTTTTACGTTTTATCTCATAAAATAAACACACACGGTTTCTTATACACCACAGATATGTTACTATCGTGTGTTATTAGCACCTAGCTTCTGCGTGCACAGCAATTCTTACTCGAACTACCTCTACCTCACTCAGAGCAGATTCAACGCGAGGGTCCTGCGTGACGTCACAGCTCTGCTTTGCCACTGCGCACCTCTCTCGTGATCCCTACCTTGTATTCTACGTACCTTGTGCATACAGTAGGTAATCCTCGCCGATAGATGCGCCGTTTGAGCCAGTAATTCATAAATCACTCGGATATGACCGACAGGTCATTACACTTCATAAATAACATTCATTATGACAACCATTATCATTTCCCGGTTAACTGAATTATAAACTCATGATAATTACAACTTGTTTATTCCGTATTCGTTACATATTTTTATAAGCTCGATGTGATACAATGAGAGATTGTAACTGGAATATATACATCCCTAGTTTATATGACCCTGATATTAAGTACTTTTATGGAAGCTTGTAACGAGAGAAGCTGAAGTGCAACATTTGTTAAAATTATACGCAAGTAAAAAATAAACTACCTACTTGTGAATGTTAATTTTAGCCTCACATGATCCCACCACTGAGGGCGGTTTATGCGTACAGCTTTATCCATGGAGTTCATTCATCAATTATCCTTTATCTCCTAATTCAGAGTTCCCCCTTGCCATTGATCCCACCTGTTTTTACCGGCAATCATTCACGCTACTTTCATGTCTGTTACTTCTAACTTCTGCATAATATACCCTGAGTCCACAGAGCTATCACTCCCGTAAAGCAAAGTAGGACCGAAAACGGACCGGTGGAAAGATAATTTCGTTCGGGTGCCGACTTGCTTCTTACAGAATATTGTTGATCGCAACTGCGAGCTCACTGCATTAGCTTTACTGCGCCATGAGTCAATCTCACTTACTATAGTACCATCCTGGGAGAATACACATTCTAAACACTTGAAATTACCTACCTGTTCCAGTTCTGTCACCTCCACAGCGATAAGCGAAACAATTCTTAAGTTACGGATTGAGACTCGTACAGTGATCAGTATTCTGCGGGAAAAGAAATACTGATCCTGTCCACATACACAGGAGAATTGCGTCTGTAAACACAGGCGAAGTGATGCCCGTTTAACACTGTGGAACTAGCACCGTGTGTTTACTGCTGGTCGGACGACTGTGAAAGACGATATCAGACACATTCATTAATTCTATTGATGAAACAATACTGGAGTACAAACGTGTAACGTTGGAATAGGTTCAACGAGCAGGACACCATTTTCGCCAAGAAAAGAGACAACAAGTGCTTCAAAGACATTGGTGATTATGTCGAGAAATAAAACTGCAATGCGGAAATAAGTCAATATTATCTTGACCTGTCTTTCCCAGTTTATGATCAGCTATCTTTCCTTCTTTATCCTGACCATCTTTCCACTTTATCTTGACCAGGATTATTCGTTTATCTTGACCAGTCTTTCCCTGTTTATCTTGATCTATATTTTTCTCCTTGTCATGAATTATCTTTCCCTGTTCAACCAAAAATATCAGAGAATTTTTCTACAATCTGCTTTACGTTGCACCGACACAGAGAGGTCTTATGGCAACGATGGGATAGGATAGGGCTAGGAGTAGGAAGGAAGCGGCCGTGGCTTTAATTCCCGAAGGTACAGCCCCAGCATATGCCTGGTGTGAAAATGGGAAACCACGGAAAACCATCTTCAGGGCTGCTCACAGTGGGGTTCGAACCCACAATCTCCCGAATACTGGATACTGGCCGCATTTAAGCGACTGCAGCTATCGAGCTCGGTACTTTTGGGTTCGAACCTACTATCTCCCGAATGCAACCTGGCTGCAACGTCACCCAAACCGCGCGGCCACTTGCTCGGTGAACAGGAAAAACTTTACTTTTCGCTTACCATCATAATTATTTTATTAAATACACCCGTGGGATTATGAGTCGTGTCTGCAGGTATCTTTGGTTAGTACACGTGTATAAAGTATGTCATACCGAGCTCGATAGCTGCAGTCGCTTAAGTGCGGCCAGTATCCAGTAATCGGGAGATAGTGGGTTCGAGTCCCACTGTCGGCAGCCTTGAAGATGGTTTTCCGTGGTTTCCCATTTTCACACCAGGCAAATGCCGGGGCTGTACCATAATTAAGGCCACGGCCGCTTCCTTCCAACTCCTAGGCCTTTCCTATCCCATCGTCGCCATATGACCTATCTGTGTCAGTGCGACGTAAAACAAATAGCAAAAAAGTTTGTCATATAAACGGCTAAGCTTACTAATTGAATGGTACAAATACTTATGCCGGTAGGAACAGCTCATCAGGAGCATGAATAAAAACTTAATAACATTCATAGATTTGGATTTCCTCCAACAGATACACTTTCCAATAGCTCGTTATAGTATGTTACAATGTTGGAAAATGAGACAAAGAGAACAGATGTGAGTCAGCGAGCGTTACATTTCCACTTCTTCGAGCAAGGTCATATGGCAACTTCACCCCAGTTCTACGATGCAGGGTGAAGTCTTCCCAGTGGAAGCCTACTATCTGTGCGGAATCTCAATCCAAGAGCACCTTATCAGTCTCTTCATTTCGATCCACACAATCTCAACGAAATTCAGGTCTGGTGACTTTGCTGGCAAATCGAGCATATCGATGTAAGTTTGCTCATGAAATTAGGCACAAACTTGTATTTAATAGCATGCGTTTTTCTAAAGCGTATTTTTAAAATATACTGATTCGTTTGGAAGTTTATCGTCGATTTAGGGAAGCATTCAAGCTTATTTCCAGTGCGACGATTCTACAATGAGCTAACTATACACTGTAGGACAAAGTAGGTTCAGCGGGAGATTTACACGCAGTCTGGGCCCGTTTTCATACTACGGAACGTACCTTTGTCGCTTGAGATGGAATGTGTCCAATCGTGGCCCACAGTATAAGCTTTAATCCTCCAGAATGTTTTAGCACCAGCAACATCGTGACATTTTCTTCGAGACTAATACAGTGGTGCTGCGTGCTTAAAATCTTTGGGTATTCACACAGAGCAGATATTAGATAAAAATAATCAGATGATTAGGACTAAGTTGCTCCTCAGTCGGTCGATACGTTAACACGAGCTCAATTAGCCTGTGTCTCATCCTTGGTTCATTGAGCAATATTACTTTACACGTGTGACTGTCAACAACGGGATGCGCTTATTCAATTAACCACTCAGGTGTAACAGCACTGTGAATTACCCACCGCCGCGGACTACGCGATACGTGCTGCCATCTTTGGGATTTGAAAATAAATTTTAGAGAAGTTATAGGAAGCGGGTCAGCGGGTCGTAATCTACTGCCTGCAGAGTATGAAGCAGCTATCGGATACATCGCCATACCTACAGCATTGCCCCTTCAAGCTCCAGCTATACAATACGCCGAAGTTTGTTGTTCAAAATGGAATTGTGATCGGCTGGCGTGGAGCGTGATAGAAAGAGAATCGGCATTTACAACTTCGTAAATACGTTCCCAACGTACAGAAATTCTGTTCTCATCATGTAATATCTTGTAAATTTCAAGAGTTTTGGAATTACCAGGGTGTTCACGTGCTCGTGCGATCCTTAAGACGAGACGCCCCTGGATGTTAATGTAATTCCAGATATTAATTACTACTAAATACTATCATTTAATTATTTGCTTGATGTCTTAATACGAGGGTTGGGACATAAGCCTAATTTATGGCAACTATTTTTTTCTCACACTTTTACGGTGCTTCCATGCAATGGCCACATGTCCTGGAAAGCATGATACTCATAATACATGGACACAGCACGAGATGGCGGTGCGTTTGACAGGTACCACGCACAGGGCGATGGGACTGCTGTAGTGAGTCAGGCTCTATGCAGAATGGATGAGACGATGCAAGAACAGCGTGTGTAAATCAAACTGGCCGTTTGTCAATCTATAGTACAAAATGGCGACATGCATGGCCGCCATAAGGACAGAATTCCGGTAAAAATCTTCCACCGTGCAGCTGCTGGTCATTGTCACTTACGACGTCAGAGGATCGATTACATGTCACTTCGTTCCACATGGCACAACGATGACAGAAAAGTACTACGGAACATTCCTGCAGAAACAGTTACGTCGTTCCATTCGAGACAAATGCCCGGTCTCCTCAATAATGCTATTGTGAATAAGGTATATGGTAGACATGATATTGTATAGGCTTTTGGGCTTGTGCAGTGTCAAGAAAATAAGGTGAAATTCTTAACGTTTCGCAGAAAACTAAGCTCTGCTTCCTCAGAAGAATTCTCGACTGTCCACGAGAAAGGCTTCTTAATGGCACTTTAGACTTTGGAACGTTATAATAGAAGTAGAAGTGGAAATAGTACTTTCATTCACCACCAGTTGGCCCATAGGACGTGGCACAACGCTAGCGTTCGGAACGGAAGCTGACCGAACCATCACAATCAGACTAAGCGGTTCACATAACGTGTTTGCGTAACATACGACAGGTGTAACAAGGCATCCTCACGACACTCGCCAAGAGGGCGAGACGAATTTGTGAGCCATCACATGTCCAGATGGAGGTGGACACGCTCAAAGTCGCGTTTAAGGGTAATGGTTGCAGCGACCTGCAGATTCATAGAGCCCTACATCCCAGAGAAAAGACCAAGCAAATCTCCCAGAAGGAAGAAGAGAAGGGAACTGCCTACTTGCCTTACATTCACAACACCACAGATCGAATTGGCAGGGTCCTCAGCAAACACAATATAAAAACCGTGTTTGGCACGGCCACTTTAATTGCTCACAGTCTGAGTAAAACCAAGGACAAATTGTCTTCACATCCTGGGGTATACGAAATTCCCTGTACGTGCGGTAAAGTATACATCAGCCAAACATGCTGGTCCATTGGTACCCGTATCAAAGAACATCGGCAATAGCTGAGTACGCTCTATCGTCGGGTCATGATGTCATGTTCCAAAATGCACGCGCATTTACCCATACTAGACACTACAGGTCCAGGATTATACGGGAAGCTGTGGAAATACCTAGTAATCCTAACAATTTCAACAGGGACACCGGCTATCAATTAAGTAATACCTGGTTGCCAGCCATTAAGAATTTACGTAGGTAGTTCCCTTCCCTGCCCCTTCACTACTGTTATTTCGTGTCCGTGTTTTGCAAATTCGTACGTTCCTCGTCGCCAGATGTTTCATTCCAGGCTTATGTCTATGTCTTACATCTGTCATATGTTACGCAAACACGTTATGTGAACCGCTTAGTCTGATTGTGATGGTTCTGTCAGCTTCCGCTCCGAACGCTAGCGTTGTGCCACGTCCTAGGGACCATCTGGCGGTGAATGAACGTACCATTTCCACTCCTACTTCTATTATAACGTTCCAAATTCGAAAGTGTCATTGTTTAAGAAGCCATTCTCGTGGACAATCGAGAATTCTTCTGAGGACGCAGAGCACAGTTTTCTGCGAAACGTTAAGAATTTCACCTTATTTTCTTGACACGGCACAAGCCCAAAAGCCTATACAATATCATGTCTATAAGTACGGGCCGTGAAAGCATTAATGGCAACAAGGTGTATGGTGTTTTTTCATTTACTTGGTACTAACTCGGAAGCCGTCACTGGGTTTACTAACGTGTAAAGCACAAGATGAATCCATGCGTATAAGCAAACACTTCGGTGGCAAGGGTCAACATAAGCCCGATATACATTGTGAACGTTTCGATTCAATGAAGCATTTTTGATGCGGTACTCCTATTGTATACGTTCAACAGTTTCGACTTGGGGCATCACTTCTGATACATCCTGTATGAACTGAGAGAGCATTTGCACTGAGGACGAGCCTCGCGGCACTTATTCTTCCGCGGAGTTCGACAGTCCTTGCCGACTTGAAAGGACGTGAGGTGCGCGTTCATATTGTGCCCTACTGCACTTTAAAGTTCCGTCCAGGCGAAATCCGGTCTCGAACCCAGAGTACAGTAGTGAAAGAACTCTCACAGACGTGAGCTGGTGCACATAGTCTTACCTGAACACAGTCCTCTTCATTCAGCCGGTAAGCGCTCTTCTCAGGGATAACATGGGTATAACGGGCAACATAAAGATAAAACACTAGGACATGTGCCTACTCAGGTAAGAATTCGCTAAATCAAATAAAATAAAATATCGAACAGAAAACACCGCTGCATTCAAAGTTTAACAAATAGGGATTTATTACACAAAATTGAATTATATACAAATGAAAGAGCTTTTCAATATGATAGGGTAAAATGACGCTGAGCCGATGACAACCAGTTCACTGCCTTCACGAAACAGCTGTACTGCAACAAGCATGTTACAATAGTGTAAGTAACGAAGTATAGAAAGATGGATATCTGTATAACTACTCATTAACAATGATTCCCAAAAATTTACAATGCCTCGCGCCGTCGAACCCCGGTGCAAACAAAAATCACCACAAAATTTACAATGACCTGACTCGGTCACGAACCCTAGTCCCATGACGTGTAAGGCGTCAAAGATACCTATGCAAACAATATAAAAGGACACAATCAACATATACATGGGTGTCAGTATAAAACGGGTCAGTGTTAAAATTTTACGTAAAACAAATAGGACATAAAAAAAACAGATCTCCCTGCTTTCAAGACATGAAGGTCGTTTCTTCCCCCCAGACACACTTGACAAACTGCAGACGACAATAACCAACTCACAAGCCTGTGACGTCAAGCTCCACGACCTCCACCCTCACCACTTCACTTGCGGCAGCCCCTAATTTATGAGCTCAAATGGGCGACAGGCTAAATTCTCGCCTTTCAAAAGAACACCTCACGTAATCAGCTGCTAAAGCCCTCTTTTAAATATACCTGGGCTATCTGCCCTCGTCTCAATATCTCCAGCAATCTCGCTAATCTTACTTATGCCTCTCATGGGCTAAATCCTGGTGCTACAAAAACACAAATCATTAAGCGATCGTCACATGGCCATACTAGGCATTTCCAAAATATCTTCAATAAACTCTCAATTGTCGGGCTCTCTCATGTCAACTGCAAATCTTACTTCTGCCTCTCACGGGCTCAAATCTCTTAAATATTCGGACTCGCTCGCTCTATCAGTGAATCTGGGTGAATTACTGGTCACGTCTTGGTCACAACTATACACATCTACGTCTGCAGAAACAAATGCCTGAATGCGATCTAATAAAAGTACCTCTCTGTTAGACTAACCTCCTATGACCAAATGAGACCAAATCAGACCCTTACAAATACACGTTCGTTACAATAACACAATCAAAATGAAATATGAACACGCTAACAAGGACTCTACAAATAACATCTATCTTAAAGTACGGGGTTCGAGTTTGAGGCCTAGCTCTAAATTACAAGGAAAATTTTCCTACCACAACAAATCTGTGGACTGACGGCCCCCATATTCCTATCTAAATTTAAATGACATGCTTGAAACAGAATTGGAAAGCTCTGACCTTATTTATCGGGACATAACGGAGCGGCCATCCCTGTGGACCACTGGATCTACCACATCATGATAGACTGCGGAGCTGGCAGCAGATACTGTTGACCACTTGGAGACATTCTTGCTTGTGTGGCGTCTTCGTACAGCTCCCTCTGTAGTTGGAAGGTGTCCCCTTCGATGTCGTGCTGATCAGGTGCTCCCAATGTTCCTGGATAGATGCCCGTTGTCGTGTTGGCTTCAGCTCCTGGTTGTGGCTTCTTTGCAATGATGATGTCAAACACTCGTTCTGACTTGATGCTGGGGTAACTGAAAATAAATTCATATATTACAGACTGTCCAAACTCGATGCCTGTCTCCACTACTATCGTGTCTCACACGTCACATTGACCAAGTCTCGTTCAGAGTTTTAACCTGGTACACAATAGTTTCTTCACTCCTCTCACTCACCGTTCTTTCATCCTATCACACGGACAACACATAGTTTTAGAATTCCTCACCTGAGCCAATATTAATTCTAGCCTTTCGTCAGTAATAACTTGACCTCATAGAAATATGAAGCTACTAGTTCATTAGTCTCTTAGAAGCAGTACCTCATCTCCCCATAGCATATTCTCACAGGTAAAATCTTAAATTTAGCTGAATATTCAAGTTGCTTACTTACTTCCTCGCAGATCTAGCTGTACTCTTCGTCTGTGCTGCTCGAAGACAAAGCGTTGTTCTCAGTACCGACACGCAGTATGACGACTCGTTCAAGCAGTCTTCTTGTCCACGAATGACTCTGATATGCCAGGCTGCCTTATTTTATAATCCCGGGTGGCGTCATCAAGCCGCTTGGTCGCGTGCAATCCGCGCGCGCCCGCGAAATTCTTTTCCCGCTCTAAGTATATCATGAGCTCTAATTAACGAATGCATTAATGAATGCAGCCCTAATGCATATCAACATAAAGCAGAAATTATACAGGTTGCAATTCTTGTCTCAAATCCAATGCAACTCCTCCGTAACCAAAGATATTAATTTAATTCTTTCTTCCCTCCTCATATACGTTTTGCCGGGATCTGGGAAGCGTCCCCAATCTTCATCAAGAGGCTTGGCTTGGGACATAACTCCTTTTAATGGGTTTCTGGAGATTTCTCATCATGACGCTCGCACACCCTTCACACAAGAACGCTTCTTCTGGACTTCTTTATGACATTTACTGTAATACTCTGGCTTCGTGGGTGGCCTTGTGTGATTCCAATATCCAATACTAAAATTAATCCAATTGCCCCAATGAACAGGATGGTTCAATATGTCCTGGGTTTGGATGCTAAGCAAACTTGTTAATAAGTGAGTGCCTATCGAATGATGCATTTGTGAGTTGTGTGTTTTTCTGTTTTTGGGCATTATATCACAAAGTTAGTTTATCATGGCTTAGTATATGTTGACTACTTTAGAATGTGTTTTTATTCATGATTAATATATGTTAACACAGCACGTCAAGTCGAAACATTATTTCGAGAAAGATTGCCGCGTATAGAAGTTTCCGATAGTAGAACAATCCATGCCGGGCTGAGTGGCTCAGACGGTTAAGGCGCTGGCCTTCTAACCCCAACTTGGCAGGTTCGATCCTGGCTCAGTCCGGTGGTATTTGAAGGTGCTCAAGTACGACAGCCCCGTGTCGGTAGATTTACTGGCACGTAAAAGAACTCCTGCGGGACTAAATTCCAGCACCTCGGCGTCTCCGAAGACCTTAAAAAGTAGTTAGTGGGACGTAAAGCAAATAACATTATTATTATTAGAACAATACATACCCTTTATGATAAACTTAAGGCTTTTGGATGTTGCTTTAAGAGACAAATCCCTAAAACAAATGAAACAAGGTGTTCGCCAGGAAATTGAAAACGTTACGCAATCTGAACTGCAGCGAGTGATGTATAGTTTCTTAAGAGGTGCTAACCATAAGTAACTACCAGAGCCGGGCAGTTTCAGCACCTCCTTTGGCACCGTTGGTAACTTCTTCAAATAGTTCATGATAATCTTGTATGATAACCACCGCTGACTGTCTACACACATCAATGACTGACACGTTCAACGATAGGAAAAGTAAGAAGCTGCTATGCCCGTAATATTGAAATAAGTATTCTGAGAGATAGGGCTGGAGGGAGGAGCATTGCACGGTGTTGCCACATTTCTGCGTTCCTTTATTCCTTTCCCCCTCCCTTCGTTTACGGCTCACTTGTTTGTTCCTTCAGGCCTCTCGGAATTGAGAGGTTACACAATTCCAAACAACACGTTCCGGCCTGCAGGCCTTAGCAACCGCTGTGGGCCCGCCCTCATTTCCATAGCAACCAAACCCCCTACTCCCTTCATTCCACCCAGGGATGCAGTAAACGGACCTTCCTTTAAGAAATGTCAGAACGCTTCTTTCAGAATTACGGCAATAATTCTGGCTAATTCAAATGTATTGGGGAGAAGGAGAGAGTTTTTTCTTATATCGTTCACTTCGACTAGCTACATGCAAAAATTGTAAAGTTGACTTTACGGTCAATCATATTTTTGTCAATAATTATTTTCAAAAAGAGAGAGTTTACTTGTTACATATCTTCAGAGAAAAGAATAATTCCGACAATATTCTTGATTTTAGTCTTAGAACCTAGCCGTATACGATTTTATCCATACACAAACTTTCTCTCTTCCAACGAAACGCTCACTGTTGGCTAATACAGATCACTCGAACCTATTTCACTTGATTGAGAACCATCCCTCTGTTATCTTTCCGTATTGATATTAACCTACTTTAACCGAGTTGCTCATCTTGGTTTTCAAGAATGCCATCATTATGAGCATTATCTGTGTTGAAATCGGGATCATAATCGGGTAGCCTTCATAGACCTCGACTCGAAAGATTGCTTCTGACACTAAAATACTCATTCAAAAGTAACAGCAATAAAATACTTATAAAATATAATTCCAGTGTAAAATAAAGTCGTTCATAAAAAATGTTGTAACATACCGGCGCGCGCGGCGTTCTTCGTACACAATGTACTCAAAAGGGAATTTAACACGCTTCTTCCGGACAGATAATTATAAATGTTTATTCGATTTCTCGAACAGTCAGCCAAAGGACTACCCAGGATCTACATTAGAAGGGACAGTTCATACAGGATCGAAGGTGGGGAGGGGCAGTGGTTACGGCAAGGTGTAATACGATATGTCATGAAAAGAAAACATGAACTACGAAACAGTACTCCCATTAGTCGCTATGAACACAGTAATATTATTAATATTTCCTATCTAAGCACCGCTGAAGTTTTAAGAGAGTTATCAGTTTTCTTGAGTTTGTTCAAAATAAATTCTAAAGCATACTTTTCGACCTCCTCCCGATTCGTATCACACTCATCCATAATCTTATTAGCCTTTCCTCTCCCGTACTATCCCTAAGCTAGGTCTTCGCTATTCGAAACATACTGAAGGACCGTTTCATGGTCGTCGAAACTGGCTGGGATTGTGCTCAAAATCGAGAGACTGCCTGCATCTTGGCCGCAAAAGTAACCCGTTTCGTCTACAAGGTCAGTAAATTTAACATCCTCTAAATATTGCTCAGTTAAATTCTTCAACAAATTATACCATAGATACACAGCTCCACGTCGTCATCAAATATTCAGAATATTTCACCTTTAACCAACAGAGCAAAATAACGGTGTTACCAACTGTTACCTATCAATATATAATCAACCTGTCATTACACAGAGATAAGAAACGATAATAAGCTTCATAGAAATTAATTATTATAATACCTCACCACCTATCAACGCAACCCAGTGCAATAAGACTTTCACACTAACCCATAACTGTCACCCCGAAACATCGGGCGTTCTTCGTGCTTTGACCCCTTAGAGGATACATTTTTCGAAGAGGTTCCTTAGCTCTTACTTATGACGTACAAGGAAACTGTTTGGTAAATTTCACTCTCATTGTCTTTGTGGTTCTTGAGATGTCGTGATGATTGGCAGATTGAAAAAGTGGCTTTTCGCATTTTCGTACAAATGTACACGGTCTCCGAGAATTTAATTCAAAGGACATCAAATAGGAAAGAGTTCTCAATTGTTTTATTTACGTTGAAGTGATAAATACTGTACATCATACAATGTTACAATGCTTGATTGAGATCCCTTTAAAAATAATGTAACCGTAATCCATACAACTTCTTTAGTTTCTTTGGGATTTTCACCTCAGATTTGGAAATAATAGTGATACGATCTCAGGAAGGATTGTTTCATGTAGATGGGGTGGGAGTTCCTTTTGTGGATCATTGTAAGTACCTAGGTGTTAGTGTAAGGAAAGATCTTCATTTGGGGTAATAACATAAATGGGTTGTAAATAAAGGGTACAGATCTCTGCACATGGTTATGAGGGTATTTAGGGGTTGTAGTAAGGATGTAAAGGAGAGGGCATATAAGTCTTTGGTATGACCCCAACTAGAGTATTGTTCCTGTGTATGGGACCTTCACCAGAATTACTTCATTCAAGAACTGAAAACAATCCAAAGAAAAGCAGCTCGATTTGTTCTAGGTGATTTCCTGCAAAAGAGTACCGTTACAAAAATGTTACAAAGTTTGGGCTGGGAAGACTTGGCAGAAAGGAGACGAGCTACTCAATAAAGTGGTATGTTCCGAACTGTCAGTGGAAAGATGGTGTGGAATGACACTAGTAGACGAATAAGTTTTAGTGATGTCTTTAAAAGTAGGAAAGATCACAATATGAACATAAAGTTGGAATTCAAGAGGACAAATTTGCATAAATATTCGTTAACAGGGAGGGGAGTTAAGGATTGGAATAACTTACCAAGGGATATGTTGAATAAATTTCCAATTTTTTGCAATCATTTAAAAAAAGGATAGGAAAATAACAGATGTGGAATCTGCTACCTGGGCGACTGCCTTAAATGCAGATCAGTAGTAAGCCTAATTGATCGTACGTAGTTTCTAACTGTAATTGTTTCCAAGAGAGAGAATTTAATTCGTAATATTTACCTCGAAGTTAGATGTCTCGTTATCACAATTCAAGGGTTTCCTCGTACTTTTGTTGACTGCTTAATTGTAGGAATGTGAAGATAACTAGACTGGGATTTCATCTCAAAACAAAGCAAACTATGAGCTACCAATTTCACGTACGGTTTAGGGTCGTTTGTTTTTTTGTACACGGAGATTTTATAATCGCAATGGTCTGGCATAAAGTGTAAAATATATGCAAGAGACCACTGTAAAATATAAAGTATAAGATAAAACGGGTGTTACATTTAACATTGGAAATATAACCGTTTCCGGGTACACTTTGAATGCATGCACTTAAGTACGCCATTTATTCTGTTAATAATAAAAGTGTTACGCTTTACAAAGAGGACCTCGAACAACAATCAAGGGAAGAGCGGTTTTATGGACAGCGGATCTCTGTCAGACGAGGAGCCATTCATATTGAAAACAGCATTTTGTGCTGCCAATTAGTGAAGTTGGGGTTAATATTGATGGTTGTAAAATGTCACGAAATACACTGCTGAACAGGTTAAAAACAAATGGCAAGCGAATTGCTGTAATTCATGGAATATTGGAAGTGAATGAAAGCAACCATGTCAGGAATGAAGGCATGAGAAAAGTAAACTGTGAGTTAATATCGTGGGACAAGCTTCAGCCTGAACACCACCTGACATTGTTGTGACAATAGGAGAATCAATTAAAATGACAAAAAATCATCTAAAAAGACAATAATTCACTACATGAAACAAACGAAATAATGACCAAAACAGTTTTACATTCAAAGTCAAAATGCATTGTCAAAAGGAAGGGGTCGACCATTTTCAGGTATAATAATGATCGTTTTCCTAAATAACGTCGAAACCCATTTCTTCACCAACCATTATTCTAAAGAAACCTTTCACTGCAGAAGGAATGAAGACGGCGTAATATGCACATAATTTGTGATTATGACGTCACAAACGCACAATAGTTATTAAACCCA
This sequence comes from Anabrus simplex, assembly GCF_040414725.1. NCBI lineage: Eukaryota > Metazoa > Arthropoda > Insecta > Orthoptera > Tettigoniidae > Anabrus > Anabrus simplex. The sequence continues at coordinate 1,208,708,473 of NC_090266.1, read as the reverse complement.
CTGAAATCCGAACACATGTCAATCGAGTTCACAATGGAACCAGAAACTAACAAGAACATCAACATTTTAGATATCACAATCAGTAACCTACAATATACACGAAACCCACTCAGACTTCACACACAATAGACAACGAATCCAAAAACCCAGACACACAAATTAGCAGGCCGAGTACAATGATGAACACGCAATTTCAATATCATTGAGCAAAACAAATTCCGATAATGAAGTACAAACAATGAAAAGAATTGCTAAAGAAAACACAGCATATAAATATTTAAATACAAAACGGAGAAACACCAGAAAACTCCCATAGAAAAGATAAATGCACATTCTCGTCAACTGCGTGAACAAGAACACGTATAAAATATTTTATATTTTCAAAAAAGAAGTTCTAAAAGTAGCATTTAGAAAGATCAACATAGTGCAAAGACACATCAGAAAATGCAACCTAAACCAAAATAGAAAAGACCCTTTCTCAAAATCAGGACTTCATAAACTGATAATGATTATGCTTGTTGTTTAATGGTGCCTAACATCTAAGGATATCGACCCCTAATGGTACGAGATGGACGACATAATATGATATGGGAATTTAAAATTTTAAAATTCATGCACTGACTGGAGTTAAAAAAATTGTGATGAAAAATGATTATGAGATTAAAACAGCCAGTGGATCTAATTCGCAATGCCTTATTTTCTAATAAAAAGACTAGAAAATACAGGTGACAAAGGAATAAGGCATTGTATAAAAACGGAGTTAACACAAACTCACTAGGACAAAGGGCATCATTACACACGATAAAAAAGACCACTATACCTCATAAGATGGATGACGAGGTCTGCTGACTGCTCGTCATCTCGCAGGATGAGGAAGATTTTACTCGGTAGGTTAAGCCTACGGCGCAGATCGACCAGGTCCAGACACTCCGTAAGGATGTGTACCACGGTAAGATGATCGCCGCAAGTACACACCGGAGGGGGTTCTCCCTTCAGTAAATAGGAGTGTGTTAGTATACCATGGCCGATCCGAAGAGGAAATAATACCACTGCTTCCCTCCGAGAAGCCCGAAGGGAAGTCCTCCATACCTTCGTTGTTCCTTTTATATCTCTCAGCTTATTTGGAAGTGGAATGGCCTGCCACTCCATCTCCCAATGGGAAATAATCAGATGTCTCAGCTGAGTGCGAAAATCACTTGCAGGAACCTTGTAAGGCAACGGGGGCAGTGTAACTGCCTCCTTGGCAGCCTTATCTGCTAATTCATTTCCCTCTACACCTCTGTGGCCTGGGAGCCACATGAACGTGATTCTGGTGCCGGCATCCGAACACACGGCCAGCAGGTCTTGGATCCGTTGCCCTAGAGGGTGCCGACGGAAACCGGTATCCACAGACTGTAGCAAGCTCAAGGAGTCAGTACACAGAAGAAAGTGTCGGCGCTCATCGGACAGTGCGTAACGCAGAGCTTCACAGATAGCATAGAGCTCTGTTATGTACACACTACAAGTTTCCGGGAGAGCAAAAAGATACCTATCATTGTCGACAAAGAACGCACAGCCCACCTTCGTTTCTGTCCTTGAACTATCCCTGTAAACGACTGAACCTGGATACCGGCGAACAACGGACAGAAAGAACCTCCGATAAATCGAAGGGTTCGTGTTTTCCTTCGGGCCAGTGTGCAGATCCAGGATTATTTCAGGTCGTCGTATTATCCACAGAGGTACCACACTTGGTTGTCTGACAAGGCAGGGCACCGAAGGTACATCAAACATTCTGTGACTGCTATCCAGGCGGATTCCAACCGGCCGCGTTGCTCGAGGATGAGCATCGTACAGCGGACGGTTTCCATTGTGAAATACGCAAGGATAGCTTGGGTGAAGTGGCATCTGTCGCAAATTTGCAGCATATGATAGAAGCATTTGCTGGCGCCTCAGGCGTAAAGGCGGCACACCAGATTCAGCGAGCAGACTAGCAATGGGACGTGTACGAATAGCTCCCGCCGCCACCCTAATTCCACTGTGGTGGATGCTATTCAGTTTCGCAAGGACGCTTTGGCTTGATGATCCATATGCTGCACTACCGTAGTCTAACCTGGATAATATATGTGCCCTATAAAATCGTAGGAGCACCGTGCGGTCTGCACCCCAATTACTACTGCTATGAAACACCAAGATATTCAAATACTTGGAGCATTGTAATTTCAACTGCCGCACATGTGGCTCCCACGATAATTTGCTATCGAAAAAGAGCCTAAGAAATCGGTAAGTGTCAACTATAGAAAGAGCAACATTCCCTAAGGAAAGCACACGATCCGCATTAAGAGTGCGCTTCCGGCAAAAGTGGACAACAGTGGTCTTCTCACTTGAAAACCGAAAGCCATGTTCTAAAGTCCACCGTTCCACTATCGTAATAGCTTGCTGTAATTGTCGCTCTGCGCCTGCCATACTATGCCAGCTATAATGCAGAACAAAATCGTCCACACGTAGCGACGGTATTACTGCTGAACCAGCGGCAGCGACAATGCCGTTTATGGCAATCTCAAACAGAGTGACAATAAGAACCGATCCCCGTGGAACTTCATTTTCTTGAACGTGGTATTGTGAACATGCCCTCCCAACTCGGTCACGGAATAGACGGAGGGACAAAAAATTCGCAATAAATACCAGCAAGTTACCTCGGAATCTCCAGTGATACAGGACTGAAAGGATACCATATCGCCATGTGGTGTCACAGGCCTTTTCTAAGTCGAAGAAAACAGCCACCAAATGCTGTTTGCGGAGAAATGCACCCTGGATAGAACTCTCCAGGCTTACAAGGTGGTCAGTGATCGAGCGAGTGGCTCGAAAAAAACATTGGCACTCGGACAAAAGTCCTTGTTTCTCCAGACACCACACAAATCGGCGATTTACCATCCTCTCAAATAGATTACACAAACCGTTAGTGAGCTTCCTGCATACTTAGGATTTTTGACAGGCTTTAGGACAAGAATAACTATGCCCTCTCGCCACTGAGACGGAAACTCACCCTCTATCCAGATTCGGTTGAACACTCGAAGGAGATATAATAGACTATCCTCACTAAGGTGTTTCAGCAACTGGTTATGGACGTTGTCTGGCCTAGGAGACGTGTCCTTTCAAATAGCCAAGGCGCTACGGAGTTTTCACTCCGTACAGGGCACGTTGTAGTCCTCTGAAGCTTGAGTGGCGGGGTTCTTAGTAGAATCTCTTCGCTGTAGGTATCAGAACGGACAAAAATGTCAACGCCACCGGAAGCCCGGCCAGCATAATGTCGTTCTGTCGAGTATAGTCGAAAATTTCTCAAGACCGTATGATGACCTTGTCTGAAATTTGTTTCCTGAATACAGACTATACTTGCCGAATACTCGCTAATGAGCTGGCGCAGCTCAGCAAGATGCCTATCAGAACCGTTACAATTCCATTGTAACAGTGCCATACTGTGGGTGTGGACTTCAGAGGTTTAGGTTAGAAGCAGTGTAATGCTACCTAACTTACACTCACATCCCCATCCGAAGATAGAGATAATGCTCCATGTGCATCACCTCGTCACCAGAGGAGGTGATGCATGCCCTGAATTTCTTCGACGTAGCCCGGGGGCGGGGTTTCTTCCTACGAGGGGAGCGCGCAGGTTTTCCAGGAGAACCCTCTGGCGCAGACTCAGACCTTCCGGATGGAGGCGGTGAGACCCCATTCGTAGAAGTGGAAGAACGCCTTGTAAGGGCGCTCCTCTTTTCCGCCGTCGATTCTTGTTTAGACGGGCTGGGAGGTGATTTCTCAGCCCTGGTCGACGGTGCCACCTCCGCCGGCTTAGGCGCAGCTTTCGCTGACCTCGTGAGGGAAGGAGACGTTGTCTTCTACCCTGCTGTGTCGGCGTATGTTTCCTAACCGGCACAGGCTTATTGGTGGTCGAAGGCCGGGATGGACCCCCCTTCCAGCTCTTTCTCCTTGCGGCGTTGCTCACAGGAGCAACTGCCGCCTTGGGCGCAGCGATCTTCTGGAAAGGTGTTCCAGTTGTAAATGACGAACCTGGAAGTGACTGAGCTATCATGCTGAAGTCTAGTGTCTTGGCCGGTGCATTCAGGGAATTAAACATACGGCGCGCTTCCTGGTATGAAAGACCATCCATGGTATTAATCTCCTGGATCTTTTTCTCACTCAGGTATACCGGAGAGTTCCGATCTCGAGGAGAATGAAGACCAGGGCAGTTAGCGCACCTATATGGAGTTGTGCACTCCACGCGCCATGAGCTTCTCTTCCACACGTACCACACATAGAGGGATTCGAACAACAAGATACCATGTGTCCGAATCTCTGGCATTGTAGCATCGCATAGGAGGCGGGATGTACGCCTCACATCGCAACGACTTTGACTTTCTCTGGCAACACTGAAAATTTGAAGGAAACTATGAAAGCACCAGTGGCTACGTCTTCACCGTCACGCTACGGTACTTCATGTCTTCCATCAATTCATCGTCAGTTTTCAGAACGAAATCACGGTGGAAAATAACTCCACGAACCAGATTAAAGATTTTGTACTCTTTCACTTTGACGGTATTTCGCCAAAGTGGTCGCACTTAAGCAACCGATCTGCTTGGAGCGCAGTGCTCGTCTTCAGAAGCAAACCACCATTGCGCATTTTTTCAGATCCTCAAATTCACCGTATACACCTTCGATGTGTCGACTGAAAAGAATCGATTTGACCAGCTTGAAATCTTGCCCATCGGTTTTGGTAGCAACCAGGAACCTAAGAAAGCTGGAACCCAGACTAATAAGCTGCGCTTGTTCCCAAGGGGTTGCCCTCTTAGGGAATCAAATGTTAAAGACTTGGGTAGCGAACTACCCGAGGAGGCAGGTGGAAGTGGTTTCTACGCCATGTCCGAAATCACCCTCCCCGAATGCCACCCACTCCGATCAGGGGTCACTGTAGCCTAAACAAGCAGCCAAGCAATACCCACCTGGTCATAGCCTGTACTGCCCGGGGTCCAATGTGGGACGATGCCTAATACGGGATCACTGAGGCAATGAGCACTAGGACTCCCTTCCTCCAGTCACCCGCAATAGCATGTACCCCATAGCGTACACAGAGCACTAATATAGAGAAAAAATTAAAAAAACAGTAAGAATATGTCTTTCTGGCATTCGGATGTGCGGGGACCTGTGATGTCAGCGGATACTACTGCAAGGGTACATGACGCTCCCACCCGCCGATCCCTGGGTGGTCACTGTGCGGGCTTTCGAGCGTAATCGCACACGTAGGTGCCCCACCTCCGAGCAACACGCACATAAAATTTTTTGAATCGGTCTACAAGTTACCCTCAAAAACAATAAAAAATAAAGAGGGGCCCATGGCCACATGACCCTTTTAGTCACTTCTACGACAGGCAGGGATTATCAGTGAATGTATTCAGCCCCTTCCATCCACAGGGGGTCAACACATTGTACCAAGCCACAATCCATATCCGCACCTAGGTCGCCCCTTTTAGTCACCTCTTACGACAGGCAGGGGATATCGCGGGTGTATTCTACATGTGCATCCCCCACACGCAGGGGGTTGACTTTATAAACTCAAATGTCAAGAATCTATCCGCATCGTCACATATTCAGGACAAACAAAACTTAATTTCCGCACCAGATACAATACAAAAAAGCGATTAGGTAATATCGGGATTCAGCCTTCGGAGAGCACGTATACGACAAGCATTAGCACAGAAGTAAAAATGTCATGCATCGAAAATGACAGCAAATCCTTGAACATTAATGATGCTATAGAAATGAGAAGAGCTAACCAAACCAACTTCAATGAACACATACATTTAAAAATTCATCCCCCCTCCTCGTGTTAATTAATTTTGAAACAACATTTCACATTTTTTAATTAGTGCTTATTCCGAGAGGGGTTACCCTGACGCAAACCGTCTGGAATATGGGTTAGGATATTCTGATCTGCACTAAATTCTCTGAATTTAGACAGCGCTCTCGCCACTCGAGACGTTTTTAATGTGTTATAATATATCACTAAAAGTGATGTCTTACAACATGCTCCGTAATTCAACTCCACGCTTTTATTGCATCTAATCGGTATCATGCTTTTACTCCCTAATACACAGAAGGATACTATAAAACGACAAAGCAGCACTTCTCCACTAGAGGTCTGCAAACGACTGAGCGCATTTGCTCCCGCTCATTCCAACCTCATACGGTCGAGCGCATCTCGGTCGACTAAGAGCGGGTTGGCCAGCAGCATGCAGTCTGAGGAAAGGCAGCTCGTGCTCTTGCGGACAGTATCAACGGAGTTACGACGTACAAACTTTAAAGGAGCGATAAAAGAAGGGAAGATAACTATAAAATGATGGATGCTACGCAAATATTTTAACGAAATATGCATTGAAGTAATGTAGTTACAAACTTACTATAAACAATGTTAGATCATATTATCACGTTAGTAGACACTGAACAGAAACGTGTACAGTCGTTCACATCGCCACAAACATTCATCATTATTGTGTTGTCTGTTGTAGTACAGAATGAATAAAGAGAGCGTCATTTTCTGTATCTTGGTTAAGCGAGCTAATTTTGTCACTAATAAAGTTACTAGCTGAACTGAAATTTATTTCTCTTGCTGCATTGGAGGCTGGAAAAGACAACATTTTCTTCGCTAGCAGAGAAAGTCCTGGATATTCTGTACTGTCATTTCCCCACTACGAAAGGCGATCGTCATCACAAAAGTGGCTTTCTAATAACTACCTTGTTTTAGTAAGAATATCGGCAACGTTTACTCGTCCATAGTCTGCACCATCATAGTTCTAGAAAATTCGCAAAACAACCATAAACGGACGGATACCTGTTGTACAAATTTTGACGTACTTCTATATAATATTTTGTTTGATATCATGTGGCACTGTGTTTAATGGACGCACTGTATGAGGGAGGTAGTAGATGCAAACGTCAATAAGGAAGCACAGCTGTTACATGGCACATATCCTGCATGTTCACGATTCGCAGTGGTTACTAGTGAGAAGTATTCCCACGTTTCGCTCTTCATCCTTTCTTAATTTAGTAATCCATATTGCTTCCTCTGAGGTTTTGTTTTCACCTCGTCTTTGGACTACCGTTTCATGGTCGCAACGAATGTCGTACTGACTGGGAATGTCAATCATTCGGACCGAATTTAGTGCGTTCGCTAAGACTCTCGAGCGCCAAGTGGTCGGGCAAGTCACGCTCACTAACTACACGACTACCTTCGTTCGACCGGCCGTAAATGGGAAATCACACCTTTTTCCCCACCCTTCTCCACTGAGCAGAGTTATTGCCGACAACATTCCCCTTAACCCCCGCCCCCCTAAAAAACTAACCAAACCAACCTCAACGATCACTCACATTTCAGTTCAGTGGAGAGGAGAGGAGCAGCACTTCCCCCACTCTCTCCACTGAACGGAGTTAATGCCTAACCCCCTACTTCCCCTCACATTTTTAAAATTACCCCCATCTGAGCGCTAATTAATTAATTTTCATGCAATATTTCACACTATATTTATTTATTTTCTTTTTTTTTTTTGCTAGGGGCTTTACGTCGCACCAACACAGATAGGTCTTATGGCGACGATGGGATAGGAAAGGCCTAGGAGTTGGAAGGAAGCGGCCGTGGCCTTAATTAAGGTACAGCCCCAGCATTTGCCTGGTGTGAAAATGGGAAACCACGAAAAACCATCTTCAGGGCTGCCGATAGTGGGATTCGAACCTACTATCTCCCGGATGCAAGCGCACAGCCGCGCGCCTCTACGCTCACGGCCAACTCGCCCGGTACTATATTTATTAGCGCTTCATGAATCTCATAGGAGACTCCCATCGATCGCTAGTTGCTTTACGTCGCACGGACACAGATAGGTCTTATGGCGACGATGGGACAGGAAAGGCCTAGGAATGGGAAGGAAGCGGCCGTGGCCTTAATTGAGGTACAGCCCCAGCATTTGCCTGGTGTGAAAATGAGAAACCACGGAAAACCATCCTCAGGGCTACCGACAATGGGGTTCGAACCCACTATCTCCCGGATGCGAGCTCACAGCTGCGCGCTCCTAACCGCACGGCCAACTCGCCACAGGAGTCTACTCTCAAGCTAAACGTACGGAATGTGGGTAAGATTAATTTTATCTGACTACATTCTGTAATCTGTACCAAATTCTGTACCAAATTCTCTGAATTTAGACAGCGAGCTCACCACTCGTGACGTTGTAGTAGGTTATTATTTATCACTCAAAGTAATGTCTTACAAGATAGTATTTAATGCCATTTTTTTATTTCATGAAAATGATTAGCCCACATTATCCGGCTACATGACTAAATGGTTAGCATGTTGACCTTTGATTCAGGGGGTCCCGGGTTCGATTCCCGGCGGATTCGGAGATTTTACCCTTAATTGGTTAATTCGGATGGCCCCGGGGCTGGGTGTTTGTGTTGTCTTTAGCATTAGAAATCATCCTAGTTAGCGCCCCATCCTCACAGCCGTACAGGTCGCCTACGCAGCGTCAACTCAAGGGACCTGCACCAGGCCTCTCCGGACGCCGCAAGCCATTGTTAATAGATTATATTATTTACCCCACCAATACACAAAAATATAAGATGATGAAGCAGCACTTCCCCTCCTCTCTTCACTGAACAGAGTTAATGCCTATTTTTTTAACCCCCTACTTCCCCTCTCCTCTTCACTGAACAGAGTAATCGCCTACAAAATTCCCCACACTCCTCTAAATAGCTACCATGACTGGAACAAGAGAACTGGCTTCAATCTGAAAGTAGTCACTGGAGGTAACGAACAATTACCAGCTTAGGTAAGTACAGAAAACTTTCTCAGAGTTATTGAGGTGGCAGTGGAGGACCAGTACAATCGTAACTTTTCTCACTTGATCATAACTGTACGAATTCACAATCATTGACAAGTTTACGCAACATAAATGATGTCCATACATGCGCATGATTTAAAGTGATTCAACAGAACCTGAGAATGTTCTTTTACAACGAAACTCATATTTTGTCCAAGAGTGTGCAATTTTGTGAAGGTACCTTATAGTGTTATAAGTGTTATAGGTAGTGTTTTCAACAGACAGTAATTGCCTACAAAATTCCCCACACTCCTCTAAATAGCTACCATGACCGGAACAAGAGAACTGGTTTCAGTCCGAAAGTAGTCACTGGAGGTTTATAGTTACAATGATCAAATTAAACAAACAAATCCTATGGCACTACACATATAATGGGCCTTGGTCTACCGAATGCTGCTCTCAGCACGAAAGCATGAAAGTCACGACGTGGCGCGTGTCCAATGCGAAGAATCTTCTCGTCCGATGCAGTTGGCCTTCTAGTCCGGGGCCACTGTCTCATCAGTATCTCAATACCCACTTAGTGAACACTTCAAAAGTATTTGAAATAATTCATTCACGCATTAATTATTCATTTCTCCATAAAGTACACTGATTACATATGGGAACCTCCAAAATATACAATATTTGCAAATAAAACGTCTCAGAAAAAGTATATTACATTACATTAATTACATGATTATCTTACCGTTTGTATTACGTCGCACCGATTCAGATAGGTCTTATGGCGACGATGAAATAGGAAAAGGCTAGAAATGGGAAGGAAGCGGCCGTAGTCTTAATTAAGGTACAACCCCATCATTTGCCTGGTGTGAAAAATGGGAAACCACGGGAAACCATCTTCAGGGCTGTCAACAGTGGGGATAGGACCCACTATCTCTCAAAAGAAAACGCGAAGTGTAGGGATAGAGTTTGTTATAAATAAAACCATTAATGACAACTTTCAGAAATTGCTTTCATTATGCTTACATATGTTTTTAAATTGAATATTACAGAGGAAGGCATTTCTCATTTTTAATATACACTAATCAAACAACGTTTTGCACAATGTCAAAATATTTTCTAACGCGTACGTCCATTATGACGTGTTTCTCTTCTTTTCGTATGATCTTACAAATGCATTACATTTGTTTATCTATCGAATAGCACATTTGTTCACGAAAAATTAGGCAGAAATACAGAGGAGTTTTGAGGATTGGATCAAGGTGTGAAGTGGAGAATACTGTTATTCATTGTTGTTTTCATTACGGAAACGTCATGGCCCACACCTTAAGCAGCAGATCGAATCCGAATAATGACTTTAATGTACCAAAGGTCATACGAAACAAATCGATGTAGCTCACATGGTATAACCAAAGTGAAATTTCCTGAGTGAGGCAGAAGTTCCAGCCTCGGGCAGGTCGTAGGTCGATCACGCGAAACAACCACTGCAGAAGTCCGATCCATACATATTATTTCCGCTCGGAGAAACCCTACAGTCTCTCCAGTCATCTTATGGATGGTGCTACGAGAGGAGCGAATGTGTCAAACCGAACTGTCTGGAATCTACTCCCCAATATAGGGCTACGTCCTCCAACACCATTCATAAGGCCCTTACTCGATATAATTATAGAGAGCGCAGCCTGTATAATGCACAAGATGTATGAAAACAGGACGCACGCAGAGCAGACACAAACGTTATTTTCATATGGAGCACACATCGCATTAGATCCGGATGGCAACACCTTTCATATCTGGAGGGCAGATAGTCAGTGCTTAAATAGCTCTCGTCTTGGGCACCACTTTTCTGGGGAGAAAACACATTGAATTGTCAACATCCAGTGGAATATGTATGCGAGCACCTTCCTTAACACAATTGTTTGTGGATGTTCTGCATCCATTGGAGTAGGTTTCATTTTAATGGACGATAATTCTTATGTTTATCAACTCTTAATTATTTTACAAACAGATAACACTTCACCTTTTCTAATTCTCTGAGTTATATTTTCTAGAAAGTCAGCCACCCATTCATCCATTTTAGTCTAGTCCAATCTCTCATTTTCGTCAGTAATCTCCCATTATCTGCCTTGTCAAAAGCCCTGCATAGGTCAATAGCGATACAGTCCATTCGACCTCCTAAATCTAAAATATCTACTACAACTTGCTGGAGTCCTATAAGTTAAGCCTCACTGAAGTAACATATCTTAAACCCGTATCAAACCAGTTACTAATTTCACAAAAGTGTCTAATGTTATCAGAGAGAATGCTTTTCCAAAGCTTACAAAAAAAACTTCTCAAGCTGACGGACCTGTAACTATATGCTTTATATTTATCACACTTTCGCTTGTAGACTGGGGCTGCTATTGCAACTCTGCATTTATCTGATATCACTCCTTAATGAAAAGAGTAATGAAATAAGTATTTCAGATATGGCAGTATATCCAAACCCATTGCCATTAATATATCTCTAGTAATCTTATCAATCCCAGTTACTTTCCTGGCTTTCACCTTTTGTATTTTTTGTACAATCTTTATTATCATAGGTAATTTCAGTAATTCGCCAATATTAGCCACCTCCTCTGTATGGATATTTCCCCTAAATCCAACTAACTTTACATACTGCTGGTTTAATAATTCTGCCTTCTGTAAGTCCGCAGCTATACACTTCCCTTGTAACGAACGCACTAAAAATATGAGAAGGTTAAACGAAAACATAGGGATGATGCGAAAGTAGGAAAGTGAAATCGTTTACCTGATTTCTGCACCATTTTACATATTTTAATGTCACCCTACAAGCATCAAATTGTACAGTGATTGGATTGGGAAATTATGGATAAATCTGAATTCTGGATTACCAAACAATGTCTGAACTGAAGTCAACAACGTATTACAGGACCAACGAGGCCTATCTCCTCGTGGAAGATAATGAATAATTCCAGATAGAGTGAATTTGGTAGAACTTTATTAAATTTCCCTCAGTATTTTTTATTTACTATTTGCTTCACATCGCACCGACACAAATAGGTCTTATGGCGACAATGGGGTAGGAAGGGGCTTTGAGCGGGAAGGAAGTGACCATGGACTAAATTAAAGTACAGTCCCAGCATTTGCCTGGTGTGTATAATTATTATCGCGAAAGGTAAATCTTTCCAATATTATCTCCTCTTAATTGTGTGTTTATTGCCAAGGTAAGGGACCCACCAACCTGGCCCTAGATACAGAGTGTATATTCTATTTAATTTTATGAGAAAAAAAAGCAATCGTGCAACAACTTCCTCACAACTCGCATTGACAGCAATTGCTATAGTCTGAAATTCATAAAATACGGCGTCACTCTAATAATTCAACACAGATAGAAGCGATTACGAATTGAGAAATAATAAACTTACCAAGACACTTGGTCAAAAACGGGGAGGATCTTTACGTGCACAATTGATGATTTAGAGATATTCAGTGACATTACGAACCAGGTCTGTCCAGACTAATCGAGAAATCATCTCGCCAACAATACATTTGTCATAAATACATGGGTGGGATCGGTGAAAGTTTCCAAAATGTACAACGTGCTTGTTGTTGATCGCCTTAGCCATGCATAATCTAGAAGAGTAACTGAAGAAAAAATTTGATAGTATCATGGTGATTGGTAAGTCAATAATACGGCCTTACTCTGAAAGAATGTTTCTATTTCAAGCCACTTTTTCTTATTTTCTTCCCCCTTTTCCAACACCTACCCGGCCCCCGTGGTGTAGGGGCAGCATGCCCGCCTCTTACCAGGAGGCTCCTAGTTCGCTTCCCGGACAGGTGAGGGATTCTTACCTGGACCCAAGGACTGGTTCGAGGTCCACTCAGCCTACGTGATTAGAATTGAGGAGCTATCTGACGGTGAGATAGCGGCCCCGGTCACGAAAGCCAAGAATAACGGTCGAGAGGATTCGTCGTGCTGACCACACGACACCTCGTAATCTGTAGGCCTTCGGGCTGAGCAGCGGTCGCTTGGTAGGCCAAGACCCTTCAAGGGCTATAGTGCCATCGGATTTGGTTTGGTTTTCCAACACCTGTGGGGTCGCGGGTGTGATCTGCGTCGCACTCGTAGATTTGGTCCTGTTTTACTGCCGGATGCCCTTCCTGATGCCAACCCTATATGGAGGGATGTAATGACTATTGCATGTTTCTCTGGTGGTCGGTAGTGCGGTATGTTGTCTGAATATGATGAGGAGAGTGTTGGGACAGACACATACACCCAGTCCCGTAGCCAGAAGAATTAATCAGAAACGATTCAAATCCCGAGTCGGACCTATATCAAGCCACTGTATTTTCCAAAATATTCACCATACAAATGTGACTGATACGAGAAAGGAACCATGTAGAGGCGCCAAGTTTGCATCATGACACACCAGTTGGCAGCGCACGTGCAGCGCCCTATAATGTGACGAGAGTGTTGAACAGAAGTTTTGTGTATTGGAATACGCGAGAATTTCCATCTGTTCTTATCATGCAGCGTGCATTACGAAGAGTACACTGGGGGGACCACAAGGTAAACAGAGTATTTTGTGGAGGTACCGGCAATTTAAAAATACCAGTTTTATGTGCAAACAGAAAATCAAGCCTGTCTGATGCGACGTTTGAGAGGATGAAAGTTTCAAACATAGTTCACGAAAATCGACAGTACTTTTCAAGCCATGAACTTCAGCTTCCACAGCAGACGATGTGTAAGATTTTGTGACGACGAATAAGTTTCAAACCTTAGTGACCACTGTCCTCGCAACAATTAAAGATAAAAATTATGGACTGCGATTGGATTTTTACATCAGAAACAATGACGGGAAATTTGCTAGGAATGCCATCCTTAATGACGAAAGAACTTTCCATTTATAGAGCCACGTTAATCGTTGCAATATAAGGGTGTGTGGATCTGCAAACTCTCATTGAAATTCTGTCACTTGAAAATATTTTCTAAAGCTTAATAATAGTTTTGCGCTGTCACAGATAAAGCTGCATGAGCCGTTTACCTTTTGTGAAAATACTGTGTTTATATGACTGGATGCTGATTCCGGGAATTACGTCTTCCGACAAGACGCCCACTCCGCCCCCACTGGAACGACATTGTTCTTCGCTACCTAAATGACAAACTTACACATCGCCGACTTAGGCTTACTGTTGAGGATTAGGGCCCACTATGCTCTGTTCACTTTGCCCACCAGGTCTCCCTATCTGACACCGTGTGATTTCTTCTTTTAAGGATGTGTTAAGGATCGTGCTTAAGTACCACCCCCGCTCCCCTGTCAAAAACACTTGTAGAGCTCAGGGAACGCATCACTGCTGCTATGATGACCACTGACAGGAGTGTGGCTAGAAAATAACCGGACTCTGCTCTTGGCAATAGTAATGTGCTAGTGATCTTACAAACACGTGTTCAGTAATCATTACCTGAAGCGGATCTCTGTCGGAATGACATGCTGGGAACGTTACAGCTGTGATGAATGATGGTAGTTTTAATAAAACCTCGAAACTGAACGATTAGCCATGTAAGAAAGAGACACAGTTCAGCAAAGGAAGATAAATCACGAATGTCTTTTCCCGTTTTCCAAGGGATTATTCACATCGACTGGATTTCTGCAAATCAGACGTTAACCATCTATGAGGAGGTATAGACAACACTTTGTGGACGGGAACGGAGCAACGTTTTCAATCTGTAATTTATTTACCTATTATTTTTGAAGCACCATTTGTAATACTTCCCAGTGGCGCATCGTATAAGTCGTATGTAGGGATCCTTATATACAGAGAAACTTGAAAATATTGATGTTTGTGCAGTAAAAATAAAAATAATTTTAGAATTATAAAAATATTTGGTTAATTTTATGATAAGAGTGCACGTATCGGTCAAGTTGAGACGGCAGTGGGGTACATGGAGTGGAACTTACTTCGTCTTAAAAGACTTGTCTAGAATTTGCACGTAAAACGGTCTTTCTTCGTATCTTAAATACCTGCTATATGCTGCAATACTGAAGATCGCTGATCCCTATTTAAAGATTTTCCACATTCTAGACAGAATATCATTACTCCATCCCTTATAAAAATTCCAATAAATTCAGCAACGTATTGCTCCATATGAGAATTGACTCTTGCACATTATATCACAAAATGCTTCAATCACGTACCGACACTATGTACGTAGTCTTAGTTAATCCAGGCAACACCAGCGACTGGAGAACATTTGAGTAAAAGGCATTTCTTCATTTTTTTACGTAAAGGATTACACGTTCAAGGGAGATTGAGCGAGCCAGCACATGTAATCGAAGTCACAATTCAACATATAAAAGAAGTTTCTTTTTGGCTAGTTGCTTTACGTCGCACCGACACAGATAGGTCTTATGACGACGATGGGACAGGGAAGGGTTAGGAGTGGGAAGGAAGCGGCCGTGGCCTTTATTAAGGTACAGCCCCAGCATTTGCCTGGTGTGAAAATGGGAAACCACGGAAAACCATCTTCAGGGCCGCCGACAGTGGGGTTCGAACCTACTATCTCCCGAATACTGGATACTGGCCGCATTTAAGCGACTGCAGCTATCGAGCTCGGTATATAAAAGAAGTACATTCATTCATTCATTCATTCATTCATTCATTCATTCATTCATTCATTCATTCATTCATTCATTCATTCATTCATTCATAGTCTTACTTTATTAATGTGTACAGTATTTGAAATAACTGTTTTAATTGAAATGAAACATTAGAATAAAGGAAAACAGCAATTTATGTACTCATTGCAGAAATAGTAAAATTATGTACTTACATCGAGCCGTAATTATTTACATAGAAACAATTTCCTTAGTCATAATTCTTTGCCGTTGGCAAGATTTTCCATGTTCATACAATTACTCCCAAGGAAGAAACATAAACATGAAATACTGAGGAGGGAAATATTACATGTTGCTCTACATGTATCTAAATTATCAATCAGTCGTTCAAGCGTCCATTAAGAATACATGTTTAATAGTAAATATCATATTACACGTATGTGATGATGGAAAAATGTAATTGAAAGGAATTCAACAAGTCAGACGCGTTCGAAAGGGGTGCTTCATGGTTAGTGAAAACACTCGTGCAGTGGAAATGCTCATTCGGATGGTGTATTTGCTTTATATTGAAAACCGCTTCACTAGTCGCATTGTGCTGTACTGAACAAAGCTTGCTGTTCAAGTTTCGCACTTTGTATGAAAGTACAGATGTATTTGTGTGTTGCCTTTCTTTGTTCCTATATAACTCAGAGCTTCTATCGATAGAAATGATTACCATCGCTGGTTACTGAAAACGTAAAAGGCATCGATTTTGTATTTGGTTAAAGAAGATGTGAAGCAGAATCACATATCTGGAATTAAAGTGTTGAAAAGGTTCGTCAGATTTATCGAACGATTCCGTTAAGAAATGTTTTCCTCTTAATCACCCTCTCAGTTCCTAAGGATTACTCAGCCTAGTTTGTTTTGCCAAAAATATATTCCGTGTTTGTCAAAAGAAGGGTTAGTGTTGTGAGTTCCTGTAGTCACGTTCTAGTTTGTGAAGCTCAAGTAATGACTGGGTGGCCTAGTAAGTGGTCCTGAGAGTCAGGATACCAGTGACCAGTGCTTCCTTCTTCCGATACGCAACGGTACAGAGTACACGCACTTTATTTTATCTATATTTAAAAAAACAGAACAGCAATTTTTCGACAGAGAAGTTCATTATAAATAATCTAGCAGATGGTACTGTTCATGAACTGAATATTCAGTTTTGATTCTCGCAAGCTGATACCATGCTTACAACATGTGTCATAGACTTCACAGGTTGGTAGAGATGCTGAAATCGGGAACTTGTGTCCACTCCCGATTGCGTCAGACAATCAGTTCTATCCGCTCTGGAAAAATCAGATGTTCACGTGAGTTTTGAATTAATCTACTGTACATTAAATCAGTGCAATCATTGTTCAAAATGAGCAAAATTGTCAATGAGTAAAATGAGGAACGCAAAAGAAGTATAGATTGAAAAATCTACTTGTGATACTGTAAATCAGGACACTAGCACTGAAAAGAGGATGACCAAGACAGAAATTCCACGGGTCGAAAGGAAGCAGATTCTGATAATGACTGTCCAGAAAGCTGGAGAGTTTCGCAAAAAAAAGAAGATAAAATCTTCTGCGGGGAAATAAGTGGATGGTGACGACGAGGGTGTATCGGAGTGTATGTTAGAAGTGTAGAAGTTGCTGTAATAGCACCTACGTGCTCACCTTCAGTATACTGTAGGAGTGCGTGAATAAGTCATGCAAACGTACATTCCTAGACTGCGGTACGGTAAGGTTCATTTTCCTCTACACGTTAGCATAGGAAAATAAGCACAATGGATATTGTTTCTAAGGATTGCATATATATATGTGTGGCTGGGAGGCGTGACAAGTCTTAAGTAAAATAATGGAATAAAAAGCATTGCGAGATATGACCTTTTGCCCGAAAAGCAAGGAATTATTCTACTACAGGTTAGGTAGAAGCTTATCACATAAATTGCATTGAACACTGAAATGAAAATGAAATTAAGGCGACTAAGTCAATTATAAGCATCTGAAAGAGATGTTCGTATATTTGACACAAGAAGTAGTCCACAGAAATTATTAAGTCCCTGAGTGTAAGCACGACCGAAAGGAAATAAACATTGTCGTTGGCTAATAAATACTGAGTGGTTTAAATTTATACTTTGCTGATAAACGGGATGAACTTCTATTCATTAAAACGCATCTAATTTATTACATTCACTGGAAACTATCATAAAAGGCTGCTCGTCACTTTCTTAATATGATAGAACTACACAGGAATATTGATAAAATATATAGGCCTATAGAAGAAAGGTTTATTATTGTTACTCTTTCTCAGTCTAACTCTGAGTTTGTAGCGGCATCATGCTGTAATCCCGTTGACGGCATGCCTTAGGAGTGCTTGTTTTCGGCATGGTGAATTAGTTAGTGTAGTTTCATCCTGTCAGTCACTTGATCCGTTTCATCCATCACAATATTGCACATCCTCTGTCTCTCCAACTGTCGAATTTACCCACCTTGACGAATATTTCCATTGCCTCTGGTCCTCTGTCAGTGAATCTAAACAAAAATGCAAGACACTAAAAGCCTTCGGCCAAGTGAAAAATTAAAAGGGACCAGATGGACCTATATTGAGGAAGGTGAATGACATAAAGGCTAGATGGAAGAGTTACTTTGAATAACTTTTTAATATGGAAAACGACAGGAGGTTCAAGGAAGAGACGACACTAACGCACAGCTGACTAGAGTTATAACCAGAGTAAAAGTGCAGAAAACTCTACTAAAAACTAAGAATGGAGAAGATGTAGACCAAATGGAATCCCAGTGGAGGCGTGGAAAGCACTGGGTGAGGAAGGCTTTGACCTGTTACGGGACTAGATGATTAAATATTCCATCAAAAGAAATGAATGCCATTGGAGTTGAGCTGCAATATCATTGTACCTATCTATAGAGTCACAGGAGAGACGCAAGAATGATAACATTGCAGAGGCATAAAATACGTATCACGCTATGAAAGTGTTTGGAAGGATTGCTGATGGAAGACTAATGGACGATGTGACAATCGCAGACGTACTATGTGCTTTTATGCCTTTACCTTGAGATAAATAAAGGAAAATTACAGGGAAAATAAAATCTGGTAATTGTTGACTTTGAGAAAGCTTATGATAGAGTGAGGAGGAAATAACTTCGGAGAAGCCTTCGAGAAGCATGCCCATCTAATTCAGTAACAGCATAGAGGTGTAAACGCGAACATCAGAAGTAGTATCATAGAAAGGAAGAATTTCGAAGTAAATGAGGGACCTCGCTTAGAGATCAGCGCACTAAGTCCTTCCTTGTTTAATTAACATCGTCATGGATGTATTGTAAAAGCCAGTAACGGAAGAGTCGCTATGGTGCATGATGGACAACGACGACATCGCGTTATGTGCAGAATCTGTATAAATGCCAAGACAGAATCTATAACAATGGAACACTGTTCTGGAGTAAAGAGGACTAAAGATAAGAGGAAGTAAGACCGAATATCTTTGTGCCAAGACTGGAGTGGGAGGATCACACCTAGTATTACATGGAAACAACGTCATCCTAAAGGCATATACGTTGAATCGATTGCTCATGAAAGAGAAAACGTACATAAAGACATTGCAAGTTACAGATGGGGCAGAAAAGATCCTGGAAGCAGAGCTTGGAAGGTACGGTAACATTGCACTGAACTATGTGGAGAAGACGGATTTAAAGACGGAAGTGGAAAGCAAGGGGAAGAGAGGACGGCCTATGAAAAAAAATGGATACATTTAATACGAGAAGAGCTCAAGGAGAAAGGTCTAGGGAAAGAAATGCCTAAAGGCCAAAAACAGAAAGGAAATGGAAGAGGCTCATTAGAGACTGCGATCGTGTTTGAAATGGGATAACTTTCAAGAGGAAGAAGAAGGAAGAAAACACAATCATAACACAAACATTGAAGTAACTCAAGGTACATATAATGATGAAACTGTAATAAAATTTCGACTCCTTGATGTGATTCACTAAGTATAACGTTTACAGGACCAGTGAGAATGATCGACTGACGACACATCGCCAATGCGTGAACCAGGTAAAGGACGAGCTGACGATATTTAGTAGATGGAATATACTTAAAACCTGTTATGGAATAATTTTTAATAGCCTAGAGTTAAAACATTACTGAAACCGTCTCCTTACTCTTGAACTCAGTTTTTGTGTCAGGAAGTGTATACAACAATCTCGTGTTAATTACGTGTTGGGCAACTGCGGCTCCGTTAGTATTATAAGTGACGCTGGGTGATGACGTGCAGTTACTTCAATCACACAATTTTAGAATACTCCATTACGTCAGTCAGAAGTAAAACTGAATCTTTAAAAGCATTTTGGATTTTACAAGTTCATTTAGGTCGCACCGACACAGATAAGTTTTCTGGCGACGATGGGATGGGGAAGGGCCGGGAATAGGAAGGAGGCGGTCGTGGCCTTAATTAAGGTACAACCTCAGCTGGCTAGTGTGAAAATGGAAATTCACAGGAAACCATCCTCAGGGCTGCCAACAGTGGGGTTCGAATCCACTATCTCCCAAATGCAAGCTCACAGATACAGCGCCACTAGCCACATGCGAACTCGCTCGATAAAAGCATTTTTAACCAATTAAGAGAAATTGTGGACCTTCTCCCGAACTGCTAACTAGAAAAGAATATGTTTCGAAAGTAGTAGGATGAACAGTAGCCACATAACGCGAAAAAAAAAGAAGTAAAGGGTATGAAAGATGAGGAGTGAGAGGCAGAGAAGGAAAAGAGAAAACTCCTGGTGTGATGTAACAAAACGATCCATGCCATTTGTTAAAATTGTCCGCTCGCTCTGCAGAATCGATCTGTCCGGCCAAACCCCTCCCTCTCCCATCTCCATGAAGAACAAAGAAAAAAGAGGGCATGCGACGAAAGACATGAACAAACACCATATTATATTGAATTAAGGGTCACGAAGTTTATGTGGCTCTACTTATTAAATCACTACGGCAAATTGTGGAAACAGCCTTTTGTGCTATGGCTGGCAGAGCCGAAACCCTGCAATAGCATGAGTCAGCATCATCATTAGCATATCAAAATACTGCATTACAATTTGACGTAATAGAGAGTGGAGTACCGATAACAGGTTCAACATTAGACTGTATAAACAGCAAAGAACCATTTATAATGATATAGATTGCTGTACCTTCTACCGGGCACCAGAATATTAATTACAACCGCTATGATAAGCTAGGGCTTTCTTTAGACAAACTATCACTCCAAAAGCATACGATCTATCATTGCAACTTAGATGAACATTTTTTTAAAGCTGATTTGATTTAATATGCTGCTTTTACTGTGAACTGTGGATTTACTGTATACGATAGCATTCGCATAATCTATATATATAAAATTGGATGTTGGTATGTTTGAAGCTAATAGACTCGAAAACTACTGGACCGATTTTGCTGAAATTTTCACAGTTTGTTCTTATTACATCTGAGAGGGATTATGAAGTGGTTTGAAGGAAATCCGATTGGTAATTCGACACTAAGGGGTGAAAAATAAAATAGGGGAAGATAAGCAAACCGCAAGACAAGTCCTATCAGCAGGTTGCCTACCCAACAGTGTGTGAAGATTATGATGTGTTCCTTAAAGCTTATTTCTGCTTTTATTAAATAGTTCAAATAGTGTGGGGGAAGGACACCCCTCCCAGCCCAAGGGGAGAGGATGTAAAAGTAATCGAAAGCGACCGATATTAGTGTCGTATATGCTGAGGTAAATAAATGTACACAGGCAGGACAACGTCTGTCGAGTTTTGCTTCTTGACTATAAAACTCATCAACTGTATAAACGGACCGATAAAATTCTGGGAAATATAAGGCAATTTTCGTCACATAGAATCGATATGGCACTAGGTACTCACATTCAGACGAACAGTATATAATTAACCTGTGAAACATAATTTCACATTCATACATTCCTATTTATTTCAATCAATCTGGATGACTTCATTTCACACTTTAGTTTTGAGAATATTACACTAGTAAAGGCGACAAAACGCTCCCATCAAAATAAAATTTTAACCCACGTTTTATCTAATGTCCTGTTAAAATATTTCTCTTGTTACAAAATTATTGTTCGTGATTAGCAGTTGATTAAACTATATTCATTTCTGTACCATTATACTATCTCACCTACAAGCATGCATGGATAGTCAACCACGAGAGGAAAAATCTATTATATTTGGCATAAATTATGAAATATATGATCAAATCCTATTCATGAAGCACGAGAGCGTACTTTCAGGTACGAAATTACTTAGCTGAAACCGGAAGTGCCTCTTGAACAATGCTTAACATAAACTGTATAAAGTTATAAAAAGTTTTTATTCGTGGGATGGAGGCATTAGGTGCATGCACATTACTTACAAAATACGGGGGCTCTTAATAAATTACAGGCAACGTAGTCCAGACGCTCGTAGGAGATCGGGCATGAGCAAATAGGATTTGGGAGCGGTTGTTGTCGATGTGTTGTGTGGGAATGTTGTTACTGTGTGGCGTTGAAGTAAAGAGTGTCCATTTCATCGCTCTAAAGCAGGGGTTTCCGAAAGACGGCTATTTCTTGCGGCCCGCGAGGACTTTAAAAATATATTTTAAGAAATATGAAGAAAAATTACGAAAAATATTTGATAACTCTTCCAAAACTTTATTCGTTTTTATATCCTGTATAGACCAAAGTCAGAACTAATTCATTCTTTAATATTATTTTCTGTTTTTAGTATTCACTTGTGCTGAATAGATTTTTGATTTAGTAAAACGAAAATCCAAGCTTCGCTGGAAAATGAACCCTCACAAATACCAGTTCTAGGCCTTAACTACCGGTATTATAAAAATGGATATGGGACCCATACCAATTCCTGAACAACATGCCAACCTCACTGTGGACTTTTGTTGAACGTACCATGCAACGAATACCAAGAAATACTTTAAAAGCCATTGGTGTAAGAAGTGGTTTCATTTCTTCGTTCTTCTCTCATTGGTAGTATTGGCTGGTACACAGCGAAAATTTTTAGGGAAGTACTCCTGGAAGTACATTCTTGGGATTTTAGGCTCGTACAAATATATAGCATTGTGCCCTTCACACTGCACCGACTAAATTTTCGTTTTACTTTTTTCATTTGTCAAATATTAATTCAAATGAACTGACATTGCTGGGTGCTCTTCTTCCAGATTCAATCGTTCTGGGTATAATAGTGATTATTCTTAATTTCACTCTTGTATTCAATTGTAAAATAGTGTTTTAAGCAATTAAAGTTATTAAACCTTCCTTTCAATTTCATATTATTTTGTATACTGGTACCTCTGTCCTATTTGCGGAATTTTAAGGAAATTAGCCTATTATTGAAGTGCGGCCCGCGGTCATGCTTCAGGATTCCAATGTGGCCTTTGAGTTCTTACTAATTCGAAACCCCTGCTCTAAAGCATGCTTTCGAAAGGTGATCAGCGTTCGTAGATTACTATCGAGCTTGCCTGTGGCATAAACGCATCAGAATGTTATGGAGCATTACCTGAAGCCTGTGGCAAGAATGCATTGCCGTATAGGGCGATTGTACGATGGGTCAAGGCGTTTCGTGCGGGTTGGGATGGGACTTCGGTTTCCTGAAGATCAGATTAACATCGTGACGGGTCTCGTTTCCGTAGAGAATCTATGAACTGTCCGGAAATCATCCGTATAGGCTGGTCTCAATCATCAAACTCTGTGGCACATACTGACGAAATATCGTAACATGAGAAAAATTGTGTCCTCTTGGGTTCCACATCAACTCACTGACGTACAGAAGTGGCACCGGTATGCACTGGCTGATACCGCAACGAAGGAGACGTATTTCTGCAATGTCGAGCGTATTTTCGCAATTGTTGAGACGTGGACATGAGCCTGCCAGCCTGAATTAAAGCGTGAATCGAATGAATGGTGTGAAATGGTCCGTCATGCCCGGAAACCTCATGGTGTTTGTGACTACGAGGGTGTTATTGTGCCTGAGAGACAAACAGTGACTATTATTGCTGATTCCTGGAGCGACATCTGCGGCGCAAGCGTCCACATTTATTGCGAGGCGATCGCTCTTGACGAAAATAGTGTAACGGTGGCATTGGGAGGTCTTGAAACATTCTCCTTACTCACCAGGTATGCGTCCTTGTGAATTGGACCGTTTCCGAAGTTGAGGGAACCCCTCCATGGCCACCGATTTCGTGACGTGGCATCTGTACTCCACGTAGTAGGGCGCTCCATTGCTGTCACCAACAGAGAACGCCTTGCCAACGGTCCCCAAAGGCTTCCCGACATTTGGCAAAAGGTGATAGACTTTGTGAGAATGTAAGGCAATTGTACTTGTTAGGTCATTAAATTTTGTTTTCTATCAATATTGCCATTACTTTATTTACAGCCCTCGTAGGTGAAATATAGCAAGCATACCGACCTGATTTTCATCTAGTAAACGGTGTTGATTTGTGAATTTTCATCAACAATATTCTTTACAGGAAAATTAGTTCCATCTTATTCGTAATTATCGCTACATTTTTAGTGCACCTTAAAATACAATACGCAGAATTCAGATCTGCCTGGATTCAGGAAATTATGTTCAAAAGGCGAAGATGTCAAATAAAACCGATAGAAAATTATAGTACAAACAGAAAGAAAACTCTTGACAAAGTTTTGTGTGGCTTCACTTATTAAATCACTACAACACAATAACACCTTAAGAAGTATTCATACAGTTTCCACAAGCAACACAAATTATTTGTCATGTTCTGTTCCCGTTTCCCTACTAAAAATGTAATTATTTATTGTAAAATATAGTTTGAAATATTTTGAAGATGTGCTGATTTCTGATATTATGGTTCTCACAACCTTTGAGGGCTTACCATGAAGGTAACGTAGCAAAATGTATTGACATTTACAGACTTTTACAACAATGATTAGCAAATTTGCTCTTCTACATGAAGACCAAATTTTCTACCTCACTTCCGAACAGCCTTGTACAGCGCATGTCCCGCAGCGATTGCCGTCTGTTCTTCCCTGAATCGATAGTCAGACTTAGAAACACATAAAAATCAATAAAGCTTTCTGCATTACAGTAAGTGTTGAAAATGCTCTCCCTCATCATGTAGACAAGCATTGCAGCGTGTGATGATTTTCTGGTTCACTCTCCAGAATTCAGCGAGATGAATCTTCAAACTAACCGTTCGAATTGCATTTCATAGTACTTCTGTGTTGTGGGGGTTACTTCTGTACGCTTTATATTTCAAACCATCCCAAGATGGAAAGTCGTACGGCATTCAATTGGGCGAGTGAACTGGCCAAAAACCTGCAGTAATTATTGTGCCCCCGGATACAACATGTATGGCATTCACTGAATTACCAGCGGTATGCGATCTAGCCGAGCCTTTCTGGACATATCCGAGCGACCTTTCCTGTTCAGTCTTTTGAAGAAAAATTTCCTTCAGTCTTAATTCTGTGTACTAGTCGGATTTAACGGTGTCGTTAAAATAAATCAGCCCTACAATATTTTATCACTAATAGCGAATCAAACACATATCTCAAGGTCACGATGTGGAGCATAATGAATTCTTCTTGGATTCTCAGGTGACCAGGACCAATTATTTTGTAAATTTATACGTTCATGCGAATAAAACCGCAAACTCATATCACTGGTTGGCAGACTGAAGAAACCAAATGCAATAATGTTTTCTAGCGACTGGATTACTTGGCGTTAAACTTTGTATTTCTGTGATTTTGTAACGCTTAAATTTCAGTTTTCATACCAGCCATCGTACAGAATTATATGATACCTCAATTTGCTAAGCCATTTTCCTTCACGGTTTTCGGGAGGATCGCCCAAGTATTTAACAAATATCCTGATATTTTCGACATTTAAGACAATCGGTTGTTTAACTTGAGTTTTTTTTGCACTTAACCCATAGTTTTTAATTTTTTCACAGTTTTCTTTAATCCGTAACGCGTTTGCACTCGAGCCCCGGGAAACTGTTTGCGGAATCCTCTTCTCACTCTCCCAGCGGACTCGTGCTATAGAAGTCTACAACACACGACATTACGCTATGTAACACCTAATGATCAATTACTGCTTTATGAGAACCCATGTCCGGCTCCATGGCTATGCGGTTGGCGTGCTGGCCTTTGGTCAGATGGGTCCCGGGTTCGATTCCCGGCAGGGTCGGGAATTTTAACCATCATTGGTTAATTTCGCTGGAACGGGGGCTGGGAGAATGTGTCGTCTTCATCATCATTTCATCCTCATTACGACGCGCAGGTCGCCTATGGCCGTCAAATCAAAAGACCTGCACCTGGCAAGTCGAACTTGTCCTCGGACACTCCCGGCACTAAAAGCCATACGCCTGCTCATTTCATGAGAAACAATCACGTTGTACGCTGTACGGAACATCATCACAGACTAGCAGTGGCCTTGAGATGACTCATGTGGCCATTGCATCATCCACTAATCCAGACACAGTGCAGGGAATAACTGACAACTCGACTGAGGCTCGCACTGTTTATAATGCTCTTCGTAAGTACAAAACGTGACAATTAGGCGTATTATATGTTAACAGTGCTGTTTTGAATGAAACCACGACATTTTAATGTGAAATAATAGTTTGTACGCAAAGATAATACTTCTACGTGTCAATTGAAAACTGAATCAAACATATTAGAAAGAGAGTGTGTGTAGTGATAGCAGTGAATAAGATATTCATAAAAAGTTGTTTTTCTCTGTAAACAACACTTAGTATAACTATATAATATTTCCTTCGGCTTGCTTGCTGACATGAATATGATGTTAATGACTTTGGTTACGCCTGAATAACAATTTCAACATTATTTCAAAACAAATTTCTCCCTTTATACGTAATGTTTGGTTCTGAAAGAAATTACAAATTTTGCTTTCATTTATATGTGCAATATCAAAATGTTGTATTCAAAATTGTTATTTTTCCTCCGCTATTTCTTTTCTACATTTGTATTTATATTAGTTTTGCACTAAGTCCTCAAATTCAAAATTGTCTTTAAAATTGTGTGCACTGCTCCTGTTTTGAAACTGGTAAAGATTCTTCGAAACTCAGCGGAAATATACCTTAATTTTGCAATTACGTGAATAAATGGATCTCGATTAGTGAATCTGATTTGTATTTTCATGTTCCATACAACTCAAGTCGTTAAGTTATTGGAAGGATGCAGATATTTTTGCGTAGTTACAAACAATGAAAGATCGTACACCGAAAAATTGGCTCTTCTTAATGCAGCCAGTCGAATGAGACAACGTTGCTACCAAAAGTTGGCCTCCTGCTCACAGCCCTCTATCTCCTTTTAACCTGTTAAGCCTTCGAGAGACGAACTTTCGCCCTTAGTTAATCGCAGTATTAGCGTATTTCGCACTTCGCTGCGTTCCTAATTGTCCACTTGGCAAGGATTCCGCCACCGTAATAGGATTACCGTATCCTAGGAATTTCAATGTTTTTTCTTACAATTTGCTTTCGCCTACGTCGCACCGACGCAGATAGGTCTTATGGCGACGATGGGAAAGAAAGGGCCTAAGAGTGGGAATAAAGCGGCCGTGGCCTTAATTAAGGTACAGGCCCAGCATTTGCCTTTGTAAAAATGGGAAACCACGTAAAAACATCTTCAGGGCTGCCGACAGTGCGGTTCGAACCCACTATCTCCCGGATGCAAGCTCACAGCTGCGCGCACCTGTCCACACGACCAACTCGCCCGGTAATAGGAATTCCATCTGGCGACAATAACTTGTATGTTATTCATTACTGGAGTCCCTGAACTAACTGGCTACAATTACAACTTACATTCCAATTCCCATTTCTTACCATAGTTTAAAATATAAGAGTCCGCCAAAAAGATGTACACACTCCTTACGGAACAAAAACTATATACTTATTTGAAATATTGGTCATACTTATAATACTCTTCTCAGTTCAGCATATGGCTACATGAGATGTTCAAATTGTTCGCCGTAGGCTGCCAGATACAGCCGCAACTACGTCGGTCAACGTTGTAATGGGGATCGCTGCGCATGCCACTGTAATCTCCTAGCGAACGGTCTCCAGCGTGCGCGGCTTACGTCGTTAGACTTGATGTCCCACAGCTCCCCAGAAGTAAAAGTCCATAGGGGTAAGATCTGGCAACCGTGGGGGGATTTCTATGGGCCTTCTTCGCCCAATCCAATGTCCCTGCAGATTGCCATCCAGGAGAGTTCGTACTGCTACATGGTAGTGTGGTGGCGCCCCAACCTATTGGTAGAAGACCTTATCAGCTCCGTAAAGCGCACGTACAGCTGGTGAAAGGAATGTGCGTAATATTTCCAAGTACACTTCTCCAGTGACAGTACCATCAAATTAAAAGGGTCCTACTAAGCTTCTAGATGTCCCCTGGTAGATTGACCGCCCTGTCCACATGAAAATGCGGATATTCCGTTGCCCAGTAGACACAGTTATGTCGATTCACTGTTCCATTAAGTTTAAACTGGGCCTCATCGGACCACACTACCTTCGTCAGAAAGTGTTCATCATGACTTAACATTTGTTGATACCATTCGCAAAATTGCAGTCAAGTATCAGGATCGTCATCATTAAACACATACAGTAACCGTGGGATGAAAAATTTCTGCTTTCAAACTTCGTCGTACACTTGTACTGCTAATCCCCACTTCCAGTAGCAGACTTCTGTAGAGAAGTAACAAACATTCCCAACACGGGAGCAGACAAAGCAGGACTAGTAGCTGTACGCGTTCTACCCCATCTTCCCGTGTGAATACCACAAATCGCTCCATGCGTCTCAAAATTATCAGTCTTCTTCTTCTACCGATTTTCGCACACCTGTGGGGTCACGGGTACGGACTGTGTTTCACTTGTGGATTTGGCTCTGTTTTACGGCCGGATGACATTCCTGACGCCAATCCAATATGGAGGGATGTAATCACTATTTCGTACTTCTGTAGTTGTTGGTAGTGTGGAGTTTTCTCCGAATATGAGGAGGAGAGTGTTGAGACAAACACAAAAAAATCTCTCCCCGAGCCGGAAGAATTAATCACACGACATTAAAATCTCCACCCGGCCGGGAATCGAAACCAGGGCCCTCTGAGCCGGAAGCCTTATCGCTGACCATTTAGCCAACAATTCGGACTCTCAAACTGAGTAGTAATGCGTTTAAATATTAGGCGTATTCGAGGGTATGTTTAAAACTCCCTCCACCACTGACGTTGCATTTCAACGGCATTATCAAACCTGATAAACCACTTCAGAATGCACTTTCACTGCTCGAACGTCAAGCGAGCTCCAGCCATTAAGTTTTCCTACGATCGTAGTGTAAGTACCGACGTTTGTTGGGCGAGAGACTATACTACAACCTACTGGTACTTCAAACAATTGGCAAAGTCAATATCCCGATACAGTCTGACAAAGAGTGTACACATTTTTCTGACGGATTCTGTATTGTGGTCACCAGTGGACTTTACATTTACTAATACAGTATTGTTCTAGGGTGAAGTGTAACTTGTGATGTATAACATTTTCATTAGGTACAGACATAGTATCCTCGCAAACAAAGAAAACATTCTCAACTCACCGCAGTATAAGGATTTCTGGTCGATTAACATGGACTTTTCTATCATCCTTTCCCTCCTTCACTCTTATGGAGTCCGGTTCCTTGGCTGAATGGTAGCCTTCGGTTCTGAGGGCCCGGGTTCAATTCCAGGCTGGGTCGGAAATTTTAGCCTTAAATGGTTATTTCCCCTGGTTCGGGGATTGGGTGTTTGTGCTGCCCCCAACATTCCTGCAACTCGCACACTTACAAACATCACTGTACTCCAATACAAAAGCACGCAGTTACCATACACGGCAGGTGACGCCCACCCTCGTTGGAGTGTCTGCCTTACAAGGGTTGCAGCAGGCTAGGAATAGACACACAAAATTATTACAGTTTTGGAGAGTGCACTGCACGTCAGGGGTGAGGGACGGACTATCAATTTCGATTGAGACCATATTTCTACTATTTTGTCTATAACATTTACATCTATATATATATAAAATAACTTGACTGACTGACTGACTGACTGACTGACTGACTGACTGACTGACTGACTGACTCATCAACGCCGTGCCAAAACTACTGGACATCAGGAAATTAAATTTTGAGGAAACATTCATATTACGATGCAGATGCTCGCTAAGGAAGGATTTTTGGATATTCCATCTTCAGGGGGTGAAAAGGGGGGGGGGTGAATTTTTAAAATGAGGATGTCTAAATCTCAAAAACTTAAAAGTTTACAGATATAAAAATTGGTATTTGGAATCTCACTTAAAAATAAAGAAACACGTATTTTTTGTTTTTGGATAATCCGATGAATAGGGAGTGAACAGGAGTGATAATTGGGGTGAATTTTTAAAAAGAATATATCTGCAAATTATCTCAGACACGTAACATATTACAGATTTGAAAACTGCGATTTGGAATTTGCTGTAAATGTAAAGAAACATTAATATATTTTCGGAAAATCCCCTTAAGGGGAACTGAAAAAGGGGGCGAATTTTTTAAATTAGCGTATCTACAGTATATCTCAAAACTTAACATGTTGCAGACGTGAAAATTGGTATTTTGAATCTCCTTTAAAAATAAGGAAACACGTATTCTTTGGTTTACTGAAAAACCCTTAACGGCGGGGGGGGGGGTGAAATAATTGAAAAATTGGTTGAATTATTTGTATGAGAATATATACTAAAAATTTTAAAGATGTTTCAAATGTGAGAACTGGTATTTGGAATCTCCTTCAAAAATAAGGAAACACGCATTTGGTGGGGGAATCAACTTGATAGGGAGGGGGGGATGAAGACGGAGATGAATTCCTTCTACGAGGATAAATAAATCTCAAGAAGTGAAGATGTTACAGTCGTGATAATTGGTATTTGGAAGCGCTTTTAAAGAAACGGGTACTGTTTGCTTTTGGAAAATTCACTTGAGTGGGGAGTGTGAAGGAAGTAAAAAAGTTTAATTATTTTTATGGGGAAATTTATATCTCGAAATCTTAACGTTACACATGTGAAAATTTGTATTTGGAATCACCTTAAAAATAAACACAAATGTTTAGAGGGGGGGAGGTGAATCAACATAACGGGCTGGGGTGAAAAAGGTGTTGAATTCTTTCTATGAGGATATTTATATCTCAAAAACTGAATATGTCAGAGGCATTAACATTTGTATTTGGAATCTTCTTTCAAAGTAAAGAAACACATGTTCTTTTGTCTACAGAAAATCCCCTTAAGAGGGGTGAATGAATTGAAAAATTAGTTGAATTAATTGTGTGAGGATACGTATATCTCAAAAATTAAAGATGTTAAAGAGTGAAAATTGGTATTTGGAATCTCCTTTAAAAATAAAGAAATACGCACTTTTGGGGAGGGGGGAATCAACTTAAAGGGTAGGAAGCGGGTGAAAAAGGAGTTGAATTCAAAACTGAAGGTGTTACAGACGTGAAAATTAGTATTTGGAATCTTCTGTAAAAATGAAGAAACACGCATGTTTCTTTCAGAAAATCGACGTAAGGGATGTGGGGTTGAAAATAAGCAAATAAGGAGTTGAAATATGTTTATGGGGATACTTTATCTTAAAAACTGGAGCTGTTACGGACGTGAAAGTTGGTATTTTGAATTTCCTTTTAAAAAAAGAAACACGTATTTTTTGTTTTCGGTTAGTTCACTCAAGGTGGGAGATGGGTGGAAAGAATTCGAGAAGAAGAAATTGATTTATTCTTAAGAGTATACATTTATCTCAGAAGCTGAAGATGATACAGACGTACAGGCATAAAACTGGTATTTCGAAGCTCCTTTAAAAATAATAAAACACACATTTTTGTTTTCTGAAAATCCAGTTATGGGGCTGAAAGTAATTGCAAAAGTTGGTGAATTTTTAAAATTAGTACCGGTATAACTATATTATATGTAAAAAACTTACCATGTTGGAGACAAGAAACTTGGTATTTGTTAAGTCCTTTAAGAATACATGAACCTGTACCTCTTATTTTCGGAGAAGGCACTTAACGGGGAGTGAAAATCAGTGAAAAATAGTTGAATTATTTTATGAGGATACTTATATATTAGAAACTGAAGATGTTACAGACCTGAAAATTGGTATTTCGAATCTCCTTTAAAAATAAAGAAGCATGTATTTTTGTTTTCGAAAAATAAACTTAGATGGGGGTGAGGGTTGG
Source organism: Anabrus simplex (assembly GCF_040414725.1). Classification (NCBI taxonomy): domain Eukaryota; kingdom Metazoa; phylum Arthropoda; class Insecta; order Orthoptera; family Tettigoniidae; genus Anabrus; species Anabrus simplex. Next base: position 1,208,676,745 of record NC_090266.1, on the reverse strand, counting down.
GGGAAGGACTGATCAAAGGGTAGAATTCTTTTTATTGGGATACTTATGTATATCTCAAAAACTGAAGATGTTACAGATGTGGGAATAGGTATTTCGAATCTCCTTTAAAAATAAAGAAACATGTATATATATTTTTCGACTTGTAAGGAGACAGTTTCTCTCGTGTACAGTTCTATGTCGCATGGTCGTCTTAGCCCCAAAGTATAATACCACAAACATGGTTTACAAAGAATTTCTGGGGTAAATTAAACTCAGTTTCTGGGTGACGTTTTATACTTTAGGAATTTCCAGATAATATCTTAGTACAATGCCGAGGAACGATTACTTTGATTAAATTACGAAATCCACTCAAGCAAAGCTGCGGGTAATTGCTAGTCTTTTAACAGAACTCCTTATAAGTGAAAAATTTATTTCGACAATGATCAAAGATAATCAAAAGCAAATTATAGTGTTTTTTATGAACAAAGCATCATACGAGCCAAAAAATTATTTAGAAATTGATCACAGCCATTTCCTAATGACATGAAGACAATTATATTTATTTTATATTTTTGAACAGAATTTCTTAACAGCGTAAGGTTAGCAAGATCTAATCGTCTGTATCAAATACTTGTTTTAACAATATCGTTGTAATACGCTTTTATTATCTAATAATACGCAGTTTCTAATACGAAATAAACACTGTCTATTATACCTAGGTATAAGAAATACTATGACGAGTTGTGAAACTTTCCTAACTCCTTTAGAAATTTCAAAGACATACAAATCTGAATTTAAATTGAAAAATATGATATGAAAATTAATATTCATTAAATAAAATACTCAATCGTCGGACCTTGTACTCACACTTGGTTCTTACCTGATTACTTACACATACGTTATTTGAAGGGCGCCAGCTACAACTCAGTGCAGCAATAATAGAATTAGATTCTTGAATATCTCTGGAGTGTGGGGTAATAAGCTTACTTTTGACAACATACCATATGAGTTCTGGGAAAAGGAGATTGGCATTAGGTTTCCCCATTAAATTCGAGGTTATCTAATTCTGTCATTGAAGTAATACGATAAATTCATTTGATAGAACAAAACATATTCTTTAAATTGTATAGAAATATGGTAAGTCTTGCTGCGATAAAACAGATGAGAATATAAAATTATGGCATTGCAACTGAAAGAAACTAGGCATGAGTTTGAATTCTTCTTGACCGCACATTTAGCAATTATACACGAAATTTATCCCTCACTGGTTCACTTTATTGTACCTTCAACACTTTGAGTGTAATTACGACGTATTCCTTTGAGTTGGTGTTTTGCTGTAGGTGTTTCAAGCCTAATTTGGTGATGTATCCTTTTTTGTTTCACTGACGACTAACTATCCATGTGACTGCTTCTTCTTCATTAAGATGATTTCTTGGTAAGTCTGTCCTATATGACTTCATGGAAAGCCTATTCCTCTAACTGAACTGACCGACTGAGGTCTCACCTTCCACTTGACTCCATCACTTTTCACCATCCACTTGACTAATAACTAATGACCGATGAGGCCTCCCCTTCCTGTTGACTCAATGACTGACGCCTCTCCATTTCGTTCACTCAATGACTGTTCACTTATCCATTTGACTTCTTCACTGTTCACCTTCCGTTTAACTAATGACTGACGCTACAATATACAGCCACCTTATGTAGATATTGGTTGACACACCTACGCAATCTCCAGGAATAACCATGACCTACTCCCACCTCGCGACATATGTTACATACAATGGTGAAGCCGCCGGCGGCACCCTGGGTATCTTCAAGAAAGTGAGCTCACCGCTAAATACGCACGATGACATAGCAATGACTCGGCAGATACTCCAGCAGTATTTCGCAATATTACAATGTCACAAGTTATTGCACACACTACATCCACATCTGATATACAGCAACTCTTACTGTACATGTTTTTAGTGTTAATCTGCACACACACACACACACACATACATATATATATATATATATATGTAACAATTTGACTACAATCACGCAAGCGACAAGCATTGCAGAATTACATTGAACAATAATAATAGTTGCAATAATATTAATAATAATAATAATAATAATAATAATAATAATAATAATAATAATAATAATACATATATATCACCTTGTAACTGGATTTGAACCGTTACGGTGTACACATATGGGAATTACAGAGTATTTTCTTAATGCAGTCGTTCCCATTATACTGTTCATGAATAACAGAGCGAGTGCCTAATTTTCAAAATAAGGTCCCGTCTGTGTAGGTCGTGTCTTTTAGAACTGCATTTAAATGAAGTGGAGAAATCGAAATATTTTCATTATCCTGGAACGTAAAAGGGCGTGTGGTTTTTAATATATTGATCTGTACAAGTTGTAATGCACCAATATGAATACCGTGATGATGATCAATATTATGATAAATAATGTTTAAGTATATTCGTGATGCATGACAACTTCAGAGACCCCTGTTACACTAGTCAAGTACGTATGTGCAGAGATTTAAGGAGAAGTTTCCCGATTTGAAACTATGAGGTCGGATTAATGCTAGCAAACAAGGGGATTTTAAGACCAACAGGGTATCTATATAAATAAAATCATAACGACTGTGTGTTTGTACATTGATTATTTTGGCGAAGGTTCCGTACAGTTATCCGTTTCGGGTGTAATAATGACCATCTGCATCATTTTTTGCTGTGGTGTCTGTTTGTCTGTTTGTTTGTCTGTTTGTCTGTTTGTCTGTCCTTCTATAACTTGAAAACTACTGGATATATTTCCACCAAACTTCATATTTAGAATCCACCTGTCCTTGGGTAGGTTTTAGCGCAAAAAATAAAATCGTAACGACCGTGTGTCTGTACATTGATTATTTTGGCGATATTTCCATACAGTTATCCGTTTCAGGTGTAATAATGACCATCTGCATCATTTTTAGCTTTGGTGTCGGTTTGTCTGTTTGTTTGTCTGTTTGTCTGTTTGTCTGTTTATCTGTCCTTCTATAACTTGAAAACTACTAAATATATATTTCCACCAAACTTCATATTTAGAATCCACCTGTCCTTGGGTAGGTTTTAGCGCAAATATCGTTTCTAAATCCCTGAACTGAGTGTGGATTTTTACGAAACCGAAACCGTGATTTTGCACTCCCTCAAAGTATACACAACCGAACTTAATTGAAATCAACCTGCCTTAATGAAAATTAATTTCTAAACCTTTTTTTCTCATGTGCATCATTTCGATAACAGGATTTAGTAAGGGAGATATCATTAACGGACCGTTTTTCGGTACAAATCCCAGCGGACTTAACGCAAGAGTGGGTGCGTGTAAAGCGTACTTCTTACAACTTGAAAACTAACAAGATATTTGAACCAAACTTTATATATAGCATCCATCTGTCCGAGGGTAGGTTTCCTTGGTGTCTGTTAGTTAGTTACTTTGTTTGTTTGTTTGTTTGTTTGTTTGTTTGTCTGTTTGTCTTTCTCTAACTTGAAAACTACTGGATATATTTCCACCAAACTTCATATTTAGAATCCACCTGTCCTTTAGGGAGGTTTTAGGGCAAATATTGTTTCTAAATCCCTGAACTAATTGGAGGTTTATACGAAACCGAAACCGTGATTTTGCACTCCCTCAAAATACACACAACCAAACTTAATGGAAATCTACCTGCCTTAATGGAAATTAATTTCTAAACCTTTTCTTCTCATGTGCATCATTTCAATCACTTACAGGAAAGATAGTATGATCAAACTCTACACGAACATTGGCCCACCCAGTACCCATATGTGAGCCAAATGCTATGTCACATTATTATCCGAAAAGTAATGCAATGTAAGATATTCTTACACAAATTTCAACCTATTCAACGTTTCTGATTCAATCTGACCCATGAATAGATTAGATGCGAGAAAATATCATAGGACCAGCCATTTAGATCGCTAAATACTGCGCCTTACGGTACAATCCTTTGTCGATATGACGTACCGTTTAGCAGCAGTTAATCTGTAAATGAAGGTCTGCAATATTGTAAACATTCATATACTTTCGTATGTCCATCTGTATATATTCACTGATGTCGATTTGTAGCGATCGAGAAAGGATGTGTCTGCTATTGTAATCAGTACTCCTACACCGACTTTGACTGCTGGCAGTAGGAATGGGGTCCTTCTCCAACTCCTGTGTAACTGGCATTAGTAAGGAGGGCCTACCATTTTAATGAATAATTCACTTTTCGATTTGTCTTGCAGAAGGCAAGGGATCATGCTGTTTTGTTCGAAAGTCCCCTACTCTATTGTGTTTGGCTCTAGGCCAGGGTGCCCGCCATTATAAACAAATGTTCCAATCTAAAATTTGACTAGCATTAGGCATAGTGGCCTGCTATTTTCATGGAAACTCACTAATTCTGTGTGACTGGCAGTAAGCTGGCTAGCAGCAGTAAAAAGGGACTGTCATTATAATGATAACTGCACAACTCAATTTTGATTGGTGGTAGGGAAGCTGCCTGGTATTGTAATAAAAACTCCTCGACTGTAACCTGTCTGAAAGTAGGAAATGGGTCTGCCATTGTAACTAAAACTCCCCAAATCGATTGTGACCGCGCAGTAGGCATTGGGGCCTGCAATTATAATATAAACTTGCCAACTCGATTGTGAATGGCAGTAGGCAAGTGAGCTGCCGTTATCATCACAACTCCGCAACCCTCACTTTACATTGGAAACAACGTATGTGGACCTCCCCATGCTATTTCTCGGATAAGGCTAAGAGACATGCAATTTTAAAACAATCTCATTTGCTGCACGCACAGTATTTACATCGATATCCGTATACAATGTAGAATACCGTAGCGAAGCACGGGTACATTTGCTAGTATGAAATAGATAACACATGAATCATTACATATGGACGTAATGGAAAACAAATCAGCATTTCACTTGACCAAATTCCTTTATAAATCTTTTCATACCTGATCCGGTATGGTAAGAATTGTCAGGTAATGAAACCAGTTCGTAGGTAAATTAATGAGGAAAAGAAGCTGCCTCAGTAAATTACTCGTACAGTGTCTGGCCCATGATCACGAGCTCACGCATTTGGTCCTTGCAGATGTAGTCGATTTCTTAAAGATGGTCAAAACTCGTTGTACTCCATGTCATCGTTGGTTTTTGCATCTAAAATTTTCATCCTTTTGCAATATTTAAACGACAGTAAAGAATTCGTGTGATGGGGGTTATTTGTGAATAAGTTCCATAATCTGGTGGCTGACGCAATAAGTAAGACATAACAGGCAGCTGACCTGCTACATGGAATAGAAATGCTGGTAGCAGAGCGTGTATTATGTTGGCGAAAAGAGGAAAATTAATTACATTTTTAAGAAATGGGCTTTTCTCTCAGTTAGGGATCTGAAAACCAGAACGGCTGCAGGAAGATACCTGCATTCTTCAAATTTCAGGCGGAAATGTTGCTTCTAATAGGATTTATTTTTTGCTAGGGGCTTTACGTCACACCGACACAGATAGGCCTTATGGCGACGATGGGATAGGGAAGGCCTAGGAGTTGGAAAGAAGCGGCCGTGGCCTTAATTAAGATACAGTCCCAGCATTTGCCTGGTGTGAAAATGGGAAACCACGGAAAACCATCTTCAGGGCTGCCGATGGTGGGATTCGAACCTACTACAATAGGATTTAACATATGTGTCGTAACGTAAAGAAAATATGGATCCGATGCAAGAGTTCATGGTCCATCGTATCTTCCTAATTTTCCCAGTACCGGGCGAGTTGGCCGTGCGCGTAGAGGCGCGCGGCTGTGAGCTTGCATCCGGGAGATAGTAGGTTCGAATCCCACTATCGGCAGCCCTGAAAATGGTTTTCCGTGGTTTCCCATTTTCACACCAGGCAAATGCTGTGGCTGTACCTTAATTAAGGCCACGGCCGCTTCCTTCCAACTCCTAGGCCTTTCCTATCCCATCGTCGCCATAAGACCTATCTGTGTCGGTGCGACGTAAAGCCCCTAGCAAAAAAAAAATTCCCAGTAGTTTGCATTACTGATTACAGCATCACAGTAACAGCGTGTTGGAAGAAATAATGATTGTATAGGTTTGATTTTTAATATTGTTTGTGATAGTATGTTTTGCAGGTATTTCAGATACTCAGGCTAGTCACAAACCTCATACTAACCAATGGAAGTTATAGATTGAGGCACCAACCTATATGTTAACACCCGCTTTCGACAGGATCTGGTGTGTTTTGAAAGGGACATATGCCATACTACACCCTTTCCGTTCGCGAGTCCAACATACACCAACAGCACCTTTTTCCCCGTTCCGTGTCAGCATTTTATTATCTCTGGTAAGGGACTGGAATGAGTTTTGTGATTCTTAAAATCAACGTGTAAAGTTCAAAGTTTGGAGTAACTGCAGGGGTCAGACAAGTTTCTAATTGATCTTCATTATTGTTCATCCTTCGTACGGATCATTCATTAAAAGGCATACAGTCGGTGTGTGAGATTCAGATTGGTGAACATCCGCATGTCTATACCGCGGATTTTTTTGGTGTTGTAGACTACGTTGGATATTTGCAGCCTTATCAGCTAGAACTTGAAGAGAAATACAGAGCGGAACTTACAGATATCAGATCTCGCGAGTCTTAAGTGATGCTGGAAAGGGAGACAATGTAGAAATCTGAAGGTCAGGTATATAGCACGAAATTTGAGGAAGTCGACTATAACAAGTAATCATATAAATTATTTCAGTAGTATAGATCCCTTTTGCAGCGCTCACCAGTAACCGATCGTGACAAATGAGCATTCAAACGAAAGAGAATAGACATTTGCATTGACTAATTGCACTCTCACTTCATAAATATCGCTCCTTTCTTTCAAAAATGAGTTTAAAAATTGTACGAAATGGGCAATTTGCAAATACTGTTGCTGTAGGAAAATACCCACCATCATTGCTGTCGATTTCACATTTTTTTAGCCGCTGGGACGCCTGTTTTATGTCATTATAATATGCTGTAAATATCAGTTAAGAAAAGAATGATAGTAAAACCAAAAATTACTTCCGGAACATTCGTCAGTATAATAATGCACTTGCATTTTGCTTCCGTTCAAGTGGATAGCATAAATGTTAGAAAATCAAAGATTACATTAAGTGGCAAGTAAGGCTGTCTAATAAGCTTCCTCGCAGATCGATTCCGTGATGCATGCGCCGTTTGCAGCTCGTTTGAAACGGGACGAGCTAATTTCCACTACGAACAGAAGTGGTTGTAAACGTCAGATGTTTTGAACCAAGGTGATGTGTATTCTGTGAGGTTCAGGAATTAATAATTGAAAATGGAAAGTTGAATGTCTGAAAGAGATACATAGAAATAAATAGAGAAGTAGGATACTACTTGGTAAATTTTAGTTATTTTGTAGGTTACTTGAACAAATATTCACGGCCGTAAAGTAATTTTTAAGGTCAGCTATGAAACGAACATAGATGGCATTGGTTATGCACGCGCATATTCTGACTCGCTGACTGAGTGTTTTCGTTCAGTATCAGAAACTGTTCCAACGGTTTGCTGATGGTTTCCAACAGTTTGAAAACCTTCTACGAACAACACATTAGTAATCAGCAACTCCGATGATCGCTACCTCGAACGCGAATTTGAATGTGCGTTTGACAGTTGGCAACAGTTTCTGACTGTAGTACGAACAAAGCTATTATTGTACTGATTTGTGTGTTCCTTAGTTCACCAGTAGTTCACCAGGGGGCTACTTCACCATATACTTTATGAACATGCGCGATTTCTCGCACGGGTCCCCTAGTAAGAATGTAATAGCACAAGTAGAACAGTGAAATACTGTGAAATGTAGTAGTAGCAGTAGTAGGAGTAGTATTAGTAGTGCCGGGCGGAGTGGCTCAGACGGTTAAGGCGCTGGCCATCTAACCCCAACGTGGCAGGTTCGATCCTGGCTCAGTCCGGTGGTATTTGAAGGTGCTGAAATACGACAGCCTCGTGTCGGTAGATTTACCGGCACGTAAAAGAACTCCTGCGGGACTAAATTCTGGCACCTCGGCGTCTCCGAAGACCTTAAAAGTAGTTAGTGGGACGTAAAGCAAAAAACATTATTATTAGTATTAGTAAGAGTAGTAGTACTTGTAGTAGTTTCCCATTTTCACACCAGGCAAATGCTGGGGCTGGACCTTAATTAAGGCCACGGCCGCTTCCTTCCCATTCCTAGGCCTTTCCTGTCCCATCGTCGCCATAAGACCTATCTGTGTCGGTGCGACGTAAAGCAATAAATAGCATTATAGTAGTAGTAGTAGTAGTAGTAGTAGTAGTAGTAGTAGTAGTAGTAGTAGTAGTAGTAGTAGTAGTAGTAGTAGTAGTAGTAGTAGTAGAGCAGCAGCAGCAGTTTGCTGGATGGAGACGACATCCGAGGTTATTCTTATGTCGTTCAATCTTAAAGCCCTGTTTGCTGTACACGAAGAGCAATTCTTGTGTGTACTCCGGATATATAATTCGTAAACCAGATGTAACAGAATGTATAATTGTACAATCCACTGGGAATAATAGAAGTAGGACATTCAAATACGAGTATAATGGAATGAACACAATTAATAAGCCGGTGCGTTACCTCAGTTTTGTGGTCATACAGAAATGGTACTACTGGGCGTGGAAGACGAAGACGGTAATTATACTCAGTATTAAATGATTTCAAGTTAATAAACCGAGTATCAGGAAAACTGAGTATCTCCCTGCAAGTAGAGGGTGATTAGAATGCGTTAATTTCAAACACTGGCCTTCATATTGCAGGCTGAAATGCATGAACAACAAAGACAACTCTGAATAACTGAGAATGCATGGAAACTGATTAAAATTTGTTGTTTAAGGGGCTAGTAAAGAGAAAGAAATGGAGAGTCTACTGGGAACACCTGTCAAGTTAACAATCTCACTTCCTTTATTCAACAAGATGGATAACCTACGGATAGTTGTTTTAAATATCGTCATTTCTGAGTCACATTCTATCCTATTTTGTCCTCGAAGCGTGCTAATCTGATTATTTGTTATTGGTTCAGATTTAAGGTATCATATATGACGGCTATCTTCCCCAAGCATAGGAATCATGGATCCTGAAGACATCCACTGTTAACATCAATGAGGAATATGTCCAATTTTCTCTTTAGATCTTAACATGCTCACTACGGAACAACTGGGGTTAAGAAACATATGCTGGGGAAAACCTGCTGAGTAGCCAACATAATATGGTTGGTTGAGAAGTTATACGTATGTTATTTAAATATTTACTGAAATGTACCAGTGCCTACACGAACCCTAACGTAGCGTCACGTGGTCTGTGTAACGACATTTTAATTAGTATTGATGATGATTCTTGCTTTCTAAAAGGGCCTAACGTCTAAGTCACCAGCCCCTCAGTAATAGTACTTGACTTTCTTGACCAGGAAGGTTTAAAGGACTTGACATCTTTACCGTAGTGAAATATAACCGTATACTAACTTATCAACCCCATTTTTTAAGGCTTTTTGAAAGAACAATTGAAGTAATACAATCTCTTTTAGTGAAAGCTGTATTGAACATCGATCTAAGACATTCTATATAACAAAGCCCTAAAAGTGAAAGGTAGGAATACCCGGATGTATCACTGGTAAGTTTGCGAAAGAAGAACGAAATACAGTTTATCACTATGGCTATGCTACAATGTTATAAAATATTGTTGAAGTTTTGGGTGTATCTATTGAAACTAGCAAGATGACAATAAAAAAAGAAGTTTTGGAGGTCATTATACCAATGAATTCTGCTTTCCTAGAAAGTATGAATAAGTGTAACCTATCAGATTCCCCCAATCTGCTCAAATACACATAATATTTCTTTATCCTACAAACGGAGATTTCTCTCATCGACAAATGTGCTATCTATCTTTCTTTTGGAGCTGCCATTGATATCACTAGTATTTTATGAAACGATTTTTACTTTCCCAGACAGTTACCAACCTTTGACACATTCGTAAGCCCGCGTCGTTAAGTTCTGATTAATGGTGAAGAGCTGAAAGAGATATCCTTGAAAAGTGCTACCATTTTACTTCAAGAAATTTCTGAGAATTCTTCCCCCCTTCCGATTCCATAAAATCATCCAGAAGATTAGTAACACGAAGACCACGATTGTCAGATATCATCTTAGCCCACGTCACTAGTATTAAAGGGAGATAAAGAAAATAAATGACTCAGAAGTAAACTTGCCTGATATTTCCATTTCAGATGACGTCATAATTGCCCTTAATTACACTGAGAAATTTAAAATGTTAGTTCAGTTTCTCGACTGAGAAATTTTCTCCGAAGGAAACAAGAAATCCATGTCCGGAAGAGCCTCAAAGGCATTACAGCACATGTTGTTCTAGGAGACGTTTAGTAACGTACAAAAAAACGGAATATTCTTAAATCCGAATCAGCTGGAATATGACCGTTTAAGACATGCACAGTGTAACTCAAGTTCAAAATTAGTCCTCTGTTAATACAGTTAAAATTAACTACCTCACGACATGTCCAGTGCGTCGAAAATGCAGTATCGATGTAATTTCTCAGCTGAGACCGTGTCTCTGAACCGGTTGCTAATGGAGACCGAAGTTCATACCAATCCTTGAGATTCGGTGTCTGGACAGTTCCCCACACTGACAGATCCACACACACTGCAAAAAATACTCACACTTCCCCACAGACCTTGGACGCGGATACCTGATTAATGGTTCAGAAATAATCTCGACTGATAATTCTACAAACACCTTCACCCCCAACAAAAGCTACCAAAAAAAGGCTACCATCCACTTCCCGTACATTTATTATACCATATTTCAAGCGTCTATTTAATGCTAATCAGCTATATATTATTATGTGTAGTAGTACATTAAAATGAGAAATTCCTAAGGGCTTCTCCCCATACCAGTCTTTGAAGTGTATAAGTATAGAGCATTTTGCTCCCCACCACTGTATGCGGCTCTGGTTATTCTACGCTCTGTAGGATAACCCCTTGGGGCAGTGACCTGCTGTTGTAGGATTCCTAGATTATCCGGTCACATTCCGTATTATGGATTAGCCAATGGGATAGCAGGTATATATATATTTTTTTACAATTTGCTTTACGTCGCACCGACACAGTTAGGTCTTATGGCGACGATGGGATAGGAGAGGGCTAGGAGTCGGAAGGAAGCAGCCGTGGCCTTAATTAAGGTACAGCCCAGCATTTTCCTGGTATGAAAATGAGAAACCTGGAAAACAATCTTCAGGGCTGCCGACAGCGGGGTTCGAACCCACTATCTCCCGAATACTAGATACTGGCCGCACTTAAGCTACTGCAGCTATCGAGCTCGGTGGTATAAATTATTTGGGGAACAAGTACCTACACAGTCTAACTGGCACTGCCGTTCTGATTTTTGCCGTGTTAGCATCGTGACTACTATGGAGTTAGAATTTGGTCGGACATCTAAGGGAAGGGAGTGCGTTTACCATGAAGGTTACGAATACCAAAAGTTAAGAATGGCGAAAAGTGGTGTGGACCAAACAGTGAACATCAGTGTGGTGTTCCCGATGTTGCCCGTTTAGAGTTTTCGAAGTGCGTCCAAAAGACGGTGAAGAGAGCGCGTTAAAATGATGCCAACGTTAGTCAAATTTACGACGATACCATGGGTGACCATCATGAAAAAGGTATGTGTTTTTAGCATTAGTCTTAGTGGTACTACCGAGTGAATTTAGTAGGCTACACTCATTCAAACAACATATATATAAATAAAAAACTGTTGATTTTAAATTAAAAAATAAATTAATTGGACCATTAATAAGAGTGTCATTTGGATCACTATATAGCATTGTTCTTATGTTAGTAAATCCACATGGCTGGCAGCTTCTGCAGACTCTTAAATAGTATGTTGGTATTAAATTTCAAGATTTTAGTAGGCCTAACGAATGTAATATTTCTAAAAAGTTGACTTTTTCCACGATTGTCTCCGATGTTTTTCTATATTCTTGTTCAGAATACAGGTTTTTAAAGCCTGAAGATGTGCTCGATGAGTGGGTGGAAATACATTCTAAAGCTCCAGAAAGTTCCAAACTTGGCCAATTTTTTACTACTTTGATGAAAATTGGCTAGACAACCAAGCATGGTACAGGACAACGAACAATGTTGAGGGCTGGAACAACCGATTCAACAATCTTGTCGAGAGATCTCACCCCAAATTCAAAGATGTTGTCAAAGTGTCAAAGTAGCCTAGGTCTTGAATTCGGGAAGGATAACGTGGGCCTGTTGAGAAAACGAAACCTAAACGTCCTAACTCAATCGAGATGACCACTCTTGGCCCATCTGGCGGCATTCGCCTACGTTATGAAGCATACATTTGGCCAGAGGGTGGACGTTTTGTCACGAGTCACGAGACTGTTCAGACTCCTCCTCGAGGCTGTTCCGGAGTGGAGACCATAAAATATAAACTGCTGTCATTTCTTCTCTGCAAGAAGTATTTACAACAACAAAAATACATGGCTGTCGTTTTCATATGACAAAATGCTTATGGAGAAAAGTACAGGATCTAGGACAGTCGGTTTAGTACCGAGAGAATAGCGAAATCAGCCTTCACGTCCGTATGTGCGCAACACTTTCGTTTTTAAAGCCTGAAGATGTGCTCGATGAGTGGGTGGAAATACACTCTAAAGCTCCAGAAAGTTCCAAACTTGGCCAATTTTTTACTACTTTGATGAAAATTGGCTAGACAACCAAGCATGGTACAGGACAACGAACAATGTTGAGGGCTGGAACAACCGATTCAACAATCTTGTCGAGAGATCTCACCCCAAATTCAAAGATGTTGTCAAAATGTTGATGACGGAAGGTGAGAAGGAATACTGAGTATTTCTGAAGACCGAGCTCAACATGGAAGGGAAAAAAGACGAAAACATGTCACACTAGACGGACGGATTGAAAAAATCCAGAAAAATGGAAAATGACAAAAAATGAAAAGTTTTCTGAAGGCAGTTGCTTTATCACAGAAAATGGAGTAGGTAAATAATTATTATTGTTGAGAAAACTTGACAAAAACCATAAATACAAGAAAATACAAAAAATAAAAATATCAAAAGAATGACGAAGCGGAAAAAGCTGATTTTAAAAACGCCAAAACGATAACAACGCCAATATGATCAATTCTATTCTTATTTTGCAGTCAACAGCCTCGGTAACGTGTGACGGAAATCAGACTCTTTGCATGTACTTTATTTTGATGGAAATTACACTACATCTATGATATTTTCGAAACCGTATTGGCCTCTCTTCACTAAAAAGGAATAACATGTCAACTTTAAGGGCCGTGGGGCGAGCCTTGGTGTTACAGGCGAGCGAATCGCTTCGCCAATTCGCCAGGTCACCCGTAAAGATGGTTTTCCGTGGTTTCCCCATTGTCACGCAAGGCAGAAGGCGGGACTAAACCATAATAAAGAAAACATCCGCTTCCTTCACATTCCTAGCCCATTCTTATCCCATCGTCGACACAAGACCTATCTGTGTCTATGCGACGTAAAACAAGCAAAAGAACTCCGTTAGGTCTCATAGAATTAAATGAACGTGCCTACAAAGTGACCAGCCAAAAATCGGGTAGTAATATTTAAACTACAACACAGACTCCTATCAAAACACGTCTTATTGTTGTACTAAGTACACTCCCTGACACGAAATGTGATCGATTAAATGAAGACCCCGAGTACAAACCAGACCGAAAGGAAGCAGTACGTTATCGTAGAGGCGGAGCTTTACTGATTCCTATAAAAGGAAGTACGTCTATGCTTTCAGAATGAGCTTGAAGTATGATAATCACCGAAAATTAGCGTAATCACTGTCTGTCACTTTCCTAAAATACTGATAATAATAGAGAAGTTTATTGGCAAAGTGTGTATTGATCAAATGCATTTCATATTAAAAAGCAAGACAAAGGTATTTTATTACGAAGCATAACAGCACAAAACTATGTATACGAATTTGGGCGCTGACATTCCCGTTCGAGAGTCCACTCATCTTTTGTGTCATTGAGTTTACACACAGACAAACATAAAATCTTGTATGAATTGCCCTTAAGCTTTGCCGACAAATCAACAAATTTAGAACGTCTCGAACAGCACGATTGTAGAATATGATTCTCTCAGGTGAAAAAATACTCTTCAAATGCTCTTCTTCCACCAGATTCGTTTATTCTTTGAGTTCCAATACTTTGAAATTCCCATTATTTCAATACATTCGAGCTTTAAATTTTAATTATGGAAAATTATTGATGGTCTTGTCCGACTCGTTGGCTGAACGGTCAGCGTACTGGCCTTCGGTTCAGAGGGTCCCGGGTTCGATTCCCGGTCGGGTCGGGGATTTTAACCTTAATTGGTTAATTCCTACGGCACGGGCACTGGGTGTATGTGTTGTCTTCATTATCATTTCATCCTCATTACGACGCGTAGGTCGCCCACGGGATTCAAATTTAAAGACCTGCACCTGGCGAGCCGAACCCGTCCTGGGATATATCGGCACTAAAAATAGCCATACGACATTTCATTTCATTGATGGTCTTGAGACAACTTTCGCTCGTATAGTCAGTATGAGTTCCGAACTTTGTCATCATCGATTATTTTTCTTTACTCCACCGAGGCATCGAAGACCACCGGGCTTCAGAAATGTTCCCCGTCATCCAGCTCAGATTTCATGTCTCAAGGTCGGTCTAGTGTTCATAGACACAGTTTCATCCAAAGTGACCTACCTCGTCACTAACATATTCAGTAGGATGTAGCCTAGGTCTTGAATTCGGGAAGGATAACGTGGGCCTGTTGAGAAAACGAAACCTAAACGTCCTAACTCAATCGAGATGACCACTCTTGGCCCATCTGGCGGCATTCGCCTACGTTATGAAGCATACATTTGGCCAGAGGGTGGGCGTTTTGTCACATGAGTGAAATTCTTTCAGAATCCCCGTTGTTTGCGTTCACTAGCCCGTTATTCTCTCACGTAGCAAAAACGTCGTGATTATGTTGAGCTGTCACCCTTACGCCTGGTTTGATCCCAAATACACTGCAGAAAATGGAAATTGCAACACACAGAAGGAGTGGTGCTACATTGCTGCAATTGAACATGCAGGTCAAGTGTTCGGTTGTTATTCGATGATTACACTTTCTGGTCCCTCTGACAGCAAGTTTGGACAACAATCAATACAGGTTATGCCCACCACGAGCTGCAATATAATGATGAATTCGTCGAGGCTTGGAGTCAATAAGGCCCTGGATCGCTTCCTGAAGAATTGTGGTACATGCTTGCTGCACTGCACGGGTCAGTTGTTCCAGAGTTATGCGTGGCTGAGGACGGTTGGCCAGTTGTCGACCCACCATGTACCACACATGCGCAATAGGACTGAGGTCCGTGGAACTGGCGGGCCATTCTAAGGTTGTGATGTCGTGGAGAGCTTCTCTGGAGATGCGTGCAGTGTGAACCAGGGCATTGTCCTGCTGAAACATCCCATTAGCAATGTTCGCCATGATAGAGACATGATGATGATGATTATGATGATGATGATGATGATGCTTGTTGTTTAGAGGGGCCTAACATCTAGGTCATCGGCCCCTATGGTACGAAATGAGACGAAATGGGATTACAATTTAAAAGTACAAAATTCATCCACTGACCCGAATTCAAAACGTGATGATGAGGAATGAATTGATGAATATGAATTTAAAACAAGCAGTGGATAAGACGCGCAATGCCTCACATTCCCAGAAATAAATGTTACTGACCAAGGGACTGCTTCCAAAGCCCAAACCTGAATCGATGATGCTTATTCTAAATGGGTCAATATCTATGTCAACGATCCCGCATAATGGCACTTATCGGCAGTAAAGGAGAACCATGATAATTCTCAAGCTGCTGTACTAATCAAAGGTAGCGTAAACTCACAGTGTTCCAAACATTAAGGTACTACTCACAAGTATTGTACGTCGTAAAGGTAACGCAGACCTATGGTGTTTCTCACACAATGGCGCCACCCATAGCCAACGCAAACCGATGAGGTTCCTCACCTAGGTGTACTAGTCACGGGCGCCGGCATTCCCGTGGTGTTCCTCACATAGTGGGTACTAATCACTGGCAACGCAGACCTACGGTGTCGCTCATAGAGTGGTGCAACTCACAGGCAACGCCCAGACCCGTGGTGTTGCTCACATGGGTACGACTCACGGGTACTGGAAACCCACACTGAACCCCGCTTGAGTGCTACGAATCACAAAACTATCCAGTACCTAACAGAGTGGTACTACTCGCAAGTAAAAACGACCCATGATGTTCCACGCGTGATGGTAATACTAAAAAGTAGTTTCATAGTTCTAATTCAATCAGCCCTTAGTCGCCCCTATTATTAGACTCTCACGACAGGCAGGGGATACCGTGGGTGTATTATTCGTCTGCCTCCCCTACCCACAGGGGATGTGTGTTTAGTCCGCGAGAGGTATTTTATTTCCCTTAAGTCCGCCGGCAAGCCGATTAGGACCCCCCTATCCGCCACCTGGGACGCGCCACGTGGGAGTATCACTTCTCCTCCTGCTACGCCTGCGTAGCAGGTTCGTGGATCATAGGGACAACCACTAGATTGAGTACCCTATCAACGTACTGTCGAGCAGTCATAGTGCCCTCAACAAGCACTAATTGTGATTTCACATTAAAGCCAATAGCTCCCCAGACCATAATGCTTGGTGTTGGCCGTGTGTGCCTCTCGACAATAAGATCTGGGCGGCCCCTCTCCCCGGTACGTCGGCGCACACGATTCCGGCGATCACTGCGGGCAAGACAGAAGCGCGATTCATCACTAAACACGAACCTATGCCGTTCGTCGACCCACGTCGATCTTTCTCGATACCAGACCAACCTTACCCGTCGCTGTTATGGGGTCAATGGAACACCTTCTGCAGGGACACGGGCTCGTAAGCCAGCTGCACGCAGGCGATTACCAACTGTTTGTTGTGTAACGTGTGGTGCCACAGCTGCTCGAATTTGTGCTGCTGTTGCATGGGGTTCCATCCGGGACATCCGAATGATGCGGCGATCCCCTCTCACAGGTGTCTGTCGCGCTGGGCCTGTGCCAGGTCTACGAGTGTGAGTACCTTCATTTGACCACTACTGCCATACACGTTGTACCGTAGATGCCTGTCGGCCAACACGTGCAGCGACAGTCCTCAGCGATAATCCAGCCTCACTCAGCCCAATTATCCGAGCCCTCTCAAACGGCGACAGTTGTTGAGAGCGTGTTCTTCTCTGTCGTCGAGGCACGTTTGACGGGGAACACTTCACTGCACAGACTGAAAGTCAACTACGCTACACCATAGTCCGTATATTGGAGTTGATTCCTCCGCGACCAATCACGTGGGGAGACTTGTAGCAACAATCGAATGGGTCTGAAACTTTGATCGTTTACATACCTACATGGCATCGTTCCATATCTGGAAAATCAACACAAATGACCAGTGCTTTCATGGTGTTGCAATTTCCAGTTTCTTAATTGTAGTTTCATCATAAACAGTCATACAAAACTCGGGTGCAACAGAAATGATGTTTAAGAGAAATGAGAAGCATGGTAGCTACACATAAATTTCCTTTACGAGCTAAAATATACTTATGTTAGTACCAATATTGGTGGCAATTTCTAGAATGCATTATTATAGGCGTGCACATATTAGAACTACATCTACACTGGTATCGCCTCAGAATTAATGCTGAATTTCGTTGTGGGGTATCAGTAAAATCGATCCATTGTTAGTAAGTAAAGTGTGGATATCTCGGATGTTGTGTGAGTAAGCATTGTGGGGATTCCTCAAAAGCAACAGTTCTCAGCAACAAAGTCAGCAATATGATGAGACTTTCCAGCGTGGTGTTTCTGAATTGTGTCCTAAAAATACTATCCCATTCTTCACGAAATTACGTATAGTGTCCAGTGTAATATGGCAAAGGATGCCGAGATGAACTAGTTCTACGTCATCCTAAATGTGTTCCACAGGAGAAAAGTTCACTGGCATGGCGACCATAAGTGTGGCTGTCAAACGTTTCAGACTAGAGTTCCAACATTGATGCAAAATGGCATTGAAGGTGCTTTGAAAAATGGTAGAAATTGGGATTGCAGGACATCAGTATCATTCTACTTGCTTTATCTCTCGCTGCAGAAAGCACACGAGAGGAGAGTTCATCTGGAGTCAAGACCAATGAGAATTCGAACTATTATGACTGGTATTCTGGAATTACAATGTTTCAGAGCTAGTGCTAGGTGGTTTCATAATCCGCCTTTTTTAAACCCTGATGTAATCACATCCTGCACCGAGAGTGAAGGGGGGCTCATCAGATGAAGCAAAGTGTTGCCCTTCCCATTTCTCATTGCACGTCCATCCATTTTTATCAAGGTGCCAAACGATGTCAGAGTTTCAAAAACCAAAAGTGTATTTGATACCGTATCTGAAACGTGGAAACGAAGTGCTACGAAGAACCCCAAGTTATTGTACCACTGTTTACTACAGCCATTTACGGGATTAGCACCTGATCTACTATAAAATACACCATGTCAGAGGATGATAGCAAGCTAATGCGACAGACTATACGATGAGATACCTACGTGCGACACCATTCAAATTGAATCTCGTACACTGAGTAGTCAAAAGTCACGGGAATGTGTGTCCCATTAGAAAATGTGTCGTGTATGACCACTGAGCGTTGCGGCTAGGTGCGGAGTAGCTGAGCAGTCTGTCGTAGACACCAGTATTGCAAAGATGGCAACACGTCGCGAATTAACCGACACTGAACGTGCGATGATCGTCGGCACACGATGCACGGGTCATGACATTGCATAGATTGCACGCGAATTCAGGTTTCCGACGTCAACAGTGTCGAGGGTAGATCTTCAATACCGCAGAGGGAATGTTACCACCCGCGTAAACCGCCGCACGGGAAGACCACAGGTGTTTAACGAACAGATCTAGCGTCGCATCCGCAGAACCATGCTGGTCTACTGTGAGTCAGATCACCGCCCAGTTGAAAATTGGGAGTCAGGAACCCATTTCTACCAGGACTGTAAGAAGGCAACTGCACCGCATAGGCTTTACAAGCCGGCGTCCATCTCGTATCCCTTTGCTGAAACCTCGACACATACCTCTACGACGTGCATGGGCCCGCGAACATCGGCACTGGACCATTGAACAGTGGCGGCATGTGGTATGGTCCGAATGGTCCGATGAATCCCGGTCCCAGTTGTATCGCGCTGATGGGCGCGTGAGAGCGAGGGGTATGACCCATGAAGCTATGGCTCCTGCGTGTCAACAAGGTTGTGTCCAGGTAGGAGGTGGCACAGTTCTGGTCTGGACATCGTTCTCATGGTCGCAATTAGGCCCCATTTTCCGGTTGCAGCGAGCGCTGACAGGTGCAGGTTCTGTGGACATTCCTTCAAACCATCTGCATCCCTCTCTCGCCCTACGGTACCCTGATGCGCCATATCACCGCTCTGTGGTGGCATGCAGATGGTTGGAGAAGTACCCTATGAAATTACGAACATGGATTGACTCTCCATATCCCCCTACCTTGATCAAATCGGACATTTTTGGGATTCTGGCGATGCTGTTGTACGCTCCATGAAACCCGCACCAAATGCATAAGACCAATTGTGGGTAGCAGTGCAAGCTGCGTGGGTCCAGATCCCTCCAGAACGATTTCAACACCTTGTAGAGCCAATGCCTCGCCGTATTGCTCACGTATTGAGTAATCTCGGATGTGCAACTCGCTATGAACATCACATTCAGTGCCTTAACATGCGTTTTGGCCTCTCAGTGTAGTATTCTAATTGCTTAAAGTGCCGTGGGATACTGATAAGCGGCATCGTAGCACAGAGAGTTTGTAATCACAGCGTAGGACGATCTGTCATGGTGCATAGAGTTTTCCGTGAAGTCACCTTAAGCACTTGAGTACCTCCAATAACATTTCACAATAAACTGGTTTGTATAAAGGGAGCAACTGTTTTAATTTGTGGCAATTGCTTTGTCCAATATACCATTCGCCTTCTAAGCAATGGAAGTTTGGTTGTAAGGACATTCTTATTGTTAAAAGTAGCTTTGCCGAAGATATTCAACGTTTATCTGCGAAACGTATTCTAAAATCTTGCTACGGTGTCACAATGGCTTTTCTACGATTCCTGAAACGTAGTTGAAATAACTGTTTGCTTTAAGCCGGGATGAGTGACTCATACCGTTGACATTCTGACCTCAACTTCGCAAGTTCTATCCTGGCTCAGTCCAGTGTTATTAGAATGTGTTTCAATATGCCAGCCTCGTATTGGCAGATTTACTGTCACGTAAAATAACTCCTGCGGGACAAAATTACGGTCCCCCGGCGTCTCCGAAAACCATCAAAAGTAATTAATGAGACGTAAAAGCAACATTATTATTATTATTATTATTATTATTATTGTACCGGGCGGTACACCTCTACACCGTTTATTTGAAAGTTGCGCCAGTTGAAACTCCTCTTCTGGAGGAAGGTTGAACTTTATCTATTCTATTAATTCTCTACTTTCTCAGAAGATGTCACCACGTGGAAAATTTTGAGTTTTTGAACTGTGTCACTTTTGATGTGTTTTTGTTTCGCTTGAAGTAAGAAGTGTGAACTTTCTCTTCTAGAGGACACTACTGAAGATCAACAATAGCGCACCCTAGTGCGGAGTCAAAGAACTATTTTGTTGGAGAAATTTTTATTTCAAAAGTTTGTTTCTTGTTAAATTTCTTTCTGTTATTGTTTAAGTTGGCTGTATACCCCTCTTTTTCCCCTTGTTTTAGATTTATCCAATCCCGAATTTCTTTTAGTAATTTCTGACCAATCTGGTGTATCTTCCCCCAACTTGTATCTGTTGCGGGGTCCTATCCAATAAAAACATTGTGGGCGGGTGTTTTCATTCCCCTAACGCCTAGAAACTTCCGCGAGAGTATATAAACTGCTGATTTTGGGGTCTCCGGGCCACTTCTGTTCCATCTTTCAGTGTATTAAGTACATAGCAGGAGGCGGGAAGCGCCTCTTTCTTCTTCAGCCGTTCAACACCAGGTAATGGCCTATTAATAACTTCTTTTCTTGCTAGGTCGGCAGTTTAACACTCGCGGCGGGTTCGAAGCATTTCCATCATGTAACCTTTTCCTAAAATGTAATTACTCTTTTCATCTTTTTCTTGTAAAGCTACATATTGGGATAGAGAGTGCTAACCCTCTCGAGCTCCCACTCACATTTGTTTTGAGGTGAACTTATTTTCTCAAACTATTCTTCGTTTATGTAATGTAAAGTGTTCTTCTCTAAGTCACCTCTGTAGTATGGGATTAGCCCTTGCGTTAGTGGCCCAGAGCCAGGTTAGGTTTTAAAAACAAAGTGTATTAGGAGTGCAAGTTCGCCTCCTCTCAAATTGTTATTTTAGAGGTCATGTAATCAACCTTCTTTTCATGTAATAGACCTCCGTAGGTTGGGTATTTTACCCCTGTGAATACGTCCTTAGAGGACAGCTTGAAGGTAGAGTTTGGTGTGGCCTTGTGATAGGCTTACAATTTTGAGAGCGGATCGCTCTTTGAAATTTGTTTCTGTATGCCTCGTGCAGGCTTTATGTGTAATGTTTGGAGCCAGTGCTCCTGGGCATGAATGGGGTTTTCTGCCCCTTGGCTAAAATTTTTTTTGGAGTAAGGCGGGGCTGATTGCCCAAGAGTTATGAAGTAAGGGCACTGAGCCCGAATCCAGTAATATTGTACCTACTTTTTTGCTACTCTGTACCTGTTATGATTGTTATCTCTTGTTTTTGAAAAGAAAATATAACCTAGTTAAATTTTAAATTAATTTTACATTGCACGTTAATTTCGTAGCTTGAAACCCATTCACACCCGCACCTTCTTTCACCTCTACCTACCACGGATATCTCCGTAACAAGTGGTAGCAGAGCGTGGTTGAATGGGTCTCAATTTAGCCCCTTTTGACGGCTAAACATTGCTTTGATTCGAACTCTAATAATTTTCTCAGTTGCTGGAATTTTTTGAGTTTTTCAAAATTGTTCTGTCATCATGCCCGGCCCTTGCGATGTTCTCCTCCTTAACTACTTGCGCAAAGAGGAGTTGATATACGAGTTAACTATCAGAAATGTGCAATCTGGAGGCACGGTTGCAATCGACACCAACAAGCTTAGAGAGTCCCTTGATTTGCCCATTTCCATCCCCAATTTGGGAGAGAAAGAAATTGATGACTCTCTTTCCACGATCGTCGAGAATATTACTGGGCTAGCATCTGTAGTCAGCTTTGTTGATGAAAACGATCCGTCTCCTAATCAAATTAAGCGTGTGCAAGGCAGGCTGTATCACTTTGCAAATAGAGTTAATGATCTGTTGTCTCTAAAGGTGAATGACGTTCAGAGGAAGGACGCTAATACGCTCCTTGAAACTATTTCTGAATTGTCTAATAAGGTCACTCAATTGCTAACCGGCGAAGTTCCTCCCAAAACTGATCAACCCGCCACGGTGAATGTAGGTAACGAGGAAGAGCCTCCTCAGGGAGAAGTCAATAGGATAACCGTTGCTGCTCAAACTATCTCTGCCCCATCGAACAACGAATCTGAACGCCGTGCGTCATTGGGTAACATCCGCTCTGAATTAACTTCTTTGCCATTGAAACCTTTAACGACTATGTCACCTGGGTTCAGTAGCTTGCCTCATCCATTGGCAATGTTGCTTAGAGGTATCTCTAAGTTTTCCGTCAACACCACCAGTGATGTAATTTCATTTTTAAGATTTCTAGTGGAATTTCAGGATCATGCTCTTGTTTTTTCTCTTTCGCCATGTCAAATTTTGCAAATTATCTATCCGTATGCTATTGGTATTCTCTCTGATAAAATCGTAAGAGCCATTGCCGAGCAATCATCTATTGAGGATTTCCATGCCCATTTGCTAGCTAACTTCATCCCGGCTAGGGCCAGGTCCTCCCTGATTCAGAAGTACTATTACCGTGTACAGCGCTTGGATGAAAACTTGGCTGATTTCATTCAAGATATCAAATTCTACACTAGGGTGTTTGCTCTGCACTTTCCTGAAGATCAGATTGTGCAGGCTATTGTAGAAGGTATTTCGCCATCCTACAGGTCATATTTGTGTTTCGCGGCGTGTCCGCAAACCTTCTCTGAACTTGAAGCATTGGCCGTCTCAGCGGAAGGAGTTAGATACGCCGATTCTTTGCGTGTCGCGAAAGAACCCCCGCCTTCCTTTAGTAACACTCGGCCTCCACCTCGCCGACCAGTCAATCCCCGTAAATGTTATGCTTGCGGGTCGCCTGACCATCTGCGGAATAAGTGTCCTCTGATCAAGTCAAGTGGGACAAGGAAAGGAGCAGGGTCATCACAAGGCTGTTTTAAGTGTGGGGCCTTCTCACATATCGCCAAGAATTGCCCAAACTCAAATAGCACCCCCTCCTGCTCAACTTCTGGTGCAAATTCCAGCTATGCCAATAATAAAAAGTGACTAGTGGCGTCGGCTGAGCCGACTAATCCATCTTCCCGAGACTTAGCCCCTAGTAAACAGGTTGTAAATGCAGAGAACGACCAGCCTTCAAATTCATCTTTTGAATGCCCTAAAGAGTGTCTTAGGATTGCGGCGGATACCCCCGCACCTGTTCCTTTTCTTAAGATTGAGTTAAATAACGAGCCTATAACAGCTCTCTTAGATTCAGGCAGTGTTTGTTCCATTATTTCGGCTGATTGGTATTCTAAATTGAAATCTGTTTGTAAACTCCCTGACTATGACTCATCTCCTGTTAAATATGTTTCGGCTAATTCATCTCCATTAGAAATTCTAGGTTCCTTACATGTCAAAATTCGGGTTTTTAAATTTACATGGAAGATCAAATTGTTTGTGGCCAAGCGTTTGTCTTGCCCCATCATATTGGGAGCGGACTTCATTTCTCACACTGGTCTTGTGCTCGATCTCCAGAGTAGGTCGTGCACATTCAAATTTGCGTCCAATTGTAGAATTCCCTTGTTAAAGTGTAATTCTGTATCATGTTCATCTATTTCGCCTACCCAGGATGAGATGATGTTAGACCTTAGACATCTACCTGAGGAGCAGGCTGATAGTATTCGGAAACTGTGTCAGTCGTTTCCCGAGGTGTTCTCTGATACTCTTGGTGTTACTGACCTTATTGAATACAAAATTGAGGTCACGGATTCGATTCCTGTCCGTTTTCCACCGTATAGGCTATCTCCACCTAAAATGAAGGCTCTGAAAGAAATCATCGATCAGATGTTGAAGGATGGTATTATTAGGCCCTCTAAGTCAGCGTATTCTTCGCCTATTTTTCTAGTCCCGAAACCCCAAGGAGGCTTCAGGCCTGTCATTGATTACAGGGCTCTCAATCGGAAGGTGGTGTTGCAATCTGTGCCCCTTCCCGACCTTCATTCTTGCTTTTCATGGTTTCGTAAGGCCAAGTTCTTCACCATCTTGGACTTGAATCAGGCCTATAATCAAATTCCCCTTGCCGAAGAGTCTAAACATCTTACAGCGTTTGCCACGGACTGGAATTTATATGAATACAACCGCGTGCCTTTCGGGCTCCCCACGGGGGCAGCTGTGCTCACTAGGCTACTAGATAGGGTCTTTTCCGACATCAAATTTGAGTACTTATATCACTACTTGGATGATGTCGTCGTATTTTCCGAAACCTTTGAAGAACATCTAGATCATCTGCGAGAAGTTCTCAATCGCCTTCGTAAGGCTGGGTTAACTGTTAAGTTGTCCAAGGTTGCCTTTGCTAAGCCCTCTATGTCATTCCTAGGGCATATTGTGTCACCTGATGGTGTAGCAGTCGATCATTCTAGAACACAGGCCATCCGTGATTTTAAACCTCCCAAGGACATTAAAGGTATCGCCAGGTTCATTGGCATGGTGAATTTCTTCAGGAAGTTCATTCCTAATTTTGCTAATAGAGCGGCGCCCTTAAACCTTCTCCGTAGGAAAGGCATCAAATTCGAGTGGGGACCGTCTCAACAAGCCGCTTTTGAAGACCTTAAATTACCTCTCTGTAATGCCCCTGTACTTGCTATGCCTGATTTCTCGAAGAAATTCATCGTCCAAACCGACGCGTCGTCGTCGGCGGTAGCTGCAGTCCTTCTTCAAGAGACTGAACTAGGGAGGCGCCCCATCGCCTATGCATCTAGGACTCTCTCGGCTCAAGAAGCAAAGTACTCCATATATGAGCTTGAAGGTTTGGCAGTTTTATTTGCCTTAGAAAAGTTCCGTCTCTATCTGGAACATGTCAAATTCGACTTGGAGACAGATAATCAAGCCTTAAGCTGGGTCTTAGGTAGGCCGCGTCGTACTGGTCGTATAGCCCGTTGGGCCATCCGTATTTCTGCCTTCCAATTCGATGTACGACATATCAGAGGTACTGAAAATGTTGTTGCTGATGGACTCAGCCGTATGTTTTCTAACGACGTCGAGACCCATGAACCTTTCGACAGTTCATCACCTTCCGAGTCCATACTATCTGAGGTTAATGCCATCCTAACAGATGCTCCCATGCTCTTTAGGGATATCGAGAAATACCAACGTGAAGATCCGACGCTGGGTCCGATAATGGAAACCCTTTCTTCTGGGGAACATGTCGTCCCTTATGTTCTGAGGAATGGTGTTTTATGTTGCCCATCGAGGCATGATAAGATGATGAAGGTTGTCGTGCCAGCGGTTCTTGTGCCTATGATCTTCAAGTATTATCATGAGACCCCATTAGGAGGGCATCTTGGAATCTTTAAAACCCGTGAAAAGATTCGTGAAATGTTCATATGGAAAGGTATGGACGGTGAAATTCGGGAACTCGTAAAAGCTTGTAAATCTTGTTTGATCAGTAAACCCACCATGTCCACTAAAGTAGGCCTTTTGTCTTCTCATCAAGCGTCGCGCCCCATGGAACGCCTGTATATTGATTATGTGGGACCCTTCCCCCAGTCAAAGGGCAATGCCAACAAGTTCATCTTTGTGTGTGTAGATGGTTTTACAAGATTTTCCTGGTTATTTCCGACTAAGCTGGCTACCGCTCAGTCAACCATTACTTGCTTAAATTCTATTTTTGCTTCTTTTGGTCCGTGTCAATATATTGTATCTGATAATGCTAAGGCGTTCACATCAAATTTATTTCGTAAATTCTGTTTTGACTTGTCCATCTCTCATGTAACTACTTCTGCTTATTACCCTCAACCATCTCTGGCTGAACGGGTTAACCGTAATCTCAGGTCCGCACTTATTGCCTATCATCATGAAGATCATTCTAGGTGGGACACGTCCCTGCATTGGTTAGCTTTTGCTTTGAATTCGGCGGTTCATGAATCACACAAATTTACTCCAGCTTCTTTGATGTTTAAGTTCGTTCCCAACACGCCGCTCTCTAACCTCTGGTCTCTGAATGACATTCTGCCCGAGACAATAGATCCGGACAACATTAAAGATCTTTGGAAGAAGGCTAAAGCTAATCTTAAAGTATCTCATGAAAAGGTTAGGGAAAGGTATGATCGTGGACGGAGACCCACCACTTTGAAGGTAGGTGACCAGGTTATGGTCAAAAATTTTGTTCCCGCGGGCAAGCTTGCCCCCAGATTTCATGGGCCTTGTATCATTCTCGATTTTCTTACGCCGGTTACCTTATTGCTAAGTAATCCAGCCACCGAGAGGATATTTAGAGTTCACCTGTCCCAGGTGAAACCGGTGTAATTTCTGTGTTAACTTGCTTCATATTATTTTGAAAGGATATGAAGGTTATATTTTTTTTTGAGTTTCACTTTTAAGGCATTCTGCCCCTTCTGTAATATTTTGGTTTTAGATGTAAGCCTTGTGTAAAACCTGCCCCGACCCGTTAAACTGCCATCCTGTTCTTGCCACGGCCATTACCACGCTCCCGTCTCCTGCTCCACCTTACACTGTGGCTTCATAATAGTAAATGCCATGGATATCTACACGCCGCTGGCCCCTCAA
Source organism: Anabrus simplex (assembly GCF_040414725.1). Taxonomy (NCBI): domain Eukaryota; kingdom Metazoa; phylum Arthropoda; class Insecta; order Orthoptera; family Tettigoniidae; genus Anabrus; species Anabrus simplex. The sequence goes on along the minus strand of NC_090266.1, from coordinate 1,208,649,675 downwards.
CCTCTCCACAAGCCTGTACCCTCAAAGAAGATGATTGTCCAACACAATTCTGCCGCCTAGCTTTAATGTTTCAGCGCCCCCGCAGCCGCGCAGCGCCGTGCAGCGACTGGGGAGGGGGATGGGCCCCTCCTCTCCAGCGAGGACGACATGTGCACGGCGAGCCGGAGCTCTCCTCCCGGCCAAGGCTGATGTGCGGCGCACGACCTGCTACATGCCCGCAGCCTGTATCTGTTCACCGCGGGCGCGGCGTACTTCAACACCTCTGCTCCCCTCATAGTGCGGGCGAGCGGTATCTCAGGGTACTTGAGGGGTCCGAGCGGCCTCCGTTGGACGCAAGCTGCAACGGCCGGTCTGGCCATCCGACTCAATCTACATCAACTACATGGACAGTCACCATAAGCAATAACTACACTTGGGAATTCAACAACAATATTTGGTGGACATTGCAAAATTTTTCTTCACCTTTAAGTATTAAAAGTTTATCTTCAGAAATTCAAATTCTACAAACATAAAGACTTTCATTCACCTGCAACAACAACATTTTGAAACTGAATTAAGAAATCTTGTAAATGCTTCTGCTATCTATCTTCGTATCAACATCATTACTTGGACTTTGTTTCAAACTGATTTCATTGTGTCACCCCTGGAGGAACTTTTGGGGGGGGAGGTCTGTACCGGGCGGTACACCTCTACACCGTTTATTTAAAAGTTGCGCCAGTTGAAACTCCTCTTCTGGAGGAAGGTTGAACTTTATCTATTCTATTAATTCTCTACTTTCTCAGAAGATGTCACCACGTGGAAAATTTTGAGTTTTTGAACTGTGTCACTTTTGATGTGTTTTTGTTTCGCTTGAAGTAAGAAGTGTGAACTTTCTCTTCTAGAGGACACTACTGAAGATCAACAATAGCGCACCCTAGTGCGGAGTCAAAGAACTATTTTGTTGGAGAAATTTTTATTTCAAAAGTTTGTTTCTTGTTAAATTTCTTTCTGTTATTGTTTAAGTTGGCTGTATACCCCTCTTTTTCCCCTTGTTTTAGATTTATCCAATCCCGAATTTCTTTTAGTAATTTCTGACCAATCTGGTGTATCTTCCCCCAACTTGTATCTGTTGCGGGGTCCTATCCAATAAAAACATTGTGGGCGGGTGTTTTCATTCCCCTAACGCCTAGAAACTTCCGCGAGAGTATATAAACTGCTGATTTTGGGGTCTCCGGGCCACTTCTGTTCCATCTTTCAGTGTATTAAGTACATAGCAGGAGGCGGGAAGCGCCTCTTTCTTCTTCAGCCGTTCAACACCAGGTAATGGCCTATTAATAACTTCTTTTCTTGCTAGGTCGGCAGTTTAACACTCGCGGCGGGTTCGAAGCATTTCCATCATGTAACCTTTTCCTAAAATGTAATTACTCTTTTCATCTTTTTCTTGTAAAGCTACATATTGGGATAGAGAGTGCTAACCCTCTCGAGCTCCCACTCACATTTGTTTTGAGGTGAACTTATTTTCTCAAACTATTCTTCGTTTATGTAATGTAAAGTGTTCTTCTCTAAGTCACCTCTGTAGTATGGGATTAGCCCTTGCGTTAGTGGCCCAGAGCCAGATTAGGTTTTAAAAACAAAGCGTATTAGGAGTGCAAGTTCGCCTCCTCTCAAATTGTTATTTTAGAGGTCATGTAATCAACCTTCTTTTCATGTAATAGACCTCCGTAGGTTGGGTATTTTACCCCTGTGAATACGTCCTTAGAGGACAGCTTGAAGGTAGAGTTTGGTGTGGCCTTGTGATAGGCTTACAATTTTGAGAGCGGATCGCTCTTTGAAATTTGTTTCTCTATGCCTCGTGCAGGCTTTATGTGTAATGTTTGGAGCCAGTGCTCCTGGGCATGAATGGGGTTTTCTGCCCCTTGGCTAAAATTTTTTTTGGAGTAAGGCGGGGCTGATTGCCCAAGAGTTATGAAGTAAGGGCACTGAGCCCGAATCCAGTAATATTGTACCTACTTTTTTGCTACTCTGTACCTGTTATGATTGTTATCTCTTGTTTTTGAAAAGAAAATATAACCTAGTTAAATTTTAAATTAATTTTACATTGCACGTTAATTTCGTAGCTTGAAACCCATTCACACCCGCACCTTCTTTCACCTCTACCTACCACGGATATCTCCGTAACAATTATTATTATTATTATTATTATTATTATTATTATTATTATTATTATTATTAAAATTATCTGCTTTAATTGTAATAAGCATTACTGTCATCAGCAAAATGTCACATTTTAATGTACCTTCACCACACTTAGGAAAAAATGTTGTGGACAGTAATTTTACCGGTATTTGGAAATTATGTCCACCTAATAGTTGAATTTGCCTTTAGAACTTAAATGAGGAAAAGTGTAATTTCAATATTTTCACGAATACGCTCAGAAATGATGGTTGACAAAATCGTAGCTGCAAAACGTTTTACTTAGAACTCTGAATTGATGGCCAATTCAGTCAGCCCGTGTGGTTAATCAGGAAATCTCTAACAATTGGATTAGAAAATGGACTCGAAACATTCAGGAATATTTTCTGCTTTGAATATTGTAATAAATGTATCAAGAAAGTCATAAAGAACATAGCATACTAATGATTGAATTTTCACATATACCAGGTGGTTCTCGAACGCCGTACTTTCTACTTCGTATGCACAAATGATGAATGGGATGTCTACCAACTGATTTTCACAGGGAAACTACTGCCAGCGGGCAGGTTGCGTCAGAATATGAAGAGATAAGGACCGGAGTGTCGCTCGCAGCATATTACTTAGTGCTACCGGTCAAATGCACCCCTTGCATTAGTAAACATCCTTTTCGACCGCATAGTTCTAGGCTGGTGTATGGTACAGCCGCACTATATTTGCTGTCTGCATATCGGCAATGGCTAGTGTGTTCGGCAGCGACGAGTACACAGATATTATTTTAATCTGGACAACCTGTTCGGAATGCAACAGAAGCTCCAAACAGATGTATGCCTTCTACACACGTACTGCACCGAACAGTATTAGTTTTTGTTTCATACAATCAACTCTTTTATCGAGTGGAATGCCTACACGTGTATAAATTAATAAGTTATTATATTTCCTTTTCTGCATCTTTGGCGTGTCTACAGACAATAGCGGCGATTAGGAGGTGGGGTGAGGAGGGACAGTCCCCCTCCCCCCCCCCCCACACTTTGTGGAGCAAACATTACATTTCTATTCCACTTTAGCCAGCTGGAACTAGGAATTATTTTTTAAAGCTGTTTGCACAAACCTTGTTACCGTATCTGCCAATTCCTTCGTTTATTTTATTTAATTATTAACATAATTATTGACGGAAATAAGCACAAAATGCTGTTCGTCGCGGTTAACCAATTTGTATAGCACTACGGCAAGTAGTGGAGACTTTGCATGTGCTGTGAGGAAGGGTAGTTGGGGTACATTTTTTGCCAAAGTTGTGGCCACTGAGCTATAATTCACCCGCTTGCCGCGCGCATTCGTCAGTCTGGCAGTCACTTTAATGTCTGTTAGTTTCTTAGTGTGTATTTAAATACAAAATGATTTTAATTGCATAATCAAGCCGTACTTCTATTTAATTGTACCGGGCGAAGTAGCCGTGGGTTTAAGGGCGCGCAGCTGTGAGCTTGCACTCGGGAGATAGTGGTTTCGAATCCCACTGTCGGCAGCCCTGAAAATGATTTTCCGTGGTTTCCCATTTTCACACCAGGCAAGTGCTGGGGCTGTACATTATTTAAGGCCACGGTCACTTCCTTTGCACGCGTAGCCCTTTCATGTCACATCGTCGCCATAAATCCTATCTATGTCGGTGCGACGTAAAGCCAATTGTAAAAAAAAATATTCAGTTGTAATTGTATTTCAACGGGAGATAATACCAACGTTCCTTTCACTGGGCTAAATTAATTCTTTGCGTTATGTTATTTATTAAGTAAATGTATTTAACCTGCTCCGTAGTATGTTTGTGAGACCTGGTGAAAATTTGATTATACAGCATTGAATCAAATTCTCAAAAGAAAACCATTATTACGAATAATACATACAATTGACTTTACGTCGCACTGACACAGCGGAAAGGAAACGGCCGTGGCCTTAATTAAGGTACAGCACCAGCATTTGCCTGGTATGAAAATGGGAAACCATGGAAATCCATATTCAGGGCGGCCGACAGTGGGATTCGAAACCACTATCTGCCGGATGCAAGCTCACAGCTGCGCAACCGTAACTCCACGGCCAGCTCGCCCGGTACAATTACATAGAAGTACGGCATGATAATGCAATTAAAAATCATTTAGTATTTGAATACACACTAATAAACTAACAGACACTACAGTGACTGCCAGACTGACGAATGCGCGCGGCAAGAGGGTGAATTATAACTCAGAGGCCACGACCTTGGCAGAAAAAATATATACCCCTCTACCCTTCCTCACAGCACATGCAAAGTCTCCACTAGTTGCCGTAGCGCTATACAAGTCGCTTAGCCGCGACAAATGGCGTTTTGTGCATATTTCCGCCAATAATTATGTTAATTAGAGAAAATAAAGGAAAGATTTAGCATAATAGACAACAAGGCTTGTACGAAGAGCTTTTTAAAAATAATTACTAGTTCCAGTTGGCTATAGTGGAATAAAAATGTAATGTTTACCCCACAAAGTGAGTGGGGGGGGTGACTGTCCCTCCTCGCCCCACCCCCTAATCAAATCGCCAAAGATGCAGTAAAGGATATCTAATAACTTATTAATTTATACACGTATAGACATTCCACTCGATAAAAGAGTTGATGGTATGAAACAAAAACCAATACTGTTCGGCGAAACACGTGAGTAGAGGGCATAGGCTACGTCTGTTTGGAGCTCCTGTTTTATTCCGACCGTGTTGTCTATTTTAAAATAATGTCTGTCTATTCATCGCTGCTGAACACACTAGCCATTGTCGATATGCAAACAGGAAATACGTGTGGCTATCCCATACACAAGCCTAGACGTATGCGGTGGAAAACGAGGTTTACTAATCCAAGGGGTGCATTAGAGCGCTGTCGCTGAGTAACATGCTGCGAGCGACACTCCGATTCTTATCTCTTCATATTCTGACGTAACCTGCCCGCTGGCAGTAGTTCCCCTGTGAAAATCAGTTGGTAGACATCCCATTCATCATTTGTGCATGCGGTACATTTACATGTAGAAAGTAAGGCGTTCGTGAGCCACCTGGTTGGCTCCATTTGGAGGGTGCCACACGGCAATGCTGGGCCATACAGGGAACAACTGGATGAAGTAAGTAATGGAGGAAGAAATATTATTACGTTGTTCTACAGATTTCTTTGGTAGTTTTCAAACATTTCATCACATTTTAAGAATTACTCGTTATATAATTAGAGATGTGAATTTCAAATGATTAATTGTACATATTTTTCTTTTTTTTGTTAGTTGCTTTACGTCGCACCGACACAGATAGGTCTTATGGCGACTATGGAACAGGAAAGGGCTGGGAGTGGGAAAGAAGCGGCCGTGGCCTTAATTGAGGTACAGCCCCAGCATTTGCCTGGTATGAAAATGGGAAACCACTGAAAACCATCTTCAGGCCTGCCGATAGTGGGGTTCGAACCTACTATCTCCCGAAGACTGTATACTGGCCGCACTTAAGCGACTGCAGCTATCGATCTCGGTAATTGTACATGTAGGGGTTACAATTGTTTGTTGCTATGTGTCGTCTGAATTTCATAAGGATGAGTCACTCTGTGCAACGCCCCCTAATATGTTCTGCTAGTTTATTCTTTCATTCCTTTGTGTGATGATGCTCGAAGCGCTTGGTGCACGATCCTAACTGATAATTTCTGCATGCAGTGCGACCTGTCATTGTACAATTCACACAAGGACACCATCTCTTCCTGTCAGTCAGAACCGGACTGTGATTTAATCTATCATAGCGGAGTGCTTCATGCGGTTTTCCCTCTGATTTTCTTTCGTTTTATAGATGGCCTAGAGCCCTTAGGTTCTTCAACGAAGTGTTTACAATATATTCTCGGAGTGATGTAGCGGTATTCTCTAAGCTGCTGCCATGCATTCCGGGTACATAAATCGATATTTCAGTGCACAACATTTCCAGTAAATATGTTTCATCCTTTAGACGTGAGTTTTCGAAAACATGTGCCAGCTCAATGTCCAAATCTGTTCCAAATTTTGTAAACTTCCCTGAATGGAATCAATTCGACGGCCATCTTGCTGAACTAATTCGTAGTTTGGTTTCAGGTAGACAGGACAAACATTGTCTAGTAGCCTATCTTCTTCATCTTGAGCAGCATGTTCTCCACTCAAAGCACTATTTTTACTCTCCGTAGGATCTGTGTATAACCACTGTGGTTCTTGATCACCAGATTGGATCTCTCTTAAGTTTTCAAGCTCTATTTTCAAAGTGCGTCGCCTGAAAATACGGGAGCATGCATTAGCAAATTCCTTTCACTAGAACAGGATACTGTCAAGAAACGAGTACAAACACCGAAAATTTACCAGAGAGAATCATAGGAAGATATTAAATGTGAAATACCTATAACGACTCAGAGTATTCACGTGACAAAAGTTTGAGTAACACTGATAAATCTTTATAAAAGAACACATTACAACTAAGCTATTTGCACAAAAGTGATGTTTCATATTACTAGACAAAATATCAACAAGCTAAATGGTAAATGTGATTCAGAAATGAAAATATCCCTAGTCATAAAGTTGTGATGTTCTTGATTTTACATTGTACTCCTTAACGCTGTAATTTCTTGTGATCATGGTCGAAGCCGTGCATCATTTGATTCAAGCATTACGAATGAACAAGTCATAACAATATAATGTAGAAATCTGACAATGAGGTCAGAAACAATGGAAATGTTAACTAGCTAAAATGCATAATAATGGCATGTATCTAACGTTACCATATGACAATCCGCGAACTTAACCGGCTTCAGTTTCCTGCAAAATTTGTCATTCATAACTACAATAAAACGTACTTACATAAATTATATTATTTAGCAATAAGACTTATAGATATACAGTAATTAATATTCGATTTAGAGAGGTGAATTTTTATGACTTCTCATCCATTTAATATGTATTAATCTGATTTACATTTATGATATGTTATTCAGTTCAATTATTCACTGTGAACATTGTTTTAAGGGTGTAGTATATATTATAAATGAATCGATAAAATTTATATCTAAATTATTATATGTCTAGATACGTGGATGAACAGTCATCGTTAAGGCATTCACAGGGACACGGGTTCGATTCTCGATTAGATCGGATATTTGAACCACGTCTTGTTCATTCCTATGACTTGGGGACTGGCTGCTTGTGTTCTTCTCAATACACACAATACATCTCTCCATCAACCGTCATAGAAACTCGCAATGTCGATTACATCCCTCGATATAGGATTCGCTTCAGGAAGGGTATCCCGCTTTAAAAAGGCCAAGAGCACACGTGTGAATTATTTTGCAACTGCGACCCCACCAGGTTTAGGGGAAACCAGTGGAAGAATACGAAGAAGAGAAAGAAGAAGCAGATATAATACACACTCCACTCAACTCCACTCTGAAGCAGATTTTAATAAATATACAGAGTAATTACTGAATCAACCAAGTACTGTACAATTAACTGTTTAAAGTGCACAAAATTATTGATGTCTACATAACACTTTAATATTTCCTAGTAATTTATCAGTATTCATTGTCATTTGTACCCTTGATAATATAGTTTTTCAATAACAACCTAAGACACGGGATGAACGCAGAATTCTTAGTCTCAAGTTTTACGATGGAATAGACTGAAGGATCAATCTTTGGCGCCGCTACAACATATTAAACGTGCGGGAGAGCTGCAGTCATCCATCTACACTGGTGGGCCCGCCCATTGTCTCCACAACACATTCTTTATGTTCAGTTCATCTTGAAGTGTGCCTATTGTGTTCGGCAGGACAAGTGCTCTATCTCTTCTTCAACAAAAGCAAGATATTGTTCTACTTTCTCCGCAGAAGAGATATTATTACTCATTGAAGGCTACGTGGGTGCAACATCATATAAACTGCGGAACGCGGGCTCCTACTGAACTAGTGGTTTGTCATAACGCTGTCAATTGAACAAAGCTACATTGATGATTAATAGTTACAGTATATTTCACATTAACAAAAGGATAAGAGTAATGACCGCTGGCGACTGCTGGTGTAATAAAAACCTGTGTTGCAGATATTGATATCGTTTATGAGTCAATTCCAGAGGCATCAACAGATTCAGCCATTACTAATGTATTGTACATGATAGCCTTTTAGTTTTCAAACTCATAATACGTGTTGCTTCTCCAGTAGAACATCAGCTACGATACACTCAATGTCTCTACCATATTGATTTCATTTCCGTATTTATTTTAACACAGGAGCGAAAACATCAAAAATATACAAATTGCGAATAAAGCACACTAACCGGTCAGTAACTGTAAAATCGTGATATGTTCGATGCCTTCTTAATGTAGAGCTCTTCTATCCGGCTTTCAGATTACCATCTTACACCTTTCAGTTTTATAAACTTTATGTGTCCCTGCATTGTCCTCAGAAATTCAACCTGTGATCAATAAATACGGTGAATGATTGATTTCAATACTTGTTTGCACATGTATGTAGGAATAAAGCTTATTGTCCGTCAAAATAATCGCCTCCCATAGTTATGCCCTTCTGACAACGCGTGTAGGGGTTTCGCATACGTTGGGCGAAGGCAGCCTGTGAGATTGCATAGAATGTTGGCAATGTACGGAAAGCGTTGTCCTTTCCAATGTTCCTCCAAGCGAAGGAAAACGAAATGGCAAGGGTCATATCTGGTGAATAATTTGGGTGATGGAGCACGTAAACCTCATTTGCCATGAACTGCTGCACGGTTATGGCTGCAGTAGCTACCAGGACCCATTTGTGGTATACTGGGGGCGCACACGAATGATCCTTTTCAGTTGGCAATTAAAGACATTCAAGTAGGTGGTCACATTCACTGTCATGCCTAATAGAAGGTATTATTTACGAATGATCCTTCCGACATAAACAATATTAATGAACAATACCACGATGCGCGACTTCTCGCACCTAGCATTTATTTTTTGTTTGTATTTTGGTGACCCTGGACCACGCCACTCTATGCTTTGCCTCTTCGATTCAGGGTCATACTTCAAGCACCACGACGCATCGCCCGTAACGATACGTTCAAGAAAGGTGGAATCAAAATCCACAATGTCGATAAAGTCCTCAAAAGACTCCATCCTGTCTTTTTCGATAACGGACTGTTTCCGTACCCCTGGCGCAGCATGTCGTGATATTCTCATTACGTTTTGCCATGAATGAAGGAGAATTTCACGTTCGTACGTTGCTTCATTTAGAAATTAACAGTGTCACAGCACTTCACCGTACGTCCATAAAGCGTACACTTACACTGCACATCTGGATAAACACACGGCTTCTGGAATGATGACTAACTGACCTCTGGCAAGTAGTACCGACTACACCTCATGCCAGCAATTTATCCAGTGTATTTATTGATCATAGGTTGTAGATGTAATAGACATTACAAATATTAACCAATGATAAACGTACAGGTGTTGTAGTTAACGTCTGTGCACAATCTCTATATTTAGAACGATTACAAAGACGGTATGCGGGAGAAGTTTTAGCCCCGCAGGTAGTGCTTAACCCCATTCATTCAGTCTGAGTTTGTTTGGCGAACAAAATGAAGTGTGAATAAACAATATTTAAAAATGGAAGTGCACGTAGTTATGCTAGATTTGGAAGCAGAGGAAGTGAATGTAAATTATATATATTTCTTTGCTACTTGCTTTACGTCGCACCGACACAGATAGGTCTTATGGGGACGATGGGATAGGATAGGGCTAGGACTGGGAAGGAAGCGGCCGCAGCATTTTCCTGGTGTGAAAACGGGAAAACACGGAAAACCACCTTCAGGGCTGCCGACAGTGGGGTTCGAACCCATTATCTCCCGGATGCAAGCTCAAAGCTGCGCGGCCCTAACCGCCAGGCCATCTCGCCCCGTAATGATATTAATAGCAACGTTAGAAACTGCTTAAAATCAGGATGTCTTCATGACAGCGCACGATCTCAGTGCACTCAAAGTATCTAAATTATGAACTTACCATTTTCATTTTACTATGGGAACAAATACAAATCATGGCAAATAGGGACGGGAATCAAAGTGACCACATACAAGGGATAGGCATCTAGAAACTGCAAGCAAAAGTATTTTTTTCGTCAACATTTATATTGCTTTACTAGGGCCCGGATATTTCAAAAATGCATATGCGCATTTGCAATTGCAATTTTGACATATTTTGAGGGTTAGTACATATTCTAGACGTAACAGCATATTCCGGTACATAATGTCTGAATTTAAGGACAATTACAAGAACTAATAAAATAAATATTTTTTAAATCCCTAGCTAGTTGCCTATTTTATGTGCATCCCTCACTAGTTGGTATTTTCGACTCTCTGTGTAACGGCACTTCACTTTCACAACTGACAATGGAAATATATAGCTTAGGTGTGGTTAGGCAGTCTGGACTTCCCTGAATTCCTATCTCTACCACAGCAGATAATAATCTCAGGGGGTTGGGCACTTGGTCAGGACAGAAGTATCTTCAGTTCACTAGTTACGTTCCATTTTAACGCCCTGCAACTCATTTTTAAAAATGTTAGTTTCTAAAAATGCCTAAGGAAAAGAGTAGCAGAAGAGATTTACTATATCAGTGGGTGTTGGTTAATAGGGGCTATTCAACAGATAGTGTCTTCGTGTACTGTCAAGTTTGCTCAAAGGAAGTGAAATGTGAAAAGAAATTTCAGCTTGAACAGCATCCAAAAACAACTACACATATTAAAGCAAAGGAGGAGAAGAACAGCACACCACAACTACTTCTTACGCAGGTAAATCCCAAGTCCTGTATTCTTAATACATTTTCAAATGATCTTTGTAGGGCATTCGTATGCAACATCATTACATGGAATAAATTAAACAATACATTTCTGCGATCATTTCTCGAGAAATATTGCGTAAATAAAAAAATACCGGATGAATCAACTCTTAGGAAAAATTACCTGCCTCCGCTATTTGAATCTACCATGGAATTGATCCGTTCTGATATCGGAAGGAACTGTGTCTGGATATCGGTGGATGTGGCCGTTACATAGCAAATTTCGTGGTTGGTAAATTACATCCAGACGAACCCGGTAAGCCGCATCTTCCTGCTTGCAAAGCACTAGAGAAAACCAACCATAGCACAATAACAAGATTTATTATATATTTAATGCAGCCAAATAGCCATAACAGAGAATATAGGTTACATTGATGGGTTACATATTTGCATAATCACTTATAGACATTGTTCTTCTTGTACAGAATTCAATGTGGTACTGTTCACACGTTTTTCCACATAGTTTGCACTCACAGTCTATACTTGTGTCATAGAAGTGTTTTGATTTGCAGAGTAGGTGATGAAAACCGTGAACTGCTAATCTTGTAATGACATGTCTTAATTCAAAATTAGCTTTTGTCCACGAGCGATCTATCATTGCCCCTGTGCCATAGAAGTCTGCTTGGACTTCTTCTCTCTTCTCCGTCAGATTTGCTAGCAGTTTCTTTGATGCACCGGTGTTCGGTAGTGGCATACTTGTCCTGAGATCTTCTATGAGAAATGATTCCCTTGCGAGGAGATATACAAGTTTAGATCGTGTCGTTTCTGATACACCTATCACCTTCTTTATATAGTTCGCTTTCACCTTTTCCAAGGTTGATAAGTTCCTCGTTGTTAAATGTGTCCAGATAATTTCAATGCCATAAGCCATTATTGGAAAAATTTTTACTCTGAATAGCAATATTGCTGTCTCCAGACTAAGTGATCTCATGTCTTTTATTTCATGCATTGCCATCATTGCTTGAGTTGCCTTTTCTGTGACATGTTTTGTGAAACAATATGCGCTCGATTGCAGGGTGATGCCTAAATATTTGAAGTCTGATACTATCGTTAATTTTTTATCCCGAATGAAGGTCTCTGCTGAGGCGGGTACTCTCCCTCCTTTCCTGAACACCATGGTGTCTGTTTTTCAGATGTTTATGAACAGCTTGTTTTCGGAGCACCAGTTTTGGACGTCATTTACAGTTTCCTGTAATTTTGTTATGTCTCTTGAGCCAATTACAAAATCATCGGCATACGCGCAAGAAAATACTCCCTCCTTTTGGGTAATTCTTAGGATATCTGCGGTTGCAACTATAAACAGCAAAGGACTCAGTGTGTCACCCTGTAGGACCCCGTTTGACTGAGCTATTGGATCTGATAGAGTGAGGTTATCCGAAACTCGTACTTCGTCCCATTGCAGTATTGATGTGATGAGATAGGCCCATATGTTGTTCGTGCCTAGCATCTCCTTAAGCTTGTCTATCACTAGCTTCCTGTTTATCAGGTCAAAAGCTTTAGTAAAATCTATGAAGATGGTATAATATTTTACGTTGTCTTGTAAGGCATCCCAGATTTGGTTTAGCAGGAGTTCAATAGCGTTTAGGGTAGATCGTCCCTTCCTAAAACCAAATTGGTTCTCTGGCAGATGCTCATTTATTTCCTCATTTATTTTTCCTGTTATAATTTTGGTGAATATTTTGAAGGGGCAGTTTTCCAGTGCTATGCCTCTATACTTATTGGGATCTCTTGGGTCTCCTTTGCCTTTATATAGAACTTTTACAATTGACCTTCTCCACTGGTCGGGAATGGAAGCAGTTTCTATACATTTGTCATATAATTTTGTCCATATAAGGGCTAGCAGGTGTGCAGTGTCTTTTACATATTCATTATAGATCCCGTCCGGACCTGCGGCTTTCTTGTTTTTGGTGCTGTCTATAGCGGTTCTAGTTTCCTCTATGGTCAGGGGTACCCAGTCTAATTGTATATGTGGAGTAGTGGTGTGTAGATCTTTTCTGGGGTGCGCTGGACCTTCCAGGTTGAGAATCTTACTAAAGTGTGATTCCCAGATTTCCATGTCTATGTAGTGCGTCTGTTGTTGTTTCTTTGGGTGTAGGGCTAAGAACAGGGTTTTTCTTGGCTTCCTCTGCTAGCTTCTTGCTCTCCGATTCTAAGTAGGCGCGTTTCTTTTCTTTCAGTGTCCTTTTGTAGAGTTTCCTCTTCTCATTGTATATGTATATTAGACTTTGATTATTCAAGTTCTGCCTTAACGGTTGCAATTTATCTAGGGTCTCCCTCCTCAGCCTATAGCACTCACTATCAAACCATACCTTTTTTCTTCTTGTGGCCCGCGGAATGGCGGCCTTTTGTAGGATTTCTTCTATTATTCCTGTTGCATCATTCAATCTTGAATTATCTATTAATGTGTCTAGATGTGTAGTTGATTCTAGCATATCTTTAACTTTCTCAACATCTATTTTCCTTGAAAGGGTGTGAATTGTCTTTTTCTGTAGTTTTTCCCACTCCCCTTGGATACGTATTTCAATTGGTAAGTGTTTCCTAATCACGGCTTGGTTTGCTGTCCATATTGTAGTCATGTTGCCTGTTATTGGTCCTTTCGTAAGTGCAATATCTATTGTGCTCTTTCCATTATGTGAGATGTATGTAGGGATAGTGGGGTTGTTTAGCAGGATGAAGCCTTCTTCTTCCAGTTGCTCGAGGACTAGCTTTGCTTTGTAATTCGGAATGTCCAGTCTGCAGTTAAGGTCACCTGCTATAATTATTGGTTTTTCTTGCTTGCTCTGAGTGATCATTTGGCCTAGCTCGTCCATTATGTCGATCGCTGTTATGTTCGGTTGGAAGTAAGCGGCTATAATTACGAGGCCGCCTATTTCCAGTAGTAGGGTGTGGTTCTGTTGCCTTTTTGATAATATTGGGGTTAGGTGTGGTTTTATGAGGATAGTTATCCCCCCAGAAGGTCTTCCTTTTTCTCCCTGCCTAGCTGTAAGATGAAAACCATAGAAGTCTGGGTGTTGCCAGTCGTCAGTGACGAATGTTTCCAATAAAATTGCTATATCGTACCCTAATAGAAAGTTTTCCGGGCTCATATTCATTGCACCTTTTAGCCCTTCTATATTTCACATCATGATTCTTAGACTTCTTGAAGCGTCTTTTAAGTTTTGGTTCCTTTTTCCAACTATTTTCTTTTCCGAATTATTCGAAGGAGCGTCCATTGTCTCGTATGGGGCGAAAGGATCGAAATTGAAAACGTTTGATAGTAATCCCTTTCGGCCAGAATTCCTCTTCATATACCATGTCCATTAGATCAAATGGAATCCCCACTTTGAAAGCTTTCGTGTCGTAATTGGTTATTATTTCTTCACACGTAACGTCGTCTTTGATTCCTCTGTTTTCTAGATATTTCTTTATGACATCGGAGGTTGTGTGCGGGCTCAAACGCCCAATAAAGAGTCAAGCTTTCTTCTTTGCCGCTTGCAATTCTTCAACTCTTGGACCTGTGCTTATCATTGCGTATTGCTGTCTAGTTTGCTTTCTACTTGATTTGCTGGCAACGTGATCCGGAAAATTGGCATATTCCAGGTCTGGAGTTTTTACCTGCACCAACTCATATTCCTTCCTCGGCGACTACTGTGGCCATCTGAAATTGAGAATAATTGTTGTAAAGTGCTTGTATTGCTCACAGATGCAGCTTCGTATATGTTGAAAGCAGTAAAGTCCCTCCAAGTATTTTATCCAAAACACATCCACGTAACCTGTTTAGCGCACGGATTACACCTCATTGCAGAAGAAATACGCGCACAGTTTCCAGCTGTTAACAATTTAATTGGATGTGGGAAGAAACTGTTTCTGAACGCACCAGCTCGTGTCCATTTCTACAAAGATTGTCTACCTGAAGTTCCTTTGCCACATGAACCTGTCCTGACTAGGTGGGGGACATGGTTATCTGCAGTATCATTTTATCAGGAAGATTTTAATGAAGTGAAAGAAGTGGTTACAAAACTTGAAGATGAGCATATTTCGTGTGTTCGTGATGCAAAATTTGCGTTTGAAACCGCTACTGTTTATCAAGATGTGAATTTCATTCATGCGCATTTTTCTAAACTTCCAAAAGCCATTGAGAGCTTAGAATATTCTGGTACTCCCCTCCATGAATCACTTGATCTCGTTGAGAAATCTGCATCTTCACTGAATTCCCCTCCAGGCGAAAATTGGAGAGAAGATTAAATGCAAGTTAGAAAAGGTGTTGAATTCGAACCCAGGACTGAAGAAGATTAAGTTAATTAGTCAATACTTGAGTGGAAATAGGGTATCCTTGCCAGATGTATGCTCTGAAACGTTGGTGCCCATGTATTTACTGTCCAATCACATCAGTTGATGTAGAACAATCATTTTCAGCCTATAAACACCGGGCGAGTTGGCCGTGCGCGTAGAGGCGCACGGCTGTGAGCTTGCATCCGGGAGATAGGGGGTTCGAATCCCACAGTCGGCAGCCCTGAAGATGGTTTTCCGTGGTTTCCCATTTTCACACCAGGCAAATGATGGGGCTGTACCTTAATTAAGGCCACGGCCGCTTCCTTCCCACTCCGAGCCCATTCCTGTCCCATCGTCGCTATAAGACCTATCTGTGTCGGTGCGACATTAAGCAACTAGTAGAAGAAAATGCAGGTCTTACTAAGAATTTCCTCGTCAGTACTGTGTTGGAAGTGAAGAACTCGGCCCTTCCTTGCGATGAACTGTCATCAAATTGGGCGGAAGTGGCCCCAGATATAATTCAGGTTGACCTATAGTTCCTATATTTATTTGTCTCAAACAATAATGATAGGCAGTACTTGTCTTAGATAAACTTTAAATGCACAATTTTTAGTTGTGAGCAATTGCAATTACAGTAGCATGATTAATGTGAATTCCTCCTGAAAAATGCGAAGAGTATTTGAAATCTCCGACCACGCGTAGAGATAACAGCCGGGTATATCAAAGCTGAAGTACGATAGTTTCAGTACACACGATGCACGGGCTTTGTGTCACACGTCAGGTCAATTGTATTACTCGTTCTTATCAAGAAGTTGTAAATGGTACATAATGCCTACGATCGTTGGGACAAACAAGAATAATGAAAGTATCTCTTGCTATAGGCCGATCGTTATACCCCTCCGAAATGACTAACAAATGGCAGAAATGTTCACAAAGAGGACGATAGGGAAATTGCTGCATCATTAACAATGTGAGCGTGAATAGGTATGAGAACATGGCTTCTGTAAAGTGAAAGAATCAGAAACGTCCATGGCTACTGAATACCTCCAGAATCCATTTAACATGGTGTTACTGGTTTCACTTAAAATAATACGTATTTACTTTGTGCATAACACATTATAATACTTGAAGTACTGTATAGCAGGTTGCATTTGCCTGCACATATCTGGAATATTGTCCTACCATTAATTGTCTGTCATACTCCAGGTTGAGTGAAGGACTGTCTTTTTCCTGTTTGTTTTAAGAATTATTTGACAGATAATAAATGTTTAGATGAGATTAGATACAGATGAAATGTTATAGTATTGAGGTTATTTTATAACTCATGGCCACCATGTTATATCCTCCAAGTATGAGGAAACATGGTAAAAGTTTGAAAACGTCAGTCACAGTCTACTGAATTCCACCTACTTAAGGCGTGCGTGTATGTTGGTGGCTGGTTAGTAACGCACGAAAAAGGTGAGTAATCGGCCGTGCCCTAAGATTAATGTATGTAAAGTTCAACAGCGTTCAAACATGATCATTTCAGTTCTCCACGGCAGAAATGCATGGCAGTGTCATTCATAGCTAACAGAATAATGGATGATAGTTGTTAGCCATATCAAACTGTAGAGGTCTTCACACACATATATACGCCTGGCAACTATTAAACTGTCGCAGAGTAAACGTCCGTGTCTGCTCAAACAGAAATTCCAGTGGCATAGGCATAGGACTGTGCAGGAATATACTTGTACTTCTGTGTTAATAGTGTTCAGTATTGTACAACAGGTCTTCCAGATTCAGATCTGAGTGCATAAAAGAATTGCGATTTCTATTTACGCGCGTTTCAATTTCCCCTTTCCATTAGTTCCTTTACCCGGAACGAATCTGGTGCTAGCATTCCGAAGGACATCTTCGTGGCCTTTAAACGCTTATAATGGATTTACATAGCAGCTGCTTTATTGGTAGCTATGTCCGACTCGTTGGCTGAATGGACAGCGTACTGGCCTTCGGTTCATAGGGTCCCGGGTTCGATTCCCGGCCGAGTCGGGGACTTTAACCTTCATTGGTTAATTCCAGTGGCTCGGGGTCTGGGTGCTTGTGCTGTCCCCAACATCCCTGCAACTCACACACCACACATAACACTACCCTCCACCACAATAACACACAGATGCCTACACATGGCAGATGCCGCCCACCATCCTCGGAGGGTCTGCCTTACGAGGGCTTCACTCGGCTAGAAGTAGCCACACGAAATTATTATTATTATTATTATTATTATTATTATTATTATTATTATTATTATTATTATTATTATTATTATTATTATTATTATTATTATTATTATTATTATTATTATTATTATTATTATTATTATTGGTAGCTATCACGCTGTTGCCATGATTTATTAAACGACCCTCGTACAAATGCGAGTGTTAGATAATTTGTTGTCAATGTACGTTTGCATATCAAACTTCTAATATAATTCAGCATGTGTTGAGGGTCAAGTCTAACGCTTGTAAAATTGTTTAACTTGAGGTAAACTCGCTTAATAGTAGCGTTGAGAGAGGTAGAGAAATGAGGTCCTTGAGGGATACCGAAAGCTGAAAACTACCTAAGAGTTAATTAAAGCCGAGCAGATACTCGCTGTCTCGTATGTATGTATCTGTACGCCTGGGACCGAGAAAATTTTGTCTATACACAGCAAAACATTACAGAACAGTTCGGAAACAAGATAAGGATAGTATACTAGTGATTACAACAATTGAGGAGTTTTCTGTCGGTCAGATAGCGGCCCCGGTATAGAAAGCCAGGAGTAACGGCCGAGAAAATTCGCCGTACCGACCACACGACACCTGGTAATCTGTACGCCCATCTATGTTGATTACGAATGATTACAACACAAGTATAAAAATCATGGAAGTTCATCTCCAAACTGTAGCAAAAATTCAGTGAAATATACAAATAGGGTAGTAGCATACATTAAAAAGTTTTTGGAAAAATGAGATAAGCGACTAACAATGGTAACAACATTGTCTCAAATGATATTCATCTAATTTCGTTTGGAACTCCTTACCATTTTAGTAAACGTTAATTCGTAAGAGAAATCTTTCGGTCATGTGAGTTTAGTTCATTTGTAACGTGAAAGCTATAGCATAACCAACAATGGCTTCTTTCAAAAACGACATTCATTCAAATTCCACCAATTTTACTATTATCAGATTTCAAACGTCCACAAGAATGAGAATACCTGAACTACCTAGAGTATATTTGCAACTCTCAGGCCCAAGAAAAGTATAGAAATGTATTTGAATATATTAAGTACAGAATAATTCATAAGTTGCTGTAAGCATTTGACAAAATTTGTGGTAGACTTCAAATGTTTAACAGAGATATTTCTGCCACCTTCGCAACACGCAGTTGTATAGAGGCTCCTTTCTTGTGATCACATAGGTAGAATCGTTTCGTCTTTGCAGCTGTTGGCTTCACAGGAACTGAGCTTTCAGGGTCATTAGCAACACTGCCAGTGCAATGAATTGCAGATTTATAAAGTCTTAACGTCGTGATATGGGGTTATGTCACATTCTCGGCCAGTTCAGCAAGTAATACCGGATATAACATTTGCCAAGATTTTTATTTTCGGCTTCCAGTAATTCCTTGAGAGCTGAAAACTTGTCCCCTGTCCTCCTTGCGCCCGTTGTTCATTTTACATCAAAACTGAAAACATCAACAATTCCCCAAATCTCAGAATACACATTGTTGTACGAAACACCAGTGGTTCGTAACATTCGCTCCACAATATTCTGACCATTCATTTTCTTCATATTCCATGAGGGATTTTTCTAAGAAAAATACATGTGCTGGGCTATTCCACACACATCAGTACAATTCATGAACAACGTAAGACGTCACCTTGTTGTTTGTACGTATGTGACATCTGATCTAGCACGCCCGTGTCCCCTTTGGTCTAATTGTAGTGAAGAGGCTTCTCACTCTCTTCAATAATGGTACATGCCGTGTAGTGAGCTGTAGGGAGTACAATGCATCTCCCGTCCCCAGGCACACATCAAACCTAAACAATGATTGCTAATGAATACAAGAACGTAGATATTGTCCTCTCGCTCTTAACTGGCAAACATATTTTTGTATGAAGGCTTTATTCTGTCGAACAGTACAAACGATTGTAAGACAGTTTTGGAGTAAATTATCTGCCAAATACATTGATGTGAAAATGTTAACCTCTGTGATATTCCGATAACTTCCAACAGTGTCTGAGTCAAGTTAGGTGACGACATTGAAACCGACATTTGAACTTTCCTTGCCTTCTTCTTTCCCCAAGTACGGAAAACCGCTCAGTATAGAAGTTTCCAGAGTATCAAATCCGAAGAATACCTGTATTTTTCTGGCCTTCAGATCTTGTATTGCCAATATTTGCGAACCTGTCGGAAAGGAATTAACTGATCATCCGCTGTATGATTTTTGCTTGGGAGGTAATATTTGCGAAGATTTGTACGTATGGCTTCCAAGTCTCCGGTAGGACCCCAAGTAGAGTATGGTTCCAGTGTATGGGACCCTCACCAGGATTACTTGATTCAAGAACTGGAAAAAATGCAAATAAAAGCAGCTCGACTTGTTCTGGGTGATTTCCAACAAAAGAGTAGCGTTACAAAATGTTGCAACTTTTGGGCTGGGAAGACTTGGGAGAAATAAGACGAGCTGCTCGACTAAGTGGTGT
Organism: Anabrus simplex; assembly: GCF_040414725.1. Classification (NCBI taxonomy): domain Eukaryota; kingdom Metazoa; phylum Arthropoda; class Insecta; order Orthoptera; family Tettigoniidae; genus Anabrus; species Anabrus simplex. The sequence continues at coordinate 1,208,629,685 of NC_090266.1, read as the reverse complement.
GTTCCGAGCTACCAGCGGAGAGATGGCGTGGAATGACGTTAGTAGACGAATAACTTTGAGTGGTGTCTTTAAAAGTAGAAAAGATCAAAATATGAAAATGAAGTTTGAATTCAAGAGGAAAAATTTGGACAAATATTCGCTTATAGGGAGAGGAGTTAGGGATTGGAACAACTTACCAAGCGAGATGTTCAACAAAATTCCCATTTCTCTGAAATCATTTAAGAAAAGGCTAGGAAAACAACAAATACGGAATGTGCCACCTCGACGACTGCCCTAAGTGCAGATCAGACGATTGATTGATTGATTGATTGATTGATTGATTGATTGATTGATTGATTGATTGATTGATTGATTGATTGATTGATTGATTGATTGATTGATTGATTGATTGATTGATTGATTGATTGATTGATTGATTGATTGATTGATTGATTGATTGATTGATTGATTGATTGATTGATTGATTGATTGATTGATTGATTGATTGATTGATTGATTGATTGATTGATTGATTGATTGATTATTTATTCCAGAGCAGACAATTTTTCTTTCTTCTTTCTTGTGCTCATTATGGCATTTTCATCAAAACGCAAAACATCAACTGTTCCTCAAATCACAGAAGACACGTTGTTGAATGAAACATTTGAGGTTCATGCTTTCCGCTCCATAACATTCCGTTCTTAGAGGACCTGCGCTAACCAGTAGTTCAATCAGTTCTCAAACTTCTACACTGTCGCACTTTATCCAATATTTCTTGTTACATCCCTTTCTTTCTTCTATACAAGCTCAGCTTCTATGTTGGTGTAAGAGAACATTTTAGGGCCGTTTTCTCCAAAAAGTTTGAACTAGGTTGAATTTAATCTGGTTTAAGTCTGAGTTTAAACTATCATTCATTTTCCCCACATTGGTTTATAATTTGTACTAAGTTTAAACTTGGTTCAAAGTTACACCTTCTACATTGTAGGTTTAAACTGCTGTTTATATTCAGCCTTCTTGACATTTTTAACGTATCTGTGATTTTCCTAGTAGACTACCAGTACCGTAGTACTTATATACAAACGTACTAAAATTAGAACGTAGTTTTAGCATTAGGGTCCGCCTCTGTGGTGTAGTGGTTAGTGCGATTAGCTGCCACACCCAGAGGTTCGCGTTCGATTCCCGGCTCTGCCACGAAATTTGAAAATTGGTACGAGGCCTGGAACGGGGTCTACTCTGCCTCGGGAAGTCAACTGAGTAGAGGTGGGTTCGATTCCCACCTCAGCCATCCTATAAGTGGTTTTCCGTAGTTTCCCACTTCTCCTCCACGCAAATGCCGGAATGGTACCTAACTTAAGGCCACGGCAGCTTCTTTCCCTCTTCCTTGCCTGTCCTATCAAATCTTCCCACCCCTCCACAAGGCCCCTGTACAGCATAGCAGGTGAGGCCGCCTGGGCGAGGTACTGGTCATTCTCCCCAGTTGTATCCCCTGACCCAAAGTCTGAAGCTCCACGGAACTGCCCTTGAGGTAGTAGAGGTGGGATCCCTCGCTGAGTCCGAGGGAAAAACTGACCATGGAGGTTGAAAAATTAAGAAGAAGGAGAAGTATTAGCATTAGCATTAGAAGTATTAGTATTAGAAAAGTGGAAGAATTTATTGAAATCTTTGATTAAATAGGAAATAATTCCGATGTGCAACTGAGGTTAAGAAGCTGCATTCCAACAAAAGTTCACAAATTTGGAAAATCAAATGTAAGAGAGTTTTTTGATGGATTTATAATTAATTAGCGAACAGCAAGGATGGAATTGTATCAAAGAAGGATTCATTTAAAACGTCAACTGCACGAAATACTGCTATTTCTCTAGAATCAATGATTCTTGTTGCTTTAAGATATTATGCAGCAGCCATTTTTCTCATTAACAACGGGAGTCACAGACTTAAAATTGCAGTCTCCTTATAATATTATATAAAATATTATTGGTAGCATGAATACTGTATTGTGTAGCATAAACATATTTGTACATATATGTGGTGTAATACGTCCGCTCTGCGTGTGGTGTCTGATGGCTGTGGTCGTTAAGGCGTCAGGTCAGTTCTGTCCGAAACCGTAATTAGACGGTTCGGATGCAGGTCTACGAAAATATTTTAGCATCAGAATGTTGGCCGATACGGTAGTAGAGGTGGTGGTATACAATTTATAACGGGTAGATTGCGTGCCATAAGCCTGGATTCAGTCACGAACCTCTCTGCCGTGTTTATATGGAGTGGGGTAATTGACGCTGTTGATGGTGATTCGTCCATCGGATGGCGACGCTAAGCCCTGAGTAGAGCCCTTGGTGCTATTCGGATAGCAGTAGGCTATGTCGGCACCGGCGTTTACCCTCCCCATTCCTAATGATAATACTGTTTCTACGTCCCACTAACTACTCTTGACCGTTTTCGGATACGCCGAGGTGCCGGGATTTTGTCCCGCATGAGTTCTTTTACGTGCCAGTAAATCTACCGACACGAGGCTGACGTAATTGATCACCTTCAAATACCACCGGACTCAGCCAGGATCGAACCTACCAAGTTGGGTACAGAAGGCCAACGCTTCAATCGTCTGAGCCACTTAGTATGGCGCCCCCTTCATATTATCATATATATTGTACTTCAATAAATGTTTATGGGATCAGAAAAAGATAAAGTATTTCATGCTGGCTAGTAAACTAGTCATAAAATAAATTGTAGTTAAAAATGTTTCATCCTAACTATTGCCAGCATACCAGCAATAGAAATATTAATGCTATAGGAAGAAGAGTATTATGCGTACAGTACAGTACCACACGCCGCGAACTAGGTTATTATATAAACGAGTATAAGTAATACATCTCCAAATAATACATCCACCGGGCGAGTTGGCCGTGCGCGTAGAGGCGCGCTGCTGTGAGCTTGCATCCGGGAGATAGTAGGTTCGAATCCCACTATCGGCAGCCCTGAAAATGGTTTTCCGTGGTTTCCCATTTTCACACCAGGCAAATGCTGGGGCTGTACCTTAATTAAGGCCACGGCCGCTTCCTTCCAACTCCTAGGCCTTTCCTATCCCATCGTCGCCATAATACCTAACTGTGTCGGTGCGACGTAAAGCCCGTAGCAAAAAAAAAAAAATAATAATAATACATCCTGACTGGTCTGTCTGCTGGATTCGAGGTTTGCGACATTGGTCGCGACCGAGGGCGACGGATTTTAAATGGGAGATAAATCTCGAGCATGCTTGGAATTTGTTTGCTTGAAATTCACATAATTGTTGATTTTCTGAGGGAAAGAATATTGCTAAAAGACCAGGATTTTAATATTTTAACGTTTCCGTGTGTTCCGTGAGACAATACAGACATCAAAAAACACGTATTAGGCCCACGGCACTTGTTTATAGTAAAGCATGTTAGAGAAAAATAAGAAATGAAAGTGCTCTGCAAGAAATCGTAGACAACAATGGGTAAAATGATACGGCACAACACTTCGCACAAATGTAAACTATTTATTAATCAGTTGAGCTAATATCCCGCTGAATTTATACTTTATCTACTACGGACGATAGCATTAATTCCACCACCCAACCTATTACTTCGTCGACTTTGCGACGTAAGTCGCAATGTCGCGAATATTGTCGCTTGTCAACCGATGCCGGTTTTGAGAGCCCTGTCTTAATATGTGAATTCCCCTGCTTGCTTTAATTGCGTGTGCAGTATGGGTTCGTTTTCGACGTGAGGTCATGGCTGGCCAGTGTGTGGCCTAGAGCTAAGCGCGGGTTTTAGTGCAGGATGACATTTGGCTTCTTGTGCTTGAGGCCATCGGTGTCGTAGTTGCCTAGCTGGTTGATAAGCGGGTTGCCTACATTGGGTAGCCGCTTGTAGAGCTTGCTAGCCATGAGCCTCCGTCTTTGCCCCAGCGTGATGATTTGACATGAATGTTGGTATTTCTTGTGTACCCGTCATCCCCCGTAATAAGGCGAAGTGCCCTGTTCTGTACGACTTGCACCTTATATAGGTTGCTGTTTGCGGCAATGCCCTATATTGAACAGGCATACTCGAGTAGCGGCCTAATCATAGTGACAAACAGTAGGAGCCTGTTTTCTGTGGAGAGGCTATTATTAGCGTTAAGTAGGGGGAATAATTGTGATACCCTTCTGTGGGCAATGGCCTAAATTTGAGATATATACTGACGAAACGTCAGTCCTCGATCTAGGGTTACCCCCAGGTACTTCGAGGTTGGGGACCATCGGATAACTTCAGCAAAGAAGTCCAGACCGCCCTCAAGTCTCAAATTTCGCTTAGTAAAGAGAGCAACGTGACTCTTTGTGACGTTGATTTTGATTCTCCACTTTTCAAACCAAGGTTTTAGAAGGGAGAGGCTGCCCTGAAGGTAGGTTTCTACTCTGGGGGCCTGCCATGAGACCACAGAGATCGCCGTGTCGTCAGCATATAGGTAGATTTTAGCCTTCGGAGGTTTAGCATGTCGGAGATAAATAATTTAAACAGGCAGGGGCTGATCACGCTGCCTTGCGGCACGCCCGCCATGATAGTACGAGCGGATAATAGCGCTTTTTTAACTGAGGTTTGGAATTTCCTCTCTGAGAGGTAGCTCGTAATTAGAGCGGTCAAGTGACGCGGGAAGCCGAAATGTTTCATTTTATAGATAAGCCCTTCATGCCAGACCATATCAAAGGCTCTAGAAATATCCAGAAAACAGACTCCTGTGTATCTGTTGTTGTTGAAGTTTTTGGTTATGCCATCAGTCAGTCTGAGTAGCTGGTGAGTCGTAGAGTGCTCTGTCCGGAAGCCAAATTGCTCATTCAGTTCCAGATTGAGGTCGTCTATAGTCGTTTGAAAACGGGATAGGAGGATCATTTCGAATAGTTTCGAGATGATATATATGAGAGAAATAGGCATGTAGTTCTATGGGAACGTCCGGTCAGATTGAGGTTTGGGGAGCATAATTACTTTCGCTGTTTTCCAGCAGGCTGGAAAATGAGCGAAACGGCGTTAAATAACTTGGTTTAGTAATACCGCTGAAATCCCGTCCAGGCCGGGGGTTTTCCTGTTCTTTAGTATTTTAATATGGGACATTACCCCAGCGCTACAGACGAATTTGAATTCCAGAGGCGGGTTGGGGTCGTTTATTTCCAGGAGATCTTCTTCCACCTCGTCTATGAAGTCCTCATTCGCAGGTTCCACATTAGGAAAACACGTTGTTTCCAACGTGTCCACCAGTGTTTCTGCCTTTTCCTCATCAGTGTAAGCTAACCCTCTCTGACCGAGTAACGCGGGTATGCCTGTCCATTCACCCGTAAATTTGCGTGCCAAGCGATAGACGGAGCCGTCCGCTGAGCTTAATTCAAAGAGTTTAGACTGGAATGCAGCTCTACGGTGGTGTTCTATTAGTACTCGTAGGTTGCGCTTGTCTCTGTTCCATAACACCTTCATTCCAAGTTCCCTAGTGTTCACCCACAATGCTCGAACCTGGTTCTTCAGCTTGAGTACTTGAAGTATCCCGTCAGGCAGCGAGGTAGCCTTAGGTTTTCTGGTAGAAGGTCCCACGGTGGAAGTTTTAGCTGCATTCATTATGGCCGTCGTAATTACTTCTGCTTGGAGGTCGATATCCTCGGCTGAGCGAATGCTAGAATTGCCAGTGATAGCCTCGCTCAGTGTACTGCGATATCGTTTCCAGTCTATAGTGCGCATGTGAAGCGGGATAGTATTGGGTTCGTGTTGGGGGGTGGCGTCAAGTGTGAGAAGGACGGGTGTATGGTCGGAGTCTATGAAGTCTTGAGTGGTGAGATATGGGAATAGGTTAAGGTTCCGTGAGAATGACATATCAAGGTGGTCGGAAAGAAAGCTAGGGTTGTACGGATAGTAGGTGGATTTATCGGAGTGGTGAGCTGGTACGTTGTTGTTATCGCAGTACGTGGCGAGAATACGGCCCCGCTGCGTGGTATAGCGGCTCTTCCATCTCGTGTTCTTACAATTTAAATCTCCCGCGAGGATTACTCTTGGCTTGATTCGGAGTATGGAGTCAAACTCGTCCGTGTTAAGCTCAGCGTGAGGGGATAACTAGCACGAGGCAACAGCTTAAGTTCCTCGACTGGTCTCTACCTCCACTATAGTGGACTCTAGGTGTGTAGGGCCTCCTGGGGTTAGTAAGCGAGTGTATTTGAGTGTATTGTTAATGGAAATGCACGTACCTCCGCCAGCTCGATCACCGGGGCGGTAGTTTCTATACAGAATGTAGTTATGTAGGTGTACATTTAGATGGGGTTTAAGTTGAGTTTCCCCAACTAAGATCAGGTCTGCGTGGTGTGTGCGAGCTCTCTCACCAAGTTCAGCTGTCTTGTGAAGGATAGAGTCGGCATTCCAGAAGAGGATTCTTAAGTGTTGAGGTCGGGCGTACGGTCTAGTTCCCATCACTGGTCCATTCGAGGGCTACGCTTAGGAATATTTCCATCATCTCCGCCTTGGAGGAGGCTGTGCGGAGACGACGGAGAAGGGACAGTCCTTCCCTAAGTTTGGGGTCCTGTAGGAACTTGATAAGTTCCAACAGGTCAGCTGTAGGGGTAGGGGTTGTGGTTTGGGAGTGGGCGGGGGCATGGGCGGCGGGGAGGGGAAGTTGGTTGTGGAGAAGAGAGGTGGCGGCGGAGCGGAGGAGCTACTGGGGGGAGAAGGTTCAGGGTTCGATCCCATGGCTTGGGCGAACGTGGTCCCCTTCTTTGTGGGGCTGGGTTCCTGATGGGGGTGGGGGCGGTGTTGCCTTTCTTAGTGAATGGGAGGCGTTGATTCCTTCCTTCTAATATGCGGAGGTACACTTCGCAGCTTCTGTAGTTGGCTGTGTGCTTTTTGTTGCAAATGGCGCACTTCGTGGCGAACTCATTCTGCCCTCGTCTGGGGCAGTTGGCACCTAAGTGCTGTTCAGAGCAGACCACGCACTTCGGATTGCAGTGACAAGCAGTAGAGTCGTGACCGAAGCTCTGGCGGCGTTAACATTGAATGGGCCCTTGGGGGCCGCGGTATCTCTCTAGTTTAACGGTAGTGTTGGCAAGTCCTTTAATTTCACAAATGGAGCTCTCGTGGGCATTGTTCCCGTTGTAGGTGACCAGGAAGAGCGGCATTTTCTGTCTGGACCTTGGGGAGCTCATCTGTGCAATAGGGGCTACTTCGTAGCCGTGGAAGATGAGCCCGTCCGTGACTGCGTTCATGTCTTGAGTGTGGTGTAGCCCTCGAATGACCGCTTTACGGTAACGCATGTCTCTAAGGGGGGCGAGTGTGGTACTGCCACTTGAGGTCCTCCACGACCTGGATGACAGTCTCCCTGTCTTCTTTTGTTCGGATGTCCACCGTTACTCCATTGTGGATAGCTTTCAAGCGGTAGTCCACCTGGTGCTGGACGAGCAGGGCTTCGAGCTGGTTTATATATGTCCGTGAGCTCTTTTACATAGACTGGTGGTATTTTAATCCTGGCCTTTCTGGCCTTTGATTGGTGCCTAACTACCAGTCAGGGGGCGGTAGTCCCGCGGTGAAAGCCAGGTATGTCACCCAGACCACCGGAAGGCAGACCAAGTAGCCGTAAGACAAATTATGCTCATTGAAATTTTCCTCTTTTGGAATTGGCTACTAGTCTGTAGTGCTGGTACGAGCAGGACGTCGGGGTGAGGTCACCCCTAAGGTGAGTAGTCGTGGAGTCGGCCCGTATGCTGGAGGTAGTATGTAGCGCAGTGGAGCAGCGGCTCTCCCTGGGACGTCGGGGTGAGGTCACCCCTAGGGTGAGTAGTCGTGGAGTCGGCCCATATGCTGGAGGTAGTATGTAGCGCAGTGGAGCAGCCTACCTGGGCTAAAGGTAGCGGAGGTGCCCCTGTGTCAGGCCACCCGCTGTACCGCTGCGTGGTGATGGTCACGGTAGTGGAGGCGGTGGCTGCCAGGAGTGTAGCGCGAGTTGCTGTCCGTCAGTGGCTAGCATTAATTCGCCACAAACAGGTGATATTAATATAAAAATGTTGGTCATTGAATTACTTGGCTCTGATGGTCCAATTCCAATCGACCATGCCTTCGACTATTCTTTCAGTGCAGCCAACGCTAGCGTAGACTTGACATCATTAGTTGAAACGGGCGAGCTGCCGTTTAATCTAAACAAGTGTCAGAAATTGGTGGAGAAAATGGACGCTGGGTTAAACTAGGTACTAAAATTAAACGGGTTTAATTTATACCAGGTTTAACTCTATTTGGAGAAAATGGCCCTTAAAGTATGGCTTGGAATAGAGTCTGAGGAAAATCAGGCAACAACACTTAAGCCGACATCTGTACCCCTCTCTTATTGTGTAAATCAAGCTTGTCAATGTGATATTCAATGGATTTAAAATGTGGCAGCTTGACTACTTTAATCTGAGAATTAGGAATGTTGTGTTTTTTTTACCTTGGTTTGTTCTGGCGGTTGTATTTTCCAGACAAGGGCAAATTTTAATACATGTACACTATCTGTTGATTGAAGAGCGCTATTCGTATCATCAAAATCAAGAATATTATCTTGTACTTCATCAAAACACAAAATATCAAGTTTCCCAAATCTCATGAGGGGTCGATGACCTTACATGTTAGGCCCCTTTAAACAACAAGGCACGTTGTTCACACCACTACTGTATATAATATGATCCTTCTCCCTGTCTGTTCCGTCATCTTCTGGCATAGAGGTTGTGTCATTTATCTTCACCACCTGCAATAACTCAGTACTTAAGCTGCAAATTAAACGAAACTTTGGCTGTTCATACCGACATTTGCTGGCTGCCAAGAGGAAAGATACCCTCCAAACTTTCTGATCTGCAAAATGAATTATTTCCAATACCTCCTCAGAAAAAATCCGTTTCCTTCCCATATCAGTGACAGGATATGCTGTTGGAAAGTGACATACGATTTTTTTGCTAGTGGCTTTACGTCGCACTGACACAGATATTTATTTTGGCGACGATGTGATAGATAAGGTTTAGGAGTTGGAAGAAAGGGCCGTGAACTTAATTAAGGTACAATCCCAGCATTTTACTGGTGTGAAAATATGAAACCGCGGGAAACCATATTCAGGGCTGCCGACAGTGGGATTCGAACCCACTATCTCCCGGAAGCAATCCCACAGCTGTGCGCCCCTAACCGCACGGCCAACGCGTCCGGTGATGCAAAATTTACCGACAAAGCAAAACAACGACTAGGTAGTAAAATCGACAGCTTTTCTGCAAGATTAAAGCAAATGTTTCTTCAAATTGCGTTCACACATTTCCTTTCTTTACATCTGAAAGCTTTGGTAGCAAAAGTAATTCATTCAGCCATAAGGAACATGAAAGACTCAGTTGTTGCAATTGTTACTACAATAAAAGTAGTTCAGCACAAGGTGGACTTCAACGTCATGTGCCAGGAAGCAGAAGTTCTCCATTAAACTCTGATAGTTCACACCAGCATTTGTTGGCTGTCAAGAGGAAAAGTATCCAACAGATCTCATGATCAGCGAAATTAAATATCACCAGTATTTCCTACAGAAACGTCCGTTTGCTGCCCCTACCAGTGACAAAATACGGATTTGAAATTTGGCTGCACGGTTAAAATATACATTTGAATACAAGGTGACACAATCTCTCCAAAGCTGTTTACCCTTGCCTTGGAAGATGTATTCAAAACCCTTCATTGGGATAATAAAGGAATAAAAATCAACGGGGTATATTTGAACCACCTGCGTTTTGCCGATGACATTGTGCTCATAAGTGAAAATCTAGATGAGCTAGAAAGCATGATCCAAGAATTAAAAACTGCTTCTGCTAAGATTGGTTTGGAAATGAACATTAATAAAACGAAAATACTAAGCCCAGAGAGTCGACCACTTAAAACGGGAAACCAATATATAGAAGCTGTCGATGAGTACATCTATCTTGGACACAAGATAAAACTTGGAAAAGACAACCAACGTGCAGAAATTCCTCGCAGAATAGGTATGAGTTGGACTGCATTCCGAAAACTAAGATTCATCCTCACTAACAAGGATGTTCCAATTAACCTGAAGACCAAGGTTTATAATACGTGCGTGCTGCCAGTTACAACTTACGGTCTGGAAACGATGACTCTGACGAAGGAAAGTGCTCGCAAGCTTCAGCGAACACAACGAGCCATGGAGCGACAGATGCTAGGGATCAGCCTTAGGGATAAGATCCGTTCAGAGGACATCAGGAGAAGAACTAATGTAACAGACATCCTAGAGATAGTAGCAAAACTAAAATGGCAATGGGTAGGACACGTAGCTCGACAAGACTACAACAGGTGGACCTCTAGGATTGTTCACTGGAGACCATGGGGACACAAGAGAGGCATTGGAAGACCCCTGAAGAGATGGCTCGACGACATAAAGCTGTTGGCTGGAACACGCTGGTTCCAAGTGGCTCAAGACCGAAGACGATGGAAGCACATGGAAGAGGCCTATATCCAGCAGTGGATTGAAATAGGCTAGAAAAGAAGAAGAAGAAGAAGAATGCTCGTATGCAGAGAAAATGGAAAGGACCTTCTTACATCAAGCGGTAACATGAATGGTCTCTACGAAAAACTTAACTGTAGATGTCCAAATTTGAAAAGTATGACTGTGAAATGTTTTCTCTCACAGTTGATACTCACGTTCGATTTTATAGAAAGAAATGTTCATCCCTAAAGGCAAATGATGGCGGCTGTATTCGTAGTCATTTTGCCATTACTGCTGAGGATACGAATCAGCTACCATTGGAGGACGAGTCTGGCTCCATGGCTAAATGATTAGCGTGATGGACAGGGGTGGGAATTTTAAACCCAATTAGATAATTCGCCTGGCAGGGGGACTGGGTGTATGTGTCGTCTCCATCATCATTTTATCTTCATCACGACGCGCAGGTCGCCTACGGGAGTAAAATCAAAAGACCTGCACCTGGCGAGCCGAAGTCACCGGATATATACCGGCACTAAAAGCCAGATGCCGTTTCGATTTCAATGGAGGAGGAAAACATATTGGCTGAACTTAAAGCTGACAGAATATAGAAGCTCAAATTTGGGGAATCAACAATTCTTCTATTCTGGTTTTTCGTAAAATCGGAGTACTTAGTATTATCAGATTATGACGTATTAAATCACTTCAGTTTTAAACAATATACCCGTGCATATATGTTTTCGGTACAGCCCAACATGACGAAACAGTCATGATTTATTACTGCGGACTTAAATTTACAGGTGTATTAGTCTGCGATTTCTCCTCGGATTGAACAGTTGTCTGAATGAAAAACAAGCCTACAATTCACACCGAATGACAACAGTAGCGTAATTATTATTAGAAAATCTGTAATATTTCAATTTTTTTTTTAAACTTTGAATTTTCTTAAGTACACTCATGTTTCTCAAAATTGCAGTATAACGAAAGAAGATTGAAACGCATGTACGCTTTACAGAGTATGCGAAGCTGGGAATGATAAGCAAGTTATTAGAATTGAGGGGTCAACTGGCCGTAAAGCTTTCTCTAAAAGACACTATTTCCCGTGCCAAATGTGTGCAATATAAAAAAATGACCGACCAACGTGAAGGTAGATTTTCGTACCACGACATTGCTGCTCGTACAGTAGACTTAGACACAATGCAATAACAGCTAAGCGAGTGTGAAAGCAGTGGACCGAATCTATTCGGACTCATAGATAATCCGGCAACGGACCATGAACCGTGACGACACCTCTGGATGACATATTTCTCGTCCGCGTGGCAGTGACGGACCGTACAGCTTCATCACAAATAATGTTTACACAATGGAGGTGCACTGTAATAGGTCTGCTTCCACTGTTCGACGACGTCCGCTTAGCGGAGGAACAGCTGCACTTACATCATTGCAGGGGATTCCTATAACCCTAGACCACCGACATCTCAGGCGAGAATAGACTCGTGAATACATACAGTGCCGTGCAGACTGCCAATATGTCGTGTTTTCGGATGAGTCTCGCTTTAGCTTGAACTGCAAGGGCGCTCAGAAACGTATTAGACAATTTCGTAGTGAACAGTACCACGCAGCATGCATTGACCAGCGTCATACTGGCCGAACGTAAGGCGTGTTGGTGTGGGTCATCGTTTGAGATCGTTCATGACCTCGGCTGTTATGTATTGGGGGTAATTTCATCAGGAATTGGTACATCAGGGATGTTATAGAGACGGAAGTTATACCCTTCTTTCAGCGTACACTTGTCGATATACTCCATAAAGACGAGACCTCAACATCTGTTGGCAGAATGTACAAGCATTTTTCTGGGCACAGCAAATAAATTATCTTTCATGGCCTGCTTATTCACCGGAAAAGGCACCTATTGAACATGTATGGAATATGGTCGGTCCACAAATAGCTCATCAGTGTAGTCCAGCAGCTAGCCTCAATGAACTATGGACTCGCAAACAGGCATTCGCCGGGAAAACATCCAAGAGATCTCTGATCCATTGACACGAAGAATAGCAGCTCTCATTGCAGGTCGTGGAGGTTGGATGTTTTACAAAATTCTCATATTTTCATGTTTAACAGTCTGAAACCTTCTTAATTTATGTATACCCGTGTTAGCAACAAGTAATATATATTTGATTCTGTACTCATAACTCCTTCATGGAGTTGCAATTTTTCGTACACACGAGTGTATTTAATACAACGCCATTTCACAAGTATGTATACATTCTCAGAGTGGCCATTTATTTTCGATGTAGAGCCATTTCGGTGCATACCCGTTGATATTCCCTGATAAAAGTATTATTAATTTTATTTCCTTTAATGTTTCCATTGAAACCCGTAAGTTAATGAGCAAATTCTTAATTTGAGCATTAATAAATCGATTATAGTTGCCTCTCTTGTTTTTGTAAAGAGGAAGAACACTTCCATTATTTATGTAATATCCTTCAATCTTCCGTAAATATCACTGTAAAGTATTTAAATTCTTTGGAATTGCCGTACTACTTTAGTTCTTTTCTTATCCCTTATTTCTACCCTACTGTTCTATTCTTAGACGTACCTCGCGTGAATTCGAAACTAAATGTAGTATCCAACAAATTATATCTGTTTACATGTGTTATGTGTGGGAGTGTCGTGAGCACAGAGTGGATTTCAACAACAGGAGAGTTGGGAGTAAGAGAACACAAAAGCGAGTAAAACATTTATCAAAGCCGCCTTTTATATTCCAAGTAGGTTGAGATCTGATAGGTTAAGCGTGTAGTGGTAGGCCCACGACGCTGTCGAGTTTCATTGCCCGGGGTCAAATGGAGAAAATGTGTTACAATAAGCTAACTTATCTATTCCAAGAAGGTATGTAGTTGCCTTGAGTAGATAAGATCACGAAAATTATTTTAATATTTTAAACTCTATTCCCTTTTGCATTTTCAGTTCATTAGTAATATTATATTCCTGGCTACTAAAGAAGGAAATAATGATTGTCATTATTACAGATATGATACATTTAAGGTATAATATGTTTTAATATGTGAGGAAAGCAACGGGAAAGTACCTCACTCCTCATTTCCGTAGTACGCCTCTTCAGTGATACCTAGGCCATCTATGACAGCTGATGGCAGAGCTGTTGAGGATCCCACCAGCGGAATTGCTGACGGACTGAACATATATACATGTTTTAATATGGCATCACAGCGTTTGTGACGTTAGTTCAAAATGCAGTTCATTTGGAGGAGATCCGTCCGAAAGCAATACGTTCTGGATTTAAGACAAAATACACCACACTCATACCACTATCTGATTTATTTATGCCATTGAGAGTCCCTCAAATAAAATAGGATTTCTCTATATTCAACCTAGTATTCCTCCGTGGGTTCGATGGAGAGATATCGCTGCATTTCGCAATCAAATTTCGACGCAGCAAACGAGGAACTTTGTAGAATTACACGACTTCTATGTCATGATCAGAATCATTTCACATTCAGTTTTACGTGAAATATGAACGCTTGAAGCGTGAAACTTTGTCTGCAGTATCGCACGTACGCCAGTAGGCATTCGAACGGCGGTCGTCATGGTGAGTATTCACTGACAATATCAGTCAGTTTTCACTCAAAATGAAATTTGTGATGAATGAAGTGGAAGTAATAAAGGATTATTGTGGGACCTTCAATTAAATCTTTCACTTCTATATCAGTACCAGACGATATGTTTTCTTTACACTGCAGGTGTGGAAGCGGGCACGTTGCGTCAGTCGAAGCTTCATCCGTCAGTTGGCTGGAGCCAGACGAAGTAGTCAGTGATGAGAGAGGTTGATGTATTGGCGACCTGAGAGACAGCGGATATTGATATAATAATTTCTACTACATACAACGAAGAACAATTACAGAAGGTACTTGTAGTAAAGAAATAAAAGCTAAGTCAGAATGAATACTTTCCACGAAGTTATATTTATGAGCCTGGTTCCATGGACGGATCATATCAAGCAAATGGAGGAGAATAAATTCTAGAGGTCTTGGCTGCGGAGGATAAGAGGAGTAAGTGAAGACCAAACAGATGATGATTAAACTCCTTAGTTAATGGTTTCAATGTAAAATATATATAAGGACCGTGCCAGAGGCAGGGTTATGAAAGCACCTAGCTCATTCACGGAGGCATGTTGAATGATCACTGAATCATATAACACTCTATATAATAATGTATGTATGCATGCATGTATACATGTATGTATGCATGTATTTCATTTCAGAAAAGGTAATTGGATGGAAAATTCAAAACTTACAACTGAAATATTATTAGTGCTTTGCTAATTTCATGTATAAAAGATAGGAAATCAATAAGAACCATTAATAAAATAAAGACAACGAGAAATCCTTTTAAAAGGAAGAAATGATAGGAGGAGGAAACAGTACAGAACATAGAATCACAAAAGCGCAGGGGAATCTCAACATCCTCCCACACAGTCGTTTACAAACACATGGGATCTCCCCTCATCAAATCCAGTTCTTCTATATTCATTTCTCTTCTGCCCACGACGATATCATTTCAGTTTCCAACCTCCACCAGTGAGGGGAGGGGGAGTGCGGGGGGGCATCTATATTCGCTGAGTGGCCATCTGGACATATCCCAACTTTTGACGCTTGGGGAGTGTAGGATAAGAAAGAAGCCGGATAAACACAGGAAAAGGGTAAAGAGAAAAGTAAAAAGGTGTACACAGGAGGTGAATAGATAGAATGTGGAGATCCCCTCTGCCCTTTTGTGTTTTTCCGTTGTCTCCACTTCCTCTTGCTGCTTCTTTCCACATTGGTCTATCATTTTGTACATCCTATTACCCTATTATCTACAAGTATATGAACTGATTAGTCATTCTTTGTTCTTACCAATACCTACATAGTATACACTGGCTGATTTCATACACCAGTTAAGAAATATATTTCCGTACTATACATCAGCAGTTATTTATATCACGAAATAAATTGCATTGCAATTAGCTGCTATCCCGTTGACAATGCTTACTTACAGTAGTATAGCAACGAAATCAAATGAAAAGAAATTTCAGAACAATAGAAATGTACACAATTATATGAAAACCATATATTATGGAAAAGAAAAAATCACAATTAAAAATAATTCCAGAATAACAATAGAAAGATAAGAAAGAAGTACATAAAAGCAATAAACTAAGAAACGGGACAGTCATTGGCATTCGCGCAGTGTAACATAATAACAGCACTAGCATATACTGTATCCACAAAAGTGAACGGTGATGTCATCAACAATATACGATACGCAAACAAAACCGAAGGCATTGCAGACTGTACTGAGAGACTCCAAAATCTCTTAAACAACGTGTGCCATGCCACCCTTCAATACGTTCTTGGTATTAATGTAAAAAAGAACCAAATACATTGTCATCAGAAATCATGAAGTGTCAGTCGGTATACTTAAGGCTAAGTCGACCTGTGGGGAGGGTAACTACATTCACCTACTTGGGGGTTACGTTAAGTGAAGACTGGGATTCTTCTTTAGAAAGCAGATGCCGCATACAAAAAGCGAGAATTTATCTCCTTTAAAATGGGAAGATTGCTACGCAGTCATGACTTCATCCTAAACGTGAAAAGGTGAATGGTGAGATGTTACGTTTACTAGACACTTACTTCCTTACAGTGTCAAAGCCTGGACACTAACCGATGCCATGGAGAAGAAAATCTACTCCGAAATGTGGATCTACAGGCACCTGCTCAAGATTACGTGGATCCAGCACGTGTCGAACGAAGAAGTCCTTCGACGTGTGTGTTGTCAGCCTGAACTCATGTTTACCATTAAGAAGAGGAAGCTGCAGTTTCTACGCCATATAATGAGAAAAGAGTTTGAGTACCACGTCCTGCAGCTTTACTTGCTAGGAAAGATGGCCGAGAGATGCCATTTGCTATTTGTTTTATGTCGCACCGACACAGATAGGTCTTATGGCGACGATGGGATAGGAAAGGCCCAGGAATGGGAAGGATGCGCCCGTGGCCTTAATTAAGGTACAGCCCCAGCATATATCTGGTGTGAAAATGGGAAACCACGGAAAACCACCTTCAGGGCTCCCGACAGTGGGTTTCTAACCCACTATCTCCCGATTACTGGATACTGGCCGCACTTAAGGGACTGCAGCTATCGAGCTCGGTAAGGACGGGAGATGAGGGCCTGGGAGGAGGAGGACTTCTTGGTTGGATAACACTCGTAGATGGTGCGACACGACGTCCGAGGAGCTCTCCAGAGCTGTTATAACAAAGGACAACGTCGCCATGATGATCCCTGACATACGCAACGGATGAGGCACTAAGGATAAGAGGAATAAGAAGAACTTAAATTATACCCTAACATAATTACAACGTAGTAACTCAGAAATTCAATGAAAATTTTCAAAATATTCCTGTTCAAGTATTGTACCACAATAATACATTAGGTGGAAAAATGAACAATACTGAAATTGCAAACATGCTTTGAACATGAAGATACGTCATTAAAGCATGCAAGATGACGATGGCTACACGTAACTGTCTGCATCGGTACGGCATGTGCTCAAAATGTGCAGCATCACGTCTCCCGCATGGTTCATAACGGTCCTGTATACTGTCGATTATAGTAAACTCAGGTTACCACAAGAACTGAAAAAAAATAACCATCTTCTCTCGTTATTCGGGCCATGTTTAAAGAATTTCTTTTTCGTTCAGATATAATTAGACTTCCAGTCTGAATGAATGAATCAATCAATCAAGAGAATGCTTTCTCTCCCAGTCACGGATGATTACCAACTGGGGAGAAAGTATTAATTTACTGTAATTATAATTAATACATGCAATTAGTTCTTCATAATACACAATCTCCGCCTCACTGGTGTAGTGGTTAGCGTTATTAGTTGCCACTCCCAGAGGCCTGGATTTGATTTCCGACTCCGCCACGAAATTTGAAAAGTGATACGAGGGCTGGAACGGAGTCCGCCCAGCCTCGGGAGCTCGATTGAATAGAGGGAGGTTCGACTCCCTCCTCAGCCATTCTCGAAATGGTTTTCCGCGGTTTCCCACTTTTCCTCCAGGCAAAGGGGCCGATGACCTTCGATGTAAGGCCCCTTAAAACAACAAGCATCATCATCATCATCATCACCTCCAGGCAAAGGCCGGGATGGTACCTAACTTAGATCTATCCCTTCCAATCATCCCATCCCTCCACATGGCCACTGTTCAGCATAAGAGGTGAGGCCGCCTGGCCGAGGTACTGGTCCTCCTCTAAATTTATATCCTGCGACCCAAAGTCTGACGCTCCGGGACACTTTCCTTGAGACGGTAGAAGTGGGATCCATCGCTGAGTCTGAGGGAAAAGCCAACCCTGGACGATAATCGGATTAAGTCTATATAAATAAAATTGTAGGGAGTCCGCTGCCTGTAATTTCTTTTGTTTTGCCAATTTTTCAGATTTTTGTCCGTTTTAGGTCAACTCAAGACCGAATCGGTGGTTTTTAAGTTTCGTGTCTGTTTGTTTGTCTGTTTGTCTGTTTGTCTGTTCCACCATCACGTCGAAACGGCTGGATAGATCTCAACCAAACTTCATATTTAGAGTATTATCCCGGGGAAGGTTTCGATATGCATATCATTTTAAAATCTTTGAATAGACGGGGGGTTTATAGGAAAACCTGAATGGTTTTTCCACCATCACTTCGAAACGGCTGGAAAGATCTCAACCAAACTTCATATTTAGAGTATACTCATCCCGGGGAAATTTTCGATATGCACATTATTTTAAAATCTTTGAAGAGAAGGGGTGTTTATAGGAAAACCAGAATGGTTTTCCTCCATTTTCTCTTATACTATTGATTTTCTGTAAACTTCGTTTACCGTACGTGAAACGTCTCTTCATTATAAACAACTTTCGTTATGTTCATAATTTACCTTACTCTTCACATGACGGAGAAATTTACAATTTTCCGCTGGTATCATGCTCTGCATTGAGTGACCGACAGACCGACAACGAACCTACAGGTTACCATGGCAACGTCTCTGACTGCACGCCAGCAGGGAAGTAACGTATTGCTATTTTCCTCATCATGCTTTTAAATTCGTGGTTGTTCCTTGGGTAGAAGGCAAGAGAGGCGTCAATCGTCCTATCTGCGGGATATTGGCGGAATATCGTTGGATGTTATAACCGCCCTCGAATAGATTAAGTAATAACACCATTAATCATCTTCTTATTATTTGTTTACCTAAGAATCACTGGACCTAAATTTCTCCTCTGTTACCGCTTTATTATATCCATAACTCACACTAGCATAATTTATTGAGGGGCATTTGATTTTCCAATACATTCACTTGGCATTTACATATTTGTCGTTATCCGGCTGTCCTCAGTTATAATCCATTTTCTATTACTTTCAACTTTCTTAACTGTATTATTTTCTTCCTTAATTACGCCGTATGTACGCGAGTGCTACAAACTACTGGATGTATTTCCACCAAGACTCATATTTAGAATACACCTGTCCTTGATAGGTTTTAGGGCAAATACTGTTTCTAAATCCCTGAACTGACTGGGGGTTTATACGAAACCGAAACAGTGATTTTGCACTTCCACAAAATATACACAACCAAACTTAATGGAAATCTACCTACCTTGGTAGAAATTAATTTCTAAACCTTTCTTCTCATGTGCATCATTTCGATACGAGGATTAATAAGGGAGATATCATTAACGGACCGTTTTTCTGTACAAGTCCCATCGGACTTAACTCACGAGCGGGTGCGTGTAAAGCGATTCCTTACAACTTGAAAACTACTGAAGACATTCGAACCAAAATTTGTATTTAGCATCCACCTGTCCAAAGGTAGGTTTTAAACGTAAATAACATTTCATGTTGCGGAATGGACTGGCGGTTTATAGGGAACCGAAATGGTGATTTTACACTTCCACAATATATACAGAACAAGACCAACCTGACTGGAAATCGACCAAACGTGATGGAATTCCACCTCTAAACCTTTTTTTTTCATGTGCATTTTTTCGTCAGGAGGATTAATAAGGGAGATATCATGAATGGTCACTTTTGCAGGTTAAGTCTAGCGAACATAGCCCGAAAGGTGTTTTACATGGAGCAGATTCCTTATCTATATAAATCAAAACGTAACGACGGTGTGCCCCTACACTGACCATTTTGGCGAAATTTTCGTACAGCTTTCCGTTTAATGGGTAATAATGACCATCTCCATAATTTTTGGTTTAGTTTCCTGAAAGTCCTAATTTTTACCCGCCTCGCCCAAAATTCAGATTGCGGCATAAACTGCCAGAAGAAAATGAAGATAATTGAAATTTGACAAAATTATACGTTTTAGCCTGTAACGAACGGAAAACATCCTAGATCATTAAATTTTTTACTTTTTATCTCCGAAGAATATCGAAATATGCAGGCAATTTTAATGATGGTGCAGACCTTCGGAAATTCCTATCACATAACGGATTGCACAATCTCCGTTCAATTTGGAATGATCTACAACCTTGGTCTTATGACTTTTTGCCGTATCTGTATCCCTTTTATGTTTGATTTTTCTCTATTAATCGATGTTAAGTCAATTGGGAATTTTCACATGCATAATTCATACTTACAATTACTTATATGAAATACAGAATCATCAAACTCTTCACGAAAATTGACCCACCCAGTAGCCATATGTGAGCCAAATGCTATGTATGTAGCTGTCACATAATTATCCGAAAAGTAATGTAATGTGAGATAATCTTACAAAACCTTTACCCTGTTCCACGTTTCTAACTCAATCTGACCCAAGAATAGATGACATATCATAGGACCAGCCATTTAGGCCACTAAATCCGGCGTGTCTTATGGTATAATCCTTTGTCGATATGACGTACGTTTAGTAGCAGTTAATCTGTAAATGAAGGTCTTCAATATTGTAAACACGCATATACTTTCGTATGTCGATCTATATATATATTCACTGATGTCGATTTTTAGCGATCGAGAAAGGGTGGGTCTGATATTGTAATCAGTACTCCCCACACCGACTTTGACTGGCAGTAGGAAAGGGTTCCTTCTCCCACTCCTGTGTAACTGTCATTAGTAAGGAAGGCCTACAATTGTAATGAATAGTTCCCTTCTCGATTTGACTTGTAGAAGGCAAGTGAGCATGCAGTTTTGTTTAAAAATCCCCTACCCGATTGTGTTTGGCAGTAGCCAAGGGTGCCCGCCATTATAAAGAAATGTCCTCATCTAAAATGTGACTGGCATTAGGCATAGTGGCCTGCTATTTTGATGGAAACTCACCAACTTGGTGTGACTGGCAGTAATCTGGCTGGAAGTAGGAAAATGGGCCTGGCATTATAATGATAACTGCTCAGCTCAATTTAGAGTGATAGTAGGGTAATTGCCAGCCATTATAATGGAAACTTTTCAACTGTAATCTGTCTGGAAGTAGGAAAGGGGGCTGCCATTTTAACGAAAACTCCCCAAATCGATTTTGTCCGCGTAGTAGGCAATGGGGCCTGCAATTATAATGTAAACTTCCCAACTCGATTGTGAATGCCAGTAGGCAAGTGAGCCTGCCGTTATATCACAAATCCGTAACAAACACTTTACATTGGAAACAACGTACGGGGACCTCCCCATGCTCTTTCTCGGATAACACTAAGAGACGCAATTTTAAAACAATCTTATTTACTGCATGTACACTATTTACTTCGATATTCGAATAAAATGTAGAATACCGTAGCGAAGTACGGGTACATTCGCTAGTAAGTAAATAATTATAAGCAATATTAAAGATAATTAAACAAAACGCAGGCCAAGGAGAACACCAGCACAATGTAAGAGGAATATGACAGAAGAAATCTAATTAGGTTGGAAACAGAAAAGATCCATGTAATAATAATAATAATAATAATAATAATAATAATAATAATAATAATAATAATAATAGCGGACGAGTTGGCCGTGCAGTTAGGGGCGCGCAACTGCATCCCGGAAATAGTGGGTTTGATCCCCACTGTCGCCAGCCCTGGCTATGGTTCTCCGTGGTTTCCCATTTAAGCACTAGGCAAATGCTTGGGCTGTATCTTAATTATGGCCACGGCCACTTCCTTCCCATTCCTAGCCCTTTCCTATCCTATCGTGTCCATAAGACCTATCTATGTCGGTGCGACGTAAAGCAAGTAGTAAAAAAATGTTATTTTACTAACTTTTCGGTTTAGGAGACATCGAGATGCCAGGATATTTCCCCGCAGGAGTTCTTTTACGTGCCAGTAAATCTGCCGATATGAGGCCGACGTATTTGAGCACCTTCTAGTAACACAGGACTGAGCCAAACTCGAACCTGGCATGTTGGTCTCAGAAGGCTCTACCGTCTGAGCTACTCAGCCGGAAGAGGCACGTAACTAATAGAAAGGATATGTATGCATGCGGAGGTATCGTAGACTCTGTGACCTAGTTAAAGCGTCACCGTGACACCGATGTTAATATCTTATATTTTAGACGGATATTATCGAGCTGCAGATCCAGGCTAGCCTTTGCAGTTTCTATGTTCCTGTGAATCCATATTTAAAGGGCTTCTATCCCCCTTATATTTGCACTAGTTATTGTATACGTTTCACACTCCACAAAAGTATTTTCAAAAAACGTGTTTGGTGGTGCATATCTATGTTTGAAGCGAGCAAGTTTATTTTTTAAATAAGGCATTCATTCCTTTCTTGTGCTAGTCGGCAGTTTAATTTATCTTCACTTCACTCATCGTTAGTTATTCCGTTATCCAAGTAAAAATATTTATCTCCTCCTTACAGACTTATTTTCGCAATCTAACGTTTCCTATATCACAAGAACTTACTCGACTGCATCCCATTACTTTTGTGTTTGATAAGGGCCATGTAGAAAGCCAACAAGAACAGTCGTGCCGTTCCGTCGCGCTAACTACCCGTCTACAAACCTCCGGACTGAGCAGCGGTTGCATGTTGGGCCACGTCCGTCAGTTCTGTACCACTATAGCGTTTGGCTTGATTCATGTTAGACAGTAGAAGACGGTAGGCGTATATGGAAACGGGCTATAAGCTATGCAGAGGAAGTCCGTGTAATTTGGACCCCTTAACTTTAAACGCCCATAACTCTATTGACCTTAATGTGAATTTCTCAAATTTTATACACGATAATTAGTACAGTGTATCAAATGATTTGGTGAAATACATAAATATATTATTTTAGGACTTATTTAAAGGAATATTTATTCTAAAATTTGTCATGGTGTAATTTGGACCAATTTGTAACTTGGACCAAGTGATCGTGTAGTTTTTACTGGTAAATATAAACAATTATAAGATACAGAGGTGTGAAAATTATTACCTAGGTTCAACACTACGTTTTAACATGTCAACTGTCGCGTTAATTATTGCTTATCTGCACATACACATCTTTTTGTGCTGCAGTGGAGCTCCTTTACGTGTCACATGTCTGTTCATAGTAAATTATACAACACAAGTTACATTTTCTTTCAATTACATCAGTGACGATATTATGACAGTAGACACCTCTATCAATATTAATTTCCTATGTTGAGGATTTTAATGTCTCTTTTGAGTGTAAGTGGATAAAATGGAATAACATGAAATGATTCTGCGATATTTGGATTTACTTGAGCGCTAGTGTAATTCGCTGTGCTTTGTACTACTTAGGCCTACTATCAACCTTTTTAGAAACTGATGTAGAATTAGCAACAGACCAAACAGAAATATATAATCCCAACGTAATATTTTTAAAAATACGAATAATCCATGATTTCACAAAGATTAGAAGTCGGATGAATATCTGACTGAAAGATAGGGAGTACTGTGGAACAAATTAGAAAGACAAGTGAGAGCAAAGACTAAAACTAAAGCAATTTAGCCTAATGTTTTGTCTTCTACTTTGAATATAACAATTTTCACATCTCTGTATTTAATGTATTTCTTATGAAGTACTAAGCAATAAAATACGACCCTATGAATTGTGGTCGTCACTTTTGGTGTATAGGACAATGATAATTCGTCCTGAATACTGGCAGAGTTTTCATGAGCCCAGTTTTTCTAACTATTGCACTAAATCCAATGGCCATCATAATACTTGTCACATACAATGCCGTCAGATAGCTCCTGTATTTTAATCACGTAGGCTGAGTGGACCTCAAACCAGCCCTCAGACCCAGGTATAAATCCCTGACCTGGTCTGGAATCGAACCCGGGGCCTTCGATTAAGAGGCAGACACCCTACCCCTCCACAACGCGACCGGCCTCAAATTATCAAACAAGTTCTTTTAGGATTATCAGTGAAACTACAAAGGAACGTTATTATTACAATTGTTTCAACGGTCCAAATTACACGACATGCAAAGATTTTATCAAAAACTGAATAATATGCAAGTATTTAAAATTTATGAATGAAACAATGTTAAAACATCAATATTTCATCAGTACTTGCAACATGTAAACACCCTCTTGCCTGGAATAAGTACTCCACAGTACACTTACTTGTCAACGCATAATCTTACCAGGAATGCAAGTATTAAAATTATTTTCCTCTTCCTCCTTCAACCGTAAGTCCATTAGCAAAACAACTTCCAGGAAGAAAGCTACCCTCGGTGGTCTTGCTGACCTAGCCTCAGACAGGGGTGACCAAACTTACAAAGACCTAAACTATGCTCGGTCCAAATTACACGGACACCCCCGCGCCCCCACACAACAAGATCAGTTGCGAAATGTCCGGCCACTTAGCTAAAAGGTTAGCGAGGTGGCATTTGGATCAGGGGGTCCCGGGTTCGATTTCCGGCCGGGTCTGGGATTTTAACCTTCATTGGTTAATTCCAATTAATTCTTAAGCATTAGAATCCATCTTCATAAAAGGGCAAGTCGCCTACACGGCGTCAACTCCAAAGACCTGCATAGGCCTCTTCCAATGCAGCACACCATTATTAGCTGCGAAATAAGTATTCGTGATTTTATATATATCCACAAATCAATCTAGAATATTTCTGTTTTTGTCCAACGCATGAAAAGTGAGATAAAGCCCCATCAACACAGCAAATTGAACTTATTTTTCAAAAGATTTCATTTATAAATATCATTGTATGATGCTGTAATATAATGTAAATACATTTTAAATATAAATAAATAGCAAAACAACGTTAGGTAAGGAACTATGTGTAGTTTTCTAATGGGGTATTAGACCCTAGTATTCTAGGGCTTGTTTTATCATAGTTCAGTAACTCGTGACAGAAGCAAGCGAATTTGAATTTGACCTAACGTACTGTGTAACGAACAATGAAGGTTTCAATAGTAAACCGTGAACTGTTAAATACATCTGAAAAGTTATCGATACATTATTCCGCGTTTCTTTCTTCAAATAACACTCGGAACTAAAAGAGCAAATTATAAGTTTTTCCTCAACAGTCTTAACAAATGAAATGTGGGCGTTGGCAGAACGAAGCTAAATTTACCACCTTTCAACGAGCTCGCCGCTTTTCAAGTATAAATTTAGAGGAGCGTCAAGCTATGGCTTGTTTAAGAAAATTCTCCTGACAGCCGACAAGCCAGCACTGGGTTTCATTTCCTGCCTAGTAAAGTTTACATCATGTTCCAAGTTCTCCCTCAAATGATGTGCCCGATTTGCATGATGGAAGGGAGGGAAGTTTGTTTTAACTTTCAAAATGCAATAAATCTGCTTCGCCTTCGTGTGTGAAACTTATAGTATTCATGGAAAGATATTATTAAAATCTTCTCCCAGCTAATTTCTAAAGTATATTGTGAAAGTCATACACAACTTCTTCTTTACTTTTTAGGGTTTCATGAACTTTATCTATTCCAAGCTTATATACCATGGATCCATTATATCACGTATTATTAAACGTACAGTCAGTAGTCGCTGATCTAATGTAGCCAATTGATATGATTTATATACTTTCCTTCACTTTTGGTTTGCGTGTCGGTGATATATTCAAGAACAAACGACCTATTGACATTTAAAATAATCGTTAAGGAAGCACTCAGTAAGGTACAGAGATTTGTGTCAACAAAACGTCTAGTGCTTGACGCTGAAGTAGTTTTTTCTTACAATTTTCTTCACGTCGCCCCGACACCGACAGGTCTTACGGCGACGATGGAATATGAAAGGGCTAAACGTGAGAAGGAAGCGGCCGTGTCCTCAATTAAGGTACAGCCCCAGCATTTTCCTGGTGTGAGAATGGGAAACCATAGAAAACTATCTTCAGGGCTGTCGACAGTGGGGTTTGAACCCAGTATCTCTCGGATTCAAAGTCACAGCTGCGTGCCCCTAACCGCACGGCCAACTCGCCCGGTGCTGAAGTAGTTCTTTGTAACTTGATTACCGCAGTGTCTCATTATTTCGCTTGAAACTCGATCTGCTTAACATATTGTCCTCTCAAATATTCTATCCGACAATTGTATTTGAGACCGAATATACGTATCTTCAACTTCCGCGTAACTTTGACCACTTAAACTCGAACGGGTATAACACCAATGACTGTTACGAAAGTGTTACATTTTTAAGGTAGTTAATTTCTTATGTTAAATATCCAGGTGTCCACTCCAGTGATTTAGTGGTTAGTGTGAATACTTGCGGCCTCCTGAGGCCCGGTTTCGATTCCTGGCTCTGCCACGAAATTTAAAAAGTGGTACAAGAGCTGGTGGAGCGGGTCCACTCTGCCTCTGAAGGTCAACTGAGTAGACGGCGGGGGGGGGGGGTGTTCGATTTCCACCTCAGCCATCCTCGATGTGGTTTTCCGTGGATTCGCACTCCTCCTCTAGAAAAATACCGGGATGGTACCTAACTTAAGGACACGGCCGCTTCCTTCCCTCTCCCTCATATATCCCTTCCAATCTTCCCATCCGCCAAAATGCCCCTGTCCAGCATAGGAGGTGAGGCCGCCAGGGCGAGGTAGTGGTCTCCCTTCCCAGTTGTATCCCCGACCCACCAACTGCATGACGCTGAAACATTCGAATTGTGTGTTATTACTTTACAATGAAAAATGATAATTGCTACACACTACAGTAATTCGACTGTTCTTTGAATTCATTGAAAGGACGTCTGGGCCCGACAAGCTGCCATGGTTCTGCCTCATCAATATTGCTGACAGGAACAGGAAACTGTATGTCTTCATCCTCTTCAATTTGTGTCCCCATTTCGCCTAGTTCAGTATCTGAGATATTACCTTCATTACTTTCTTTTTTGCTATTTGCTTTACGTCGCACCGACACAGATACGTCTTATGGCGACGATGGGATGGGAAAGGCGTAGGAATGGGAAGGAAGCGGCCGTGGACTTAATTAAGGTACAGCCCCAGCATTTGCCTGGTGTGAAAATGTAAAACCATCTTCAGGGCTGCCGACAGTGGGGTTCGAACCCACTATCTCCCGATTACTGGATACTGGCCGCACTTAAGCGACTGCAGCTATCGAGCTCGGTACCTTCATTACAGAACGTTTCTTTGTTCTTATAATGTAGAATGTAGATCCTATACAATATCTTCTTCTGCAAATCCAGACACCATTCACTGTTATCGATACGATACCATAGTGAACGCCCCCCCCCCCCAGTGTTTTCAACCTCACCTGCCCTCTTCTGTCGCACGATACTAGGGATAGACATTTCATTACCTATTTTCTTGAACAAACCATAGATTGACTCCGCTTTACATTTTTACTGGAAGAGCAACGAGCTCAACGAAGAGCCCTAGTTACACAAAAGGAATTAAGGAGTTCCCTGTGATAAACACCGAACTCGAAGAACGTGAAGTAGAGATTTTGACAGTTAAAATTTTCAGATACAAAAGTGTGATACACTACTACAGATACGAATGGACTCATATTGTAAACAATAACTATTATCTTGTTTGTCACCGAACATCATCAGTTACCTGCAATAACCCTTTAAATTATCGGCAATGGTAACGTTCCATTCCGTGGTCTACATAAATCCCTGAAGACTAGGGTGATGTGTAATACGCCCTAGCTGTTCTATTCTTGGTTGTTGCCGAATGAATGTGGATGCAGTTCTCTTGATCATCTCAGTACTTTAAAACTGCGTCAGAAGGAAGAGTTCAGCCGGTCGCTTAGTGGTCTTTCTTGTAGTTGCATCAGAATTTGTCCGAGATAAGTCACTCCCTACATGAGTTACTTTGTAACTACAGAAATTCTTCTGAAGTAAGTTATATTGCGAAGTAATTGCATTCTTTTAAAGTTACGAGTATCTCTTTTGCACCAACATTGTGTTTGCCATTCCTTGAGTTAAAGCTTGGCAATTTTTTACATTGAATAGATGGTTTTACTCTTCGAATGTTGTACGACGATGAACAAGGACAAATCCGGTGGCTGATTTAGGGAATCTTAGAAGATGTTAGTAGCATCTTTAATGATAATGAAGTATACAATGTCCTTTGAAGTGATTAGGAAGAAGATTTCACGTACCACTTCGACTACAGCCATAGCGATCACAAATCGGAAATTGAGCAAGGCAATGAAACTGGCGTTGGCGGCTGACAGACTTCCTTAGCCTTATACATGGAATTAATTTTCAGATAACTTATGATATTCCAAAAGTAACATGGTAATGTGGATATTCCACCAAAATGTTAACCTAGATCTTGTGGAATGGTGTAATACAAGAGACACACACACACCACGGCCCCTGCCAGTGGAATTAACCAATGATTATTAAAATTTCCCGACCCAGCCGGGGATCGAACCCGTGTTCCCTGTGACCAAACGTCAGCACGCTAACCATTTAGCCATGGATCCGTGTGATATTGGAAAGAGCTTCTGGAATGAAAGATGAGAGGCGACACCTGAGTACACGCAGAAAAACCTGTTCCGCCTCCGCTTTTTCCAGCACAAATCTCACATGGAATCACCGGGATTTGTACCACGGAACCCTGCGGCGAGAGGGCAGCGCGCTGTTGCCTAAGCCACGGAGGCTCCGAACTGCTGAAAATGACCAAATAATAGGGCAACATTAAAAAAGACCTGAAGGTTAAACATGGGATACACTAATGAAAAAATGACTTAATAAATATGAATTTCTATAATCAGGGTGCCATGGTCAGGGTTTCCATATAAGTTAGCAATGCCCTTGATGCACCCGTTAAAGGGTGGCATATCATCAAAATTCGGGCCCTGATAATGATACAGAAAATACTACATAACGAGCTACAGTATAATTATGACCATTAAGGTCAATTCTAAAATCGGTCCATTTGAAATGAATTCCTGGAAAACACTGTTGCAGAGTACCCTCATCCCCATAATGTTCTAGAGTATTCATTTGAGATTGATATATCAGACGAAAGGTTTCGTCTCCATACGCCAACCAGAGCAGTTAAGAAAAGTAGAAATTATATCCATCGAAATCCGTGTTAATCAAATATGGAGATTTCAGAACTAATCAGTCCCACTAGCCCTCAAGTGCACTAATGAACACGAAAATGCAGTGTGGAAGATAGGGTTCTGGGAAAATTCACACAGAGAATGTTCACACAACATAAATTCCAACCTTAGTCCTTTTGAATATGCGAAAATACGTCCAAAAAATTCATCAAAACAACATTTACCAACATAATACTTACCGAATATACTTCCAGTACAAACATTATAAAGACTTATTGTGACCACAAGCAGTTAAATAGTCTTCAACTCATCCTTCGTCGTTCTATTTATAGTATCGTACGAATATGGCTTATAAGTGAAAATGCTTATAATTTCTTTTTCCTTCTCATTTTTTCTTTTTTGAGGTTGTATTATATTTCGGCATTGATCCTATTTTTCATGAATTGTTTCAAAATCTCGCTCTACCTTTTTCAGGCAGTCCAACAAATTGTAGAATGCTGGATGACATATTGCGTCAATTGATTGGCATTTGTTGTGCAAGGCCAGTGAAGCATTACTCGTGCGAGGCTCGTTATTTGTAGTAGCTTGAAATGGATTTCACAGATGGGGTGGATAGCGAGCTTCAGATCAGAGTTGTCTACCTCTTGCACGAGTCATGATGTATGCCTTTCCGAAATAGTCCAAAAATTGTACAATTTCTGTCGGAATAGCCTGATGAACAGTATTGAAGGTGTACGTGACATCGTCAACGGGGACGAACGCAGGACTTAATACCTTACCGAATGCTTGCCTGATGATATCATCGTTGGTATTTCTATACGCACCCTGGAGTGCTAATTGTTGTATTTTCCGACAGGCACTATTCTTCCGCTGAAGAAAATAGAGTGTTTATGTAGCATGCGACAAAACTTTTGTAACTGCCTGTACATCAAATGGTACTCGGTTTAACAGTCCTCGGATTATTTTTGAAGGTGCGGCAGTCGGTACGTTATCCGCCGCTCGCTATAGTTGCACACATCTGCAAAGGGATTCCAAGTCTTCTGGAGAGGGAGGATAATTATGAACATTTTAGTTGTGTACGTGAACGGTATTACAGCTCGGAGCCGTTGTTATGCCCGTTAATTTCATGGTTTCTTCCTGCATATCCAGTACGCCCTTGTCCGATTTTTGTTTCTTGAATGTAAGTGGTTTAAATACCCAATATGTAGGGTATTAGGAGTAGACGTGCAGATATTTTGCTAGTCGGTAAAGAAAAATACATCTTAGAATTTACGCTATGTACTTTTAACTTTGTCCTTTTTCCCATAACTGAGCCAATTACTTCAGGACCTAATGTGTTTTGAACGGCCATAGTAGGATACGCTGGTTATGTCATTTTGTCCTCGTGTAGTGCAGGTACACTAGCAGAGTAGATGGGTTGTTGAACCTGTTCCTTATTGCAGGCCAACTCATGTTGTTGTGGTCATCCGCTAACCGCTTGGCAGGTAGGGGAGGCTGACTCACGCGCCAAACCACTTGCTTTACTTGAAAACCGGTCTAAGGAACTCTGTGTGAAAAGTACACATAATATTTACGGAAGTATCCAGACTTGTACCTTCTCCTGTTGCCGCCGAGTGTTACTATGTATTCGTTACGTACAATATATAACGTCGAATGTCCGTACCAACACATACATGCGAATCAAGTGTTGTGCAGTTGTGTGTGATTTATAAGACATCAATGATATTACTCAATGATCCAAGCTCACAAAAATGAAGGGAAAGAGTTAATAAGTTAATGAAAAGTGGACCGGGCAAGTGGCCGTGCGGTTAGGGGCCCACAGCTGTAAGCTTGCATCCGGGAGTTAGTAGGTTCAAACTCCACTGTCAGCAGCCATGAAGAGGTTTTCCGTGGTTTCCCTTTTTCACACCAGGCAAATGCAGGGGGTGTACGATAATTAAGACCACAGCCGCTTCCTTCCCATTCATAGGCCTTTCCTATCCCATCGTCGCCATAAGAACTATCTGGGTCGGTGCGACGTAAAACAAAGATTTAAAAAAAGTTAAAGTGGGTGCAACATTTCTATGCTGTTACTGTGACAGTCTACGTTGAATTTCTGACAATAGACAATGCGAGTTGTCTATGCTATTTTCATAATAATTTCAAGTCAATAAAAAGACGGCGGATACTGAAAAGGAAAGGCTATACGTATTCAGTGAAGTTGTTATTGATGAGACAAATTTCAAAAACCGTACTTGCATCCATACGTGAACATTGCTCGAAGGATAAAGAGGAAATGCCAGTGGGTATTTGTAATAGAACGCTTATTATTGGACAGATAGGTAAAATGATCACTGTGATTGACCCGTTTAAGTAGAGCTTCCTTAATAATTGTGTTACAACCTTTTTTGCTAGTTACCTTACGTCGCACTGACACAGATAGGTCTTATGGCGACGACGGGACAGGAAAGACCTAGGAATGGGAAGGAAGCGGCGGTGGCCTTAATGAAGGTACAGCCCCAGAATTTGCCTGGTGTGAAAGTGGGAAACCACGGAAAACCATCTTCAAGGCTGCCGACAGTAGGATTCGAACCCACTATCTCCCGATGCGAGCTCACAGCTGCGTGCTCCTAACCGCACGGCCAACTCGCCCGGTGTGTTACTACTACTACTACTACTACCACTACTACTACCGGTGACTAGTTGGCTGAATGTTCAGCGTGCTGGCCTTCAGTTCAGAGGGTCCCGGGTTCGATTCGCGGCCGGGTCGGCGAATTTAACCTTCATTGGTTAATTCCAATGGCTCAGGGGCTGGGTGATTGTGCTGTCCCCAACATTCCTGCAACTCACACACCACACATAACACTATCCTCCACCACAATATCACGCAGTTACCTACACACGGCAGATGCCGCCCACCCTCATCGGAGGGTCTGCCTTACAAGGGCTGCACCCGGCTAGAAATAGCCACACGAAATTAAAAATAAACTACTACTACTACTGCTACTAATAATAGTAGTAGTAGTAATAATAATAATAGTAACGTTTTTACATTACACTAACTAATTTTTACGTTTTTTGGAGACGTCGAGGTCAGAATTTTGTACCACAGAAGGTTTTTACATGCACGTTTTCTGCAGACACGCGACTGGCGTATTAGAGCACCTTCAAATAACACCGAAATGAACCGCCGTCGAACCTGCCAAATTGGGATCAGAAGGCCAGTGCTCTATCGTCCGAGCTACTCAGCTCGGCATTAGAGCTTAGAGTAACTGGGCCGTACTGTTAGGGGCGTGCAGCTAATTAGCTTGCATTCGGGAGATAGTGAGTTCGAACTCCATTGGCGGCAGCCCTGGAGATGGTTTTCCGTGGTTTCCCATTTTCACACCAAGAAGATGCTGGGGATGTACCTTTACTAAGACCGCTTTCTCCCCACTCTTATCCCTTTTCTGTCCCATCGCCGCCATAAAACCTCTCTGTGTCGGTGCGACGTAAAGCCAATTTTTAAATGGCATTATATTTAAGACATTACCCAACTGTTGAGATCCATTGGTTATAAACGATGAGAAGTGTTTTCTGAGCAGACATTATTGGCGAGTAGTCAATATTAATAATAATATTAAAAAGCAAAGTAATCTCCGTAAGGATATAAAGGCCCTTGGAGGGGTGGAAGGTAAAGGCTTCCACTACCCGTAACCTCGGCACTTAATGGGGTGGAGATGTTAGTTCCACACCCGGCCGCCTTTGCCCCAGGAATTAACCTGGTACTCATTTTTAATGTAGCCTGGGTGAACTTCAGAGCCATGTGCACCTCCGGCAGTGGAAATCTCGTTCTTAAAATTTTACGACTTCCTAACGGGGATTCGAACCCACGACCTTCCGGGCGAACCGAGCACGCCTTTACCGCCTCGGCCAGGCATCCCCTAATAATAATAATAATAATAATAATAATAATAATAATA
Source organism: Anabrus simplex (assembly GCF_040414725.1). NCBI lineage: Eukaryota > Metazoa > Arthropoda > Insecta > Orthoptera > Tettigoniidae > Anabrus > Anabrus simplex. The sequence continues at coordinate 1,208,596,884 of NC_090266.1, read as the reverse complement.
ATAATAATAATAATAATAATAATAATAATAATAATAATAATAATAATTGTTATCGTGTTTTGGTGGATCAGCAGAGGTGAAAGAAGGTGCGGGCTGGAATGGGTCTAACTACAAGTCCGAAAGAAGAATTTAAAATTTAAATAAAGGTTATATTTTCAACTGATAACAAGATTTAACAATTTTCACTAGGTGAAATAACAAAGAAAAATCAGGTACAATGCAACTTTACAAACGAAAGCACAAGTTAAGGGGTTTTTACATTTCTGGGCTACGAGCCCCCAAGTTTAACAATTTCTGAGCTCTCAGCTCACAACCACAAATTACCAAAGGGCAGAAAACCCCTAATTACATGGAGCATTTGCTCCCACCTCGTAATGTCAAGCCTCCTAGAGGCACCTTTCAAAATACCAGAAAGAGCTGACCGCTCTCAATCTTTCAAGCCTATCAAAAGGCCATAAACGGACTTTACTACAAACTGCCCTCAAGGCACACTTACAAAGAAACAGGGGTGTCTTGTACCCATTCTACCGGGCCTTAGTGGACAAATACTAGGTTAATAAAAACGGCCCAAAACGCAAAAGGAATGGAGGCGTGAATTAGCACTCCTAAATACACATTTTAAAACCAAAGTGGCGCTAGGCCGATACACAGGGGCTATTCCCACACTATATAGGTGACTTGTATAAGAAAGTTTTAACACATTAGGGAAGATTAGAAAATCAGTTACGAAAACAAAGTCACCTCAAGTCGAAATGAATGGGAGCTCGAGAGGGTAAAGCACTCTATATCCATGATTTGCATTTAAAGTAATAAGAAAATGTTTACATAAGCCGGCATTAAGTTACATTTTAAACAGGTGGGATACTTGAAAAGGTTTCGAACCTTCCCCGGGGGTTAAACTGCTGACCAAGAAAGAAATAAAAATGTTGAGGGGCCATTACCTTTGCTGAAGAGCTGCTGCTCGAAGGAAGAGGCGCAACCCGCCCCCTGCTATACTTCCATACACTAAGCTAGATGTTGTTGAAGTGGCGACGAGCCGAGAAAATCAGCAGTTTTTAAACCCTCGTAGAAGATTCAAGACCTTTCATGAATAATAAAGACACACCCGCACAACTTTATTGGGTAGCTAAAAGTTATACATCAACATCGAAGAAGAAAGACACTATTGGTCAAAAATTAATTAAAGAAATTCGGGATTGGCTGAGTTCAAAACTGGCGGAAAGAAAGATTAATATTGCCAACCCAAAAAATGAAAGAACAAAATTTAGTAAAGACAAACTTTCGAATACAAAATTTTTTCAAAAGGTTCCTTCCGTTCGCACCAGGGTGCATGATCATAGTTTTTTAGTAGAGACATCTGTCAGAGAAGGTCCACACTTCTTGATCAACCAAAAAAACAAAAACAAATCGAAATACACACAGTGGCATCTTCTGAGGAACTGTTGGATTAATTCAGTTGTTAAAGTTCAGAGTTTCTCCGAAAGAAAGTAATTTAAGGCGGAAAATTCAAATGTGCGGCGTATAGGTGTACCAACCGGTATAATAATAATAATAATAATAATAATAATAATAATAATAATAATAATAATAATAATAATATGAGCTTCCGTTGCTTAGGCGGCGGCAGCCCGTCGACCTCTCAACGCTGGGTAACGTGGTTCAAACCCCGGTAACGCCATGTGAGATTTGTGCTGGGCAAAGTGGAGGTGAGACAGGTTTTCTCCGGGTACTCCTGTTTTCTCTGTCATTTTTCATTCCTGCAACACACTCCAGTGTATTTTTATTTCATCTGTCAGTTATTAATCATCGGCCCAGAAGAGTAGGACAGGCTTCCACAGCCGGCACAATTCCTAATCTTGCCACTAGATGGGGCTTCATTCATTTTTTTCTGACCCGGTCGAATGACTGGTAACAGGCCGTAGATTTTCATTTCAATTCCATTGTTATAATTATTGCATATCATTTCGCTCCACTGATTATTCCAAAATGAATTCTTGTTGCTTACCTTAAATGTTTTTTTTTAACCTCAACACACTGATACCTCCACGTATATCAATCAGATGGGAAAAGAACTGTCGCAGCTGTTACACCGACAATCCAAGTGACGTTACACTCAGCATGAACAAGTAGAAGCGGCGGCACTGTATTTACGCTCCACTGGCGCTCAGTCGTGGGACAGTTGTAGAGCTAACATCGCCGTAGCCGGTTGGTTAGGATGATTACATATTTAAAACATTTATTTGTGCCGATTTAGTTGATATTCACCTCGTTTACGGAGCAGCTGGAGAATCTGTACATGCAGTGAGGGAGCTGCATAGAAAACGATTTCCAAACCGCCGCATTCCTAATACCCGAACCTTCGTCACTGTGCACCATGGGCTCCGGGACACAGACTCGCTTCCTTCTCGGATCGAGTTTCGTGGAGCGCATCGCGATCCTGCGGAGTTTCGGCGGGAAGAAAACATTTTACAACTTGTCGATGGGAGACCAAGGATCTTGGCAAGGCAAGTAGGTACATCTATCTGGACTGTGCACCGCACATTGCGTGAACTGCTATTGTACCCATACCTACTACTACTACCAAGGAGTTCAACATCTCCAAGAATCGGATTACCTACCAAGAGCTGAATTCTGCACCTGGTTCTTGCAACAATGTGAACATAATACAGATTTTCCACACGACGTGTAGGCATCCTTTATCGGGAAGGGTTTCATTAATTTTTACAATGTCCATACATGGACAGAAGAAAACCCTCATGCTATTCACCAACGTCATTTCCAGCACAGATTTTCTATACATATCCCATGGTCCCGTCTGATGGCCATCGAGCTCCCCCATTTAAATCCACTCGACTTTTATTTCTGGGGGCACCTCAAAAACTTGGTGTACCAAGTGGAATTTGCCGATGAAGCAACTCTATGAGAGCTGACGTGGAGGTATGGAGGTGGTTATCGCATGGAAGCTTGTCGTTGATCTAACGGAAGGCATTTCGAGCATGTCCTAAGGAGGAATAGAACAGTGACTTCGGACGTGCTCGCCCGCCTCTGCAGTGTAGTGCTTAGTGTGATTAGCTGTCATCCCCGCAAGCCCGCGTTCAATTCCCGGCTCTGCCACGAAATTTGAATAGTGGTACGAGGGCTGTAACGGGGTCCACTCAGCCTCGGGAGGTCAACTGAGTAGAGGGGGTTCAATTCCCACCTCAATCATGCTCGGAGTGGTTTTCCGTGGTTTAAGACTTTTCTCCGGGCAAATGCCGTAATGGTACCTAACATAAGGCAACGGTCGCTTCCTTGTCACACTTAGCACTTTCCTATCCCGTCATCGCCAGTGCGACGTAAAACAATTAGTAAGTACAAGTTTCAGTAATTTCGGAGACATGTCCGGAATTATAAGATTAATAACAATTCGGACTTGTTGACAGGTCACTATTTTCCTTAGTGTTTTCTGACAGATTGCGAGCTACGAAGTTTGAGTGCGGCGGTTAATTTGATTTTCATAATAGTAGTAGTAATAGACTAATACAGTTATATTATTAAAATATATAATAATAATAATAATAATAATAATAATAATAATAATAATAATAATAATAATAATAATAATAATAGTAATAATAATAATAATAATAATAGTAATAACGTTGTTTACGTCCAAATGGAGACGCGCGGTGTAGGAATTTTGCCCAAGGTATTCTTTAACTTGCCTGTAAATCTACCGATCAGAAGCGGACGTATTTGAACATCTTCAAATACAACCGGACTGAGCCAGGATTGAACCTGCCAAGTTGAGGCCAGAAAGCACCTCAAGCGTCTCACCCACTCCATCCGGTATGAAGCACGATATGTAGGTACGTTTAATGTGTTTAGTTTTATAACATGTCCATTTTCGTTTGAAACAAAATGTTCGATGTGCTTCGATGATGCAGTTCGGACACTACTCAATTGGACATCCTATCTCATGCATTCTTTCGTTGACGTAAAGAACTTTGTTTACGTACACGCCAACACGATTTTGCAGCCTTCCTCCTACCTTTACGCAATGCACAACCGGGATTGTACAGTATTTCACGTCTGTGAGCGCCTATCCCCACCTCGCTCTCGAATAATTATATCACGCTCGCAGAGATCCCGCACTGTCACAGGTTTTCAGATCATTTCCGTACTTAGTAGAGCATGGGGCAGATGACCACAGATATTCCAATCCCCCAAAGTGCCTTAACAGCAACTGAACCCACCGGCTATTCGATACATCTCCATTAACCGAGATCGATGACCAAGGGCGTCTAAAGATCTTGAAACGAAAACAAAATGCAAACAGTTTATCGTGGACAGTCTGCCCGTAAATAAACAACACTGATTTGGGGGTTTTGTCTCAAAACTCACGAGTCCCAAAACTCACGAACACAAACTGGTCACTAAAGTAAACATTCTAATGAGTCTCAAAATTCACGACTCCGGACAGCAGGTGCTTGCGATGACCGCAGGAGGGATGAGCTGCGCGATGAATCACGCTTCCCTTCAACCCATGTTTTTCCACCGACTTTTAGAATGGTATTTCCCATGTACTATTAACAGGAATTATCATCCTAGCAAAGATCAAATTCCCCAAGTGTAACACTGATCTTTATTCAGTTATTTTGCTTGGTGCCATCGAACAGTGCACAACATGCAATTCATTTCTTCACAAAAGGGTAAAATAAATTTAGTGTACAATGGTTATAGGTTTTACAAGCAACGAGAGAACAAGTCGGGCGAAACAGTATGGTTTTGCTATAAAAGACTGTCATCCGCGTGTGCCGGTAAAGTGATAACTGCAAGTGACAATAGTGTTTTCAGTGAAACAGTCCACCAGTGTGTACCTGATGAAGCAAGCCTCGACGTGTATAAAGCAGTCAGCCAGGCCAAGAAACGAGTTCGCGAAGAGCATGGAACATCAGTTACACAGGTAAGTTAAACATTTTTTTTACAAGTTGGTTACATCGCACCGACACAGATAGGTCTTATGGCGACGATAGAATAGGGAAGGACTAGGAGTGGGAAGGAAGCGGCTGTGGCCTTAATTAGGGTAAAGCCCCAGCATTTGCCTGGTCTGAAAATGGGAAACCACGGAAAACCATCTTCAGGGCTGCCGACAGAGGGGTTCGAACCCAGTTGCTTGCCCCTGAACTCGTGGCCAACTCACTCGTTTTTATTTTTGAAGAGTCCGCAGACGAAATTAAAGACCGTTAAAAATCGCGCGCGTGTCTGCTCGTGCATTGTAGCTAACAGCCTGTTATCTGTGTCGTTTCAATAGAAATTGAGCCGATGACCTAGGTGTTAGGCCCTTTCAAACAACAAGCATTAATAGAAATGGTTTATAAATTATATTTGTTCCGAGTAACTGTGTACTTAAGACATATTAGTACTATTGGTTATTACTATAAGTTAGGTACAAGAAGGTAAGGATAATATTTTTGTTGCAGGTCTACACAGAAGAATTTGAATCCTTGCAGCAAAGAGGATATGAATTTATCACCAGGGTACCTCAGTTTTCCAGTGTAAAATCATCACTCTACAGGCACCGAAATAAAGCCCAGGGAGTCCAAAAAGAGCCAAACCATCGAAACGACATTAATTTTAATGAAGACACTCTACGCATGACCGTTGGCAGTACATTTCTTCTTGCAGACAACAGGGATGGAGAAAGAATATTAGTATTTTCAAGCGCAAAGGGAAGAGAATGTCTCAAAGCGCATAAGACATTTCTAATGGATGGTACTTTCAAAAGTTGCAGCAGCCAGTTTTCACAGCTATATACAATACATGCTGATCTTGGAAGCACCAGCGAGGAAACAAACATAACACCTGTCATATTTGCTCTTCTCCCTAATAAGACCACGGGAACATACGCTAGATTATTTAATATCATAAAACATGAGATCCCAGAATGGAACCCAAATGAAATAAACGTCGACTTTGAGGCAGCCGCTATCAAAGCAACAAAAGAAGTATTTCCTTCTATCAAAGTGCAAGGATGCTTCTTCCACTTATGTCAAAGTCTCTGGCGAAAGGTTCAGGAAGTCGGCCTCACTGAAGCCTACAAAACGAATCAGGAAGTCCGACAAACAATTACAATGTGTGCGGCACTTGCCTTCCTGCCGCCTGAGGATGTAGACAAGGGGTGGATCTACATTCATAGTAACGCCCCCGAAGACCAAATGTTGACGATATTTTTTGACTATTTTGTCGATCATTGGCTACAAAATCCACTAGTTCCAGTGGAAACGTGGAACTGCTATAACAGAAGACACAGAACAAACAATTCTGTGGAGGGGTGGAATCACCAAATAAACAATGTTCTGGGAAGACCTCACCCTCGAATAAAAGACTTAATAAAAGGGCTTAAGCAAGAAGCTGAGAAATCAGATAAGAAGATTATGAGGATTGAGTTGAACCTAGAGGGTTTAAAAAGAAGAAAGAAATACTACCAACTTGATAAGGGGATCGAACGAAACACAAAAAAAATATGAGGAGACAAGAGATGTAGGTGCATTTCTGAGAGTCACTTCCTTCATCCTTAAGATGGGTTAGACAGAAAGTAAATCTTTTCTTGTTAAATTAATCATGTAAATATGTAGATAAAAGTAATGGAAATAGTAAAAAAAGACCAATTGAACCAAATTAAGCATACTAAACCAATTGACAGAAATATATAAATAGTAAAAAAATATAAAAATACATAAAAATAAAATGCATTGAAAAAGACAAAGCTTTACAGCGGCTTATGGAACTAGGCCTTCATTTGAAAGGCCGAGTGCGGTTATCCGCGCGGGTCCATGGCGTCCGTGGGTATCTCAACCCCCTGTCGCGTATACTTTGTATGAGGCTACACGACAGGCCCACGTCTTGATGAGAGAGGTGCCAATTACAAGAGGGCACGCAGTTCCGGCTGGCGCTAACAATGGACCTTATCACACAATTCGGATTAAATTTTCAAATATCTACAGTCGTTATGTGGGTAGGTTGTAGTGATTGAAAAATCGAATACAAATTATTCGTTTATTTGATTATTTAATTTTATTCTATTAATCCATTTGCTTAATTTTTCGTTTATTCAATTACAGTATTTCTTCGATTCGATTATTTTTTCGATTATTCATTTGAAATTCCATTCGAATGACTGGGGCAAATAGATAGTGAACGCTTTCGAAATAATGGCACGAAAAGTAATCCTAACGTCATCAACTCATCAATCTCATCACAGGGAAATTAAAATCACCTATCTCCACCCCCTTACAGGAAGTGTACGGGTAGGACGAACGGTCTCTGATAAGCTTTCCGAGAATAAAGCGAAAACATGCTGCTCACGTATGAATGAGTCGTGCACTCAGATGCCATTACATGAAATGCAAAGATTAATATATTGCATCACGCGCCCACGCGGTTACGCGAAGTGCAATGCTATAGTATTGGCTACTTGGCTCACCAAATTTCTCAAGTCGTAAATTAAAATGCGTCAGAATTTTCTATAAAATATGGCGAAGTCGTTGGTCGCTATCTTTGAAATGATTTCGCTAAATGACTTCAAAGAGACTCCTGATCGATGATGATGGTGATATTTAGTGATTTTGGTTCTTTCCCACGCCAAGAAAAAGTGTAAATGGTCAATACAAATCAGTAAGGGTTGAAAACAATGAATGTTGGTGGTGGTACTGTAAAATGAAATGGTGTATGGCTTTTAGTGCCGGGAGTGTTCGGCTCGCCAGGTGCAGGTCTTTTGATTCAACTCCCGTAGGCGACCTGCGCATCGTAATGAGGATGAACTAATGATGAATACAACACATACACCCCGTCGCTGTGCCAGCGGAATTAACCAATGATGGTTAAAATTCTTGACCTTTCCGGGAATCGAACCCGGGACCTGTGTGACCAAAGGCCAGCACGGTAACCATTTAGCCATGGAGCCGGACTTGGTGGTGGTTATTATTGTTTTAACGGGAAACCTAATACCGTCGGGGTTCGGGAAAGAACAAGAGTTGACTAAGGATAGATGAAAGCAAGCAGATTGCCACAAGTGGGTGGAAGCAATGCCCGGATTCAGCAAAGGGCCCCGAGGTCGCCAACCCACGTTCTCTTGCTCAATCAGTCAATCAATCAACCAATCACTACTGATATGCATTTAGAGCAGTCACCCAGGTAGCAGATTGCCTATCAGTTGTTTATCTAGTCTTCTCTTAAATAATTTAAGAGCTCTTGGGGCCCCTTTTTAGTCGCCTTTTACGACAAACAGGGGGTACTGTGGATGTTGTTCTGCCTCCCCAACCCACAGGGGTAAAATAATGGGTGGTGAATGAAAGAGACAGATGTGTATAATTATTATTTACTTTAAAAAGATATTTTGCTGTTGTCTTAAAGCTAATATAATATATTTTTTCCCTTTCACATAAATTTATAATAATGGCGTGTGTCCTCCGGGGAGGTCTGCTGCAGGTCTTTAGAGTTGACGCCGTACAGATGACCTGCACGTCTGTGAGGATGAGGCCCTACCTAAGGTGAAGTCTAATGCTGAAGACGGCACGAACACCCAGTCCCGCAGCCATAGGAATTAACTAATGAAAGTTAAAATCTTCTACCCGACCAGAAACCGAACCCGGGACCCCCTGGATCCCTTGGACCAAAGGCCAGCATGCTAACTATTCATGAATAAAGCCGGACGACATCAAATTAAAGTAGGTATATTGCCCGCTGTCAGTAAAAAGAAACTGTCAGTTGGTAGTACTGGGGCTTAGATCCATTATGCAGCCAAGGCGGCATTTACTTCAATAAGGAATTTTGTTTAGAGATATACATCAAGACAGTTAATTCACTCATTTAGTTTCAACATTTGGAGATTCATTTGGAAAAAAGGCGTGTTTCTATTTTTCGTAAGAGTTCATCTATTCGCTTATTTCAGTCGATTATCTACCCGACACACTTAAAGAGAAAAATTTATTCATGGCGCATATAACTGAATGATATTTGAAACTCATTCCATTATTTGATTTCATTATTCATTCGATTATTTCAATAATCGGATAGAAGTTATTGGATTATTAAAAGTATTCCATTATCCCATCACTAATAGGGTGGACATTTATCCATTGAAAGAAGAACTGGCCCTGCTCGTGAGTTTTGAGACTGGCCCAGGTAGAGAAACCTGTTCTTACTAATCCTCTTCCTAGAATTCGTGAGTTTTGAGACTGGCCAAGGTAGAGAAACTTGCTCTTATAAATCCTTTTCCTGGAATTCGTGAGTTTTGAAACTCGTGAGTTTTTGGGACGACACGGATTTGGGGAAGAATGTTACGGAACGTAATATGAACCAGTAGCACCGGTTCTAGGACATTTCGTACCACGGACATTTCGTACCGCCGGACATTTCGTACCACTTGACCGGATGATTACCTACGAAGTGTCAGCTAAATATTTAGAACAGGAAATTCCGTACCACTTGAAAGAGAATGGAAGTATATTGTCAATTAAAGACGATTTCCTAATTAATGTATTCATTTGTATATCCATTGTCCACCACTGGCGCAGAAGCCTCCGCACGGTGTGACCACTACTGATGTTAACCTTCCGTCGGACGCAACTGACCTGATTGGCGCACGTGTTCATTCTTGTCTCGTATTCGCCGTTCGCGGTGACCTAGCTACTGTGTAGAGATGAGAAGAATGCAAGAATGAGGAATGTGGCCTGCAAGCACAAACTTCCTGTTCTCCCCAGACAGATCGGCTCTTATCTGCTCGTATCTACTATAAGAAAACATTGGCTCACACTTTGCAGTTCGCTGGATTATAACTGACAAGAGCGAAGAACTGCCAGTAGAAGATAATATAAAGTCGCCTGGATAGTAGCGGAGTTGCTATGTTAATCATTGCGTCACTGGCTCTGCTAGTGAAAACCCCTTCGCCCTGTGCCTCTCCCAACAGCACTTCCATCTTTCAGTAGTTTCCTGTTTCCGCGTGACCTTCAAGCCCATATCGTGCAGTTCATCAGAATCTTTTATTTTACTTTCTTGATAATGAAATAATGCAGTAGTTAATATTCACAATAATAGTAATATTATCCATCTTTGTGCTCGTCAGGCACATTGCACCCGAACACGATGTATATTTCTAATGTGTTGTTTTGTTTCAGGTTTTATACATAAAAAAATTAACTTTCTTATGATATGTACGTAAACATAAGTATAGCTTAAACGTCAGGTATTAAAATTATATAGAAGTTTTCTTCAGCAAATGTAAATTATTTGTTTCTGATTTCTAAATTGTGCCTGTCAGGCTCATTGTGCCCGCTGGCTTTGAGATGGAATTCCAATTTGACATCAGGTGGTACGGATTGTCCTGGCGTAAATATTTGGGGATTACGGGAATACCGTTCGCAGCTAGATGACGACCTAGGTGGTACGAAATGTCCTCAAAAATGAAGTGGTACGGAATGTCCGTGGTACGAAATGTCCGGACACCGTAGCACCAGCCTTCAGCTGTTATCTTGGACAGGATGCACATACCCGTAAACAAAACCGGTTTGGCTAGAATGGTGCGTAAATTGTCATGAGCCAGTAGCACCAGCCTTCTGCCGTTATATTGGACAGGCTGCCCAAACACATGAACAAAATCAGTTTGGCGAGAATCGCGTAACTTGTCATTACCCAGTAGCGCCAGGCTTCAACTGTTATGGTGGACATGCTGCCCATATACATAAACAACGCAAAGCTACCTATTCGCATCAAAGAGGCATATTAGCTACTCTGTAAACATCATATACCTTTGCTCGCGAGAGTAACTTCCGACGATTACTAAAAGAATTCTATATATTGGCTCGTCACATCGTTCTCTATTGCTACAAGAAATATCTGCGCGTATACACCTAACACCCTGAATAGGCCAACATATAGCCGTTTATTTCACTTGAAATAATTCGCCTTCATTTGCTATTACTACAAATTTGTAATGGTTTCTCGGGTATAGTATTTGTTTGGATGAAAACACTATAATAATATCATTATTGGTTTAATTGTCATTGTGTGAGCAATCCTGTGAAAAAACTTCTTGTGTTAACTTTCTTGGATGAATTATGATATAGTAGCAGGTTTCCCTGTATAAAATGGCCTTACTCCGGACGATAGATAGAACAAATTACTAATAGTATCCAGTGCAACTTTGAGCATCAAAAGACAGATATATTATGGGCATAATTTTATTAATTTAAAACATATTAAAATCTTATAATTAGTAATCACTGATTTACCTTGTGAACATAAACATCGTGCACATAAGAGTCATAATTTTCTTTGGTGGTAGTAATCTCAAATACATCCAATACAGGCTGTGGTATCCGGTCCGTAGCTCTTAAAAGTTGTACTAGGCGTCACCAGTGGCAAAAATGCGCTACATAAACATCTACTTTATTATATTTCCCACAAATATAACAATGAAATTTGCGTGTAAATCACATGCCACATTTTAGCAGGAGATTTATCCTAACGTGTACTTCAGATTTTCCTCAGACATCTTGAAATCTAATCTTGTATTTCTCGGCATTTCATCCACCAACTTTGGCCCAGTTCTTCTTCTAGCAGATCAGAGGAGGAGCTAGAAAGGCAAAATTTGGCTGAATTTCAATTATTGAATTAAACTTTTTGGTCTGCTTGTGATGAACAGAGTTTCCAAATTCACACTACTTGTATGGGTGAAGACATTCCTCCCTGAGACAACGTACTACGTGGCCATGGTTGCTAGCCACGAACATTGCAGCTTGCACAATGACGTTTCCTGTTGACAGTTTGTAAGTGTTCGATGAATTTGATGACCTATACCAAATCCGCCTATTGCCATTCCTTGATGGATGCAGTACTTTTGTATCCATCTCTTGGCACAGGCCAGAGCAAAGTGTAGCTTCCACTGAAGTCCCAGTCTCATCCATGGCTGTGACAATATGGAAGCTGATGGGGTATGGGTGGTGCTGAGTAATGACACTTGGAGCACAAATAGTGTCTGAGTGTTATGAAAGGTGTTGCTCATAGGGTCAGTCGTGCTGCAGTGGCACATTCTGGCCCAGTGAGGAAAGCAATGGCAAACTACCTCACTCCTCATCTTGCTTGGTATGCCTCATTTGGGCTCTGCCATTGGTTTTTGCGGTTTCTCTATAACTGCATAGCCTTTGGTGGTGCTGTTTGAGGATCCAACCAGTCTCTGGGCTGATGACCTAACAGACACAGACATACCTAGAAATAAAACAACATGAAAATATTTCCTGTGGAGAGAACTTTCTAAGCTTTCTTTCAGGGTAGCATCCTCGGATACATGAATTTCAGGCACGGTATCTGAAAATCTCCAAGGTTGTACTAGGTGCTATCAGTGGGAAACAATGCGCTGCAGAACGTTCACTAAATGGTATTCCACTACCAAAACAGAAACATTGAGGACCGATTGTGCATACAGCAAATGTTCTGTCCTTTTTTAATAATAATATGCATCGATTCATTATTGTTATTTTTCACTTTTGAGAGCGTATAATCACAGCAGAAAACTCAATCTCGTTAGATCTGTGCGTCAACCTGTGGAATTGCCTCTTGTGTTATGATACTATAACTGTATACAGAACTTCAGATGGTTTACATGGGTCGAGTAGCCGTTTAAGTTGCATGTACAAGTAACTGGAAACAGGCGACTTGAATAAACAGGCAATCAATCACTTGATCAAGTACTTGAACCTGTAGCCAGGTCAGTCAAGTGAGTTGAATGGCACTCAACTTACTCGTCCCAGTACACTCCCTCCACTTCGGTAGTCCTTACTCTGGTATGCAGGGAAGGTGCCATGTCTGGGTCATCTAAACGCGTTCTCTGGCACAAATTTTGAAATTAGAGCTTCCGATATACAAATATTTCCATTAGCCAAAAACATGTCATTTTGAATTTTACCCTTGCAAGTATAGTGTGCCTTACGGATTTTCTGAATGATGTACATGCGTGGTAATCATTCCTAGTAAATTGTGAAACTTTGCAGGAGTCGATTTCAAGTATCGCTTGTATTCTTTTGGATCCTGAGTGAATGATCAGAAATAAGTAAAGCTGAAACTTCACGTACATCCCTTAGTTGTAAACATTACCTAGTCTAAAGTCTCTCTTTTCCTTTAAATTCTCTTCATTAATGTTCTCCATCTCATCGTAAAATATAATCATTGTCGCACTTTGTGCAGTACGTCACCTACGGTCCACTTTGGCGTCACTTGTATAAGAACGTTTGAATGAGGTAAACGCCTAATTGAATAACTTTCACTGCTTAAAAACTTGATTCCCTTTACTTGTTCAATAATTTTCACGGATATTCGACCCAGGTAAACCAGCCTTTAGGCCGCAAGTGGCAGCATACGTTCTTTCCAGTAATATTTATACCATTCTTTTATAATGGCCAATTTCATCCAACACCCGACGAATACTGGAGACCTATGGCGATACATTTTGTGATTCACACTCCAGAGTTAAAAATCTCATCACACCACGCTGACCCTCCTTTTATGGGGCGCTGTTTATCAACGTTTACGAGGTACGGCACATGAAAGTGATATGCTGATCTAAGAACCAGGAATCTCGACATTTGACGTAGTACAGAATACTTCTCAAATATGGCTGGTATTTGGTGAAAGACCGGATATCAGAGAAGTTACTGAAAATTTTACGATATTTTCAGATATTTTTCATGAACTATGAGACTCTCTCGGACATCAGTTCATGGTCTGCGAATTTCACAATCATACATTTTGACAGCGAGGTATGTAATGGAAAAACTAACTCATCCGTCCTTTCCCAAGTACGCCTATTCAGTGACACCCAGGCTATCTATAGCAATTGATAGCAAGTGGATCTATTGATGATACAACACGCTTTAGGGATGAGGATTAAACACACATTTTTTGAGTTTGAAGGCCGTATGGGTAACTGAAGAGAATAACAATGTGATACTTCTTGGAACGTCAGCATGTTTTACTCTATAGAAGGGAGACCATAAAAGTGACCAAAGACATTACCGCAGGGTTACAGATTTTCATAAATCGTTGCTTGCGGTACATTATGAGAATATGGTGGCGAAAGACCATCCCAAATAAAGACATTTGGGAGGCCACAAGTCAAAGTCTCCTACGGAAACGGATAATGAGTGGAAAATTGAGGTGGATCAGTCATACCCTGAGAAGACCACAAGGTAGGCATTAAATTGCAATCCGCAAAGTCGTCACAGGCAAGACAAACCGAGGATCACCTGGAAGAGAACCATAGACAGGTAGACAGCTGTAGTATCAGGACATGTAGAAACGTGAAATCTTTGGCTGTGGACAGAACAAGCTGCAGAAATTTAATCTAGGTCCTATATACCGCCAAGCAATTAAAAGAATTAAGTAGTCTTCTTACGTCAACTTTATTTATTGACGGACATTACTTGTTAACCTACCTTTGCTAGCAATATATCTGCAGTGTCCTTCAGTTACGAATGTACTTATGAGAGAAAATGTTTTCGTAATAGTAGATCAGAAATGGAAACCATAATTTAATAACGTGTGATATTATTAATTTATTCGTTGTTGTTATTTTTATTTACTACGAGTATTTTATTATCTGTGGCAAGGTTTCGCTGTGACATAAATGCCAAGACATAATCGTTCTCAATAATATTACATAAAATAAATGTATAAAGCGATGTGATAATTGGATTTACCATGAAAAACATATTGTCATTGTTACTATGTTCGAAGTAAGGTGTAGTGTTCTCTCTTCTGCAGCATCAAACAGAAAAGCGAGAGCAGGATCTTTTGTCCCTTTTGCACTTACTGTTCCAAAAGAAAATCAAACAACGTGCACCTCATTCAAGACAGACACAAACAGACAAAAGATTTTACACTTGGTTTCGCTGTTAGTAAATGAGGTAAAATGAAGACGACACGGAGATGAAAGGCTCTGTAGTGACGGCTTCCGGACTCCATCAATGATATCATCAGCCACCGACCTTAGAAGGGATATCACCTCTGCTGTGAAGTACGCTCCGCACATCACACTTAAATGTTCAAAGAGATACTTCTCCATTTCAATTTACCAAAAAACTTCCTGCGTATTTTATAATACTGAAGACAGTGAACACTGTTACCTCACTCTCAACTTCCAATTGGCAGTACATAACATGTTCTGGCATTATTTACCTGTGAGTTATGTTCCCTAACGTCTGCGGAAAAGTTGTATTATATACTCGATCAGCATTAAAATTACACACAGAAAGATGTAAATGACATAATAATGCATCACCACATTTAGATATGATTTCTACCAAGTGTATGCATAAGTTTTTCAGATTTTCGTGGTAAGGTAGACACGTAAATTTCAAGGGAAATTATTTTTTAAAACTCAAAATACTGGCCATCGGCTTCTACATACTTCGCGCATTCTTCACGCAGGTTATGAATACCATGCCAGAAAAACTGCTTGTCTTTTGCGGCAAACCATTCGTTGAGCCATTCTCCAACTTCCTAGAAATTGCTGAAGTGCTGCTCTGCGAGCGCGTACCCCATTGATGCGGAGAGGTGATAGTCAGATGGCGCCAGATCGGGCAGTACATTGGGTGCGGATGTCCCACCCAAGCGATTTCAAAGTGTCTTTCACCTTTTTTCTGTGTGATACGGTGCACTGTAGTGTAACAAAATCACTTTATCATGCCTTCTAACCCATTCCGGGCGTCTTTCGATCAATGCGTGATTTAAATTAATAATTTGTTGGCGAAAGCGTTGTGTATTAACGGCTTGCTGTTTATGGTCCCTTAGAGCGTGTACTGTCTTTCACATTGAAATCACCACGTTTAAATTGTCGAAACCACGTCTCATGTATTCTGATCCATAGAACGTGTTCACCATGAGTTTCTGCCAGCAAACGATGACTTTCCACAGTTTTTTATTTTGATTAAATGAGAAAAGTAACGCTTACCAAAAATGCTCTTTTTCAGGCACAAACGTCGACATGATCACTGAACGACACAACACAGACGCTAGACTCAACTTGTGTGTGTTGGTAGGTTAATGTCAGACGAACAAACTGACGTACGTGTCAGAATCATACGCTGCGTACTATTCGCTGGCACCATCTCTTTTTTAAGCCGGAAAAGACTTATGCATACAACTGTTGAGATTGTTGTTAAGATTTTCACAAGTTGATACATATGTTAAGTTGCTGATTTACGAATTATTTTCGAAGTTAGTTTAATTTACAATGTTAGATTTATTCGATTTCGAGCTCAATTTCAATATTTAGTGGATATTACACTCTCAAGAAGGATACAAAATATTTGTTTCATTTAGAGTGTGAATTAACACCAATATATATTTTAAAGTGTCTTAATTCTAAATTGCCATTAAGACATCATCTTATTGTAAAGAGAGTTCTCGTGTTATAAGATTTTTGTACATTAAGCGTCAGATATAGTAGTAAAGTGCCAGATAGTCGAAATATTGTGACATTTAACCATTGGGTCCCATTAGGTGCAATGAAATTCTCCCAACGAGGCACAAGTGTATTCATGGCCGTTCTGTAGGGAAATAAGTGTCTCGACGTAAGAAATTTCTCCAATGCTTTCCTGGTGGCTCCTTCATCACCGAACACTTTATCTGCTACAATGTTTTCCAAGTGTGTGGTTACCGATTGGCGAGAGGTCTGGTAATTACGATAGATGGGAAAGTCTCATAGTGCAAGATGTGTAGATTTTAGATTGCTGTTGTTTACACAACATGTTTTCCCTTTCGGGTAGTTTATAAATGTGAAAATGAAAATCCACAGCCTGTTTCCAGTCATTCGACCGGGTCAGGGATGGAATGAATGAAGCCCCATCTAGCGGCGAGGATGGGAATTATACCGGCTGCCGAAGCCTGTCGCACTCCTCTGGGGCAATGATTAATGACTGACAGATTAAATTAAATGATATTGGAGAATGCTGTTGGCATGAAATAAGGACAGGGAAAACCGGAGTACCCGGAGAAAAACCTGTCCCGCCTCCGCTTTGTTCAGCACAAATCTCACATGGAGTGACCGGGATTTGAACCACGGAACCCAGCGGTGAGAAGCGGGCGCGCTGCCGCCTGAGCCACCGAGGCTCTTAGTTTATAAATGTATTTACTCAAAATTAGTTTCGGTAGACTGAACAGTTGTGTATGACCAATGAGACATTCTACTGTACTCACGCCACATAATACGTATGAAATTTCAATTTGGTAATATTTGGATGTGCTGATTTTGGCACTTAGACACTTCGGAATTTCAAGCGTCCACTAACAAGCGACAGAATATATTACAAGAGCTGGTCATTGTAGAACTAATGCACTCATCGCTGAGATACGCTAATTTGCATTCTGAAAGGAGGAGGTTACATCGCAGAGCAAACAGTCCCCATATCGTTCTGCATTCCAATCACCTGCGCCAACGTATGAGTGCAAATCTGGATGAGCTAAGCATGTCTTATTCATAACCTGTAAATATCGATACTAACCCGAGGAAGCACTGATAGGAACACACTTGCTCTCTTTCCGTCAGCATAATGGATGACCCTATGAAGATGGTGTGGGCTTGATGTGAACAGATTAAAAAAGATAAATTTTCAGGTTCTTCGTTTGAACAGTTTGAGAAGGAGGGATCGAAAAATAATGTAAGAATTCTTTCTAGTCCCCAATACTTTGGATTTTTTAGGATTGATACTTTAGAGACCGTACTACACCGTATCGTATAAACTTGGGATCATCGAACCACTTACTTCGAAAACACTTTTTTTTGAAATCAAACGCTGAAGGATGTGACATTCTTCAACGATAATACATCAATATAGAGAAGTAAAACTAGTTGTCCCTTTATCTTGCCATTGCTCATCCGTACGGGTAGAAACGTTTTGTGACTTGAGAAAAATTTACACTACTTCAATATTTATTAACTTATTAATTAAAAAAAATATTTGTTTGTTTTATGTATTTCTTGCGTTCAAAACATATGATGGCAGAATAATATCAACTGCATAACAATAATAATAATAATAATAATAATAATAATAATAATAATAATAATAATAATTTTGTGAGAAATGGGAAACCGCGGAAAACATCTTCCGGGTTGCCTAAAGTGGGGTTCGATCCCATTATCTCCCGTTATTTTTCTTCTATTATTATTTTTATTATTATAGTTGAATGAAACCTAAAAGCAGTGAACTACAAGTATTAACATCTTACCATAATCACTGCATAAGTTGCGGGCAATCCTTTTCAAATAATCACTACATTCCGAAGTTGTATGAATGCACAAATTTAAGCCATAATTTAATAAGAAGAATATTAAAGACAATATTGCGTAGGCCTAATAATAACGATACACAAATGCTTAAAGCCTAACAAAAGGCTCAAAAAGACAGAGTAGTGAAAAACAGAAACTAAAATAATACTGCTTACAAATACGTCTTCAATTTAACACGTTAGTGTCACTAGAAATATATAAAACATGCCCGATTATTTTTGTAAGTGTGTATTATTTTATTAATCATTCAAGTAGTTCATTATTCCACGTGTTCTGGTACTGTGTGTAATATTTTTTGAAAAGAGTTCATTTAAGGACCAAAGTATACTGTGGAGTGAGGTAGACCAAATGAACCTGAAGGTATGAAGTGCGGATGATACGATAAACACTTATTTGAATTGTAATCATCTGATGCGTCATGAATAATAATAATAATAATAATAATAATAATAATAATAATAATAATATCATTATTACTTTTACGTCCCAATAACTTTCTTACGGTTTTTGGAGAAGAATCTGCTGGTCCATTTCGTCTCCTTCAAATACCACCCCACTGAGCTGAGACGAGCCTTCACACTTGTACTCATAAAGCCGGCGCTCTACGTTCTGAGCCACTCCGCCCACTGCCATGAATATTCCTATATTTTTAAAGCTATTTATTCGGGGCGTCAACCTATGAAGATCTTTTGGGTGTGTTTGTAAACTGCGGAAGTGTTAAGTGTTGAATGTGAGAAAAGAAACATTAAGGACGACACAAACACCCAGTCCTCAGGCCAGGGATATTAATGATGTACAGTTAAAAACCTTGACATGGCCGGGAATCGAACCCGGGACGCCGGGTGACAGGCGGACACGTTGCCACCTACACCATGGGGCCGGACATATTCTACCATAGTCTTCTTCTTATCCTTTTTTCTAATGCTTTTTCCGCATCCCATTAGGCTCGTGGGTATGAACTGTATCGTAATTGAAAATTTGGCCCTGTTTTAAGGCCAGATGCCGTTCCTGCTACTAAGCCTATGTGAAGGAATGTACAATATTCAATATCAAGTTGGTAGTGTGGTGTGTTTTGTATTTATGAAAAGAAACGCATCCCCAGATGCAGCCAAAACCCTCAACCTGAACGGGAATCGGACCCGAAGTTCACTGTAATGAAGACCGGGACGCTGACCATTCGGTGACGGAACTGGACGAATACGCTGCCTTAGTATCCTGCCATGAATTACCTATAATACGATCTATAGTCGAAAATATAATTTCACTGGAAATGGCTGTAACGATTCACATCTTGCATTCAGTGAGAACAATTTTTAGTTTTACATTTTGTGACTGTATAAGTAGATGTTGTTATTATTTCTGGTTTCACTATTCATAAATATATGAAGTATGTTGTTATTGCTGTTATAAACATCCATGACTATATTATGTCAATGGATAAACTAAATATCGTGGTTTCCTACTACTACTACTACTAAACGTTTTCATTCCTCCCCTGAACGGGGAGGCGGGCCTCTTAGACGGTGACGCCGTCTCTCAGGCCAGGAGATTTGATACGGTGAAGGAGATGTGCGGAGAAGGTGAGGTGGTGGGCGGTCGTGGCCTATACTACGAACTGCCTCGGCATTCGCCTTAGTGCAGGAGAATGGAGAACCACGGAAAATCATTCTCAGGTCAGCCGACGAGTGGGGTCAGGCGTGAAGTCCGGCACTGTGCCCCAGGCCCGTCTCCCGAACGCACAGGCGTAGAGCCACGGTAGAGCCGTGGCCAACTTTCCTCTGCTCGGTTGGCCGGTCACAGTACAGAGCTGTTGACCACGGGCAAGCCGTGGCCTCTTAAGGGACGAAACCCACTCTGCATCCACCGACCCGTGCTTTCCTGCTCATCTGGCTCCTCAGTCATAATCCACTGTTTACTTCAAGGGGGTAGTCAATATAATGGGACATCGTTTTTGGAGAACATTTTGAATATTGTGCTGATTAATACATTACCATCATTTAATACAAATAGGAGTAACACAGTGGCAACAGTTTTCACCAAAAGCATTATGGAACATGTATTTGTGAATATTTCGATCATTCCTTGTCGTAAGACAAATAGAAAACTACTAATCATTAAACAATCCTGATTTTTAGGGTAATATTTTTATTTTGGGTAGAATATGAATGAATAATTCGCTCATTTAAACCGTCTGACCATGCCACGGTGGGGAGGACTGTGCATTTTAAAAGGACGGGTATTATCGGCACACTTTTTCTTGGTGCATTTGTGTACGGGGGTGAGGAGTTAGGAGGGAGCTGTCCCGGTTCCGGTAGTGCTGCCAACTGAATGAAAATGAAATCGAGAATATGATCGATCGATATGAAGTTTCTAAACCGTTATTATCTTAACCCAATAACTGTGTCACATACACATTATATAACATTATATAACATTTCTCGATGCGAATCTTGTTCCTAGCATGAATTCTATAGTTTGGCTTTGGTGTGTAAACAAAAACAGTACTAGTACGTAAAGTGTACGCCAGATGTCGCACAACGATGCTTAAGCGATTCATAGTTTGTGTTTCAAAGGTTGCCAGTACGAATCTCAAAGATTGCCGAGGTCAACCGATTCAGCACTAGGATGTAAATGCACCAAGATAAAGTGTGCCGAAAATAGTCGAACCGTAGGTGATGCTATATCAGATGAATATCCGTCCAGAGATCAGAATATGTGTGGTTCACTAAAAGGGCGTAGCAGCCTTTCGGATGTTACACGGGCGACAGTATGTGTGATTGACTGATATTCTAAAAGTACCAAAAATAATAAGTTACATATGGTATATGCTGGTACTGCTACGCGGCTAAACGCAACGGAAAACTACAGTCGAAACTTCCGAAGAAATGCAGTTCTCCACGTAATGAGCTTTTTAAGGGATGTGTAGTTGGAAGGAACTGCAGGGAAATATCTTGACAAGGATATGAGAAGCAGATTACAGTAGATGAAGGATGCAGTAGCCTAGTTACGTAAAAATAAAGCATCTAGCACACAAAATAGGGTGGCAAGGACGTCTACATCAAGCTAGTCCACGGACTGAACCCAAATGACAAAATGACTTTTGTGTAGTCGTGCTATAATAGTTCTATCCCGTCGAGATATTTTACATTATCGTCATTATCCTGATCACTGGACTAAATGTCAAACACACAATGTACATTATGCAAGCGTACGTGTTCTGTTATAAGAATATTTCTGGGCTACTCTTTTATTTGAGGTAGCGATAATTCATAACATATTAAATAGTGCGTAACAATACTTTGAATAAGAATAATTGTCCGTCACCCATCTGCACCATCTTCACTCGTTCAAATTAATAGTAATAATAATAATAATAATAATAATAATATTAATGTTTGTAAATATTAGTGGTTTTTACGTCCCACTAAGTACTTTTACGGTTTTCGGAGAAGCCGAATGCCGGAATTTTTCCCACAGGAGTTCTTTCACGTGCCAGTAAATCCGCCAAAACGATGCTGACGTATTAAAATACCACCGGACTGAGCTAGGATCGAACCTGCCAAGTTGGGGTCAGATGCCCATCGCTCCACCGTCCGAGTTACTCAGCCAGGCAGTAATTAATGTGTGGTTAAATGTGCACAGCAGTCAGTATTATTCAACCTGGTGATATCAAGGACGGATGACTAATACAAATATATTTCGCAAATCAGAAATCATTTTAACTCTACCCTTAATCAAAATACAGCTTTACTTCAACAAAGACACTACGCACAAAATTTCTATCAAAAGATTCCATGTTACATCAGGCAATATTGTTCGAGAACGTTTTGCAGTCTCAACCAATGTAACTGTATTTATGTTACGATATAACCGTGAAATATCATCTCGTGTTCGACTGCAAAATACGAGGTTCGCAAGACAATGGTTGATCGTGATTGTTGTTGTTACTGCTGTACGGGTGCACAGTATACATAGCCAGTTTCATTTCATATTCAATTTTCTGTCGTCATTGAAATAGCGAGAGCTGAAATAAAAACAGATGCAGTGTACCTCAATACAAACAATGGAAAATACTATATTTATGTAAGATACACAAATTGCGAAATGTTTAACGAACTCCCGTTCACGTGGGCTTTAGCAAAATAACGCTTGCTATGACAAATTGACGAAATGTAAGGTTCACTCCACGACCACATTCAGTAGTATTAAACAGGTGAACATTTTAAAATATGATTTTCAAATGCTAAAGGCAAAAGCTAAATTAAAAACACAAGCTCAGGTTCCTGATCAGGAACACATTTCTACCAATCGTGACAAAAGCACATAAATTGATGTGGAAATAGTTTCCCTTCTGGTTCATTATTTCTCAGTTTTCCCGTTGACCGCCTCCATAGTGTAACGGTTAGTGTTATTAGCTGCCGTCCTAGGGGGCACGGATTCGATTCCCGGTACTGCCAGAAATTTAACCATGGCAGGAGGGCTGGTATGTGGTTAAAATGGTACATGCAGCTCACCTCCATTGGCGGGTGTGTCTGTAAAGAGCTGCAGCACCTCGGGATGAGGATACGAGTTTTCTTCAGTTTTTTTCCGTTTAAGGCATTAAGTTCCCTCATAAGGAATTCATCAATTCAGTGAAAAATATATATCTCGTATCCCGTACGCTGTAAAGTAAACAGTTCAGACACTTCCTGATAAAAGGGGAGACCACTTCAAGTCCCATGATTTCCACAGGTTGTTGCACATGACCAGAGTTGGAAAAATGGCGTTAACAATACTCCCAGTTACGCTCGCCACTCAGCATGACAAACAGATTAGAGCAGATGTAGGACGTAGTATTTACGTAGAAAGGAAAAGTTTAGGATAAGATTGAGTGGCACGGAGCGCTGCATCAAACCACGCTTTGACCAAACAACACATTATTATTATTATTATTATTATTATTATTATTATTATTATTATTATTATTATTATTATTATTATTATTATTATTATTACGGATAAAGCTTTTACAGTTTTATGTAACAAATTTAAATGAGTATGACACAATTAATACACATAAAATTATACTTGACAATGAATGACAACCCTTCACTAATTAGTCCTTTGTCCTCACAGCGGGTCCGCGGCTGGCAGTATTTAACTCGAACGGGCGATCATTCCGTAATCTTGATCGACAAGTTTCAACTTTCACTTCACTTCGCAAGCGCAAGTCATTTCACAACACAACAGTTCCATGTAGAGGTCCGAATCCACGTTCGTAGACCATCGAAACGCATGATTGTTGTATACTTGGCTCGACTCTAAAACCGACAGATAATTCGTACAAACAACTGACGTGGCCGCCCCACACTACTGAAATCTTAGCTCACGGCTCTTAACTGACTACACAACACTTACCTCAATAACACAACAACAACACAACTCCTCCCATCTACGACCACCGGTTCATCGCGAGCTTGGTTTTATTTACCCGATAAAAAAAATGAAATGCTGTATAGCATTTTTAGAGCCGGGAGTGTCCGAGTACAAGTTCGGCTCGCAAGATGCAAGTCTTTTAATTTGACTCCCGTAGGCGACCTGCGCCTCGTGATGAGGATGAAATGATGATGAAGACGACACATACACCCAGCCCCCGAGCCAGTGAAATTAACCAATTATGGTTAAAATTTCCGCCCCTTCCTGGAATTGAACACGGGACCCCTATGACCAAAGGCCAGCACGCTAACCATTTAGCCTTAGAGCCGGAAATTTACCCGGTGATCACATTCTACTATCTTCCGTGTGCGGCCAGAATACGAGCGTTCTAGTTTCGCCTTCCAGAAAATCTATGGAAACACCAGACGTAAAGCTCATAGAAGCAAATCCGCCACGTGCCCCCAAGCCAGCCGGGAGCTCCACATCCTGACTTATACACCACTTCCAGCGGTTACCGAGAGGGGCCTCAAGGGAGCTGTCAGTCGCATTACCACGTAACATTATTATTATTATTATTATTATTATTATTATTATTATTATTATTATTATTATTATTATTATTATTATTATTATTATTTCTTGCGTTTCAGCCTTCAGCCAGCTATGGACCACGCTATTTCAACTGTTTCCTGTCTTGAGTTTTAACACTCACCAGGTACTCCCGCATCTTTCTTCTGTGAGCTTCCTTCTGTTCTTCGGTCTAAATCTTGCCTCTTCATTTTAGGTTTTGTTCGAAAACTCTGTACACCATCAAGTAGTTTTTTTCTTTAAATGGTCACATTGCAAGAAGTATTCACATATGATCCCTATTTTTTTATAAATGCTTTTCCACCTCGGCGAACAGGACACTTTATTTTTCTTATTCAGAAAGGAGGCGAAGATTTGACTAGACTATCTTTCTGGTCTCATTCGTGTTAAGCGACCATAGACAAAAGTCCTTCTGGTCCTAATAGTGTCTGTTACTTTCTCCATATGCATACATATTTCATGATTGTGCCTTCTCCTTTATTATCCATTTTTCTTTACTGGGCCCTTTTTTGCATCTAGTTATTCAGCCAGATCTTTCATATTCAATGAGAGGCATTCTGCTTCATATACAACTTCAGGTCGAATTACTGTACAGTAATGTCTATGCTTGAATTTGAAATAAATTGACCGTTTGTTATAGATATCCTTGGTGAGGTTTCAGGCCATTTCCATCTAGTTGAAGCTTGATTTGGTCTTCGATGTTTCCACATAAAACTTACTGCTCTTTCCTGAAATTTTTACTAGTCCTTGGAGGAAGCTTTGCCATGATCTTTGATAGATAATAATCCAAGTCAAGATTTGCACTTCTCATAACCTTAAGGTCCTGGATCTCCCGATGTACTTTGCGGGAAATAGCGACAGGATCAATTTGGAATTTACCAAGTTTAGGATTTGGGATGTGTACATTTTCTATTTCCGGAGTAGGTGTTTGAAAGCAGTTGACTTCAAAACTAGGTTGAACGCCTTGCTAAGTTCGATGAGACTCTCTCCGTTGCGACTGGTTGACCAGTGGGCTGGATAGTCCCCAGCAATATTCCTGAATTTTCTTCCTTTTCCAAGTTGGCCATTACCGGGCGAGTTGGCCGTGCGGTTAGAGTGGCGCAGCTGTGAGCTTGCAACCGGGAGATAGTGGGTTCGAATCCCATTGTCGGCAGCCCTGAAGATCGTTTACCGTGGTTTCCCATTTTCACACCAGCAAATGCTGTACCTTAATTAAGGCCACGGCCGCTTCCTTCCCACTTCTAGCCATTTCCTATCCCATCGTCGCCATAAGACCTGTCTGTGCCGGTGCGACGTTAAGCCACTAGAAAAACAAAATGTTGGGCATTAAAATCTCCTAATAGGGTGTTAGTGTGTTGTTTGGGAATTTTCCAGAGAATGTCTTCAAGCTCTTCCCAGAATTTTTCTCTTCCTTCTTAGACCAGTCTTCTTGGCGTGATTTATTGGTGCATGCACATTTACCATGGTGTAGATTGTATTTGTGCCTCGAAGGGAAAGGATAGTGACTCAGCTGTTAGGGAAGTTGAAGTTAGTGATCGAATCTAATGTTTTCTTGCTGACAACAAAGCCTTTAAGCTCATGATTTGTTCAACACATCAACGCCCTTTTCTAAACCCTCCTTGATATTCTCCCAATTGCATTTCCAGTTGTGCCTCTGCCGTGGTTTGATTATATTATTATTATTATTATTATTATTATTATTATTATTATTATTATTATTATTATTATTATTATTATTATCATCTTTGTCATTAGTTTAAAGTCGCATGAACACTGTAGGCTTTGGGTTTTCAAGGGTTAAGAGACAGTAGGAAGTAAATATGGCCTTAATTGGATGCTCCTATGCTAAACACAGCCAAGCGACATTTAAAGAAAAAAGTTAATGAATTCGGGTGAAAGGATATAGCTCGCCCTATCCTATGCTAGAGGCAAAAACGGGTATTTGTATTTCAACAGAAGGAAGTCATTTACGGACGGAAGATGGTGACCACCCTAACGCAGAATTTCAGGGACTGAAGAAAATTTATTTCGCAATGCCCAGTGGCATTACAAAGCCTATTTCATTAATTCAGGCAATACTGTACAGATACGAACAATGTCGGGAGAGTACTTGAAATGAGAAGGTGAAGGTTTAGTTAAGAATAAACTCAATGAATAAAGTTGTACGTATAAAATAATTTCGGTGAACTGAACATGAGAGGAGTATGGAAGTGAATAGGGTACCTAGGAGGATGAGAGGAGTATGGAAGTGTATAGGGTACCTAGGAGGATGAGAGGAGTATGGAAGTGAATAGGGTACCTAGGAGGATGAGAGAAGTATGGAAGTGGATAGGGTACCTAGGAGGATGAGAGAAGTATGGAAGTGGATAGGGTACCTAGGAGGATGAGTGAAGTATGGAAGTGTATAGGGTACCTAGGAGGATGAGAGGAGTATGGAAGTGTATAGGGTACCTAGGAGGATGAGAGGAGTATGGAAGTGTATAGGGTACCTAGGAGGATGAGAGAAGTATGGAAGTGGATAGGGTACCTAGGAGGATGAGAGAAGTATGGAAGTGGATAGGGTACCTAAGAGGATGAGAGAAGTATGGAAGGGTACCTAGGGGGATGAGAGAAGTATGGAAGTGGATAGGGTACCTAGGAGGATGAGAGAAGTATGGAAGTGTATAGGGTACCTAGGAGGATGAGAGAAGTATGGAAGTGGATAGGGTACCTAGGAGGATGAGAGGAGTATGGAAGTGGATATGGTACCTAGGAGGATGAGAGGAGTATGGAAGTGGATAGGGTACCTAGGAGGATGAGAGGAGTATGGAAGTGGATAGGGTACCTAGGAGAAAATGGACTCGGTCATGCGAGGATAAGAGAAGGGGAGGGAAATCTGGACTGAGTGGCTCCGACGATAGAGCGCTGGTCTTCTGACCTCAAGTAGGCGGATACGATCCCGTGGTATTTGAAGGTGCTCAAATGCGCCATCCTTATATTGCTCGATTTACTGCTTCGTAAACGAACACTTTCAGTGCAAATTCTGACACCACGGCGTCTCGCAAAACCGTAAAAGTATTTCGTGTGATCTAAAACAAATAACACTTTTTAACTAAGGGGTGACCAAGTCGGCGATGCTTACACAGCTTTTAATGTTTTCATGGCAAGAGGCGTAGAAGTAATCGAGGCCAGAGTGCTAGTTGTAGCAGCCCTTATATATTGTCAGAAGCACGCAGATTGAGCGTTGGAAGGCATGACAGTCTATAATGGTGTTTCGTTTGATTTGTAAAAGTTAAGAAGTACCTACGTCCCGAGGTGAAGCATCCTTTTTCAGGAAGACTCACCGGTCTTCCTGCCATTCTTAAATCTCTGGCAGTACTGGGAATCGAACGCGGGCCTCAGAGGGCTACATCAAATAGCGCTAACCATTACGCAATGAATGCGTTCCTTTGATCAATAAACGTTTGCATTATTCTTTGCACTGACAGAAGTACAGTACAATATCATCGCCTAACTCTTACGACAACAGATGAACGGATATTTTAATGCATATTATATACGCAGTAGTGTTGAACAATTCATGTTACGGTATTGGATAGTAAGTTACGAGCCTAAAATTCAATACCAATAATATATTAATTATTAAATAATTTAATGGGTCATTTGGAAAGGGGTGCATGTCCACAAAAGTAAATTTTACAGGAGAGACAAAATCTGAATAAACTGTGAATGAGAGAAACTATCAAAACTGGATTTTGGTAATGCGCGTAAATAGTAAAGAGCCATTTATTTCCATAATACGGATTTCTATTCAATTCCTAAACGGAATAATAATCCCGTAATGTTTTCTGGAGATGTACCATTTTCCAAGTGAACTGAATTTTCTAAGAAATTACGCACACATTTTTAATCTCTGTCTTTTTCATTTTGCTTTTAATTATATTTTATCATTACAATGTCTCATGCAATCAACCTGTATCATTTACAAAACAGAAAATTAGGAAATGGTCCCAAACTTTGCACATAAATTGTTTTGATAAACAAAATTACATCTTTTGTTTATAGTCACAGACTGTACACTAGGGAAAAAACGAAAACAGTTAATCGCTTCCCGGTAAGAGGATCGGAATGCTTCTTCTTTCAGTGCTTCGTGCGCAGTATTTGGCCAGTTCTTCACAATGTCATGGTAAAAACTGATATGTTCATCACCAAGATACTGTATAAATTTTCTAATGTCGTTGATCTTTTTATTATTAATGGAAAGTTTTCCAATATAGGCTTGAAAGTCAAGTATTGTTGGTAAAGCAGGACTAGGTTCAAGACGGCGTAGGCAAAGCAACTATTTTTGACATTTGTGGGAGGCTGGAGATCCACTTAGACATTGTTAACAAGTCCGGGTGTTTCACAAACCTACTTAAATTCACTGTACACAGAAATCTGGAAAAATATTTTATCCTTCCTATCTATGATTCTTACAAAAGGAGTAGTTAATAACACTGATTTCTTTTCGCGTGGATTAACGCGTTTACACTTCAATTGCAGGAATATGAGAAAACATGCATTTGGAAAAAAGTTAACATGTGCCCGTTTTCAAATGTCCTATTCAATTAAAAACGAACACCTTTTTTATTATTAAGGAAGTGATCCAAAAGTTGTGTTGTTTGTGCAAAGGTAAGTAAATCCTTCTACAACTACAGCAATACAATGGTGCATATTGCAAGTAGATTAGTTGTGGTAATGTGCCAAAATGTTCTCAGTGTTTTCTGATATCATGTACATGTCAATTGGTTCACTTTAATGGCGAACCATCCAAATGAAATTGACGGTTAACTGCCCGTCATTGTTTAAAAATAGAAAATCATGGGAAAACATATAGAATGGTTGCGTTTCTAACCCACCATCTACTGAGTGCACGCCTTGTGCTCAGGCGTGTGATCAAGCACACTGTACCTTCGCCTACCTTGAAACCACAAAGAGGAATAACATTGGTCCGTGTTCTAATAAGTTCCTCCAGGGACGCACCTCTTCATATTGTGGGACATTGCGGCTGGCAGTTGTGTACGTGAGGCCGCACTTAAGTGCAGGCTAGGGATCCACACGTCGACTGAGCTAACAAACTCCTAGAATGTTATTGATCGTGGATATGGGGACCCTTGTCTTCGCACATCCCGGATGGCCATACCCAGAACGATGGTTTATTTCCGAACACTGCAATGATCGCAATACTCCCTGTCAGGGCGAGAATTTCCTCAAAATATAACCCAGGCAAATCTATAGGGGAATCTATTGTATGATGTACTTTGACCTGTAACATGTGAGTTACGGCTTCAGAGGCCTGAGGCACAGCTGCATTGGAATTGAAAAACACAGTGAACAAGAGGAGATATGTAGTAAAAGTATTCACGAGAAATTAAAGAATATCCAAGAGACATACTCCGTACTACGGTTACCAAACCAAATTATGTGAATGTAGCACATCGCCGTTGAAAACTGCCATGCGAAATATTTCAGCTTAGAACTATGGCTTTTAATGTTCTGTCATTTAAGGTTCAATATTTTGCCAGTAAATTCAAAGAATTTTTGCTCTTAATGACTATGAGCTGTGGGTCAGTATTTCTCCAAAACATTATCATATAGCGGTTTTCGCAGGCGGCCCATCGACGATATGAAGGAGACACGACAATGCAGTAAATATATGTTTCATTTATTGGCTGAAAACTCAGTGCAGTGGCCACCAGGTCACAGGGCCCCAGATTCGATTCCAGGCCGGATTTGGGATTATAGTCACGTTCAACTGCATTAGGTTAATTCTTCTAGCTCTGAGGCAGAGTATCTATGATCGTTATAAAACACATCTTCATCTACATACAACACCATTCACTACCAATCACCACAGAAACACTCAAAACTGAATACATCCCTCTACGTAGGGTTGTGCCAGTCCGGTCTCGCGGTGTAGGGGGCAACGCGTCCGCTTGTCACCCGGTGGACACTGGTTCGATTCCTGGCCGGATCATGGGTTTTTAATTGTAAATGTTTAATATCCTTGGCCTGGGGACTGGGTGTTTGTGTCGTCTTTAACGTTCGTTTCCTCACATTTAACACTCTACACTTCCGCAATTCCAATTACACGCATGTTCAGATCATGTGGTGTAAGTAGTGGCAAATATCTCTAGAGGTCGACGCCACGAACAAATGTAATTTAAATAGGTTGTGTCAGAAAGGGCATTCGGCCATAAAACTGGGCTTAAACCACACTGGTACCTATCCCTATAATTAGAAAAGGCCAGAAAAGAAAGAATAAAGTTGTTCATCATTTACAGGGTAAATTGGCAAGCCCTCCTATATCAAACATCATATTTAACAAATTGTACACAATACCTAAAGTATTACAACCGGTGAACTGCCTTACATACATTCATAGAGACATGTTCAGGCCGAGTGACTTGGATGGAAGGGCGCTGGCTTTCTGCGTCCAGATTGAAGGGTATTCGAAGGAGCCCAAATATGCCAGCATGATGTCGATAAATTTAGTGGCACGTAAGGTAAATCCTGCGAGATAAATGTCCTGCAACTTGGCATCCCTGAAATCCATAAAGCAGTTGCTGGAATGTCAAATCAATAACATCCATACAAAGATGTGGGACAGCAGAGTAACATAGACACTGACTTCTCACTAAAGTGGCCGTGGATCAAATGTTCGTGGGGTATTTGAAATGACACTCCTATAGTTCATATTATAGCGGCCATGACCATGTCACTACAATGTGGCTCACACAGCCGACCTCGTTGGTGTTGCACTCCTATGCTCAACATAGTGGGTTCGATTCTTGTAAGTTCCATGGCATTTTCCATGCATAAAACCGTACAGTTGACATTTAGAAAGTTGAAGTTTAGACAGGATTGAAATTTCAAAGTCTGTGGTTATTTATCTTTACCCTATCACTATGAATATTTTACCACTAATTTCTATTAATTGCATGAGAACTCTATTAAAATTTAAAATGAACTTATTTTATTTCCTAAGTTATTAATTTTCTCATGAAGCGTGTAATTTGTGCAATCGTTTTTTATGATACTGTGCTTATATTTAGCTTCAAGGTTCACCATCTACGCTCCATCAAAAACTGGATTTGGATTAGGTGCATTTATATTGTTCGTGGTGTATTTTACTGTAGTCACCATGGACAACGGCTGAGTGGCCTAGAATGTGGACCTGGCAGTTTGTATACCAGTTGCTGTACTGCATAATAACAGTGGGCATTTCGTACGTATTTTGAGTCATGGCCCTCCTCGTGCTCAGTCGGCTAGGGCTATACAGTCCACCATGGTCCCTAATCCGTTATAGAAGAAATTCTTGCTGGGACTTTGAGTAAGTAGCATAGCATCCTACTTCACAAAAATGTACCGAGCATGTTCATAACGTTCTGAGCAACTCTTGGACCTATGCGAGTGATGAGGTCCCACTTCCATTTCACAGTCGTGAGTCATGAGTTCAATAGTGTGGAACGGTCACCTGAGTGCTTATACAAGTTATCGGTCTAACCTGGAGTCCAGTACCTTGGAAACAATTTGTTAAGCGAAATGAAATTCGAAAGGAAGCTATGAATATTAATGGGGATTATGGACGAATGGCTCAGAGAACAGGATGGGTTTGAATGAATAAGGGGTTAATTCTTTTCGAGTAAGGTGAATTAAGAAGGAAGTGCTAGAGGATTTGGGCAGAATATGGAGTACGACCGTTCATCTAGAAAAAACATACCATGCAACTTCGTTTCTGTTAGACACGCGAAATGAGTTAATATTGTGCATAGATTTCGTGTATGGAAGATTTAGGACGAGAATTACTTCAGTAAATTCACAAGTTTCGTAAGCGATGAGTAGTGTGCTAGGGTCCATATGTTTATGCAGTAATAGGTTAGAATGCAGACTTACTGAAGAGGTTAACCAGTATAGAGTACCCTGCACAACTGTTATGCTATGAGGTTTGCATAAATATTAGGGGGTAAGTACATTCAAAATTCGTGGAATTTATGTAACTCTCACTAAATTACGAAAGAGTGGGCCAGAGGACACTTCATATTAACCACATTAGTTTGCATTCCAACCTACTGCTGCATAAGAATCCGGGGTCCGATCATCACCATGTAATATCATATTCAATGACCTCTCACACCACCAACTCCCTAACGTGGCTGTTGAGAATTACTTGTACCCTGTGGAGAAGTTTAAGTAGGGAGGATCGTCATAAGTAGCTCTCGGATTTTTATGTAATATCAATGTGCAAAATGTGTAGCCTTCATGAATATTAATGAAACGTGCATTATTCACAAAATATGGAAATATCGAATATGGCGTAGTCTATACCTGTAAGTTTTCATTCTAACATATGACTGCATAAATATCCAGGCCTTAATTATTGTCGTAGGCAGGGTCAACGGTAAAGACAGGATAGTGCTAGTGTACGCATTCAGTGCGAAAAATGGAGGTAGAACGTTTTTCCTTTTAAATATTTGTTTATAATCTGCATTACGTCGCACCTACACTTTAGGTCTCATGGCGAAGTTAGGATAGGAAAGATCCAAGGGTGGGAAAGAAGTGACCGTAGCCTTAAATAAGGTACAGCCGCAACATTTCCTTGGTGTGAAAAGAGGGAAACTACGGAAAGCCATCTTCAGGACTGCTGACATTGGGATTCGAACTTCCTATCACCCGAATGCAAGCTGATAACTACGTGACATAAACCGCACAGTCGCTTGCTCGGTGGAGATAGAGCTGAATGATATCAAAAGGAAAAGAAATGGAAATGGATGACATACGAATGGGAAGCAGTGAATGTACCTCGGTGCAGGTAAGCGATTAGCAGTTGCGAATTCATTCTTCAACTATAAGTGTGGGAAGGGGAAACTGATCCATAACAAGTATAACGTTATTGGCTTTACGTCCAAATAACTGCTTGTATGGTTTCCGGAGACGCCGAAGTGCCGAAATTTAGCCCCGCAGGAGTTTCTTTACGTGCCAGTAAATATACCGGCACGAGGCTATCGTATTTGAGCACCTTCAAATACCACCGGACTGAGCCTGTATCGAACCTGCCAAGTTGGGGTCAGAAGACTAGTGCCTCAACAAATAAAATGAAACAAAAATAATCATGGGCATGAAAGTAAAAAAGAACGATAAAATGACGTCATAATGAAAAACAAGTAACATACAAACTGAAAAATACAAGCCAATGCATAAGCAGAACACCGTACAAAATAAAGTAACGGAAATACATGTACGTTAATAAATAATCTACTGTATGTACAAGAAGTTAAAAGCTAAATATTATGTACATTAGACTAAAGGAGCAAACAATAGAAACCTAACATTAATTATAAGAAACAGCAGTGTTCTTCTGCTATACAGTAAAATGGCAATGTTGCAAGCCTACATTCTACTATCACACAACCTATCATACGTCACCGATCACACGGAACAATCAGCAGTATTCAATAGGTAAACTCTCCATGCAGTCATAAATTTTGATATTGACTTAAGAGTTCCTGACTGCAGCTGGAACTGAATTCAAAATTCGTGACGCACCAACAACGAAGGATCAATATTATACATCGAAGAGTGGTTGACGGGATTAATAAGCCTCCGTGGCTCAGGTGGAAGCGCGTCGGCCTCTCACCGCTTGTTTCCGTGGTTCAAATCCTGGTCACTCCATGTGAGATTTGTACTGGACAAAGCGGAGGCGGGACAGGTTTTTCTCCTAGTACTCCGGTTTTTTCTGTCATATTTCATTCCGGCAACACTCTCCAATATCATTTCATTTCATCTGTCATTCATTAATCATTGTCCCAGAGAAGCACTACAGGTTTCGGCAGCCGGCTCAATTCCTATACTCGCCGCTATTTGGGGCCTTCATTCATTCCATTCCTGACTTGATCGAATGACTAAACAAGCTGTGGATTTTCATTTTTTTTCATTTGACAGGAATAGCGAGGTAACTGTCAGATCTAATGTAACAATTATTATGGAATGAGGACAATAAATGGAATTTTGAAGAAATGTATTTGGGTGGATATTCATTAATCGTCGCTATAAGACATCTGTGTCGGTGCGACGTAAAGCAAATAGCAAAAAAAATTTCACTCAGAGTTTCAGTTGAGTATCCACATGAGTATACCAACCACCGGTAAATACGCGTGTTAATATCCCTCCTTTGTGAAGTAACACACTAATGATCCGCACTCTTACAACTTTGAAAATTGAAATACATTCTATTTCAGAATTTAAGTAATCTTGGAAACTTACAAATGAACGAGTTATGATGGTGTGATGTTTGGAACATCACAGCATGTAATAAATTATTTAACTATGTAATTAGTTGAAAAGATATATATATATATTATCACTGGTAGGTCATATTTAATTCATTATATATATTGCACCCATAATCGAATGGGCATAATAGATGCATAAATTAAATGATTGGAATTCGCATATGTGAAGACTACAGAAGGCAGGGAAAAGCTTGCAATTTTACAAAGCGCCACCCAAGGAGACGTACTGGCTGGAAATATATCCGTAGAGTACGCTTTAAGTCACGTACAGGAAGTAGCTGGCTAAGTGATCTCTCAAATAAAGTTTTATTACACCGAAGAATGCAGACTTTCTATCTGGATTTCTCACGGGAATCGGCACGTTGGAATGTGCCCAACCCTAGTGTGGGAGGGAGAAAGCGATAATACCTATCACCCCTCGATAGCCAAGTGGTTGTGCCCAAGCCGCGAGGCGCGGGAAGATCTCAACCAATCATAAAATTACAAAATTTGCCGCCTTATCCTAGCGGGAATTCAGTATTCAGTATTTCACTATTTGGTGACGGAAATAGCAGTGAAACACGGTGTCCTGATCTGAGAATAATATTTGAGGAATTATTCAAGCAAATGCGTGGTTAATTATTTCTTGAATATTAAGTTACAACTTTGTGTGGAAGAGTGGTTTCGTCCAGGAAGCAAATTGTCATGGCGGGAAAGCGCCATAAGCGAACAGTAAATAGGTCGGATGACGCGTTTCATTTTTTAAATAACCTACGATCGTTTATGAAAGCGCAGTTCAACACATCAATCGGACCAAAATTTGGAATATTTAGAATACATCTCCTGAACATTTGACATACGGACAAGTGGTAAATGATCCAAGGTGCCGTAGTAATCCGCCACATCCCTTCCAGTGGAACTATTTTTGAGGTGGGGGTGTGAGTGTTTACAAAACCGACAACAGCAGAGTGCTGAGTGTTCAGTTTCACTTGAAATTTCAGTGTATTGAGGTGACTCTTCAGAAGGCGCTAAGAGACGGCTTTGGCAGTCGAGTGAGTAAAGTCTTTAGGCAGAAGATGAACATTTAGGCAGAACTTTTATTGAACATTGGAGTATAGGAAGATATTCAGACAATCGTTCCACTTAAAATGACAATGATAGTTATTTCTTGACACTTTCATAAAATAACTCATAACGTCATGTGACCGGCGGAAGCGGAGACGAACATTGGAAATTTTAATAACATGTAGCTGTAGAACATTCCTTTCGTCACATATAACTTGTACGCTAATGCTCTAGTGGAGAAGTTATAGTTTTGGAGGACAGTATTTTTTATAAGATTTCTCCATATTTCAGTGGGAACGTTGTATTTAATTTCCACAGTTTCATAGAACTGCCATTTAAATTGAGACCTTGGGAGCAGAATATTAGTTGAGCTAATTACGCGAGGGTGACCTTGTTTACTAGTGGAATGCAAGGGTACAAGGACTGGGGTCCAGTGTTATTGTCAGAGTAGGGTGAACGACCAGTAATCCCTTATACAAACAAACTGTGTGGGCTGAGCAGACAGCAGAGACCGCAGAGGTGACCAAGCCAGGTAACTTGTTCCAGACATTCAACGTCTACACGTCAGGTGCTACACGCTGTAATTAGTATTTTCTTCACATGAGTGTATAAAATGCGTGTGTTCGTATAAAATTTATCGTGTGCAACGCAAGTATAAAAATGGATCCAGTGCGTGTGCATAAAGTGTTGGATATCCTCATCGAGATGGAGAAGGAGCACTAAATCCATGTAACGGAGGCTGGCAGATGACCCAGCCTGCCTCCCAGCACAAAAGGTAAAGCAATGAGCATTATTTGAAAATGTAAAATAATTGAGGACTATGAACAATCAGTGATCAAATGTAGGTTAGCAATTTAGGTAGGCTTGTAAATAATAATGTCACGTACCGGATGATATAATTAGATTTTGATATCCTTTGCGGTTAGAGTTAGGAGTGATTCGGGATATAAATGCCATGGCGTCACAGTAATAATAATAATAATATAATAAATATGATAGTCAGATAAGTTTCGTACTTTTTTCAGGAGTTTTATCACATGTTTTTGAATCATTTTCTAGCGTGAGTTATTTTTGACATATGGGAATCCTAATATTTATTATTAATTCATGTCTAGTGTATTTGCAGATTTTGATAATAATAATAATAATAATAATAATAATAATAATAATAATAATAATAATAATAATTGTACCGGGCGGTACACCTCTACACCGTTTATTTAAAAGTTGCGCCAGTTGAAACTCCTCTTCTGGAGGAAGGTTGAACTTTATCTATTCTATTAATTCTCTACTTTCCCAGAAGATGTCACCACGTGGAAAATTTTGAGTTTTTGAACTGTGTCACTTTTGATGTGTTTTTGTTTCGCTTGAAGTAAGAAGTGTGAACTTTCTCTTATAGAGGACACTACTGAAGATCAACAATAGTGCAACCTAGTGCGGAGTCAAAGAACTATTTTGTTGGAGAAATTTTTATTTCAAGAGTTTGTTCTTTGTTAAATTTCTTTCTGTCATGGTTTAAGTTGGCTGTATACCCCTCTTTTTCCCCTTATTTTGGATCTAGCCAATCCCGAATTTCTTTAATTAATTTTCCACCAATAATGTGTTTCTTCTTCCTCTAGGTAGGGGTTTCTTTTCCCTAGCCAATAAAAACTTTGAGGGAGGGTGTTTTATTTCCCCTAACGCCTAGAATCTTCCGCGAGAGGATATAAACTGCTGATTTTGGGGTCTCCGGGCCACTTTTGTTCCATCTCTCAGTGTGTAAAGTACATAGCAGGAGGCGGGAAGCGCCTCTTTCTTCACCAGCTGTTCAACTTCAGGTAATGGCCTCTTAATAACATCTTTTCTAGCTAGAGTTGGCAGTTTAACTCTCGCGGCGGGTTCTAGGTCTTCCACCATGTAACTTTCCTTTCAAATGTAAAAGCAACTGGTATCTATTCTATCTTTCAAACTACATATCGGGATAGAGAGTGCTTAACCCTCTCGAGCTCCCACTCACATTGTTTTGAGGTGAACTTATTTTTCGCAACCTATTCTTCAGTAATGTAATGTAAGTTTGTGTTTTCTTAAGTCACCTCAGTAGTATGGGATTAGCCCTTGCATCAGCGGCCTAAGAGCCAACGTAGGTCTTAGAAACAAAGTGTATTAAGGAGTGCAAGTTCGCCTCCTCTCAAATTGTGATTTTAGAGGTCACGTAATTAACCTTCTTTTCATTTATTAGACCTCAGTAGATTGGGTATTTCTCCCCTGTGTTTTGGTCCGTTGAGGACAACTTGAAGGTGGAGTTTGGTGTAGCCTTTGAGAGGCTTAAATTTTGAGAGCGTGGGGCTCTTTTGAAAATCGAGTGTCATATGCCTCGTGGAGGCTTTTTAGTGTAATTTGGAGCAAGGGCTCCGAGGTATGAATGGGGTTTTCTGCCCCTCTGTTGAAACTAGTGTCTTTGAGGTAAAACTGGGCTGATTGCCCAAGCATTGTGTTTTCGGGGCTCGAAGCCCAAATCCTGTAAATATTGTGACTCCCCGTTGATTTGCTACATTGTACCTGCCATGCTTGTTATATCTTTGTTTTGAAAAGAAAATATAACCTTGTTAAATTTTGAAATTAATTTCTCTTTAGTAGCTTGAGATCCATTCACCACCCAGCACCTTCTTTCACGCCTACCTACCACAAAAACACGGTAACAATAATAATAATTGGGAATTTTATTTGGTGACATTTGATTTTATGGATGCTGCGTGTTATTTTGATGTTTATTTAGCTGTAATTATTGCGCATCCAATTTGGTATTTCATGTTTACGTGATCACGTATTAGATGACCATTTGCGGTATGTCTCATAACTTTCATTGCTGTGATGTAACGTTCAACACGAAACTTGCTTTACTTTACGAGTACATTGGATCCATATTTTTGATAGCTGTGTATTTGGCAGGCAATCTTGTTATTACAGTCGATAAATAAAGACAGGGAAACCATTGACAGTCAGCTCTGATAATTCATGGCATGTGAGTGAAATAAGATCAAGAAAATGAACAAAGAGATAGTAATGTCCCTGATGACGATAATTATGAAATGATAAATGTGAGATTTGAAGAACATGTCGTATAATAGTGTCGTAATAACGAATATGTGAACGACACAATGTGTTATTGGAGTTATTTCGCCCGCGTGATATGAGGAAGGCTATGTTGAGAAGCGCTACGATAAGAATAATGTGATGAATAAATAGAATTGAGAGATAAACGATTTAACTGACAAAGTTAAGACTTCGACGACATGTGTGATAGTTGTAGGCGGAAAGCCTGTGCATTTCAAATATTTTCCCAGGGACAACATGGTGCTCGGAAATAGACGAATTGGAGTCCGAGTCAAGTCATGAACAGAGCGACCGAACAATGGGTAGTTTTGATAGTCATTGGTGATCAGTGATGACATAATATTCAGAGTTATTATCCGTAAAAGGTTGGGTGATGTCATGCCCAGTTACGTCTGATATTAAGAGGTTGCCGTCAAATTCACTTAGTTGTTATTTGAATCATTTGGGAGTAATTTCCACATCACGATTTTGCGGATGTAATTAAATTTGATAGGCAGTGATCACGTGTATTTTGAGATTTTTTGTTATGCTTTTCCTTTCCTTAGTGGATTTTTTTGTCACCGTATTTTTATAGCGTCTGATGGTACTTGAATATTGTGATGGTTTAATGATGTAAATAGGTAGAGTAGTCAGGTTATTTTGAAGTTAGTTGTTTCTTCTGGAGCAGTTGTTTCTCCATTTATCATGTTTATTTTGTACATACATATTTCATGTGTTAGGTTAATAGATCACTGATGGTTCATAGTTAAAATCAATGTAGTAGGTATGCTCAAGCAGCAAGACAATTGGATGCCGTTATGCATCACTAGACCAAGCGCCAAAACTTGGTTGCGAGATAATCGCGTTTAAATTTGGTTCTATGTGTAAATTCGAGAGAACATAATTTTGCTAAATATGGTATTACTGGTGTTGTAGGATAATAGATTGTACCTTCTCACCAAATTTCAACATTTTTATACTCGCACTGCATAGATTTTCTTGAAGAAATGGCGCTTAGTCTACTGATGCAATTTAAGGTTTTTCACAAGTACGAATAATGCATCACGATGCTACACCGTTAACCCCTTACTGTTGAGTATCTACAGAGTAAAACTTCAAAAAACATGACGTGGCGGCAGCCATGATTAAAACCTGAATCTCCTACTGTCTGGAAAGGCCCGCTAAGTGCTTGATGCACTGCGAGCTGCGCCACAACTCCGGTACATTATTCAAGTTTTAGATGGAGAAATTCTAGATGAGAAGCTATTCTCTAAAGTCGTTGCTATAACGACTTACTGATTTGAGGAATTTCAACTTATCTGAGTCAAATACATTGGTAAGACATGAGCCATTGAAGTCTGTACAATTTTTGAATAGATTTTCCTTCACGATAGGCCTATTATATTCTGAGAGTAGGCCTACAGTATTGACGTGATACTTTTAAGCCTGTGGGTAAGTTTTGTTCTGCTTGAGACAGAAAATGTGATTCCAGATATTTTCTCCCATAAATACACACAAATCACTGGACAGGTGATAAGATTGTTGCACTCAGTTCATTCAAACCTGAAATCAGGATCTCCATTAAATCCATGTACGTCATCCATGAAGATTCTGGTAAAATTGTTTGGCATCTGCAGGTGTTAGGTGCATCAGCAAACAATAGTATCTTAGTTTGGCTTCAGAGATAGGTTTTCCCCTTTTGACCACAGAGGTATGAATGCCTGGTGAAAGGGAACTCTTTTTTCCAGTGGTCGTCCCTGTCTTGACTTATTTAGATTTACTTCCTCAGATTCACCATCAAATTCTAGAGAATGATTTTCAGATGCAACCTTCTTAGCAAGCTGCATTAATAGCATTGTCCTTCTCCTTACTTTTGGAAGTACTTGATACATCGCTGAACTTCGTCACTTGATAAACCACTCAATGTATCACCACGTAAAAATGTCAGCACTATCGAAAACGCGGGCTCCCTCGCTGTCATCCGCGCGCCATGTGAGGAATGTGGCGCTTGGTCTAATGATGCAGACAGGAACATCGCATAGTCTACTGATGCAATTTACATTTCTACTGATTCCCGCTTTTTCGCTTAGGTTTTCTGTTTACTAACAACTAACGGCATCTTGTAATGCATTGGGGAATTTTTTTATAAATAGTTCAAGCCTTCCTCTACAAGATGGGGCTAAAATCTCAATTTTCGTCAAATGGCGCTTAGTCTACTGATGCATAACGGCATCCAATTGTAACTAACAAGCTTTTGAAAACCACTACAAGTTTAGTTAGGTAAATGAATAGACCTTTAATGATAAGTTCGGTCGTGAGTGCCGCAAATTAATTAATCAAACAAGATGGAATCCGCCTCCATCAAAGTGGAGATCATAATTTATTCATTCTCAATGGAAAAACAAGTAGCGGCAGACTAGATAAATAAAACTAATTTGTGAAAGGGTCGAACTCATTTAATAAGATTAAATTTTTGGCACTTAGCCTAATTTATTTTATTTATTTAAGTGTCCAGACTATCACAGCCAATAAGATATAAATCAACTAAATAAGTGATTGTTAGTACTCAGTGTTTGGTATGATAATTTTCTTGGTTCAGCCACAAGGTATTAAATGTGTGGCAAAGTTACATAAAACGGTAAGGGATACCGTGTTCATGGAATTTTCCTTTATTTACACATGGTTACTGTACACCAGTATTAATTGATAGTTAGGTTGTTGCCAATTTTGTATGAACTTGGATTTAACAAACTTAGGAAGCCCATAAAGTAAAGGTCAGTGTGATTAATTAGTTGATCAATTAATAATTTATACAAATTCAGTTGACAGAAAGGACGATTCAAGTGTGCTTTGAGAGGTGTTATTCAAATGAGGCTGTATATTTGTTAGACCAACAGTCTGTTGTGGTCGTGTCATGTACATGAGAGACTTTAGTTCGATGGTGATCATCATTATTAAATTTAATCGACCTTCAGGCGAGATCATTAAGACGGATGATTAATCGTTGTAAAGAACACTTTTAAATTGTTTTAATTTCAATAATTCTATTTTATTTTATTTGATTTCACTCCATTTAAATTTCATTTTTCACATTTTTGCCAATTTTTGTTAATAAACCATTTTTATAATTTATACTTAATTCAGTCTATGGGTACCGTCATTTACTAGTTAGCTGACCCTCCATATTTCATTTCCTCACCCCCGATGTTGTGTGGCCTGTCAACCCCGAGGAGAGCTGAAGGACGTTACCAGCCCTGAGGAGAGAAGAGTCTAGGCGAGCGGTAGGTATTATTTTCATGTCATTATTTTCAGGAGCAGTCGGCGCATCAAACAAGTAAGAAGAATACCGCATCGGGTGCCTTAAAAGGGCACAATATATATACTAGCAAGATACCCGTGCTTCGCTACGGTCTTATAATGAAATTTATAATTCAATGCTTAACGTTTTATGTATGATCCGCCGAAATTCGCGATCTAAATCGTTTTCTTAGAGAATCCACCAAAATACGTGATCTTATTCGTTTTCTGAGAGATTACGGCAATGTTCCTCCCATTTTACAATCTTTCTTTCCAGCAATCGATTTCGTACTTCCCGAGCTAGGTCCAGGTATTCCACCCGATCAGTTGGGTCCCTAAATCTTTGCCATCTGTTCCTATAAGCATTTTTAATATGGGTCAAATCCTTGACGATATCCGGCGTGGTGTCGTCTCGGGTGCCGTGGCGGTACTGAACCCGCAGTTGGACTGCAATCTTAGTCATTACCCGGCCAGGACCAGTTTCCGCACATTTTGACGACGGTCCAGAATATTATTATTATTATTATTATTATTATTATTATTATTATTATTATTATTATTATTATTATTATTATTATTATTATTATTATTATTAGGGCGGGTATGTTAGTTGAATCCGGTCTAGAAAGCCAAGAATAACGGCCGAGAGGATTTGTCGTGCTGACCACCCGAAACCTCGTAATCTGCAGGCCTTCGGGCTGAGCAGCGGTCGCTTGGTAGGCCAAGGCCCTTCAAGGGCTGTAGTGCCATGGGGTTTGGTTTGGTTTTATGTTAGTTGGATTTAGGTTATTATTATTATTATTATTATTATTATTATTATTATTATTATTATTATTATTATTATTATTATTATTATTATTATTATTATTATTATTATTATTGACGGTCTGGAACCCACAACAGAATGCAAGGCAGCTACTTGGCGGTAAATGGCATCTGCAGCCATTGTCATCGCTGACCATGTAACCAGCACCATCGTCGCGCGTAGGCAAGTGTACGAGATTTCTGGCGACACGAATGATATACTTCCCTGCACTATTGACTTTATTATAGAGGTGAACAATTGCACGGTCATTATCACTTCTATTGTTTATTTCAAATGTGTTTAAATTTTTATTTACATGCCAGGAGAATCTACTGTAATCTAACTTTATGTTCTCTAAAAGAAAGTATGGTTCTTGAAAACGAACCCAGGAAAGATTAAAAATGATCGATTTATGATCAGAATAAGTACATTACGAACATTAAAATCAATTGGTCTCAACTCCTTTTTCACCCCACCGCCGTTAAATTGATTTAACCCCCCCTCCCCCAAAGAAAGGCGCGTTTCCTTATGTTCAAAGGAGATTCCAAATACCAATGTTCACGTCTGTTACCTTCAGTTCTGAGATATAAGTATCCCCTATAAAAATATTCACTTTGTTCAATACCTTTCACACTCCCCCCCCCCCCCGGCCCTTTAAATGAATTTCCCGTTAAAAATACTTCTTTCCTTAACAGTAAAGGATCTTCTGAATACCATTTATTACGACTCTAACATCTTCAGTTTTTTAGACATGTGTCCTCATGAAAGGAATTCAGCTCCTTTTCACCCCGTCCCCCAAGATGATTTTCCACCAAAACGCTTTTTCTTTTGTTTTTAAAGGAGATCCAAGTACCAGTTTTCACGTCTGTAACATCTTTAGTTTTTATTAGATGCAAGTATCCTCATACAATTAATTCAATTAATTTTTCAAATTACCTCCCCCCGCCCTTAAGTGGATTTCCTAAAACAAAAATTACGTATTCCTATATTTTTAAAGTGGATTCCAAATACCAAATTTCACGTCTGTAATGTCTTCAGCTTTTTAGATATCAGTATCCTAATTAAAAGTATTCAACCCCACCTTCAGTCACTTTTACCTCTGCTCCCAAGTGGTTTTTCAGAAAACCGAAAGTATATGTTTCTTTATTTTTAACAGAGATAAAAAATACTATTTTTCACTTCGGTAACATGTTAAGTTTTTTTATATATGCTGTAGAAATGCTCATTTTAAAATTTCACCCCCTTTTTAGTTCCCCTTAAGTGGACTTTCCAAAAACAAATCACCTATGTTTCTTTACTTTTACAGGAGATTCCAAATACCAATGTTTACGTCTGTAACATTTTATGTTTCTGAGATATACTGTAGATATAGTCTTTCTAAAAATTCACCCCAATTTGTCACTCCTGTTTAACATCCATTAATTGGATTTTCCAAAAAGCAAAAATACGCGTTTCTTTATTTTCAAAGGGGAACCCAAATACCAGTTTTCAGGTTTGCAATATCTTCTGTTTCTGAGATATAAGTATCCCCATTTAAGGCATTCAACCCCCTTTTCGCCCCTTTTCATCCCTCCTATTGGTATTTTCCGAAAACAAAATTACGTGTTTCTTTATTTTTAATGGGGATTCTATATACCAATTTTTGCATCTGTACACTTTAAAAGTTTTGAGATATAAACACACTAATTTTAAAAATTACCCCCCCCCCTTGTCACCCACATTAGTTGGATTTACAAAAACAAAAAATTACCTGTTTCTTTATTTTTAACGGAGATACCATATACCAATTTTCAGGTCTGTATTATCTTTAGTTTCTAAGATATAGGTATCCTCAGTACATCCATTCAACCCATTTTCAGCCTTCTTCACCCTTCCTATAAGGATTTTCCGAAAACAAAAAATACGCGTGTCTTTATTTTTACAGGAGATTCTAAATACCAATTTTTAGATCTGTAAACTTTAAAAGTTTTGAGATATAGGTACACTCATCTTGAAAATTCACCCCCTTTTCACCTCCCCATTAATTGGATTTTCCAAAAACAAAAAATACAAATTTCATTATTTTTATAGTAGATCCCAAATACGAATTTTCAGGTCTGTAATATCTTCAGTTTCTGAGATA
The DNA here is from genome assembly GCF_040414725.1 of Anabrus simplex. Lineage (NCBI taxonomy): Eukaryota > Metazoa > Arthropoda > Insecta > Orthoptera > Tettigoniidae > Anabrus > Anabrus simplex. The sequence continues at coordinate 1,208,551,906 of NC_090266.1, read as the reverse complement.
TAAGTATCCTCATTAAGGGCATTCAACCCATTTTTCACCCCCTTTCGCCCCTCCTATTGGGATATTCCGGAAACAAAATAATACGTGTTTCTTTATTTTTAAAGATGATTCCAAATACCAATTTTTGCATCTGCAAACTTTCAAAGCTTTGAGATATAGACACACTCATTTTAAAAATTCACCCCCTTTCCAACCTCCCATTAATTGGATTTTCCAAAAACAAAAAAATTGTGTTTCTTTATTATTAAAGGAGATTCCAAATACCAATTGTCAAGTCTGTAATATCTTCAGTTTCTGAGATATAAGTATCCTCATTACAGGCATTCAACCCCTTTTTCACCCTTTTTTCACTCCTCCAATTGGGATATTCCGAAAACAAAAAATACGTGTTTCCTTATTTTTAGAGCAGATTCTAGGTACCAATTTTTAAATCTGTAAACTTTAATGTTTCGAGATATAGATACATTCATTTTAAAATTTCACCCCCCTTTTCACCCCCTTAGCGACGGGATATCCAAAAATCCTCTCTTAGCGAACACCTACATGTTAATATGAACCCATCCCCAAATGTTCATTTTTTTATGTCGAGTAGTTTTGGTTCGGCGATGATGAATCAGTCAGTCAGGACAAGTTCTTTGATATATATAGATATATAGGGTTTTAATCATCCATTTCACATCATCATTTCATTTCTTTGTATCGCGGCTATAACGTATTCTGAACGAACGACTTATTGAGTAAAGTACTTAAAATCATTTGTATTAATAGCTTGCAGTACATTTCCCAATAGCCGAAGTCAGGGGACCGGAGTCAGCAAGCTAATTTCAGCCCATTATCAGGAAATGTACGTCATCATGCTTACGAGAGACCTTACCCTCTCCACACTCTGATGAGACAGTTAAAATTAACGCCAACTTTACGAGGTCCGCTACCTGACGCTTTGTTTCCGCGGGAAAGTTCAACCTATGTAAATGGACTTAATGAAGCAACATTATGGATTCGCAGCAATGGATAGGAGAAGGGATAGGACAAAAAATCTTACTGGACCATGTGATATGGTTGATGGACGGAGACTTTGGAACCTACATACTTCGACGACAGGCACTTGGAAGGACACTCTTACTTACAACTACTTAGAAGGACGATTCTAATCTATCATAGGAGGAGGGCTGTACGTCTTGACATCCGAGAAGATCTTAACTTAGTTCACTTCGCATCTGAGTAATGTACTACTCAAAATTTATTCTCATTGAGACCTTTTATCTCAATGACGAGAGTTAAAGTCAACGGGAGACCGGTTTTGACTGGTATAGGGCAGGAGATATTTTGTTATGAATTTAGTTACGCATCTTGGAAGGGAGGGTGCGAGCAGACGTTGAAAGGACGTTGGATGAAAACCAGTGTGGTTTCAGACCACAGAGAGGCTGTCAGGACCAGATTTTCAGTATGCGCCAGGTAATTGAAACATGATACGAGAGGAATAGGCAGTTGTGTTTATGTTTCGTAGATCTAGAGAAGGAATATGACAGGGTATCGAGGGAAAAGATGTTCGCTCTACTGGGGGACTATGGAATTAAAAGGTAGATTATAAAAATCAATCAAAGGTATTTATGTTGACAATTGGGCTTCAGTGAGAATTGATGGTAGAATGAGTTCTTGGTTCAGGGTTCTTACAGGGGTTAGACAAGGCTGTAATCTTTCACCTTTGCTGTTCGTAGTTTACATGGATCACCTGCTGAAAGGTATAAAATGGCAGGGAGGATTCAGTTAGGTGGAAATGTAGTAAGCAGTCTGGCCTATGCAGACGACTTGGTCTTAATGGCAGATGGCGCAGAAAGCCTGCAGTCTAATATCTTGGAACTTGAAAATAGGTGCAATGAGGTTGGTATGAAAATTAGCCTCTCGAAGACTAAATTAACGTCAATAGGTAAAAACATTCAAGAGAATTGAATGTCAGATTGGTGATACAAAGCTAGAACAGGTCGATAATTTCAAGTATTTAGGTGGTGTATTCTCCCAGGATAGTAAGTGAGATTGAATAAAGGTGTCGTAAAGCTAATGCAATGACATCGCAATTGCGATCAACAGTATTCCCTAAGAAGGAGGTCAGCTCCCAGACGAAACTATCTTTACATCGATCTGTTTTCAGACCAACTTTGCTTTACGGGAGCGAAAGCTGGGTGGACTCAGGATATCTTATTCATAAGTTAGAAGTAACAGACATGAAAGTAGCAAGAATGATTGCTGGTACAAACAGGTGGGAACAATGGCAGGAGGTAATCGAAATGAGGAGATAAAGGCCAATTTAGGAATGAACTCGATGGATGTAGCTGTACGCATAAACCGGCTTCGGTGGTGGGGTCATATGAGGCGAATGGAGGAGGATAGTTTACCTAGGAGGGTAATGGACTCTGTTTTGTAGGGTAAGAGAAGTAGAGGTAGACCAAGACGACGATGATTTGACTCAGTTTCTTTTTTTTTGCTAGGGGCTTTACGTCGCACCGACGCAGATAGGTCTTATGGCGACGATGGGATGGGAAAGGCCTAGGAGTTGGAAGGAAGCGGCCGTGGCATTAATTAAGGTGTGAAAATGGGAAACGACGGAAAACCATTTTCAGGGCTGCCGATAGTGGGATTTGAACCTACTATCTCCCGGATGCAAGCTCACAGCCGCGCGCTTCTACGCGCACGGCCAGCTCGCCCGGTTGAGACTCAGTTTCTAACGATTTTAATATAAAAGGTATAGAACTAAATGAGGCCACAATACTAGTTGCAAATCGAGGATTGTGGCGACGTTTATTAAATTCACAGAGGCTTGCAGACTGAACGCAAAAGGCATAACAGTCTATAATGGTAATGTATGTATGTACTGTTCCGTAATACGGAAGAATACAAGTGTATTCTCTCCATGAACATAACCCATGGTGGTTTTGCAATTAAAATTAGGACTCGTACGACTTTATGTAAGGAGTACAGTAGGAAGTGTTAAAACCAGGAATGTCGTAGTGCAGCTACTGTACTATGCACAAAGCAGAAGTAGGACTGGAATCCACAACAAGAGATGACGCCGCCGGTACGAGAGATTCATCAAACTTCAGCTGCTACAGAGATTGTATCCAGATAACAGAGTCTACAAATTGTGAGCTGATGACATCAATTACTGCAAGTCTCCGCTTAACAGTTCATTTTCTTAGAGTTTATTTAATTCAATTTTTCTTTTGCTTCCATAAGTTCAGTTTCCGTCAATACGCTCTTACGTAACGTTCTCCATCCTAATAAATAGCTTTTTCAATTTGTATTTTCTGAAATTATTATTAATGATCCTCAACTTGCAAGTTAGTGTACCTAATGGTTAGTGTTCCGTCACCCCACCCCTGGGAGTTTTTAGAGTCTCTTTACGTATTATTAGTATCATTATTAATTATCAACTATCGTTTTCAAGCCATAAGCTTGAAGGCTAGCCACCATGGGATATTGTTTATGGAGAAACAATGAGATATTATTCATTTATATTCAAATTAATTGCACCCTGGTGGGGGTGTGATAAGCGTCATGCAATTGAAATTATGATGAATTATTGAGGAATATATATTTCATTTTCAGAATAAATAGTATCTTACTGTACATACAGTAAGAACAGGCCAGGCCGAGATGGCAGGTTTCACCATACCACAGACTGTTGTCTCCATTGAGATTAACAAACACAATGAGTGACAGAATTAGATTTCTCAGAATTTGTGACAACGAGGAAAGAGAGAGGATAACTTGTTGCCAAAGTTTTCATAGCCCCGGGCAGTCTTGGTAGTAGCAACAGCGCAGAGAGCCGAGTGCAAATTTCTGAGAAATGACGTAGGGGTATCTCCATGTAACTAGCGGGAGTTGAATGCGGGATTGGCACTGGAAGAAAAAAATATGAGCCTTCCCGGTCACGTGGTTTAGGTGGACCAATGGAAAAATTCACTTGACCAAAGCAAGGCGACAACTTCGTATTGTAAGAAGCACTAGCGAGGCTAACTCTGTGGATTAAACTGATAGAAGGAAGTGAAGTATCGATTCAGAATAAAGTGGAATTTAGGAGCCTTACTATACCATAAAAGTTATATAAAGTTAATAATTGCGGGAGATTGCATGGTGTAATTCTGAGAATTCAGGGACGCTATTCGCTGATTGGCTGAAGGCAAAGGAAGCCACAAAAGAGCGCGAAACCCCGAGCCGGGATAAGGCAGCTAAATTCGCGAATATATCCATTACCAGCGAACGATAATAGTTGAGAATTGGTATAGAGCATTTGAGAACATAATTACATCATTGGATCATATATTAAAGCCACGGGCCAAACCGCAAAGTGTTGTATGAAGATATCGGGACTGTGCGTCCCAAGATGAACTCCGTTGAACTCGGAAGAGAGGGGATACAAGTATAAATATGAGGTCGTAGATAAGGACTGGCAAGTACTTCTGTCAAAGTGTTCGGGCGGATACCACGCCCGTGGTACGTAACTACTTTTGACAGTGTGTTCGAGCTGATACCACGCTAGGGGTGCGTGACAACTTCTGATATTTTGTTCGAGCCGTGATTACGCCAGAGGTGCGAGTGTGTACTTACTCGTGGAATAGGGTTCGAAGTATTATATTATTACATAGTACAGTGGTTCATGACGTGATGTAGCTCATATTACAGTCTTGAGCAGTCTACTAGTATGAAGTGTTTCAAATAGACAGGACTCAGTAAAGCATAACTTACGGAGTGTGAGATTCTACCAACAGATTAGGAAGTGCGTTACATGAGAACGGTCACGAGTGTTTATGTCACCTAGTAAACAGTCGATTCTAAACTGATACCTGGTCAGCTACACGAACGTGAGACGAGAAATTCAAGTGCGCGCACGGGCCGTTGTAAAGGGAAACCCGAGGTATCCCATGTTCCTAGTGTCCGGGAAAGGAATGAAGAATGTATATCTACATTAAGTGGGCTAGATACAAGGCCGAGAGTGTAAAATTTGTGAATAGAATTTAGGGTGGAAATTATTCCAAAGTGCAACAGTTAATTTATTTGTTTTTATTCAAAATGTGTAAAGTTGAAAAGGGTCAAGGATTAATTCTTCAAGCTGGCATGAATACCAGTGGAATGCATTGCTAAAAACCGGAGGGGCTATGGCTTCTCGTACGGTTTTAGCAGACTACAATGGCAGAGGTGAGTAAACTTTTAACATATTTGTAGATTGCTATCGTTAGGGGGAGGAAATCATAATATTTTATCATGGTAACTTGATTGTGAAACGAGCCGTTTTCGGCTCGTATAAATTCAAAGATAGATAGACAAAGGGACAAATTAATATGTAGATTAGATCGAGCACTCATCATAATTTTGATTATTAAATAGAGTATAGTAGGGTTGAGTTGTTCATTCAAGTGCTTGAGTTGTTTGATATGTTATGGAGCACGTTTCAGATAATGTTAATATTCATTTAGAAGTGCTTCCAAAGTGTTTTTTCGTTATCGGAACTTTTATAGATATTAAGGCATGTTGTTAAGATAATCCAGAGGTAGGATTGCCAAGTGATTTAACTTGTTGTGGGACGGAATGAAGTCCATTGATTTGTTTGTAAATATCGCGAAGTTCGCCAGTGGACAAAATAATAATAATCTGTACAAGTGTCGAAGTAGTACATTAAAATTTGGTAATGTGTAAAGGCGTGTTTAATAATAATCTTTGAGAATAAAGGCACGGGCCTAGTTGGATAGAATGATTGCAAATTAAAGTAATTTAAATGTGGATATCACATGTGCCGTGAATAATTATAATTTGGGCATTGAATCCGATTTTAACACTAATTGTTGATTTAAAGTTTTTGGACTCCATAATAATCATAAATATTTTGGTAGAAACGAGATAGGCACTTTTATAATATGGTCGCGCTATGTTTGAGATCCAGAGTGATTTGAGCCAAAAGTTGAGATTTGGAGTTTTGTGGGACAGAAATCCGGCCCGAAATGAAAGTGAATTGTACTGATGTTGATGAAGAAATAGATGGATCTTAAGGCCCACATAGAGGTTGTATTTATATACCGGTGTATTGAGTGGCAGAATAGAGTCCACACACCGAGGGTTAATTTGTGAAAATGTTTTGAAGAGTTCCAATGGATAAATGGACTTCAAAATGGAAAAGGAAGGAATAATTTAACACTTGCAGAGATTGGAGGTATTTGCCCAACTGCGAGGTGTTATGGGATTTGAGAATTGTCTTAGGAGCATATGGTCTCCATGAATTGACGACAGTACGAAAATAAGGTTGCGGGTTCGAACACTATTATGTCCCGACCGATGTGAATTCGGATTTTGGTGATTTCTGTTTGGGAGAGAACGTATGTGACTAAATTATAAAGATGGGAATAAAAATAAAGATTCTCGAAAGAATAATAATAAAAATAATATTCCAAGTAAATCATATCTGGATTGATTAGTGCCAATATAAATCGGAATTGTAAAAGGGGGTATGCGTTAAAGATATGTAGAGTGGACTAACGTGTAACAGGCGAAACTATTTTTTTTAGAATTAATAATAATAATAAATATATAAAAAATACTTTTTTGTTTTGGAAGAAGAATTTTTTTTTTATATATTTTGGACATAATAATGATGTTGGGAGTTGAAATGAAAAATTTGAGATTTTTAACTAATAATAATAAAATAATGAGAATATTTGAAGAAGGAGAAGAAGAATAATCAAAGAAGCTACTTTTATTTATTTTAGATGAAAAATAAAAATCGCGAAAAGTTGAAATATTATTCCGAGGATGATTACGGGTTACGATAATCATGATCTCCACAAATAATAATAATAATAATAATAATAATAATAATAATAATAATAATAATAATAATAATAATAATAATAATAATATTTAATAAAATATTGTTTTATTTTATTTATTTTTCTTATTATTTCGGATGATGATGATGGATGATACTAGGGAAGTCAGCTGGCGAATTAACGTAATAATGTCAATTGGTTGTAAATAATAAGTTAAGTTAATATGTGTACAATGAAGGCAAATCCCTACATCTGGACCATTAGGTTAGAGTCCCTTTGTCGTATTCCTTCAACTAACGATTAGCATATCTTGGTTAGGAACCCGGGGAGAGTTTGTAGTTTCCCGGGTTGGTCTCATCTCAATCAAAGTGGAGGCGATAACATGGTCCATGTGATCGCGCCTACTTAGCCAACAGGTAATTGGTCCATGATCAAATATGGTCATGGTGTTAACGAAGGTAAATCTGATACCTTCAGATATCAACGGTTCTACCACCCAAATGGAAGGGTGGTCAAAAGTGATAAATATTATGTAATCATTTTTCAGGAATAATTTGCCAAATTACCGGCAAATCAAGGGTCAACAGATTTTGATTGTGTGTAAAATTTAATGTGTTTACTTAAATAAAATGCTCCTTTAGCATTTGCAAGGAAACAGTTCTAGGTTCTTGTTCTTGTAGAATAGTAAACCCTTGGTGACCGTTTAAATATCCGTCCCCATTCCCAGGACGGAGCCTTCATAATTTCCCTTTGATCTGAATATCTGTAATTTGTGTTTTATGATGAGCCTTAAATATAAAGATTAGAGTGTCCCGTTCAACCCTGTAGTACTGATTGGATGGCGCCCTCACATTTAGTTTGAGATCTTATATCTCAAAATATTTTTTATTGAGTATTAGTTGCGATGGATTCGGTCGGTAACACTCCCTGAGGTAAATGCTGGTTGGGACTCAGTCTTTGAGCGGGTACATCATGGCGCCCAACGTGGGGCTGATTGCATCATGCTTGAGCAACGTATGACTTTAATTTAAATTTTGCAAAAAAAGAAAAAACGAAACTTTATTGCATTAGCGACGACATCATGTCACACAACTAAGGGACGGATTCCATAATAGGTAGACCCAATCGTGGGACTTAACATTTAGGCTGATTATATTATGATTAAACCCAATCGGGGTATTTGAATTAATTATAGACCGCATCACGGTTATGCGTTGTTGGGAAGCATTTATCCAGATCTGGGAAGGTAAATCTAAATAATAATGGCATCATCTAGTGTACGAGATGACCCCATTATTATAATACTTTGTTTATTAAATTGGATGTTTACATTTCACTTGGCTTTTAATTTATTTATTCGGTCATTGTGTTCAGAAATTTATTAACATAGCATAGGCTAGTAGTAATTTCCGAACGGGACTCATTTGATAGGATGATAGAAGTAGGTTGTTGGGCTCATCAGTTAGTAAAATATTTTTTTTTATAAATTTTCTGATGCGATTTTATATCTGCGAACGTGGAGGCTCCACACTTTGGTCACCAAAGGGCAGTAGGAGTATATTGTAAGAACAAGGCGAATATGGTAAAATTTATACTGAGTACCAAACTCCAAGTTAATACAGGAATGAGAACGGAACTGTGTCGACGAGAATTTATTAATTTCAGATTTAAAGCTACGAGACGGCGGTGTTATGTCAAAATTTCTAGGTGGTGTTTGACATAACAGTTTTAAAATTAAATTTCTATATGTGTCTGACACGTATTTATTCTGGATGGAACCAAGCAAGATTTGTTGTCCTTATTCTACTCGTTGTATGATACGAGTAATTGAATATAAATTATGGTAAGAAAATAGAAATTTAATTCGAGTATTGAACCGTTAGATGATAGGACCTTGACCAACTGTTAAACGTAGTACTGTAGGGCGAGGAGCCGTTTGGCCCTAATTTGTTATTATATAAATTCATAATGTCTGATGTAGAGGGGGAGATATCCCAGGATAGACATGTAGGAGAGGAAGAATCGCTTACGTTGGCGGAGATGATGAGGGCTATGGCTCTTCAACTTAAGTCGTTAGATAGATCTGTAGAACAGTCCAAATTTTCTTTAAAACAGTCTATGAAGTCTATTGAACAAACTAATAGGTCGATAGAACAGAGTAATAATTCTTTAAAACAGTCTATGGAGCGAAATAATGATTCCTTAAAGCAGTCTATCGAACAAACTAATAGGTCTATAGAACAGAAATTTGAAGAAATGCGGATCACGTGTGATAACAGTAAGATGGAGTTTGCGGAGCAAATAGGTGAAGTGCGGACCGCGTGTCAAAATTACGAACAGGAATTTACCCGAGGGCTAGACCAGGTACGCGAGGCGTGTCATAAGACGAAGGAGGAAATGAAAGAACATTTCGATTCAAGTCTGATCCGAGTGACCGAGAGGGTAGAGCGAGTTAGGTCCGAAGCATTGGAGGATCGCAACGAGATCAGGGAAAGGCTCGTGGCAGGACTCAATGAAATCACGACCCAGATATCAGCTGATCGTGATGAGTCAAAGGTACAGAATGACAAAATGCGAGAGGAGTGTCGGCTAGGACGGGAGGAGATTAGGTCTCAGATCCAAGGCCATATCATTCAAGCCGCACGGAAAACTGACGAAATAGTGAAAAACGTGGAAACGCTACGTACTGACCACCAACGTACGGAAGCGAAGGTTTCGATTCTGGAGTCAGAAGTTGAATCCCTCAAAAATAATCGTGAGGTTTCAACCAAATTAGAGGATGCGGGAGTCCGGATCGAAAGTTTAGATCACAGGTTGGAGGCTTGCGAAGATATAAATGATAAGCTGATGAAAGCGACCGAAGCACTTGAAATACGGGAGCAGGAAACCGAAGAGTTGGAACGAAAATTAGGCATTAAACTGGAAGAGTGCGTGGAGAGACAGTTTAAGACTAAGTTCATTGCGGATGTCAACGCGGATAAAATAGATGAACTGAGGAAGGAAGTTGAACTGTTAAAAACGCACGAGGACAGGTCCGGTACTCGAGACTTTAACCTAGAGTATAGGGAGTTCGAGACCCCAGAGAACAGAGGGTTGAATAGGATGAAGGAGGAAAACTTGGCAGCTGATACGACAGGTTTGAAACTCCACATGGGAGACGGATCATCGTCGGCTTCTGCGAACCATGCGACGTCTCCTATAGTTCATTTTATTAGGATGTCAGATGACAAACCTCCCAAGTTCGATTCTCGAGGGCAAATCACGCCAAAATGGTTCATCAGGGAGATCACAAATTACATCCAAGAGCACAGGATACCTGCCGAAAAACAACTGCGGACAGTGGAAAAATTTCTGGACGGAGCGCCAGCGATTTGGTTCAGGGCGTTTCTTTACACCTTTGATGACTTCATGGGGTTCCGCCAAGCCTTTTTACAGAAGTATTGGAGTATGGAGCCGCAGCGGAATCTCAGGTTAGAGTTATACTCGAGACGATATTCTACTTCTGCGCCAACAAAGTACTCCGAGTACTTCACCGCACAATTTCATAAAATGCGCGAGTTGGACAATCCGGTCTGTGAGACCGAGCTCATAAGTGCTATTGCGAAGCAGTTGCCGTTCGAAATTCAGCGAATGCTGATTGCTTCTAATGTACGCACTGCAGTACAGGTGGAAAGTCTGTTAAGGCAACTTGACCAGACGACCCATCACGGAAATGGTAGGCACCAAAGATCGTCAGAGCCGCAAGTTAATAATATTGAAATGGGGACAAGCCCGAAAACAGATCCCACTAGAGACCAGAGCACGAACACCAGTCGTGAATTAACAACTTCTAAGGGAAGAACGTATGAACAAAATTGGCAACCTAGACCATGGAACAACCGAGGGACATTTCAGGAGAAAGGAAGACCGCAGTACCGGGGAAACTTCCAGAGAGATAGGGGATACCGAGGATACGAGGGAAGGAGGAATGACAGTCGACCTTACCAGTACCCAGGACGTGACCAAGCCCAGTACAGAGATCGTCAGAATGCATATAATGAATCAGAAAATCGACAGCAGAAGAGTAGGAGAGATATTGATGAAATCAACAGGAAATGGAAGGATGCCATAAGGAATCAAGGCGGAAAGGAAGACAGGCCATGTAGTGTGTGGGATCGTGATAAAGACAAACCCTACATAGAGGCGTCCATACAGAACATGGAGGAGCTGGAGCAGGAATCAAAGCGGTATCTTGAAGATTATTGGAGTAAAGAGGCTAATGGCGTTCGCAAAGGGGATAGGAACGCGTCCAGCACGGACAGATCACCGATGCTTCAAAATGAAGGTGGTTGCTCGCTGAATCCAAATGACCCTAGGTTCATCAACGAACGTCAACTAGGGGCCAGAAGAAAAACAAGAGAGTTTTTTTTTTGCTAGGGGCTTTACAACGCACCGACACAGATAGGTCTTATGGCGACGATGGGATAGGAAAGGCCTAGGAGTTGGAAGGAAGTGGCCGTGGCCTTAATTAAGGTACAGCCCCAGCATTTGCCTGGTGTGAAAATGGGAAACCACGGAAAACCATTTTCAGGGCTGCCGACAGTGGGATTCGAACCCCCTATCTCCCGGATGCAAGCTCACAGCCGCGCGCCTCTACGCGCACGGCCAACTCGCCCGGTACAAGACAGTTTGAGTAGGAGCCGAGGGTATGGTAGAAGGCGGAGAAGACGAAGAAGACGAGGCAGAAGAAGAGGGGGAAGGAGATGAAGAAGAAGATGCCGTAGGAGAAGAAGAAGCAATGGTAGTAGATGTCCAAATGATCCGGCCTACACCAATAGCCAGACCATGTTCAGAATGTGGAAACCCAGACAGCGACGTCCTAGAGTTCATAGCAATGATTCGTCAGATAGAACAAGAGAACGAGGCACTTCGAAAGGAGAATCATCAACGACGGAACGAGATTGTTGAAGCCAAGGAACTGCTTGAGTTTAGAAGGATGTCAGAAAATAATTGATGACGCTATAGTGATTCCAAAGTTATTAAAATTTCATGTATGTACAAAATTTTTAAACGTAGCGTGGGAAATAATGCACCCTGGTGGGGGTGTGATAAGCGTCATGCAATTGTAATTATGATGAATTATTGAGGAATATATATTTCATTTTCAGAATAAATAGTATCTTACTGTACATACAGTAAGAACAGGCCAGGCCGAGATGGCAGGTTTCACCATACCACAGACTGTTGTCTCCATTGAGATTAACAAACACAATGAGTGACAGAATTAGATTTCTCAGAATTTGTGACAACGAGGAAAGAGAGAGGATAACTTGTTGCCAAAGTTTTCATAGCCCCGGGCAGTCTTGGTAGTAGCAACAGCGCAGAGAGCCGAGTGCAAATTTCTGAGAAATGACGTAGGGGTATCTCCATGTAACTAGCGGGAGTTAAACGCGGGGTTGGCACTGGAAGAAAAAAATATGAGCCTTCCCGGTCACGTGGTTTAGGTGGACCAATGGAAAAATTCACTTGACCAAAGCAAGGCGACAACTTCGTATTGTAAGAAGCACTAGCGAGGCTAACTCCGTGGAATAAACTGATAGAAAGAAGTGAAGTATCGATTCAGAATAAAGTGGAATTTAGGAGCCTTACTATACCATAAAACTTATATAAAGTTAATAATTGCGGGAGATTGCATGGTGTAATTCTGAGAATTCACGGACGCTATTCGCTGATTGGCTGAAGGCAAAGGAAGCCACAAAAGAGCGCGAAACCCCTAGCCGGGATAAGGCAGCTAAATTCGCGAATATATCCATTAACAGCGAACGATAATAGTTGAGAATTGGTATAGAGCATTTGAGAACATAATTACATCATTGGATCATATATTAAAGCCACGGGCCAAACCGCAAAGTGTTGTATGAAGATATCGGGACTGTGCGTCCCAAGATGAACTCCGTTGAACTCGGAAGAGAGAGGATACAAGTATAAATATGAGGTCGTAGACAAGGACTGGCAAGTACTTCTGACAAAGTGTTCGGGCGGATACCACGCCCGTGGTACGTAACTACTTTTGACAGTGTGTTCGAGCTGATACCACGCTAGGGGTGCGTGACAACTTCTGATATTTTGTTCGAGCCGTGATTACGCCAGAGGTGCGAGTGTGTACTTACTCGTGGAATAGGGTTCGAAGTATTATATTATTACATAGTACAGTGGTTCATGACGTGATGTAGCTCATATTACAGTCTTGAGCAGTCTACTAGTATGAAGTGTTTCAAATAGACAGGACTCAGTAAAGCATAACTTACGGAGTGTGAGATTCTACCAACAGATTAGGAAGTGCGTTACATGAGAACGGTCACGAGTGTTTATGTCACCTAGTAAACAGTCGATTCTAAACTGATACCTGGTTACCTACACGAACGTGAGACGGGAAATTCAAGTGCGCGCACGGGCCGTTGTAAAGGGAAACCCGAGGTATCCCATGTTCCTAGTGTCCGGGAAAGGAATGAAGAATGTATATCTACATTAAGTGGGCTAGATACAAGGCCGAGAGTGTAAAATTTGTGAATAGAATTTAGGGTGGAAATTATTCCAAAGTGCAACAGTTAATTTATTTGTTTTTATTCAAAATGTGTAAAGTTGAAAAGGGTCAAGGATTAATTCTTCAAGCTGGCATGAATACCAGTGGAATGCATTGCTAAAAACCGGAGGGGCTTTGGCTTCTCGTACGGTTTTAGCAGACTACAATGGCAGAGGTGAGTAAACTTTTAACATATTTGTAGATTGCTATCGTTAGGGGGAGGAAATCATAATATTTTATCATGGTAACTTGATTGTGAAACGAGCCGTTTTCGGCTCGTATAAATTCAAAGATAGATAGACAAAGGGACAAATTAATATGTAGATTAGATCCAGCACTTATCATAATTTTGATTATTAAATAGAGTATAGTAGGGTTGATTTGTTCATTCAAGTGCTTGAGTTGTTTGATATGATATGGAGCACGTTTCACGTAAAGATAATGTTAATATTCATTCAGAAGTGCTTCCAAAGTGTTTTTCCGTTATCGGAACTTTTATAGATATTAAGGCATGTTGTTAAGATAATCCAGAGGTAGGATTTCCAAGTGATTTAACTTGTTGTGGGACGGAATGAAGTCCATTGATTTGTTTGTAAATATCGCGAAGTTCGCCAGTGGACAAAATAATAATAATCTGTACAAGTGTCGAAGTAGTACATTAAAATTTGGTAATGTGTAAAGGCGTGTTTAATAATAATCTTTGAGAATAAAGGCACGGGCCTAGTTGGATAGAATGATTGCAAATTAAAGTAATTTAAATGTGGATATCACATGTGCCGTGAATAATTATAATTTGGGCATTGAATCCGATTTTAACACTAATTGTTGATTTAACGTTTTTGGACTCCATAATAATCATAAATATTTTGGTAGAAACGAGATAGGCACTTTTATAATATGGTCACGCTATGTTTGAGATCCAGAGTGATTTGAGCCAACAGTTGAGATTTGGAGTTTTGTAGGACAGAAATCCGGCCCGAAATGAAAGTGAATTGTACTGATGTTGATGAAGAAATAGATGGATCTTAAGGCCCACATAGAGGTTGTATTTATATACCGGTGTATTGAGTGGCAGAATAGAGTCCACACACCGAGGGTTAATTTGTGAAAATGTTTTGAAGAGTTCCAATGGATAAATGGACTTCAAAATGGAAAAGGAAGGAATAATTTAACACTTGCAGAGATTGGAGGTATTTGCCCAGCTGCGAGGTGTTATGGGATTTGAGAATTGTCTTAGGAGTATTTGGTCTCCATGAATTGACGACAGTACGAAAATAAGGTTGCGGGTTCGAACACTATTATGTCCCGACCGATGTGAATTCGGATTTTGGTGATTTCTGTTTGGGAGAGAACGTATGTGACTAAATTATAAAGATGGGGAATAAAAATAAAGATTCTCGAAAGAATAATACTAATAATATTCCAAGTAAATCATATCTGGATTGATTAGTGCCAATATAAATCGGAATTGTAAAAGGGGGTATGCGTTAAACATATTAAGAGTGGACAAACGTGTAACAGGCGAAATTATTTTTTTAATTAATAATAATAATAAATATATAAAAACTACTTTTTTGTTTTGGAAGAAGAATTTACTTTTTTTATATTTTGGACATAATAATGATGTTGGGAGTTGAAATGAAAAATTTGAGATTTTTAACTAATAATAATAATAATAATAATATTTGAAGAAGGAGAAGACGAATAATCAAAGAAGCTACTTTTATTTATTTCAGATGAAAAATGAAAATCGCGGAAAGTTGAAATATTATTCCGAGGATGATTACTGGTTACGATAATCATGATCTCCACAAATAATAATAATAATAATAATAATAATAATAATAATAATAATAATAATAATATTTAATAAAATATTTTTTATTTTATTTATTTTTCTTATTATTTCGGATGATGACGATGGATGATACTAGGGAAGTCAGCTGGCGAATTAACGTAATAATGTCAATTGGTTGTAAATAATAAGTTAAGTTAATATGTGTACAATGAAGGCAAAATCCCTACATCTGGACCATTAGGTTAGAGTCCCTTTGTCGTATTCCTTCAACTAACGATTAGCATATCTTGGTTAGGAACCCGGGGAGAGTTTGTAGTTTCCCGGGTTGGTCTCATCTCAATCAAAGTGGAGGCGATAACATGGTCCATGTGATCGCGCCTACTTAGCCAACAGGTAATTGGTCCATGATCAAATATGGTCATGGTGTTAACGAAGGTAAATCTGATACCTTCAGATATCAACGGTTCTACCACCCAAATGGAAGGGTGGTCAAAAGTGATAAATATTATGTAATCATTTTTCAGGAATAATTTGCCAAATTACCGGCAAATCAAGGGTCAACAGATTTTGATTGTGTGTAAAATTTAATGTGTTTACTTAAATAAAATGCTCCTGTAGCATTTGCAAGGAAACAGTTCTAGGTTCTTGTTCTTGTAGAATAGTAAACCCTTGGTGACCGTTTAAATATCCGTCCCCATTCCCAGGACGGAGCCTTCATAATTTCCCTTTGATCTGAATATATGTAATTTGTGTTTTATGATGAGCCTTAAATATAAAGATTAGAGTGTCCCGTTCAACCCTGTAGTACTGATTGGATGGCGCCCTTACATTTAGTTTGAGATCTTATATCTCAAAATACTTTTTTTATTGAGTATTAGTTGCGATGGATTCGGACCGTAACACTCCCTGAGATAAATGCTGGGTGGAACTCAGGCTTTGAGCGGGTACATAATGTGACCCGCTACCTCACAATTTTCTCACACATTTGTGGGCAGAGTGGGTACGTCACAACGGGACAACGCTTCAGTCACTTTACAGAGGTTTATATTGCATTGTACCCTCTTTTATTACAGTCTTACGTAAAATAAAAGTTTCGCTGGACCTTAGTGTTGGTGATAATATGCGTGAATAGAAGTTTGAAGAGAAAGTTTATATCAATTTAATATATATTGGAAAAGTAAACGACGGCAGTGTTTGATGAACATAGGCTTAGAGAAAACGTAGATTGGGTCATTTGAGTGGCACACACGATAATTCTGTATGTGACCTTCCACACTGTTTTATCTGTTTATATTAATACAGTAATTCCCAAATTGACCACAATTGTGTACCCATTTTAATCCGATTTATATAAAGTGAACCCGTTGTTTTTAGAATGGTAGTAGATAAAATAAATAAATAAATGAATAAATAAATAAATAAATAAATAAATAAATAAATAAATAAATAAATAAATAAATAAATAAATATGATAACTGGATTAAAGCCACTTACATTTCCGCAGAATTACTTTGGCCTTCATCAGGTCATGTGACGGTCTGCTTCTGACAGTCAGTAGTCGTCCCGAGGTGTTACAGCTCTTTTTCAGGCACACACTCAATGGAGGTTAGCTTCACATACCAGCCCTCCCGCCATTCTTGAATCTCTGGCAGTTCCGGGAATCGAACACAGGACTCCGAGGACAGCATCTAATAGCGCTAACCGTTAGGTTACGGGGGCGGACATTAAATATTGGTGATGAAGTATTTAACAAATAATAATAATAATAATAATAATAATAATAATAATAATAATAATAATAATAATAATAATAATAATAATAATAATAATAATAATGGCGTATGGCCTCCCTAGAGGCTTGGTATAGGTATTTTTAGTTGACGCCGGTGGAAATCTTGCTCTTTCTTAAGTATGGGGATCTACCTAGGATGCTGAGTACGGCACACAAACCAGTCCCCGAACCACAGGATTTAAACAGTCACGGTTAAAATTCTCGACCCATCTGGGTATTTAATTCGAGGCTCCTTGGATCAAAGGCAAGCGTGCTAACTAGTAAGTTAATGAGATGGATAATTTAATATGCACTTAGTTTCATGAAATCAGTCTAAAATAATGCAGTCTTGAATCCGTACTTGCATTAGACTTTTCGTGGTAATTCTACATTTTATGAAGATGTAAGGAGGAAACGTTCTGCTGACACGTTCGATACCAGTAAACGGCAAGAGGTAATTGAGTGTTGTATCACACTGAGTTGTTCGTATTCCTCATTTACATTCGTCCACCAGGTACGTACGATTTGAAAGAATAAGGAATTTAAAAATTCGGTCGAATAATCTATTACCTTCTCTTTTACTCTGATAGGTAGATCATAATTTCGCCACTAGAGGTATCTAAGTTGTTTTCTTTCCCTAGTTGTAGAAAAATGATAATCCTAGATAGAAAAATGGAGGGTAGGAAGAAGAGGGGGTAAAATATGCACCTTTACCTAATCTTCTTGGCATTTTCTTGATATTGTAACTAGGTATCTGCAATCTCGGTTTCGTGCGCTTATACGAGTGTATTGTCCGACTCGTTGGCTGAATGGTCAGCGTACTGGCCTTCGGTTCAGAGGGTCCCGGGTTCGATTCCCGGCCGGGTCGGGGATTTTCACCTTCATTGGTTAATTCCAATGGCCCGGGGGCTGGGTGTTTGTGGTGTCCCCAACATCCCTGCAACTCACACACCACACATAACACTATCCTCCACCACAATAACACGCAGTTACCTACAAATGGCAGATGCCGCCCACCCTCATCGGAGGGTCTGCCTTACAAGGGCTGCACTCGGCTAGAAATAGCCACACGAAATTATTATTACGAGTGTATTTTGTTATTTGGTTAGAAACATGCCTTGCTGTGCCATGTAAAAACAAATATTCCTCTCAGAATGGTAAGTGACATGAGATAGTCCCCTTGGTCCACAGAGTAACCCGCATTTCTATAATGGTATTCAGCTATTTCAGGAATTGGTTGACTCAATATGCGTACAACATGCGGTATTGTTTGTCACAAACTTGGCAAATGTGAGAGTGGCTGGTTTGTCTACAGTGAAGAGTTAGTACTTTACTGTAGTTTTCGGTACAAAATGAGTGACTTGTTTCCTCAGGGAAAACTGTTCTATACGATTGTCATTCATTGTTGAAAACATTAATTCTCAGCGTGTACGCCCTTCAGAATTCTTTATGTATCATAATGTTGAAATTAAAAGTAAAATCTCCAACTCTGATTTTGTCAAATTCCATAGCTCCAGACACTTAACAAACAGCTTTATTAACGTTCGTGAGGTGAATTCTTCCTCTTTATCTCTTTACGATGGTAATTCCGAAAGAATCGCGAGTCCGATGTACACAGGACCTTTTCTTTTTAAAATTAAATACAGTATCATTAGCAAAAGAAATATGCCTTTTATTTTCCACGTAGTTTCCATGAACACCGAGAAACGTTTCATCTATTCACGAGCATTAAAAGGCGGCTGATCCCGGACAAAAGGAGGAACAGCGTACTTCACGTCACCACTCTTGATGTAATCGGATCCAAACAGCACCTTCATCAAAGCAGGGACCAAGTGAAAGTAACTGGAAGTTAGATCAGGATTGTAGGATTGGTGGGGTGGGGGGTACAGTTCATACATTCCCACAGGAACTCTTGCAGAAGAACTGCTGTTGGCTCCACCATGTGGTGTTTTCATTGTCGTATACCAGCCGTAAGCAGTTCCAGTCTCTTTCGTCGACTGGCGGCTTTCAACCTTGTCAGTCCAATCACGAAGATAGTCGAGCAACAGAACTCCATTTTCATCCCAAAACACAGTCTACATGACCTTCCCGGCAGACGTCGTAACTCTAAACTTCTTTCTGACGAAGGGATATTCGGTGCTTCATTCCACTGAGGCAGACTTTGTCACTGCATTGTAGAGACGTAGATTCAGTTCCTCCATACAGCGCGGCCCAAACACGGATTTCATTCTTGCTCGTAACGAAGGAGATATTGCTGACAGATGTCCATTCCTTGATGTAAATGCAAGCCGGTACTCTAGGTACACAGCATGGTGACAATTTGTGGTACTCAATAATGTCCCTGATGATATAGCGCGGTCAGACATACCGATTTTCCATTATGAGACAACGCCACCCACGGTGATCTGTCACAGTCTCACGTCCATCATGGAACTGTTGTTATCACCGCCGAAACATTTTCTCAGACTTCACGTCTGAATCACACATCTCAAAAAGCAACTTATGGATTTCTTTACCACTTGAGCCAAATGGTCACATGTAGCGGTCAACCAACCAAACCTGCTCATACGTCCAATTCTGTAGAACACGTTAGTCGAACTTTACTGAGATACACAATTAAGTGCCACATTGAAATATTTTACCTGTTTTATAACAATACCCTACATTCACATTTACTCAGATTAATTCCACCGAGCGTTTTAGATTATGGCGAAGTCCCCATAAAGTGTGTAGAATTGGAGGGTTTTAGTATTAGTACACGAGTACTACAGTATATGTGTATGATGCAATTGTTACGCTTACCACCGGAGTTTGTTTTACCCCAGCTAAAATAAGTTCCTAAAAATATCCATCGGTGTGAGTAATTTTTTCGGAATATTTATGGTCATTACATCAACAAAACAACCTGCAGGTTGAAAGGAGTGGTTGACTCTGTTATCTTTGGCGATAAATGAAATAACAAGTTTCCGAAAATAGTAAGCTTACTTCATTAGATTAAGTGCTTTGTTTGTGCTTCGTTTTATGTTTGAGCCTACCAACAGTTTCATAATATGAGTGTATAAACATAGGTAATGTTTATTACACAAAACAACAGTGTTTACTCCTGTGATATTTAGCCTTTCCATTCTTCAAATTTGTCTCCTGTATTGTGATGATAACCATATGATTAGGTTGTTGAATGTACCAGTGATAATTAACTCCATTTCTAAATTATATGGTATTTTATCTGTGAGAATACAGCACAAAACCAATATTTTACCTATTGTTACATACATTAGCTATGATCGTAGTGGTTGTTTAAATTAACAAAATCTTGGGTCAACCATTCTCATGAACATATTGGTTTGTAACTGATCTTGAATTTATAATAAGATAGAGTCTTTCTTATATCACGATCCTCCTTATTCTCCTCGGAGCCTATACATGAAGAAAAATACTAGATTTGCGTTAAAGTAAGGCGTCTATATTCTTGGATTCAATTTATTTGTTTCCAAGGACTTCCGTGGACATATTTACTAATCCTACTCTTTCTTGTGTGGACCACGTCATCATATTTCCATTTACAATTTCCGACCTCTCAATCAAACAGTTATTTTAGCTTATTAATGATAACACATTTTCGTTGGAAATAGTTCATGCATTTCATATATATTTTGCATACACACTTAAACACAACTATAATAGTGGGGGTGTGATGGTGAGCGACACTTTAATTAGCTTCTCATCAAGGTAACTGTGGATCGAATCCCGACTTCCGCATGTGGAATTTTCTTCAAATAAAACGCAAAGTTCCCTTTGTTCGGTCTCCACGTAAAACTGCATGATATAAACCATCACATAAAGTAAAAGTTGAATTGAATTTGCTTCATTATATATTGGTCGATACTAACAAATGACCCAACTGTATTCTCACGGACGTTTTACAACTATCTGATATCTGAAATCGTTAATGACAGAGTGCACAATATTGCTTTCTACCAACGAATTGCCCTGTGTAATAGGGGCTATACTAGTGTTTAACAATTTATTTTGTGACCAGTAATGTAATATAAAATTTCGTCCTACTTCCCCGCTCAATGATCAGCTCAGAGGGGTTCGGTTCGGAGGTTCCCTGGTTCGATGTTTGGCCGGGTCGGGGATTTTTAGCCGCGTTTCGTCTATTCATCTGACTCGTCGTGTGTTCATGTTGTCTTAACACGCATCTATTAATTTTCACATAAGCCTGCCTCAACCTCCTGGGGAACACAAAATAGTAGAGTTCATCCCTCCACATAGGACTGACGTTAGGAAGAGTACATGGCCGTAAAACTGGGTGAAATGCTCATTTGCTGGTTCCATAGCATATGTGGCCCCAGCAAGGTGTGGGGAAAATGTCGGAGAAAGGAAAAAGGAACAGCCTAACACAGGTTCTTTTTTGCTACTTGTTTAATGTCGCATTAACACGTCAAAGGTTTTCGGGAACGGAAGGATGGGACAGGGCTAGGATTGCAAAGGTAGTGGTTATGGCCTTAATTAAGTTACAGCCTGATGTGTAAATAGGAAACCACGTAAAACAATCTGTCGACTTTTGGATTCAAACCCCTTCTCCCGAATGTAAGCTCACAGCTGCGCGCCCCTAACTGAGCGGCCAACACGTTCAGTAGACTAACACAAACATTTGGTGGATGTATTAAAGTAATTTTGATATTACTCTCTCCTTTCTTAAATATCTTTCGAGCGTTCCATGAGAGGATAGGGAACAAAATATCTCGCCCTGTTGACTTTTGGTGGAAACCGAGTAGATTATATCTGATACGTTTTTCACACTTACTCAATAAATATACCATTATATTGACATGCAAATTAATAAAAATTTTCGCACGCCTGCCTTTAGTTACAAACTACAAACGCTAAAACTTAGTTATCAGGAACGTTCATCAGACACAATCTTATACCAACAATGATCAGTAACTTCATTATAATACCTAAATGAACCAACAAAAAGCCTTATTGATAGTGAAATCTCTGATGAACATTGCACGGCAATATTTGCCATCGCCATTCAATAATTCAATGATTCAAGAACTACATCTAATTTCTCACATTTTCTTGACACCGTATCACTATTACAATAACTTCCTAATAAACCTAACCCGAGTCCAAACCCTATGTTAGTGCTATCGTACAGTCATTAATTGGTAACATCAATGAGTATTCCAGACATTTCAGTCACCATTTTGGAAGAATCTACTAAAATGTTCTATACTTTGATTTGAAATAGCAGGAAAGTGAAATCGATTTGCTAGTTCGTATGTATCGGGACAGGACAAGTCTGACACAAATAACTTAAAATGTTCCTTGCATACTGTGTGTCATAATAAGAACACAGTCACTCAAAGGTTCATGAAATGTACAACTAAAATATTCCATTACAAGTGAAGAAGTATCATAATTACAACGCAATCACATTAAAAATTGTAGATGAGTTTAATATGTCCAATACCGTATCTTAACACCACGATTTGTAGCAGATTGAGCGCCACAGTGACTGATTACCTTCAAATTTCAAATACACCACCATCATAATATTTACAGAATAATGGATTCTTCTCCTGATGCATGCGACTTTTTTTTTGCGATAAGGCGCTAGCACTGTTCCAAGTAATGTATTCCAGTATTCTTAACCCCCATCCCCATTCAAAAACGAATATTTGCCACACTTTGCTTTCCACGAGTCAGCTTGATGTGTTTCACAACACAGCCCCTATTTATCACTCATTGTGTCAATTGCCCTCACTCTACTCTCTCCCGTCCCCCTCCTCTCTACTCCTTGTGGCATGCACTTGCATATATCACTATGAAATTACAAGCAAATGACACGCTCCCACGAAGCGCAGTTAGTCAGCTGTAGGCTACAAAATTTGTGCCTACCGTACGAGCTAAGGTTCGGATCCACATGTGAAATACTTTTCTTATTCCCGAATGAATCCACCGTGATGACGTCAGGCAACGAACACACAAAGTTTGGCCGAGCTAACTTCGATTCTAAAGGGCAATAATATTTTACTTGACAACAAGTCTATGAGAAATTACAAGTACAGATCTACTGTGATATCACTTCGTCCCATAGTTTGCAGGTAAGTTATAAATCTAGTAATTATAACTCGCGGAAATTATATATATTAGCTTTTCCGCTGATGAATCCTTACAATTTGTGGTAAAATCACACGGTTTTGTGCAAGTGAAGATAACCCACAATTAGTTTCCGTGTCTGGATTTTCGGTGTTTTTTATAAATGCATAGACCTCTATCTGATAAAACGTCAACACTTCTAGGAAGGTATTACGGATGGGTGATAGGAATTAATGCTTGCATTGAAATTATGCTGAAGCTAGAGATAAGTATAAAATGAACTGCAACACTGATGGGTTTCTTGTGGAACAAACACTCATTATACATTTAGCTATCCGATTTACGTAGCAACGGCACAGATACGTTTTATGGCGACAATGGAATAGGACAGCGCTACGACTTGGAAGGAAGTTACTGTAGCCCTAATTATCGTACAGATAAACAATAAAAATGTGTTGCATCTCTGGAGGAGTAAAATATAAGGAAGTCCATATCGACTATGTTCGGTTTTGTACAATCAGTAGATGCGTTTCACAACACAGCCCCTATTTCTCACTCATTGTGTCAATCGCTATCACTCTACATTCTCCCGTCTCCTTTCACTCTCCTCCTCGTGACATGCACTTGCATATATCACTATCAAATTACAAGCAAATGGCACGCTCCCCCGTAGAGTAGTGAGTCAGCTGTAGGCTTCAAAATTCGTGTCTACCATAAGAGGTAAGGTTCGAAACAACACGTGAAATATTTTCTTGTTACTGAATGAATACACCGTGATGACGTCAGGGAACGAACACATCAAGTTTGGCTGAGCTAAATTCGACCCTAAATGCATCACTTCATTCTTACATGGCACATTATTTGTACGCGTCAGGAGAACTCGTCCAACACAGCAATTTTAGCATTGGCCAGGCAGCGATTCGGTGTGGCGTTCTGCCTACCGCTGCTCAGAGCTGGATACAGCAATGGACATCTACTGGTCACTGGTTTACCGCGGCGGTCATGCAGGTTACCAATTTTCCTAGGAGTCCATACACGGTCCGTAAAAGATCACGAGAAGTCGGACACCATTGCAGAAAAGCTGCCGCCAAAGATTACCTCTCCCCGATGAACAATTGGTCGAACGGTTCGCTTTTGATGAAATGAAGTTAAATAATTGGGATCATGCGATCTTCATTCTCGAGACTTCTTTCAGTTCGGCGGAGGCCGGGCCGGTTCATGTTTACAGGCCATGGGGAGCCCGATACGACAAAAGTATATCGCTGAGAGTTCACGCTGTGGCCACATATCTGTGTCGTGCTGGAGGTGGATATCGTCTGATGGGGTTGGAGTACTTCATCGGATAGATGACTGTCTCATATCGGACCAATATTCGGACAATCTGCAGAATATTATGGTTCCGAGTGTAAGAGAGCGCTATTCACACGAGATAATAATATATTTCGTGCAAGATAGCTCCGCAATACACACGAGCGATCGTGTTCGGGGCTGCTTTTGTGAGCACTCCCTTGAACTATTTTACATGTATGGGCAAGTTGGAAACTCCACATAATGAAACACTGGCCTCACTTTTCCAGGCGTTCGCATGATACTTTGTGGGGCGTTACGTAGTAAATATTGGACGAGGTCACCCTGGACGTCGAATACTTCACGACGTTCGCTGATTCAATGCCACATAGGTTCCGACAAGTTGTTCAAGCCGATGGATACTGGACGAGGTGTGAAGTCATGTCTACAACAGTCCTTTTCAGGACTAACACAATTAAAATTGCAATGTCAGATTTCGCAATGAATAGAAATATACACGTGTTTGGTTAACTTAACACTGTAAAAGTTTTCAGAAATGATGCGTAGAGTAGGAATCAGACTCTGATTCTCACTTTGACAGGCAGGTACGCATCCTCGGAGCAAAGAGATACTCGCGTGAACGCGCATAATATTATTGTATGGCCATTCACCGCTGTACATGGCACGTAGTATAACGTTGCTACTTGTTAAACGTCGCACTAACACATCAAATGTTCTCGGCGACGGAAGGATTTGAAAGGGCTGGGATTGCGAATGTAGCGGCCGTGGCCTTAATCAAGGTACAACCCCAAAACTTGCCTGGTGTGAAAGTAGGAATTCACGGAAAACCATCTTCAGGACTGTGGACAATGCGATTCGCGCCACTATCTCCCGAATGCAAGCTCACAGCTGTGACCCTAACCGCACGGCCAACCCGCTCGGTAATCCAAAAACTATTAGTAAGGTAGAGTGACACAATAAGTAAGGAAGTCGAGGAAAAAATTATAGCCGATATCGGTATTTGAACACCGGATCTCCTACTTCAGAAACATATAATGTATCAGCAGTAACACCACACAGAGTGAACTTCACACCCAATCGCAAGGAGTCTAGCCGGGTCCATAGTTTCAACCGGAGAATGCGTGATTCGTATTACCCAACCTAGCGACATATAGCCGGGATTCAAGGCGCGGTGGAAGTGAATGGCTTTATAAGGCCTGGCAAGAACTTACTATAGATCATTCAGAATTTACTAAAAGTCAGTCATTAATCATTCGTTACTTACGAGTTTACTTAGTTACTGACCTGTTTGACATCACCACAGTGTGGCCCTTTGTGAAGCAATTTCGTTTTCAACCTCTTATTATGGTCAGTCCAGAATGATTTTAAGAGAAAATATTCCTTACTTTCCATATATTATTGAATTTATGATAGTTAATTTATTAATGAACGCCATGTCGTAGTGAGCTTGACTTGGAACATCTGAATAAGGTGTTCACTGTGAGTGAATATGTTGTGGGGCGTGCTTGTTGTGTGATATCATCATACTGAGAGACCTTCTGTCCTGTGCATACGGGTAGGAAAGTTAGGATACATCATGGCTGTACCTGTACGAAAACTTGGTTCCTGTGACAAGTACCCGCGGAATAACTTACATCTGAGAAGCACATCTGTAGTTCGCGGTGGAACGGGATACCGAGGAGCAACACAAAGAGAAGCAAGGTGATACATGAGGCCTGCTGACGTGGCTTACTCTCTGAGAGCAAGTAAAATGGTGCTGAAGAGGGCAAATATGAGTGACGAAGGAGGAAAGAAGAAGATTTGAAATACTGTCAATACTGGGTCTCAGAAGCATTCTTATGTTCATTGTTATTTAAATGTATGTAACAGCGGAAGAGGTATTTATAAAGTTCAGTCTGTTTTGATGGGTCTAGATTGTTACTTGAGTGCACTTAATGGGTATATATATTTATACGGAGGTGTATTTGTAATGTAGGGGCTGCCTGGCTGAGGCGATAAGGCGTGCTCGGTTCGCCCTTCGAGAAGGGTGTGGGTTCGAATCTCCGTCAGGAAGTCGTAAAATTTAAGAAACGAAATTTCCACTTCCAGAGGTGCACATGGCCCTGAGGTTCACTCAGCCTACAGCAAAAATAAGTACCAGTTTAATTCCTGGAGGCAAAGGCGGCCGGGCGTTACGGATAGCGGGAGCCTTTACCTTCCACCCCTCCAAGGGCTATTTGGCCTGTACGGAGATGACTCTGCTTTACTTTTGTTTGTATTTATAAAGTTTACATGCTCTTACATAATTAATTGTTTTCAGGGATTTTTAGGTAAGGCCCTACAACATTATACCAGAAGTTCAGTTTATGTACACAACATGGGAAAAGAGCTCATTGCTCTATAATTATTATTCTTTAAAACTGAGTGATCATATGGTGGCCTCTGGCACCCATTTACCCAGTTTTCCAGAATTATTATTATTATTATTATTATTATTAGTAGTAGTAGTAGTAGTAGTAGTAGTAGTAGTAGTAGTAGTAGTAGTATTAGTAGTAGTATTAAGCCCGGTAAGCCTCCGTGGCTCGGACAGCAGCGCACCGACCTCTCACCGCTGGGTTCCATGGTTCAAATCCCGGTCACTCCATGTGAGATTTGTCCTGGACAAAACGGAGGCGGGGCAGGTTTTTCTCCGGGTACTCCGGTTTTCTCTGTCATCTGTCATTCCAGCAACACACTCCAATATCATGTCATTTCATCTGTCAGTAATTAATCATTGCCCCGGTGGAGAGCGATAGGCTTCGGCAGACGGCACAATTCCTATCCTCACCGCTAGATGGGGCTACATTCATTCCATTCCTGACCCGGTCAAATGACTGGAAACAGGCTGTGGATTTTCATTTTTATTATTAAGCCCTCCTTGTGGCCATGATCATTAAGGCATTTAAGTCTAAACGGTCTGACACCGTGGTTAGAGGGTTTGAGTCCCGTTGGTCGAAAAGAAATCACCATCAGAATGTTGGCTATTATATCCTAACTCTCCTACCCGTAAGCACAGGACGGAAGTTCTCCTAGTATGTTGATATCGCAACAATTTCTAATCACGCGATTGCATGCCAAAAAGCCTGGATTAAATTCCAAACCGTTCCGAAGTGCTCATATGGAGTGAAATGAAATGAAATAGCCGAAAATGGCTGTTAGTGCCGGGAGTATACGAAGACATGTTCGGCTCGCCAGGTGCAGGTCTTGGTGCGCATCGTGATGAGGATTAAATGCTGATGAAGACGGCACATACACCCAGTCCCCGTGCCAGCGGAATTAACCAATGACGGTTAAAATTCCCGACACTACCAGGACCCCTGTGCCCGATGGCCAGCTCGCTAACGTTTAGCCATGGAGCCGGACCTCTTATGGGGTAATGAAATGAAATGGCGTATGGCGTTTTAGTGCCGGGAGATCCCAGGACGTGTTTGGCTTGCCAAGTGAAAGTCTCTTCTGATTTGACGCCTGTAGCCGACCTGCGCGTCGTGATGAGGATGAAATGTTGAAGACAACACATACACCAGCCCCCGTGCCAGGAAAATTAACCAATGATGGTTAAAATTCCCGACCCTGCCGGAATCGAACCCGGGACCCCTGTGACCAAAGGCCAACACGCTAACCATTTAGCCATGGAGCAGGAATCCATATGGGGTGAAGGCATATGACGCCGTTGATGGTGATTCGTCCGTCCGATGGAGACCTTAAGCCTTGAGGAGACCCCTTGGTGCTATTCGATAGGAGTAGGAGTAGGCAATGTGCCGACACCGGGTTTCATCTTCTCCCTTAATACTGTCATATATCACGTCATTCATTCCATCTCATTTAACTCCCCTGATGAAGTTGACGTCAGGAAAGGCATCCGGTCACAAAAACCCGCCACGAGAGATTCATCTCACCTCATACCCAACCCCGTCGAGAAACGGGCAAGGGTTGGACAAACATTATTATTATTATTATTATTATTATTATTATTATTATTATTATTATTATTATTATTATTATTATTATTATTATTATTATTATTATTATTGTTACCGTGTTTTGGTGGTAGTTATGCATGAAAGAAGGTGCCGGGTGGTGAATAGGTCTCAAGCTACAAAAGTGAAATTAATTTTAAAAATTTAACAAGGTTATATTTTCTTTTCAAAATTAGGTAACAACAAATTGAACAGGTACTTAGTAGCCGAAACACAATTGAAAAATACATTTACATAGGTACCCCATTTGGGGCTTCAAAAGTCAGAAACATAATTCTTGGGCAATCAGCTCAGTTTTACCTCAAACACAATTTTAACAGAGGGGCAGAAAACCCCATTCATACCTAGGAGCCCTTGCTCCAAATTACACTGAAAAGCCTCCTCGAGGCATACAATATACCATTTTCAAAAGAGCCACTCGCTCTCAATTTTAAGCCTCTCCCAGGCCACACCAAACTTCACCTTTAAGCTGTCCTCAAAGGACATATACACAGGGGTAAAATACCCAACCTACTGAGGTCTATTAAATGACAAGAAGGTTAATTAAATGACCTCTAAAACAATTTGAGAGGAGGCGAACTTGCACTCCCAATACACTTTGATTAAGACCTACTTGGCGCTAGGCCGTTAATACAAGGGCTAAGCCCATACTAAAGAGGTGACTTAAGAAGAGAACAATTTGTTTTACGTTAACGAAGAATAGATTGAGAAAACTAAGTTCACCTCACAACAATATGAGTGGGAGCTCGAGAGGGTTAGCACTCTCTATCCCAGTATGAAGCTTTAAAAGAGAATATATGAAAAAAGTAGTTACATTTTAGGAAAAGGTTACATGGTTGAACGCTTAGAACCCGCCCCGAAAGTTAAACTGCTGAGCTAGCAAAGAAAGAAGTTATTAATCGGCCATTACCTTGTTGTTGACCGCTGCCGAAGAAAGAGGCGCTTCCCGCCTCCTGCTATGTACTTAACACACTGAAAGATGGAACAGAAGTGGCCCGGAGACCCAAAAATCAGCAGTTTATAACCTCTCGTGGAAGGTTCTAGGCGTTAGGGGAATGAAAACACCCGCCCACAATTATTTATTGGCTAGGACCCCGCAATCGATTCAAGTTGGGGGAAGATACATCTGATTGGATAGAAATTAATTTAAGAAATTCGGGATTGGCTACATGCAAAACAAGGGGAAAGAGAGGGGTATACAGCCAACTTAAACAATAACAGAAAGAAATTTAGCAAAGAACAAACATTTGAAATAAAAATTTCTTCAACAAAATAGTTCTTTGACTCCGCACTAGGTTGCACTATTGTTGATCTTCAGTAGTGTCCTCTAGAAGAGAAAGTTCACACTTCTTACTTCAAGCTAAACAAAAACACATCAAAGGTGACACAGTTCAAAAACTCAAAATTTTCCACGTGGTGACATCTTCTGAGAAAGTAGAGAATTAATAGAGTAGATAAAGTTCAACCTTCCTCCAGAAGAGGAGTTTCAACTGGCGCAACTTTTAAATAAACGGTGTAGAGGTGTACCGCCCGGTACAGACCTCCCCCCCCCCCAAAAGTTCCTCCAGGGGTGACGCATGAGATCAGTTTGAAACAAAGTCCAAGTAATGATGTTGATATGAAGATAGATAGCAGGAGCATTTACAAGATTTCTTAATTCAGTTTCAAAATGTTGTTGTTGCAGGTGAATGAAAGTCTTTATGTTTGTAGAATTTGAATTTCTGAAGATAAACTTTTACTACTTAAAAGTGAAGAAAATTTTGCAATGTCCACCAAATATTGTTGTTGAATTCCCAAGTGTAATTATTGCTTATGGTGACAGTCCATGTAGTTGATGTAGATTAAGTTGGATGGCCAGACCGGCCGTTGCAGCTTGCGTCCAAAGGAGGCCGCTCGGACCCCTCAAGTACCCTGAGATACCGCTCGCCCGCACTATAAGGGGAGCAGAGGTGTTGAAATACGCCGCGCCCGCGGTGAACATATACAGGCTGCGGGCCAGTAGCAGGTCGTGCGCCGCACATCAGCCTTGGCCGGGAGGAGAGCTCCGGCTCGCCGTACACATGTCGTCCTCGCTGGAGAGGAGGGGGCCCATCCCCCTCCCCAGTTGCTGCACGGCGCTGCGCGGCTGCGGGGGCACTGAAACATAAAAGCTCGGCGGCAAAATTGTGTTGGACCATCATCTTTTTTTTTAGGGCACAGGCATGTAGATTGAGGGGCCAGCGGCGTGGCGATATCCATGGCATTTCATCTAAGCCAGCCACTGTATTTAGTGGAGCAGGAGACGGGAGCGTGGTAATGGCCGTGACAAGGACAGGATGGCAGTTTAACAATCGGGGGAGGTTTACAAGAAATGCTTACATATAAAATAAAATAGAAGAAGCAGAATGCCTTAAAAGTGGAACTCAAAAAAAAATATAACCATCATATTCCTATCAAATTATATGAAGCAAGTTGACACAAAATTTACACCGGTTTCACCTGGGACAGGTGAACCCTAAATATCCTCTCGGTGGCTGGATTGCTTACTAACAATGTAACCGGTGTGAGAAAATCGAGAATGATGCATGGCCCATGGAATCTGGGGGCAAGCTTGCCCGCGGGAACAAAATTTTTGACCATAACCTGGTCACCTACCTTCAAAGGGGTGGATCTCCGTCCACGATCATACCTTTCCCTAACCTTTTCATGAGACACTTTAAGATTGGCTTTAGCCTTCTTCCAAAGATCTTTAATGTTATCCGGATCTATTGTCTCGGGTAGAATGTCATTCAGAGACCAGAGGTTAGAGAGCGGCGAGTTGGGAACAAACTTGAACATCAAAGAAGCTGGAGTGAACTTATGAGATTCATGAACCGCCGAATTCAAAGCAAAAGCTATCCAATGCAGGGACGTGTCCCACCTGGAATGATCTTCATGATGATAGGCAATAAGTGCAGACCTGAGATTACGGTTAACCCTTTCAGCCAGAGATGGTTGAGGGTAATAAGCAGAAGTAGTTACATGAGAGATGGACAAGTCAAAACAGAATTTACGAAAAAGATTTGATGTGAACGCCTTAGCATTATCAGGTACAATATATTGGCACGGACCAAAAGAAGCAAAAATGGAATTTAGACAGGTAATGGTAGACTGAGCGGTAGCCAGCTTAGTCGGAAATAACCAAGAAAATCTGGTAAAACCATCTACACATACAAAGATGAACTTGTTGGCATTACCCTTTGACTGGGGGAAGGGTCCTACATAATCAATATACAGGCGTTCCATGGGGCGCGACGCTTGATGCGAAGACAAAAGGCCTACCTTGGTGGACATGGTGGGTTTACTCAGCAAACATGATTTACAAGCTTTTACAAGTTCACGGATTTCACCGTCCATACCTTTCCAGATGAACATTTCACGAATCTTTTCACGGGTTTTAAAGATTCCAAGATGCCCTCCTAATGGGGTCTCATGATAGTATTTGAAGATCATAGGCACCAGAACAGCTGGAACGACAACTTTCATCATCTTGTCCTGCCTCGATGGGCAACATAGAACACCATTCCTCAGAACATAAGGGACAACCTGTTCCCCAGAAGAAAGAGTTTCCATTATCGGAGCCAGCGTCGGATCTTCACGTTGGTATTTCTCAATATCTCTAAAAAGCATGGGAGCATCTGTTAGGATGGCATTAACCTCGGATAGTATGGACTCGGAAGGTGATGAACTGTCGACCGGTTCGTGGGTCTCGACCTCGTTTGAAAACATACGGCTGAGTCCATCAGCAACAACATTTTCAGTACCTCTGATATGCCTGACATCGAATTGGAAGGCAGAAATACGAATGGCCCAACGGGCTATACGACCAGTACGACGCGGCCTACCTAAGACCCAGCTTAAGGCTTGATTATCTGTTTCCAGGTCGAATTTGACATGTTCCAGATAGAGACGGAACTTCTCTAAGGCGAATAAGACTGCCAAACCTTCGAGCTCATAGATGGAATACTTGGCTTCTTGAGCCGACAAAGTCCTAGATGCATAGGCGATGGGTCGCCTCCCTAGTTCAGTCTCTTGAAGAAGGACTGCAGCTACAGCTGACGACGACGCGTCCGTTTGGACGATGAATTTCTTTGAGAAATCAGGCATAGCAAGGACAGGGCCATTACAGAGAGCTAATTTCAGATCTTCAAAAGCGGCTTGTTGAGAAGGTCCCCACTCGAATTTGATGCCTTTCCTACGAAGAAGGTTTAAGGGCGCCGCTCTATTAGCAAAGTTAGGAATGAACTTTCTGAAGAAATTCACCATACCAATAAACCTGGCGATGCCTTTAATGTCCTTGGGAGGTTTAAAATCACGGATGGCCTGTGTTCTAGAATGATCGACTGCTACACCATCAGGTGACACAATATGCCCTAGGAAAGACATAGAGGGCTTAGCAAAGGCAACCTTGGACAACTTAACAGTTAACCCAGCCTTACGAAGGCGATTCAGAACTTCTCCACAGATGATCTAGATGTTCTTCGAAGGTCTCCGAAAACACGACGACATCATCCAAGTAGTGATATAAGTATTCAAATTTGATGTCGGAGAAGACCCTATCTAGTAGCCTAGTGAGCACAGCTGCTCCGGTGGGGAGCCCGAAAGGCACGCGGTTGTATTCGTATAAATTCCAGTCCGTAGCAAACGCTGTAAGATGTTTAGACTCTTCGGCAAGGGGAATTTGATTATAGGCCTGATTCAAGTCCAAGATGGTGAAGAACTTGGCCTTACGAAACCATGAAAAACAAGAATGAAGGTCAGGAAGGGGCACATATTGCAACACCACCTTCCGATTGAGAGCCCTGTAATCAATGACAGGGCTGAAGCCTCCTTGGGGTTTCGGGACTAGAAAAATAGGCGATGAATACGCCGACTTAGAGGGCCTAATAATACCATCCTTCAACATCTGATCGATGATTTCTTTCAGAGCCTTCATTTTAGGTGGAGATAGCCTATAAGGTGGAAAACGGACAGGAATCGAATCCGTGACCTCAATTTTGTATTCAATAAGATCAGTAACACCAAGAGTATCAGTGAATACCTCTGGAAATGACTGACATAATTTACGAATACTGTTAGCCTGCTCCTCAGGTAGATGTCTAAGGTCTAACAACATCTCATCCTGGGTAGGCGAAATAGAGAAACATGACACAGAATTACACGTTAATAGTGGGATTTTACAACTAGAAGCAAATTTGAATGTGCACGACCTAGACTGGAGATCGAGCACAAGACCAGTGTGAGAAATAAAGTCCGCTCCCAGAATGATGGGGCAAGACAAGTGCTTAGCCACAAACAGTTTGATTTTCCATGTAAACTTAAAAATACGAATTTTGACCAGTAAGGAACCTAGAATTTCTAATGGAGATGTATTAGCCGAAACATATTTAACAGGAGAAGAGTCATAGACAGGTAGTTTACAAACAGATTTCAATTTGGAGTACCATTCAGCCGAAATAATGGAACAAACACTGCCTGAATCTAATAGAGCTGTTATAGGTTCGTTATTTATCTCAATCTTAAGAAAAGGAACAGGTGCGGGGATATCCGCCGCAATCCTAAGACACTCTTTGGGGCATTCAAAAGATGTATTCGAAGACTTATCGTTCCCTGAATTCTCGACCTTTTTGCCAGGGGCTGAGCCTTGGGAAGATGGATTAGTTGACTCAGCCGAAGCCATTAGTCACTTTTGACTGTTGTTGGAAGTTACCCCAGAAGTTGAGCAGGAGGGGGTGCTATTCGAATTGGGACAATTCTGGGCGATATGTGAGAAAGCCCCACATTTAAAACAGCCCTGTGATGAACCAGCTCCATTATTTGCCCTACTAGACTTGATCAGAGGACACTTATTGCGCAGATGGTCAGGCGACCCGCAAGCATAACATTTACGAGGGGTGACTGATCGGCGAGGTGGAGGCCGAGTGTTACTAAAGGAAGGCGGGGGTTCTTTCGCGACACGCAAGGAATCGGCGTATCTAACTCCTTCCGCTGAGACGGCCAATGCTTCAAGTTCCGAGAAAGTTTGCGGGCATGCCGCGAAACACGAATATGACCTGTAGGGTGGTGAGATCCCTTCAACAATAGCTTGCACGATCTGATCCTCAGGGAAATGGAGAGCAAACACCCTAGTATAAAACTTAATGTCCTGTATGAAATCAGCCAAGTTTTCATCCAAGCGCTGTACCCGATAATAGTATTTCTGAATCAGAGATGACCTCGCGCGGGCAGGAATGAAATTTACAAGCAAGTGTGCGTGAAAATCTTCAATAGATGACTGTTCAGCAATAGCTCTTACTATTTTATCTGAGAGAACACCAATAGCATAAGGATAGATAATTTGCAAAATTTGACAAGGGGAAAGAGAAAACACAAGGGCGTGATCCTGAAATTCAACTAGAAATCTTAAAAATGAAATTACATCACTGGTGGTGTTAACAGAAAACTTAGAAATACCTCTGAGCAACATTGCCAATGGATGAGGCAAGCTGCTAAACCCGGGTGACATAGTAGGTAAAGGTTTCAATGGTAAGGAAGTTAATTCAGAACGGATGTTACTCAACGATGCACGGCGTTCAGATTCGGTGTCCAATGGGGCCGGGATAGTTTGAGCAGCAACGGTTATCCTATTGACTTCTCCCTTGGGAGGCGCTTCCTCACTACCTGCATTCACTATGGTGGGCTGATCAGATTTGGGAGGAACTTCCCCAGTTAACAATTGAGTGACTTTACTAGACAATTCAGAAATAGTTTCAAGGAGCGTATTAGCTTCCTTCCTCTGAACGTCATTCACCTTTAGAGACAACAGATCATTAACTCTATTTGAAAAGTGATATAGTCTGCCTTGCACACGCTTAATTTGATTAGGAGACGGATCATTTTCATCAAAAAAACTAACTACAGATGCTAGCCCAGAAATATTCTCGACGATCGTGGAAAGAGAGTCATCAATTTCTTTCTCTCCCAAATTGGGGATGGAAATGGGCAAATCAAGGGACTCTCTAAGTTTGTTAGTGTCGATAGCAACCGTGCCTCCAGATTGCACGTTTCTAATAGTTAATTCGTAGATCAACTCCTCTTTGCGCAAATAGTTAAGGAGGAGAACATCGTGAGGGCCGGGCATGATGACGAAAAAATTTTGAACAACCTCAATAAAAAATTTCCAGCAACTGAGAAAATGGTTAGAGTTCGGATCAAAACAGTGTTTAGCCGTCAAAAGGGGCTAAATTGAGACCCATTCAACCACGCTCTGCTACCACTTGTTACCGTGTTTTGGTGGTAGTTATGCATGAAAGAAGGTGCCGGGTGGTGAATAGGTCTCAAGCTACTAAAGTGAAATTAATTTTAAAAATTTAACAAGGTTATATTTTCTTTTCAAAATTAGGTAACAACAAATTGAACAGGTACTTAGTAGCCGAAACACAATTGAAAAATACATTTACATAGGTACCCCATTTGGGGCTTCAAAAGTCAGAAACATAATTCTTGGGCAATCAGCTCAGTTTTACCTCAAACACAATTTTAACAGAGGGGCAGAAAACCCCATTCATACCTAGGAGCCCTTGCTCCAAATTACACTGAAAAGCCTCCTCGAGGCATACAATATACCATTTTCAAAAGAGCCACTCGCTCTCAATTTTAAGCCTCTCCCAGGCCACACCAAACTTCACCTTTAAGCTGTCCTCAAAGGACATATACACAGGGGTAAAATACCCAACCTACTGAGGTCTATTAAATGACAAGAAGGTTAATTAAATGACCTTTAAAACAATTTGAGAGGAGGCGAACTTGCACTCCTAATACACTTTGATTAAGACCTACTTGGCGCTAGGCCGTTAATACAAGGGCTAAGCCCATACTAAAGAGGTGACTTAAGAAGAGAACAATTTGTTTTACGTTAACGAAGAATAGATTGAGAAAACTAAGTTCACCTCACAACAATATGAGTGGGAGCTCGAGAGGGTTAGCACTCTCTATCCCAGTATGAAGCTTTAAAAGAGAATATATGAAAAAAGTAGTTACATTTTAGGAAAAGGTTACATGGTTGAACGCTTAGAACCCGCCCCGAAAGTTAAACTGCTGAGCTAGCAAAGAAAGAAGTTATTAATCGGCCATTACCTTGTTGTTGACCGCTGCCGAAGAAAGAGGCGCTTCCCGCCTCCTGCTATGTACTTAACACACTGAAAGATGGAACAGAAGTGGCCCGGAGACCCAAAAATCAGCAGTTTATAACCTCTCGTGGAAGGTTCTAGGCGTTAGGGGAATGAAAACACCCGCCCACAATTATTTATTGGCTAGGACCCCGCAATCGATTCAAGTTGGGGGAAGATACATCTGATTGGATAGAAATTAATTTAAGAAATTCGGGATTGGCTACATGCAAAACAAGGGGAAAGAGAGGGGTATACAGCCAACTTAAACAATAACAGAAAGAAATTTAGCAAAGAACAAACATTTGAAATAAAAATTTCTTCAACAAAATAGTTCTTTGACTCCGCACTAGGTTGCACTATTGTTGATCTTCAGTAGTGTCCTCTAGAAGAGAAAGTTCACACTTCTTACTTCAAGCTAAACAAAAACACATCAAAGGTGACACAGTTCAAAAACTCAAAATTTTCCACGTGGTGACATCTTCTGAGAAAGTAGAGAATTAATAGAGTAGATAAAGTTCAACCTTCCTCCAGAAGAGGAGTTTCAACTGGCGCAACTTTTAAATAAACGGTGTAGAGGTGTACCGCCCGGTACAATTATTATTATTATTATTATTATTATTATTATTATTATTATTATTATTGTCGTTAATGATCAGTAAAGGAGCAAGATGGCATTGCACTTATTAATTAAGAAATGTTCATAAATTGAACAATATAGGGAAAGTAAGAAATATTTTCGTTTATAACAAGAGATTTCAAAGGAAATCGATTCACAACGGGTCACACTGTGGTTATGTCTAACATGCTCCTTCGTTGCAGGTCGTTCAGGAAATTAATGTGTGGATAGGAAGGTGGGGTCACGTGAGCTCAGGACTCGTCAGAGATGTCAGCTCGTGAGGTCATGCGGTTGATACTGGGAGACTCAGTGGAGTTATATGGCCCACATCGATCTTCCTGAACATGCACATTAACCCTGTTTGGACGCACCTTAATTGAGACAAACAATAAAACAATACTGGGAGGAGGTACAGAATACTAACAAGTTCGCTGAAAACGTAGGAAGAAAATGCTCAAACAGGATCACTTGACGGATCAGAGTTAATTATCCAAGTCATTAACAAGTTTGGAATGATGACTTTAGTCTCCAAGACCTTTCCACCCGTATATTAGTAACGGAGACCTCATCAGTTCTGTAAATACACCACCAGCGCTGTTTTCATTTATGAGAAGTCATGAGAAGTCAATGTCGACTAGTTGAAGGTATAAACAAAAATGTTGTACATATATACTGATATAAAATACATTAAATAGCATGTTTCGTCCAAACAACAGGGAATATCACATTTCTGAAATTACATTTAATGTGACCTGGACATGAAATCCTACTCAATCGTTAATTACCTTGAAGTGGACTTTCCCTGAAACTTTCCTCTTCATTTTCAGCTCGTTTGGCACAATCGCAACGAGATATGCTTGCAAACTTTTCCTGATAATGATGATGATGATGATGATGATGGATGTTATTTAAATGGGCCTAACATCTAGGTCATCGGTACCGAGCTCGACAGCTGCAGTCGCTTAAGTGCGGCCAGTATCCAGTATTCGGGGGAGATAGTAGGTTCGAACCCCACTGTCGGCAGCCCTGAAAATGGTTTTCTATGGTTTCCCATTTTCACACCTGTACCTTAATTAAGGCCATGGCCGCTTCCTTCCCACTCCTAGCCCTTTCCTGTCCCATCGTCGCCATAAGACCTATCTGTGTCGGTGCGAGCTAAAGCAACATGTAAAAAAAATAGGTCATCGGCCCCTAATAGTACGAGGTGCAATGAAATGGCACGATAGTTAAAACTTCAAAATGTATCCATTGACTAGGATCTAAAACGAATGATGATGAAAAAATGATCATTAATCCAAAGCAATCAGTGGATCCAATTCACAATTCCTTATTTTCGGAGATGATGCTTGTTGTTCAAAATGGTCCGAAATCCATGTCACCGGCCTTTCATAATATTGCTAATCACTGGTAAAACAGAACCACGGTGTTCGTCGTATATTGTTACTGAAGAAAATGAAATGGCGTATGGCTTTTGGTGCCGAGAGTGCCTGAGGACATGTTCGGCTCGCCAGGCGCGGGTCTTTTGATTTAACTCCCGTAGGCGACCTCCGCTTTTTGATAACGATGACATTATGATGAAGACGACGGAGAAATTAACGAATGATGGTTAAAATTCTCGACCCTGCCGGGAATAGAACCCGTGACCCCAGTGACCAAGAGCCAGCACGCCAATCATTTAGCCATGGAGCCGGACTATGCTGCTACTAATCACAGATAACGTAGAGCCATGGTGTTCTTCGCATGGTGGTACTAACTACAAGTAATGTAGGCTCATGGTAAGTCACACGTAAAGGCACCACTCACAGGTAACACAAACCCATGGTTTTTTCTCATAAAAGGGCACCAATTTCAAGCGACGCAGGCCCACGATGCTCCTGACATAGTGGAACTAATCACAGCCCACGTATACTCATGGTGTTGCTCACATAGTTGTACTAATCATAGGCAATGTGGACCCATGGTGTATCACATATTACGGCACCAGGCAACATAGACCCAGGGCGTTTTCCACATAATGGCAATACTCACAGTCAACGCAGACACACTGTGTTCCCCACACAGCGGTAGTAATCATGGGCAACAGCCAAACCCGTGGTGTTCCTCACATAGTGGTACTAATCACAGGCAACGGAGACCCATGGTGTTCCTCATATGGTAGTACTACTCATAGGTAACGCAGACCCATTCCGAACACAGTGGAACCAACCGGTGGGATGCACACGATTTTACTTTACACAGGCAACATCCATAGCAACAGTCATCTTCACATAATGGTACTGCTCCCATGTAACTTAGACCCATGGTTTGCCTCGCAAAATGGTACTAATCGCAAGCAATGTCGACCCGTGGTGTTCCTCACGTAATGCTGCTAATCACAAGTAGTCTCATGATTCTAATTTCATCATCCCTTGATCATCCCATTTAGTTGCCCCTTTCGACGGACAGGGGATACCATGGGTATATTCTTCGTCTGCGTCCTCCACCCGCCGGGGTAAACTTTGTCTTAATTATCAATGGCCTACAGAAAACAGTCCATTTTTCAGATCAAGAAATGTCAACACAAACTTCAAAATTTCAGATTGTGGAAGCCGTTTTAGGCTCATATTTTCAGATATTATTTCATGAAGTAGTAACAAATTACGCAGTTTATTCAGTCATACGCACATAATGTAACTCTACTACATTCATTTTAAAATATCATATCCCGGAATAACAAAAAAAAAATGGCGTATGGCCTTCAGTGCCGGGTGTGTCCGAGGACAAGTTCGGCTCGCCAGATGCAGGTCATTTGATTTGACTCCCGTAGGCGCCCTGCGCGTCGTTATGAGGATGATAAAGACGACACCCAGCCCCCGTGTCAGGGAAATTAACCAATTATGGTTAAAATTCCCGACCCTACCGGGGATCGAACCCGGGACTCATGACCAAAGGCCAGCACGCTAACCATTTAGCCATGGAGCCGGACATATCTCAGAATGATTGCATTTTTTTTTTCAAGCAATGCCGATATAATAAAATATTTTGAAGTAAATCAGTTCTTGTCCTCCTCAGTGGTGAAGTAGTGTAGTGCACCACTCGGAGGTTCGTGTTCAATTCCCGACTCTGCCACGAAATTCGAAAAGTGGTACGAGGACTTAAACGGGGTCAACTCAGCCTCGGGAGTACAACTGCGTAGACCGTAGAGGGATTCCGATTCCCCATCTCAGCCATCCTCGAAGTGTTCTTCCGTGGTTCCCCACTTCTTCTCCAAGTAAATGCCGGGATAGTCCCTAACTTAAAGGTTACGGCCGCTTCCTTCCCTCTTCCTTGCCTATCAAGTTACCGCTGTTGAGCATGAAGGCCTGGCAGATCATGAGCAGAAGCATTACGAATTCCCTCGGCTGTGATTCTTGGGCACCTAGACCGGGGCCACTATCTCAGTATGAGTTAGATCCTCAGCTGAGTGGGCATCGAAAAAGACCCCCTATTAAGGTAAAAATCCCTGACCTGGGCGGGAATCGAACCCAAAGCCCTCCAGGTAAGATGCATTCTAACTAACCCAAAAGCATGAGACAGGCAATAATCACAAGAGACAAATAAAATGTCTGGGCAAACAACACCAATAGGCCTACTGTCCAGGTGACGAATTCAGACTCAACCTACAGTAATAATAATAATGTTATTTGCTTTACGTCCCAATAACTACTCTTTTACGGTTTTCGGAGACGCCGAGGTGCCGGAATTTTGTCCCGCAGGAGATCTTTTACGTGCCAGTAAATCTACCGACACAAGGCTGACGTATTTGAGCACCTTCAAATACCACCGGACTGAGCCAGGATCGAACCTGCCAAGTTGGGGTCAGAAGGCTAGCGCCTCAAACGTCTGAGCCACTCAGCCCGGCTCTACCTACAGTAATATGTCGTAGTTTTTTAGGAGGAACATTTAAGGTGCTTCTCAAACTGGGGGTTCGAGCACAGGAACTAATGAGAAGCGGCAATAGGAAGATAGGCCTTTAGTAAAGAGAAATTGTCGTCACCATAAGACATATCTGTGTCGGTGCGACGTAAAGCAAATAGCAAATAAATAGTAAAGAGAAATTATTGTTTTATTATTGTCATTAATTGCCGGCTCCGCGGTGTAGGGGTAGCGTGTCTGCCTCCTAACAGGAGACCCCGGGTTCGATTCCCGGCCAAGTCAGGCATGTTTAGCTGGAACTGAGGGTTGGTTCGAGGTCCACTCAACCTGTGTGATGACAATTGAGGAGCTATCTGACTATTAGATGGCGACCCTGGTCTAGAAAACCAAGAATAACGGCCAAGAGGATTCGTCGTGCTCACCACACGACACCTCGTAATCTGAAACCTTCGGGCTGAGCAGCGGTCGCTTGGTAGGCCATGGCCTTTCGGGGCTGTTGTGCCTTGTGGTTGGTTTGGTTTTCTGCTCATTAATCTTCCGCATCTGTAAGCCTTTTGGTAAAATTCGAATCCATATGTGTGGATAATCCCTGCACATCCCAATGTCTGTCTTCGGTTAACCACTTTTCGTTAACGGTCACTGATACCACTGTCTGGGCGGACAGGGGACGTCCTCTCTGCGACAGTTCAACAATTATTGTTACGCGTCCGTCTTTGAAGGCCTCAGCTGTTCAGTTTGTCAAAGCAGTATCAGCCGTAGCTTCTCTTGGCTCCTCATGACACACAGACGCATGTCTGCCTCAGAGAACTGCAATTTTCACCTATAACCGCTGTTCAATTTAACTTACATCCAACTTGGAACACGACCGGTAGCACACTAAAACTTTCGTGCTTTGATAACTAGCGACCAATGTATACAGACGCCATCTGTCGGTGGCATAGAGTAGAATGAAGCACAGGTCGTCAAACGCCTAAAATGGATTTACCATATTCGGAAGATATAACGCGGATGCCATGGGTACTGAAACCACTTTGGTAATTAATACAGTTTAGACGAGCAAAGAGAAAGAAAAATATTCATCGATAGTACAAAACTAATTATTTTATAATCCTGTCGTGCAATGGAGTAAGAGTATAAACCATGGTATATCGGGTCCTCATAGTACACGTCACTGATGAAATTTTCAACAGTTAGAAGAAGAAAACGACTACTAAAAGTTG
The DNA here is from genome assembly GCF_040414725.1 of Anabrus simplex. Lineage (NCBI taxonomy): Eukaryota > Metazoa > Arthropoda > Insecta > Orthoptera > Tettigoniidae > Anabrus > Anabrus simplex. The sequence goes on along the minus strand of NC_090266.1, from coordinate 1,208,509,648 downwards.
AAATTACAATTTCCTGAAATATGTTGATGTTGGCCTATTCATTTCAAACACTCTACGATTTATACTGTCTCTGTTTTCAAAAATTGAAACTTATGTACTGAAATGCAGTTACTTCTTCTTATTATTTTGATTCCTATTTTTATAATTCCTAGAAGGGCATCAGCTCATTAGCAGGATAACTAATTTCCAGCCAATCGGAATAGAACCCGGTGCCCTCTAACCCGAAGACAGATTTGCTGATGACTCTTTAGCACTGGCGCGTAATAATTATGTGATTACACTCAGGTGGAGCATGCTGTAATTCTCCTCGAAACACTGGTATGGTACTGAATGAATTGCAGTTATTTGTTCGCATTCCGCACCAACAACAAAACAATTGAACATTCCAATAACATGGTGTTATTAGAGCTGGAAAATAACAGAGGTAGCAAGCACTCTAGGTGACAACATGGAATTTACAGTACGTTTAGGGCTGAAATTGAGATTTAATAATAATAATAATAATAATAATAATAATAATAATAATAATAATAATAATAATAATAATAATAACAAGAGCAATAAATATAGTCTACAAACATATCCTAAAATGTCTGATTTCATATCTACGCTTGTATGATGTTATCTATTATTATTAACCCTAGACGGTTTTAGTCCATTAGTGGGGTAACTAATTTCTAACCAACTGGAATCGAACACGAGGCCCTCTGACCAGAAGACAGCTTTGCTGATGAATGAGCCAAGAAGCTGGAAAAAATGGAAACTATAACTAAATTTCAATGGAGGAAATAAACGAGAAGGACAGGATAAATTTGGAAAAGGGCTGAATATATTTGTTCGATTCTACACCAGAGGAGGATTTTGTTCTGAGAACGCAACTGCTGTTAACAGTGAACTATGAATCCATCCCTCTTCATTTTGTTCGTAAAGGTAGCATGAAGCCAGAATGACTCCTTACTAATAGCAGCCCTTTGGGATGGAAAGTAAGAAAGAGAGAAAAGGAACAGCAACACGATTGCGGATTCAATGAACGTTGTAAGGGCGGGTTTGGCGAAGGAGGAGGACAGAAAAAACAAGCTTTCCCTTTCCACGAGCGCCCGCCACACAAACCTTAACCCAATACTCACTTTCCTTCTTCCGCCTTGCTTACTTTTTCTACCTGAAACAAAACTCTTCTTAACGAAGACAAAAATCAACAGCCATAAAAATAACACGCACGCTGATATTTTCTTCGTCTGCGGTGAGGAAATTGCTCTAGGTTTCCTTGTTTAGGTTACAGAAAGAAGTGCTCTGAAAGATACAAGAGGATTTTCTGCGTATACTTTTGTTTTATATTCCAGAAGAGAGTACACTTCGAAGTTCTTATTTTATTTTCACAAGCTATAAATTAACGGCATACTTAGAACTGTCCATTCACTGAGTTTACGATTTCAGACATATCCACGAAAGCGCCACAAGCTCATGGAAATAAATTGCGTGCCTGACATTTTTAACTGTCTGTAATTTTTGGTGATCTACTAAACGATTGAATACCCAAGTGTGAACGAGACGTATAAAGAAGAATTGTTTTACTCACACATATTCTCGAGTAAGCTGGATCAGGTACATAATTTCAAGTATTTAGGATGTGTGTTTTCCCAGGATGTTAGTATTTTAAGTGGGAATGAAACAAGGTGCAGTAAAGCTAATGCAGTGAGCTCGCATTTGCGATTGACAGTATTCTCTTAGAAGGAAGTCCGATCCCGGAAAAAACTATATTTACATCGGTCGGTTTTCAGACCAACTTTGCTCTATGGGAGTGAAAGATGGGTGGACCCAGAATATCTTATTTATAAGTTAGGAATAACAGACTTGAAAGTAGCGGGAATTATTGCTGGTACAAATAGGCGAGAACAGTGGCAGGAGGCTACTCGGAATGAGGAGATAAAGGTTAAGTTAGGAATGAACACGATGGATGAATCTGTGCAAATAAACCGGCTTCGGTGGTAGTGTCATGTGAGGCGAATGGAGAAGGATAGATTATCCAGGAAAAGAATGGACTCTGCTGTGGAGGGTAAGAGGAGTAGTGGGAGGCCAATACGACAATAGTTAGACTCAGTTTCTAATGATTTAAAGATAGAAGTATAGAACTAAACGAGGCCGCGGAGCTAGTTACAAATACAGGATTGTGGCGGCGATTAGTAAATTCACAGAGGCTTGCAGACTGTACGCTGAAAGGCATAACGATCTACAATGAAGATGTATGTATGTATTGTACCGGTTACGACCTGAGCATGCCGTATTTTTTACTCTTAATTGTACTTCATCACGCAAGATGTTCAGAGCGAACTCGGTTTGCTTACGTTCGGAGGAGCGAACAGGCGAGCCAGCGACAGCTGTGTGTGTGGGTGTGGCGTAGCTGCAGACACAGCATAGACTACCCGCCTGACGCCACGTGTAGCCTGCATGGCCTGGTATGTTTTGGATATGAACGTCACGCCTTCGCGAACATTCAATGGGAAAAATTTTTAAAACTCCTATATTAGTACTTGCAGCGACTTGAGCAATACGTCATTTCGAAGAGGATAACATAAACGTCTCAAATTATGAATCTCAAGAAAATCCGTCGAGGGATTCGCGAGATAATCAGCCTCAGAGGGATCACATTATCTGATGACGTAGGAGCCCCAAACTGAATATAAGCTGAGCTCACTTGACCTGATCAGACAGTCATAGCTGGGTGTCCAGCCTGACTCTCCACGCTGCAGTTTTCGTCGAAGTGCTGACAGACGCTATCTTCGAATATTCAAAGTCTTCATGTTGGACTTAAACTCTGACAGTCGTGTTGAAATTATAAATTGTGCGCGTGTGAACTCTAATGTATAACAAAGACTTTATAATGAACATTGAGTCTACCAGTTAAGTTGAACTTGTTATTTTTGCGTGTGATGAAGATCAAATTATTCAAAGTCTTTATATAGTAGTCTTGGATTTTATCCGACAAGTTGAACTTATAAATTTTGCGTGTGTTGGAACTCTGATTACGACAAGTCGTGTATTGGACTTAGGTGACAACAGTTCAGTTGAACTTATATTCTGTGCGCTTGTAGAAACTTCTCGATATAACTTACTTTCCTTCTTGTAGAACTGAATTTACTACCACGTTGCCTGTGTGAAACTTGTCCTCTGAACAAACATATCATTAATTTCAGTGTGACACTACTACGTTATACTATTAACTGTGACATTTTGTTAAATCTCAGTCAGCATAATTTCATTTATGAACAATGGAGTTTATGAAAGTTTTCGAACTTTAACATGAATGTTATTACAAGTGATTACCATAATCGTGTGCTACGACACCAAGGTTTCACTCCGATCTCAAACTGTGTCCTTTATCCAATTCAAACAAAATTGTGTATTATTTCTTCTGAACAGTGTGTAAATTATTTGTGTGTGACTGACAGCAGTGTCTTTGATAAACTCTCGAACAGTCACCTATTTTATTTAATGTCAAGTGCACCTAACAACGAACTGTGCGTTTCATTTCAACCTTAGTTCTTCGTCAAAGTGTTTAGTATTATTGCATGACTGACAGCAGTGTCTTTGATAAACTCTAGAGCAGTCATACATTTTTTTCAATGTTAAGTGCTACTTTATTTAGTGGAAAATCACCACGAACTGTGCCATGTGCGTGAACAATTTTCAGTTTCATTATTTCTATTCATGAACTGTGCTTTATTTTCTTCCAATTTCGATGCTACCCGCATCTTCACCTATAGTAAACTTATAAATTCTATCTACAAGATTAAGAGTGAATTCTACGGTATATCGCAACCCTATTAAATGAAACAGTGCTGTTAAACCAAAGTGTCGGGGGACTGTGTAAATTTGTACACTCGTGTAACTTATGTGACGTGTGATTACCCTGCAACATCGTCGGAGATCGTCGGAGAACGTCGGAGATCGTCCAGAACTTCGAAAGTTTGAGACTCAAACCCATATCAAACCGAACTGGGTGTTCCGGCCTTTTCTCAACGTAATATTGGCAACTTGCAGAACGTGTTCCAGCCCCGTTCAGTCTGGTGATCTGGAGCACGGGTCATTAAAAGGCGACGTTGAAGACAGCGACTATCAACAGTAAGGTGATGTGCACTTTGAAATACTATTATTCAATCTATTAAAATATTCTTGTAGATAGGACCCTGCCTCCTGTACCAGGCCTTAGATAGAAATCACTCAGTATTGCCCTGAGAACTACTTCGTGCTAACTTTAAAATAAATTCATAAATTCTGGCTATTTTACTGGTACAGTATGTATGTATGTATGTATATACGTATGCATGTATGTATGTATGTATGTATGTATGTATATATGTATGTGGGTATGTAGTATGTATTTATTGAACCCTTGGTGGTCATGGGCTCAGTATGTATGTATGTATGTATGTATGTATGTATGTATGTAATAAAAAAGCCATTGTTTAGTAAAATGCTTAAGTGTACAAGAAGCCCACACACTGGTAAACATGAACTGATCTTGAGTAATGTGAAAGAACTCTTGACTATTGCCCTCGACATTCTGCCCAACAGTTGTGACATGCACATCCTGGTTCACACAAATACGTGCTATCCATTTGATGAACAGGTAGGCACATCGAAAGGTACATACAACGGTCCCTTATTCCTTCTGCCGTTTTTTACAAAACGTGGTCAAGTCGCAGGTTCAAACCCTGTTGTACACATAGACTTCGCCTTGTTATATGGCCAGATGCCCTTCGTGACGCCAACAGAATGTGCAGAAATGTATTCACGACTTCGAGTTTCTCTGTCTTTATTTCTATTTGCTTTACGTCGCACCGACACATGTAGGTCTTATGGCGACTGTGGGACAGGAGTGGGAAGGAAATGACCGTGGATTTAATTAAGATACTTTACCTTGTTATTCTGCCAGATGCCCTTCATGACGTCAACAGAATGTGCAGAAAAGTATTCACGATTTCGTGTTTGTCTCTTTTTTGCCTGATGTGAAAATCGGAAAGCAAGGGAAACTATCACCAGGGCTGCCGTAAGCTGATAGCTACGTGATCCAAACCACGCTCGGTTTTTATGCTTCTCTGCAGGTTGGTAATGGGGTGTATACTGAGGTAAAATCGTCCACTCAGCCGGGAACCTAACACAGGATCACCTGAACCGAAGACCACGAAGCTGACCATTCACCTAAGGAGTAGACCTACACTATATGGTATCGTAATTCAATCCTGTAACAATGATAATGGCGCATGACTTCCGGAGAGACCTGATGCTGATATTTTACTTATTGACAGCCTATAGGCGACCTGCATGTCTGTGAGGATGGGGCCGTTCCTAAGATGATTTCTAATGTTGAAGACATCAAAAACACACAGCCTTCCGAGCCTGACGAATTAATCAATTAAGGTCAAAATCCCCGAACCGGCAGGGATCCTTGGATCAAAGGCAATCATGTTTATCATTTAACCTTGGAACTGGACTTGTAACAATTAATACCTTACACCAGGGCTTTTCAAACGCCCAAAATCTCACGCGTGCAGACAGCGGCGCAGAGTTTCTGTGCACAGTGTATCGGTCCCGTTCGGCTCGCCTCGGACCAACAGCTTCGTCTCTGTGCTACTCGGCTAAGCTCGGCTCAACACGGCTCGGGTTTGGAGCGCTACGGAGCAAGTGAGGAAGAGGGAGACAGGGGAAGCGAGCGAGACAGGCATGGGGAAAGAGAGAGACAGCACTATTGCTCCAAATCGAGGACTGGTGGTCTGCACTCTGGTCTACCAAGCGAAGGCCCTGCATTAGACTAACTCCCTCTTTCAAGAAACACAGCTAAATATAAATTGAAAACATACATCAGACATAAGTAAGCTTCTGTGGCTCAGGCGGCAGCGCTCCGGCCTCTCACCGCTGGGTTCCGTGGTACAAATCCTGGACAAAGCGGAGGCGGGACAGGTTTTTCTCCGGTTACTCGGGTTTTCCCTGCCATCTTTCACTCCAACAAAACTCTTCAGTATCATTTCATTTCATCCGTCAGTTATTAATCATTGCCCCAAAGGAGTGCGACATACTTCGGCAGCCGGAACAATTCCTATCCCCACCGCTAGATGGAGACTTCATTCATTCCATTCCTGACTCAGTCAAGTGAATGTGGATTTTCATTTCACTTCAGACATAATATGCTGCATAAACAACATGGTACATAAGCACACACACAGAAAATTACTTCAGCAACGACGCTGTGCCATTACACAGCCCAGAAGATGGTTTTCCGTGGTTTCTCATTTTCACAACTTAATTAAGGCCACGGCCGCTTCCTTCCCACTCTTAGGACTTCCCTTCTCCATCGTCGTCATAAGACCTATCTGTGTCGGTGCGAAGTAAAGCAAATAGCGAAAAAAAGCAACAAGAAAGAATACTACAGCCTATCTGAAAAAATGAATTAAGTGAATAAAGCTCCCATACAGCTGACGCAGTATAGTCCTCCGTCTCTAAAGCAAAGACAGAGCTTTGAGAGAAGCTCGACATGACTAGGAATATCCAAGGGAACTGGAGACTCCTATGTCGCCTTAACAATGACACTACCCAACCTTGTTTCGCATCCCATTGTGAAGGCAGATTAAAATGCGCATCGGCCCTTACTAAATAGTGAACAGCTCGGCATGTTAGGATTGGGACTAAAATAATACGTTGTCAGCCCGTCCAAGAAAGTAGTGCTCTACCTCTACCTTTCGAAGGGTTGGAATTAGAATCAGTTCTGAGGATATGTAAGAATGATAAAGCAGTCGGTCTGGACAATAGAAGAGTTGAACAGATTACGATTTTGGCTCCATAACAATCCAATGGTTAATTGAGCTAGTGAAAAATTGTGTTCATTCCTGCA